>NC_052152.1:59720446-60388074 GCF_902713615.1 Scyliorhinus canicula
ATTTCTTCATGAAGCACTAAGTAGTTTTCAAGTATCTTTAGTACATTTGGAACATTCAATTGTTCATTTATGAACAGGTGATCCCGGTGTATCAAAATATCTGAATGACTGATTCCTCAACAATACAACTGAAATGAAATGAAATGAAAATTGTTTATTGTCACAAGTAGGCTTCAAATGAAGTTACTGTGAAAAGCCCCAAGTCGCCACATTCCGGCGTCTGTTCGGGGAGGCTGTCACGGGAATCGAACCGTGCTGCTGGCCTGGTTGGTCTGCTTTCAATGCCAGCGATTTAGCCCTATGCTAAACAGCCCCATGCTGAAATTACAAAAAATTATAACTTAGATCATTTCTGCAGAAAAGAAAGATCACAGTGCCCCCCCCCCCCCCCCCCCCCCCCCCCCCTCCCTCAACTGCAGTATTTTACAAACAACTTATTTTCAAGATAATGAGGATTTGTGAAAGTTTTCCAGTTTTGCTTAACTGGGTGAACTCTCCCAAGTAGAAGATTTTTCCTTCTTCAGCATAATATTCCTTGCTTCAAATTAAACCTTCCAGCTGACATGACTATGAATGCAACCAAGAATCACAGAGCACTTTTACACTAATCACAAATATTACAAAGTTACAAAGAACGCCATATCTCGGAGTTAGGGCATCACGTTTTAATGTAGAAGCTGTTCCATTATATCTTACAAATGAACAATTTTCTGTTCAGATGACTGGCGGACTCATCTTTGACTAGCTTGACAAAGCGTCACCTGGACTCGAAACGTTAGCTCTTTTCTCTCCCTCCAGATGCTGCCAGACCTGCTGAGATTTTCCAGCATTTTCTCTTTTGGTTTCATCTTTGACTAGCTGGTTTCATGAACACTGATTGATAAATGCAGTCGATACTGACCACGGAAATTCACCAAGTACCATGATCACCATCCAAGAGCTGGAAGAGTGCTGAGCCCATGAGAGGCACTAAGTCACGGATTGACCTGCCAAAAGTATGTGATACAGTAGAAGAGAGAACTTATTTTGACTTGCATGTTGGGGAGCAAAGTTCAGGGCTGTACATTTAAGGTAGTCACTAATAAATCCAATAGGAAATACAGGACAGTCTTCCTTGCCCAAAGTAGTCAGAATATGGACCTTCTTACCATATGGAGTACTTAAGCTGAGTTGCATAGATGTGTTTAAGGCAAAGCTAATGCAGAGCATAAAGACGAGTATGGGCCAACAGGGCCATGTAGTCTACTTCTGTGCTTCATAGGTCATCCAATTATGTACAAAACAAAACATATGATAGCTTTTGCAAGCCAGGTCAAGAGTGCACGGATATCGTTTTGGGCCAGATAAATGAAAAATTCTCTTAGGAAGGAGATAGCTACATCGTGCAATACTTCAAGTAGGATAGTTTTACCTTCCCATTTGAAAATAGGTATTATAACTTTCAGCTTCCAAGGAATGTGCATCATTCCAGATCAAGCACCAAAAGGCAGAAACAACAGTTAACTCAAAAAATAAACGTTGCTTGCAGATGGCACGCAGAATAACATTTCTCCAAAACAAAAATGACTGGTTTCTTCTCGCGTGGTTAAAACACTCGGGCATTTTTTTTCAACGTTTGAAATATTTCAACAAGTCAACTAGTTTGCATTCTAAAATCCAAGTCAGTCATTTCTCCAGTATACATAACACTATTGAAAAACTTACTTTTTTTACTAAGATCTATAGCAGCTTCTAGTAGAACTTCTAATTCACCTTTAGGCAACACTGGAACTACCCAACGTGGTCTAAAGAAAGCAAAAAGGCAAGTTAGAATGACGTACATTAGAGCAAATCAGCAATTTGCTTAATTTTTCAGTCTAGTTGCACTCACCTATTAATCATATCATCCAGCTTTGCCAAATCTGTGTGAGGAAATGCCGGCTCCTCCTCCTCGAGTTGAGGAGGAGCATCACCCTGACCTTGCTCATCAGGGGGGCTCACCGGTGAGTTCTCACTTGATGTGTTGGGAGAGGAGGTCTGTTGCAAAGGACAAAATAAACATTCAATGTTTAATCAATATTATTTTATTGTAATCCATAAACTATGGCCTGTGCTGAACCGATTTCCCATCAGGTGGTTAAATTAAGGATCAAATCCATATTTAAAAATTTGCTCCAAGAGATGATCCAGTCAAATAAGTTAATCTTTCCTACACATGCTTATTTGTTCAATACCTCCGTTTCAAGTAAAGCTCTATTTGTTTCAATGACTGGGGTGCTTATATTTTACAGTACATTAGGATTACAACAGGGTTTAGAGGCAGAAAATGACTATATTAACATGATCAACATTTCTGAACTAAGACCTTCTGACTATCTAACTGATGCTCAGTAGACCAACAAGATTCTAGAACAGTTCTGTTAAAGTATCTTAACAAATAGTACGCCCATAAAAAGGTTTGATATTGCCATTTAGTAAAAAAAGTCATAGCACTAACTATAATTCAATTTCCATGCCATCAATTTCAGTGCAGAAGCAACATTTAGCTCAGCGGCAGCACTCGTCTCAAGTCAGGTTCACATCCCACTCCAGAGAATTGAGCACTAAAAACTAAGTTGACACTTGGTGCAGTACTGAAAGAGTGCTACACTGTCAAAACTGCTACCTTTTGAATGACGCACCTGTTTTTCGTGGATATAAAACTATTTGAAGACGTGCAGGGCCATAGGCCTCTGCCTCGGCAAGCATTTAGCCATCAAACAACAGCACAAAAAAAATGATTCTCTCTAATGTTTTGAGACCTTACCATGCGCAAATTGTCTGATATGACGTCTATGTCACAACAGCAAATACACCTCACTGGCTGAAAAGCAATTTGGGCAGTCATGAGTTTGTAAAATATGCATATAATTATAAAGTCTTCCTTCGTCGCCTGGTTAAAAGAATTTTAATGTCGCTCAAATCATTTCACTGAATCAATCCCTCATCACATTTTCATAATAGGACTAAATCCAGTGTACAGTTTTGGAGCCCACGGGATTGAAGGGTGGACACAAAATTGTTGAGACACAGAAAACAGACAGTAATTCTGAATAGTTGTTTCACTGACTGGAGGGAAGCATGCAGCGTTTTTTGATAAACATCGACAAGGGCCCCAATTCTCCGCTCATTGCGTTGCACTTCTCCTGTCGGCAGCACACCCCACCTGCGGGTTTCCCAGCGGCATGGGGTGGTTACAATGTGAAATCCCATTGACAAGCGGTGAGAAGATAGAACCCTGCCACCATTGAACAATAGGCGACTGAGAAACATGTACCAGGGAGCGGTGAGCTCAGCCCATCCGCTTAGGTACAGCGGAATAAATTCAAAGTTGGAAGATGGCAAAACTTGAAAATGTGAACAGTGAAGGAGAGTTGTACTGGGTAGGCACTCAAGTATAAAAATTGCAAAACAAAATTCAGCCCTCTTTAGAACATGAAGCCTTTCCAATTTACTTGATGTCACACAGAGCATTGTATTGTGATTTTCCAACTTGTGACACAATAAATGGCCTCCAGCATCTTGTTGGCAATACCAGAGTAGGATAATGTGCTTTTCTTCTTCGAAAACTACCGTAGCATGCTACAGGAAATATTCAATAAGAACAACGGTAATTTAGAAATACTGTAGTCAATTGGAAATACAAAGTTTTGGGGAATTTCTTGCCTTAAACATAATTTAGGAAAGTCAACCATTTTTATGCTTCAGTCACAGCTCCAAAATATTATATTATCCAAGTCTCAAAGTATAGCCCAATAACAAAACAGTAACATCTCCATTCCCTGTAACAGCCATGCCCACATCCTCTTCAAATGACAGAGACTAGTACTAGTCAGAAATTCTCAGCTTGTAGCTGTGCTAGCCAAAGATTTCAAAAATAAATTTTAGTTATGACCATTATATGCAGAAGCAGTGTTTTGATAGTAATCTAGGTTCAAAACAGCTCCAGAGGTAAAAAGGAATTCAATGCGCATTTCAAAAATGTACTTTTTTTTTAAACCTTAGACTTTAGTGAATAATTTAAAGCTTATTGGGGAGAAAACTATCCAAACCCTGACTTCAGGGGGATGGAGAAAGACTGGTGAAATTGGCAGTCATGTGGCAAATTAATTTTTTTGCAGAAATATAAAGTGCTATTTTTGAAAGGAAAAATAAGTCACTGCAACTTAAATGGTGGAATTTTAGAAAGGTTGTACGAACACAGATCCTTGGAAGTACGCATACAACGATCCAAAGATGAGAATGATCCAAGACAAAAAAGGTCTGAAAACATTTTGTGACAAGGAACAATGTCATTATAGCACTTTTTATGATCTGTAGTGAAATGCAAATACTTCTATATGGCAGAGGTAGAATTATTGGACAGAAGTTTCCCCATTGTACCTGTTTAGCTCACAGGGCTAAATCGCTGGCTTTGAAAGCAGACCAAGGCAAGCCAGCAGCACGGTTCAATTCCCGTAACAGCCTCCCCGAACAGGCGCCAGAATGTGGCGACTAGGGGCTTTTCAGAGTAACTTCATTTGAAGCCTACTCGTGACAATAAGCGATTTTCATTTCATTTCTATTTACCTATTTTTTTCCCCCAATTAAGGAGCAATTTAATGTTGCCAATCCACCTAATCAGCAAATCTTTGGGCTGTGGGGGTGAAACCCTCGCAGACACGGGGAAAATGTGCAAACTCCACACAGGCAGTGACATTTTCAAACGAGGGTCCTCTGCAGCGTAGGCAGCAGTGTTAACCATTGCGCCACCTTGCCACCTGGATTTGTTTTGTCATGTGTACCGAAGTACAGCGAAAAGTATTGTTCTGCGTACAGTCCAGACAGATCATTCCACACATGAAAAAAAAGCAAAGGACATACATAAATACACATTGTAAATACATAGACACAAGCAACATGAGCAATGAGAGTGCAGTATTACTCAGTAAAGATACGTGAAGTGATCAGATCAGTCCATAAGTCATTGAGGAGACTGGTAACAGCGGGGAAGAAACGGTCTTTGAACCTGTTAGCGTGTTCAGACTTTTGTATCTCCTGCCCGATGGAAGTTGGAAGACTGAACAACCCGGGTGGGAGGGGCCTTTGGTTATGCTGATCGCTTTCCCAAGGCAGCGGGATGTGTGGACAGAGTAGATGGAAGAAAGGGGGGTGAGCACGATGGATGAGGCTGTGTTCACGACTCTCTAGTTTCTTATGATCATGGCCCAAAGCAGTTGCCATACCAGGCTGTGATGCAGCCAGATAGGATGCTTTCCATGGTGCATCTGTAAAAGTTGGTAAGAGTCAATGTGGACATGCAGAATTCCCTTAGCTTCCTGATGAAGTAGAGGTGATATGCCTTTGGTCGTAGCGTTGACGTGGGTGGACCAGGACAGATTATTGATGTGCACACCCAGGAATTTGAAGCTGTCAACCATCTCCACCTTGTCACCAATGCAGACAGGGGTGTGTCCAATACTTTGCTGCCTGAAGTCAATGACCAGCTCTTTAGTTTTGCTGGCATTCAGGGAGAGATTGTTGTTGTTACACCACTCCACTAGGTTCCCTTATCTCCCTTCTGTACTCACTCTTCGTTGTTCGAGATCCAACCCACTGCGGTCATTTCATCAGCAAACTTGTAGATGGAATTGGAACCAAATTTTGCCGCACACCCAGGTCTGTACAGGGAGTATTGCACGGGGCGAAGTTCACAGCCTTGCGGGCCCCGGTACTGAGGATTATTGTGGAGGTGGTGTTGTGGAGGTGGTGTTGTTTAACCTTACTGATTGTGTTCTATGGGTCAGGAAGTCGAGGATCCAGTTGCAGAAGGGGGAGCCAAGTCCTAGGTTTAGGAGCTTTGATACGAGCTTGGCTGGGATTATGGTGTTGAAGGCGGAGTTGCAAGTCAATAAACAGGAGTCTCACGTATGAGTCCTTGTTAGAGAAATGCTCCAGGGATGAGCCTAGGGCTATGGACATGGTGTCTGCTGTGGACCAGTTGTAGTGGTATGCAAATTGCAGTGCATCAAGGCATTCTGGGAGTCTGGAGTTGATGTGGCTCATGACCACCTTTCGAAGCACTTCATAATGTTCAATGTTAAAGCCACCAGACTGTAGTCATTGAGGCATGTTGCCATGTTCTTCTTTGGCACCGGTGTGGTGGTGGTCTTCTTGAAGCAGGTGGGAACCTCGGAACGGAGTAGTGAGGGGCTGAAGATGTCCGCAAACACACCTGCCAGTTGGTCTGCGCAGGATCAGTGCACAATCAGGACAAGTCGAATTCGGAGGGTTCACTTTCAAGAAGGTCAGTCTGACTTTGGAAGCTATGATGGTAGGTATGGGTCCGAGACTGCTGGGGCAGTTGACGACGGTTTGATGGTTTCCCGCTTCCTGGAACCTTGGCGGGTTACGTGCATTTTGTTGATGGTACACACGGCTGCCACTGCTCGGTGGTGGAGGGTTTGAAAGCTTGTGTAAGGGGGAAACAATCGAGTGGCCTGCTTTGTTCTGTATGGTCCCAAGCTTCTGGAGTTTTGTTGTGAGCTGCACTCATCCAGACAAGTGGACAGGCATTTGGGGGTCAGTTGGTGAGTTACTCGCCATAGGATTCCCAGCCCTTCCCTGGTAGCCACAGTACAGTTCGGTTTCTGATCAATGTAACCCCCAGGATGTTGATTGAATGTCAAGCGGCAATGGTTAGAACCTCTCTTGTTGGAGATGGTCATTGCCTCGCCTGGCACTGTGTGGCACGAAAGTAACTTGCTACTCGTCAGCCCAAGCCTGGATATTGTCCAGGTCTTGCTGCCTTTGCATATGAACTGCTTCATTAACTGAAGCCGTAGATGGTGTTGAACATTGTTTCTGGATGACTGCACATTCATACTTCTGACCTTATGATGGAACAGAGGTCATTGATGAAGCAGCTGAAGATGGTTGGGCCAAGGACACTATGCTGAGGAACGCCTGCAGTGTTTCTTGAAGCTGAGATGATTGACCCCCAACCACCTTCCTTTGTGCTAGGGATGACCTCCAAAATTCCCATTGACTCCAGTTTAACGAGGATTACTTCACGCCATACTCCGTCACATGCTGCCTTAATGTCAAGGACAGTCACTCTCACGTCACCTTGCGCATTCAGCTCTTTTGCCCGTGTTTGGACCAAGGCTGAAATGAGGTCAGGAGCCGAGTGACCCTGGTGGAACGCAAACTGAGCATCCATGAGCAGGTTCTTGCTTACTAAGTGCCGCTTGATAGCGCTGTTGATGACTCTTTCCATCACATTGTTGATATTGTAGAGTAGACTGAAGGGACGATGAATTGGCTGGGTTGGATTTGTCTTGTTTCTTGTACACAGAACACACCTGGGCAATTTTCCACATTGCCAGGTGGATGCCAGTGTTGTAGCTGTACTGGAACAGTTTGGCTAGGGGGGCGGCAAGTTCAGGAGCACAAGTCTTTAGTACTATTGCAGGGCCGATAGCCTTTGCAGTATCCAGTACCTTCAGCAGTTTCTTGATATCTGTAGAGTGAATAATATTGGCTGAAGAAAGACATCTATGATGCTAGGGACCTCCTGAGAAGACCGAGATGTATCAGCCACTCGGTACTTCTGGCTGAAGAATGTTACGAATGCTTCTGCCTCGTCTTTTGCACAGGTGTGCTGGGCTCCTCCAACATTGAGAATGGGGAAATTTGCGGATTCTCCTCCTCCAGGGAGTAGTTTGATTGTCCACCACCATTCACGGCTGGATGTGGTAGGACTACTGAGCTTAGATCTGATGTGTCTGTTGTGGAATCGCTTAGCTCTGTCTATTACTTGCTGCTTTTGCTGTTTGGTACATAAGTAGTCCTGTGTTGTCACTTCACCAGGCTGATACCTCATTTTTCGGTATGCCTGATGTTGCTCCTAGCATGCTCTCCTGCACTCTTCATTAACCAGGGTTGATCCCCTGGCTTGGCAGTAATGGTAGAGTGATGGATATGCCAGGCTATGAGGTTGCAGATTGTGGTTGAATACAATTCTGCTGATGGCCCACAGCACCTCATGGATGCTCAGTCTTGAGTTGCTAGATCTGTTTGAAGTCTTATCCCATTCAGCACAGTGGTAGTGCCACACAACTGATGGAGGATATCCTCATTGTGAAGACAGGGCTTTGTCTCCTCAAGGAGGTGGTCACTTGTACCGATACTGACATGGACAAATGCATCTGCAGCAGGCAGGTTGGTGAGGATGAGGGCAAGTATGTTTTTCCTTCATCACCTGCTGCAGTCCCAGTCTAGCAGCTATGTCCTTTAGGACCCGGCCAGCTTAGTCTGTGATGGTACTACTGAGCCACTCTTGGTGGTGGACATTGCCGTTCCCCTCCCAGAGTATATTCTGCACCCTTGCCACCCTCAGTGCTTCCTCCAAGTGGTGTTCAACATGGAGGAGTACTGATTCATCAGTTGATGCTGGCGGTACATAGCAATCAGGAGATTTCCTTGCCCATGTTTAACATGCGACTTCATGGGGTCCAGAGTCAATGTTGAGAACTCCCAGAGCAACTCCATCCCAACTGTATACCGCTGCCTTTGCTGGGTCTGTCCTGCTCACGAGACAGGACACACACAGGAATGGTAAGTGGTGTCTGGGACATTGTCTGTGAGGTATGATTCCAACGGTATGACTATGTCAGGCTGTTGACTAGTCTGTGAGACAGCATTCCCAACTTTGGCACAAGCCAAAATATGTTAATAACGAGGACTTTGCAGGGTCCACAGGCTGGGTTTGCCGTTGTCATTTCCAGTGCCTCGGTCAATGCAGAGTAATCTGAGGGCAGCACGGTAGCATGGTGGTTAGCATAAATGCTTCACAGCTCCAGGGTCCCAGGTTCGATTCCCGGCTGGGGCACTGTCTGTGACGAGTCTGCACGTCCTCCCCGTGTGTGCGTGGGTTTCCTCCGGGTGCTCCGGTTTCCTCCCACTGTCCAAAGATGTGCGGGTTAGTTGGATTGGCCATGCTAAATTGCCCGGTGTCCTAAAAAGTAAGGTTAAGGGGGGGTTGTTGGGATACGGGTATAGGGTGGATACGTGGGTTTGAGTAGGGTGATCATTGCTCGGCACAACATCGAGGGCCGAAGGGCCTGTTCTGTGCTGTACTGTTCTATGTTCTATAATCCATCCGGTTTCATTCTTTTTTGTGGCAGTTGAATACAACGGAGTGGTTTGCTAGGCAATTTCAGAGGGCATTTAAGAGTCAACCACATTGCTGTGGGTCTGGAGTCACATGTAGGTCAAGCCAGGTAAGTGTTGCAGATTTCCTTCCCTAAAGAGCATTTGTGAACCAGGAGAGTTATGACAGTTTCATCGTCACCATTACTGATTTTTTTCAATAAATTTAAGAGTATGCAATTATTTTTTCCCCCAATTAAGGGGCAATTTAGCATGGCCAATTCATCTATCCTGCATATCCTTTTGGGTTGTGGGGGTGAGACCCATACAGACACAGGGAGAATGTGCAAACTTCACACGGACAGTGACCCGGGGCCAGGATCAAACCTGGGTCCTCAGCACCGTCAGACAGCAGTGCTAATCACTGCGCCACCATGCCACCCTTGGTCACCATTACTGATAACATTTTTATTAATCAGCTGAATCTATTAATTAATTGAATTGAAAATCCAGCAGCTTCCATGGTGGAATTTAAACTAGTGTCTCCAGCACATTAGCCTGGGCTTTTGGTTTACTCGTACAATGACATGGCCATAAGCCACTACCTTTCCAAAAAATGATATTGTTTCAAATGTTGTGGGTTGTTTTATATATAATGTTGATTCATTTAGAATGGTGAGATTGTCTCAGCCGCTGTGGACAAATTTGTTAAGGCAGTCCAAATAAGAGCCAAATTTTCAGAGCAGATTAATAGATGTGGATTGGCCTGAGGACTCCTCAGTGAAATAGAAGCTCTTAAGATTTCCTTTTCAAGCTTTGTAATTAGGAGCAACTAGGCACAGGAAAGCCTGAAGAGCTGTATGATTAAAACAACATTGAGTTAATAGTTTGATAGGATCATAAGACCCAGCAGCAGAATTAAGCCATTTGGCCGATCGAGTCTGCTTCGCCATTCAATCATGGCTGATACTTTTCTCATCCCCATTCTCCTGCCTTCGCCCCATAACCCCTGATCCCCTTATGAATCAAGAACCTATCCATCTCGGTCTTAAAGACACTCAGTGATTTGGCCTCCACAGCCTTCTGCAACAAAGAGTTGCACAGAGTCACCACCCTCTGGCTGAAGAAATTCCTCCTCATCTCTGTTTTAAAGGACTGTCCCTTCAGTAAGATTGTGGCCTCTGCTTCTAGTTTTTCCTACAAATGGAAACATCCTCTCCACGTCCACTCTATCCAGGCCTCGCAGTATCCCGTAAGTTTCAACAAGATTTCCCCCCCTCCTCCTTCTAAACTTCGACGAGTACACACCCAGGGTCCTCAATCCTTCCTCATATGACAAGCTCTTCATTCCAGGGATCATTCTTGTGAACCTCCTCTGGACCCTTTCCAAGGACAGCACATCCTTCCATAGATTCTTTCCACATTGTATTCCATCTGGCACTTTTGTCCAAATCCTAGCCTATCCAATCCTTCTGCTGCAGCCCCCCCCCCCCCCCCCCCCCCCCCCCCCCCACCCCAAAATACTACCTGTCCCTCTACAGATCTTTGTATCATCTGGAAACCTGACAACAGTGCCTTCAGTTCCTTCTTCCAGATCATTAATGTATACTGTGACAAGTTGTGGTCCCAGCACCAACCCCTGAGGTACAACACTAGTCACTGGCTGCCATCCTGAAAAAGACCCCTTTATCCCCACTCTCCATCTTCTGCCAGTCAGCCAAACCTCTATCCATGCCAGGATCTCACCCGCAACATCATGGCTCTTAACTTATTTAACAGTCTTCTATGCGGCACCTTGTCAAAGTCCTTCCGGAAATCCAGATAAATCTCGACCACTGGTTCTCCTTTGTCTAACTTCCTTGTTATCTCCTCAAAGAACTCTTAACAGATTTGTCAAACATGACCTCCCCTTGACGAAGCTGTGCTGACTCAGTCCTATTTTATCATGCACTTCCAAGTACTCCGATGGAGGTATGCAGTCTTCAGAGTGCTCTCTTCACTTGTCAAATGGGAGATTGATAGATTTTTGTTAACAAAGGGCATTAAGGGATGTGCGGTAATACTAAGTTTGCGGAGTTGGTTCACACATCAGCCATGAACTCACTGAATGGTGCAACAGGTTCAAGGAGCTAAAAGGCCAACTCCTACTTCTATCTGTACATCTAGCTCAAGAATTACGGTAAAAGGAGCTGAAACTTAAATTAAAGAAATGTATGGTATAGATCTGGTGCTCTGTTTTGGGCTCCGATTGTTTAACCTGATTCATGTTTAGTTTAGTCAGGATAGTCTGGTGTGTTACAATTCCAGCTATGTTACTCCTACACAAGTTAGATCCCAGAGTGGAACCTGACTTGATCGATCTCAAATGTTTTTTCAGAAACCATGGAATGCAATTACTGAACAGATTCACGGGAGCCTCATGAGCCATTCTGAGCCAGTGCACACACAGAACCCAAAGATCTTTAGAAAAAAAAATATGAACTGCGTGTATGCGGCCATTCTCCGGGCGGTGCATGTGCAGACACCACCAGGTCCTGCAATCCCCAAACTCAAAGCTTGACGTCCGATTTAAAGTTACGTTTTGTCCTTTTTCTTCTGGATTGTCACAAATGAGATTGGAAAGAGGGTTTCAGCAACGGATGGGAGTAACTTGACCAGGACAAAACGAGCATCAATGAGGGCATTTCTGGATCCAATATCCCAATTGTGTCCATGCAGGAACTCCAAGCACTGAACTGAATTTCCTTCTCAGCTCAGCTAGCAGTTGAACATAGTTCAGTTCTAAAGGCAGATATCATAAACTGCAAACTTAAAATGAAGTTTTACATCAATTGTAATGTATTCTAAACCTGTAAGTTTCCACAGGTACACTGACAACAGCCAGCTCTAACTCACCGTCACCTGTCAATCCTTCCAATGTCTTTAAACTTACAGACTGCTTCTCTGACATCCAGTACTGGATGAGCAGAAATTTTCTCCAATTAAATATTAGGAAGACTGAAGCCACTATCATTGGTTCCCTTTACAAACTCCACCTCCCCTCCCCCCCCCTGAAGGTTGAAGCAGGCTGTTATGACGAAGATGAGTTTCAAAGCACACATCAGCGCCATTACTAAGATCACCTACTTTCATCTGTGACATTGTTATTCCCCATCACTACCTCAGCATTTCCATTGCTGAAACCCTCATCCATGTCTTTGTTACCTTTGATTTGACAATTCGGACACTCTTGGCCAGCCGCCATACATGCTACCTTCTGTAAACTAGAGGTCATCCAAAAAGCCACCTGTATTCTTAATCACACAATCCTGTTCAGGTGTCACCCCTATGCTCACTGGCAAACAGCAGCTCCCACTTAAGCTAAACCACCATTTTAAAATTTTCATCCTCGTTTACAAATCCCTCCATGGCTTCTGTCAATGCAATTGTTTACCCCAATTTTCAAAGAAGCAGTTATTTTAAACTTTCCTTTCTCATCAGTAAACTGGGCAGATCTGGGCAGCACAGTGGTCCAATGGTTAGCGCTGCTGCCTCACGGTGGTGAGAACCCGGGATTGATCCCGTTCCCAGGTTACTGTTCGTATGGAGTTTGCACATTCTCCGTGTGTCCGAGTGGGTTTCACCCCCACAAGCCAAAAGATGTGCTGGGTAGGTGAATTGGCCACTCTAAATTGCCCTTAATTGGAAAAAAAGAATGGGGCGCTCTAAAAATGTTTTTAAACTGAGCAGATTTAGGGAAAAACGAGATAAAGACAAGTGGACAAGTCCCACTACCCAGTACTTCAGAACCAAAAGAGAGTTTGGTACAGAAAATTTCAGCGAAACTATGCCCCACCTCTAAAGTTTCACAACAGTCCGAGAGAGAGCGGCCTTCAGGCCAAGGTTGCACTATATACTGAAAGGACGTTTTCTTCAGTTGTTGGACACAGGGAGTGTGGGGTTATTGGGAAGAGAGGGGGAAAAAAGGTTTTCCCAGGGCAGGAGAAAGGCGAGATAAAAGATGCACAGTTGTACATCTGCATTGTGCTTGCAAGCTGTGCTCTTCGTAAATCGGCTGTATGCCATCCGATTTCCTTGCAGTCAGCAACCATGTACAGGAATGTCCTGCGTGGTTGCCATGCCCTGCAGGCCATATTTAATCTCAAGCCTGAGGCCAGAGTTTTGTGACGTTCACATGCCACATTCAATCCCTCCCAAAGTGCACTCTCGACACAATGGCTGACAAAGCCATAAAGCAAAGTGCACAACAGGATCACTGCACACATAAATGCACCCCTCTGCCTGATTCAATAGCATCTTTGTTCCATTTATGTTTTTCTATTCATATATCAAAGAGTCTCAAAACGTTCTTTTTTTTTTTTAAATATACTTCTGCCACGTTCAGAAAAACATTACAAAAGGTGGAATTTCAGAATCAAGTCAGAATGCCACCAAATTTCTAATCCCTGAAAATCTTCGAAGGTGGTAGAACACATAAGATCCTTTGCTTTATAAATGGACTGCATTTTTAAATGACCAGCTCTTTGTCCCCTTATTCAAGACTCTCCCACTAACAGAAACATCTCACCATCTACCCTGTCAAGCCCCCATGGATCTTGTATGTTTGAATAAGGTCACCCCTCACTCTTCCAAACTCCAAGGAAAACAGACTCCGGCTATTTAGTCTCTCTTGATAGGACAGCTCTCTCATCCCAGGAATTAGCCTGGTGAATCTTCTTTGGACTGCCTCCAATGTTACTGTATCCACCGTAAAATCGGCCCTCTGTCACCTTTCGTCAGTCCCTCTCCTGTCAGTAGACTTCTGACCCCCTCCCCCTCCCCACCGCAAAATAACAGTCCCAACCCCCGTCAACACACTTACCACCTAACTGGGTAAAGTTACTATACAAGGAGCCGAGGGCGAGTGTCCGGACAAACAACATCAGCTCAAGATACTTTTCTCTCCACCGTGGGACAAGGCAGGGATGTCCTCTGCTGTTGCACTCGCGATTGAGCCGTTGGCCATCGCATTAAGAAATTTGGGTACCTGGGGGTGCAGGTTGCCGGGGAGTTGGGGGGGGCATTCCGGCACCTGTTCAGGGAGGCTGGTACGGGAATTGAACCGTGCTGCTGGCCTGCCTTGGTCTGCTTTAAAAGCCAGCTATCTAGCCCAGTGTGCTAAACCAGCCCCCAGTGTGAGAAACCAGCCCCTTCCCTCAGTCTCTCTTTTTTCAAAGAGATTGAGGGAAGGATTACTTCGTTCATTTGGGATGGGAAGGTGGCCAGAGTTAGAAAGGTGCTGCTACAAAGAGGAAGGCAGGCAGGGGGTTTGAGTCTCCCAAACCTGATGTATTACTACTGGACGGCGAATCTGGAGACGGTGCGGAGCAGGGCCAGAGGGGATGATTCCCGAGGACTTCCGGTTGTGGCTATGCCTGGGAAGGTCGCACGTTCGTCAGCTCCCGCCGAAAATGGACTTTTGGGCCCTTTTAAGGAGCCCCATTGGCACTTGGTTGACGATTCCCGGGTGGGAAGACGGCAGTAAAGTCCCCCCAGCACTGTATGGAGTGGACCAGGAGCGGTGTGGTCAAAAAGAGTGGCATTAGAGAAGAGAGGAGACCAGGTACGAAAAAGCAAGATGGCGGCAGGCAGAGACCAGGCAGCGTGGGCTAAATGGTCACGGGAGCAGCAAGAGTTTCTACGAAGCTGCTTTGCGGAATTGATGGCAGAGATGTTGGCCCCTATGAAGGCGTCGATAGAAAGGCTGGTAGACACCCAGAGGATGCAGGGGACAGCGATTAAAGAGGTGCAGCAGAAGGCCTCGGATAACGAGGACGAGATTCTGGGCCTGGCAGTGAAGGTGGAGGCGCACGAGGCGCTCCATAAAAAGTGGCAGGAGAAATTAGAGGATCTGGAGAATAGGTAGAGAAGGAAGAATTTGCGGATTCTGGGTCTCCCTGAAGGTGCGGAAGGGTCGGATGCTGGGGCGTATGAAGCCACGATGCTGAGCACGCTGATGGGCGCGGGAGCCTTCCTGAGGCCCTTGGAGCTGGATGGGGCGCACAGAGACCTGGCGAGGAGACCGAGGGCGAATGAGCCGTCGAGAGGTGTGGTGGTGAGGTTTCACCGTTACACCAACAGGGAGTGCGTCTTGAGATGGGCGAAGAAGGAGCAGAGCAGCAGGTGGGAGAATGCTGAAATTTGCATTTACCAGGACTGGAGCACAGAGCTGGCCAAGAAGAGGGCAGGATTCAATCGGGCCAAGGCGGTTCTCCACAGAAAGGGGGTAAAGTTTGGGCTGTTGCAGCCCCGCACGACTGTGGGTCACATATCAGGACCGTCACCACTATTTTGATACGCCGGACGAGGCGTGGACCTTTATCAAAAATGAGAAGCTGGACTCAAACTAGTGGTCTGTAGCATGTTTTGGGGGATGTTGTGGAGTGGGAGAGGGTGATATTTGTGTTTCTTTTTTTTTCTGTGCGGGCGCTGATCTGGGTGGGGTTGTTCCCCGTGGTGTTCGGTGGGGGGAGATGGGGCTGGGAACCATGGGCCTCTGGGGATGGGGGTGAGGTGATGGCAGCAGAATGGAGCTGTGCCATAGAGGGCTGGGTCAGCCCGGACTGGTAGCGCGGGTTTTCTTGAGTCCACATTGGTTTGCAGTGGGTGGGGGGACGACTTGGGTTTTAGGAGGGAATTCTGCAGGGATCGGTGGTAGAGGCAGGAGCGGCAAGGGTCAGCTGGAGTCACCTGACTTACGGGAGTGCAATGGGGGGAGTAGGGGGGTCAGGCAATTGCTTGACTGGGGGAGGGGGAGGTGTACTGGGTTGCTGCTGTATTGACCGAGGGGGAGCTGGAGATAATAGGGAGAGTCGGGGCGGGGAGCCTCCACCTGTGGGGCTGGAAGGAGCAGGAGACGTGTGCACTTGGTTGGCCCAAAAAAGGAGATGGGCCGGTCAAGAGGGCCCGGGTATTTGCGCACTTAAAGGGACTGAAGGCAGACGCAGCTATGTTACCGGAGATGCACCTGAAAGTTGCGGATCAGACCAGGCGGAGGAAAGGATGGGGAGGGCAGGTCTTTCACTCCGGATTGGATGCGAAGAACAGTGGGGTAGCAATTTTAGTCGCCCCGCATTGGGTGGAGCTGGGGTTGAGAGAAGAGAAGGGCCAGCGCCCGTTGTGGCGCTTGAACGTGGGATTATTGGCAGATGAGGAGGTCAGTGGGCGGATCTGGGGGTGTATCAAGAAGTATATGGAGGCCAATGACAATGGGGAGGTCTCGGTGAGTGTGGTCTGGGAGGCGCTGAAGGCGGTGGTTAGAGGGGAGCTGATCTCCATCAGGACTCAGAGAGAAGAGGGAGAGGAAGGAGAGGGATAGATTGGTAGGAGAGATACTTAGGGTGGATAGGAGATATGCGGAATGCCCCGAGGAGGGGCTGTTGAAGGAGCACCGAAGCCTCCAAATGGAGTTTGACTTGTTGACGACGGGGAAAGCTGAGGCACAGTGGAGGAAGGTACAAGGATCAGTGTAGAAGTCAGGTTGACTTCTACAATCAGCATATGAATATGGGGAGAAGGCAAGCTGGATGCTGGCGCATCAGCTGCGGGAGGAGGAGGCAGCTAGGGAAATTGGGAGAATCAGGGACAAGGGAGGGAATACGTTGCAGAGTCCAGTCAGAATAAATGAGGTCTTTAGGGACTTTTATGAGAACTTGTACAAACAGCAGGGGGGACGGAGGGCACCCCTGCCTCGTTCCACTATATAGTCTAAAGTACTCTGACCTCAACCGGTTCGTCAATACAGTCTCCACCGGGGCCTGGTATAACAATTTAACCCACCCTATGAACCCCTCCCCAAACCTACCCAGCACCTCCTACAGGTACTCCCACTCCACCCGGTCAAACGCCTTCTCCGATTGGGATGGAGGAGCTGGTTAAGGGGTTGGGGAATATGCAGGCGGGCAAGACCCCAGGACCAGATGGGTTCCTGCTTGAATTTTATAGGAAGTTTTCAGAACTGCTCGCTCCGTTGCTGTCGAGAACTTTTAACGAGGTGAGAGAAAAAAGAAGTCTCCTCCCGACGATGTTGAGAGCTCTGATCTCGCTTATTTTTACGCGGGACAAAGACCCGCTGCAGTGTGGCTCGTATAGGCCGATTTCACTCCTTAATGTGGATGCCAAGTTGTTGGCGAAGGTCCTGGCCACTAGGATTGAGTCTCAGGAGTGATACATGAGAATCAGACGGGATTTGTGAAGGGCAGGCAGTTGAATGCAAATGTGCGGAGGCTTCTGAATGTGATTATGATGCCCGCGGAGGGGGCGAATGCAGAGGTGGTGGCGGCTATGGACGCGGAGAAGGCGTTTGACCGGGTGGAGTGGGAGTACCTGTAGGAGGTGCTGGGTAGGTTTGGGGAGGGGTTCATAGGGTGGGTTAAATTGTTATACCAGGCCCCGGTGGAGAGTGTATTGACGAACCGGTTGAGGTCAGAGTACTTTAGACTATATAGTGGAACGAGGCAGGGGTGCCCTCCATCCCCCCTGCTGTTTGCTTTGGCAATTGAGCCATTGCCCATGGCGCTGAGAGAATCTAGAAGCTGGAGGGGTTTGGTCCGGGGAGGGGCACCACGTCTCACTATATGCGGATGATTTGCTTTTGTATATTACGGACCCGGTCGAGGGGATGGGGGAGGTTAAGCAGACCCTCAGGGAGTTTGGAGACTTCTCGGGGTATAAGCTTAATGTTGGGAAGAGCGAGCTCTTGGGCCAGGAAGAGAGGTTGGAGGAGCTGCCGCTCAAGAGGGTGGAGAGCAGTTTTCAGTATTTGGGTATTCAGGTGGCCAAGAGTTGGGGGGTCATGCACAGGCTCAATCTGGCGCGGCTGGTGGACCAGATGGAGGAGGACTTTAAGAGCTGGGACATGCTTCCGCTCTCTCTAGTGGGTAGGGTGCAGTCTGTCAAGATGACGGTCCTCCCTAGGTTTTTGTTCGTGTTTCAGTGCCTGCCCATCCTCATCCCAAAGGCCTTTCTCAAGCGAGTGAGCAAGAGTATCATGGGATGTGTGCGCACCAAGAAGACCCCCGAGGGTTAAAAGACTGTTCTTGGAGCGCAGTCAGGGGATGGGGTGGTGGGTTGGCGCTGCTGAATCTGTGTAGCTGCTACTGGGCAGCAAACGTGTCGATGATTCGGAAGTGGATGATGGAGGGAGCGGCATGGAAAAGGCTAGAGGCGGCGTCTTGTGTAGATACTCGCCTGGGGGCACCGGTGACGGCACCGTTGCCGCTTCCGCCAATGAGGTATACCACGAGCCCGTTGAAGATTTGGGGGCAATGGAGGCGGCACAGGGGAGAGACGGGGGCATCTGTCCCCGATACGGAATAATCATAAGTTTGCCCCAGGCAGGCTAGATGGTGGGTTCCGAAACTGGCACCGGGCAGGAATTAGAAGGCTGGGGGATCTATTCATTGACGGGACTTTTGCCAGCTTAAAGGCACTGAAGGAGAAATTCGGATTACCCCCGGGAAATGCCTTCAGGTACATGCAGGTTCGGGCGTTTGTTAGGAAGCAGGTAGAAGAATTCCCGTTGCTGCCTGCCCGAAGGATACAGGACAGGGTGATTTTGGGTGTGTGGGTGGAGAGGGAAAGATCTCAGAGATGTACCAGGAGCTGCAGGAGGAAGCCTCGGTGGAGCAGTTGAAGGGCAAATGGGAGGAGGAGCTGGGCGAGGGCCTATGGGCTGACGCCCTGGGCAGGGTCAATTCCTCCTCATCTTGCGCCAGGCTCAGCCTGATCCAGTTTAAAGTGTTACACAGGGCGCATATGACAGGAGCGAGGAGGAGTACGTTTTTTGGGGTGGAGGACAGATGTGTAAGGTGTTCGGCCCAGCAAACCACGTCCATATGTTCTGGGCGTGCCCAGCGCTTGCAGAGTTCTGGAAGGGCTTTGCAATGGTCATGTCCAAGGTCTTGGACACTCGGGTAAAACCGAGTTGGGGGATAGCGTTATTTGGGGTATCAGAGGATCTGGGAGTGCAGGAGTCGAAAGAGGCGGAGTTCTGGCCTTTGCCTCCTTGGTAGCCCGGAGAAGGCTCGTTATTGTGGAGGGACGCGAAGCCCCCAAGTGTGGAGGCTGGGATCAATGACATGGTGGGGGTTTGGGGGGGGGGGGGGGGGGGGGGCTGGTTTCTTTTTGAAATCTTTCTATTTTGTTTTGAGTTGGGTGTTAATATTGTTTAGAGGGTTACGTTGTTCTGTTTGGGTGGCATGTTGCCCTTTTCTCTTTGTATTATTTTCCTTTTTGGACTGTGCTGTAAAACCTTTTGAAAACTTTGAATAAGTACATTTTTTTTTAAAAAGGGGTCGATTCCCAGTGGGTCAGAATGGAGGCGAGTTTGTGCAGGGGGTCGGGATTGAAAGCACTAGCAACAGCGCCAACAGCCCTGGGGAAATACTCTTGAGTCCGCTAATAATAGCTTCATTGAGAATTTGGAGGCAGTTTTGCCAACACTTCGGGTTGGGGCAGGGTTAAGGGAAGTGCCGATTCAGGGGAACCATAGATTTGAGCCAGGGAGGTGCGATGGAAATTTTCGGAAATGGGAGGAGAAGGGAATTTAATACACAAAGATTTGTTTCTATCGGGTCAGTTTGCAGGTCTGAAGGAGCTGGAAGCGAAGTATGGACTGGGGCAGGGGGAAATGTTTAGATGCATATAGGTTCGAGTTTTTGCCAGAAAGGAGATACAGAGTTTCCCGGTGGAGTCGGCCTCCACATTGCTGGAAGAGGTGCTGACGACAGCGACACTAGACAAGGTGGGGTCGTGTATGGTACAGCAGAAAATGGACCTGTGGTTTTTAAAAACAAAACAATGTTTATTCTATGAACTCAAGTTAACCTTTTTAAAACAAAATGTGAATATCTTAACAACCAATAAATCAAATACACGCCCCAAAGAATACAACACTAAGTAATCTGTATGCTGTCCTTTTACACCCAAAAGACTGAACAAACCTTCAAACAGGAGCACGGTAGGTTTACATTTAATACTGAGACGTTTTTTACAATTCTGAGTTCTCCAAATGATCCATAGATAGTCTTTGGATGGCAGAGATCAACAGCAGTGCAGCTCACTGCAAAACACAGACACACCCAAGCTTTTCTCAAACAAACTAAAAAGCGGAAGTGGAGCTCAGCTCCACCCACACTCTGACATCACTCCAGTAACATGAGCAGCCGCATTTCTTAAAGGTACATTTCTTAACCACTCATTTCTTAAAGGGTACTCTCACATGACAGTGCATGTGAAACTGGACCCGGGCCCCCGGGAAGCCATATTCGGGGTGTCGGACCAGCCAGGGTTGGAAACGGGTGCGGAGGCAGATGTTGTGGCCTTCGCCTTGTTGATCGCCCAACGGCAGATCCTGATGGGTTGGAGAGCAACCTCCCCACCCTGGTGTGGTGGGGGGAACTGTTGGAATTCTTGACTCTTGAGGAGGTTAAGTTTGAACTGAGGGGAAGGATGGAGGGTTCTACAATTCATGGGCATTATTCATTGTGCACTTTCAAGAACTGGATAACATTGAACATTAGTTAGGGGAGGGCAGCGTTGTGTGTTAATGGTGACTATGGGTGATTCCTGATTCCTTTTTGTCATTTGTTTATGTGAACATGCGGGCTAATGTTTGGGGTTCAGTGGGAGGATGGGATCATTGTTATTGATATGGGGATTGATGTATTTGTTACTGATTATTATTTATTGTTAGTGATGTAAATGTGGGAGAAAATGTGAAAAAGGAGAATAAAAAATATTTTGAAAAACACACCACCTGTTCGCTCCCCACTGCACCCGTCAGCCAGCCTGCCCAGCTGACTCATCCATGGCGCCAACCATACGACCTCCCCACTGATTCGCCCCCCCCCCCCCCACTGATCCCCCCGTGCAAACTCTACAATCCCCAAGAAACAGAGAAGAAAAAGCAACCCATCATCCCCCATCAAGAATGAAACAAACCAAAAACAGAACAAAGCAACAGCCCCAAACATAGTGCAAAAGTGGTTCATACAAGCCAGAAGAAAACCAAAATACAAAATATTTCCAGAATTCAATATCCTCATTCTCCTGCCAGTGCATTATCTCTAATAAATTCCATTGTCTCCTCTGGTGATCCAAAGTAGAGTTCCTGGCCTTTATACGTTGCCCACAGACGCGCTAAGCACATGCCGAACTTCACCCCCTCCTTAAAGAGGGCCGACTTCACCTTGTTAAAGGTCGCCCTCATTGTGGCCCGCTCCGCACCCAGGTCCTAGTAGCTCGCTGCCTTCCCATGTATAGTGCCTCGTCTCCCTGGCCCACCTCAGAATCTGTTCCTTATCCGGGAACCGGTGCAATCGTACCACCGTCGCCCTTGGCGGCTCGTTTCTCTACAGCTTCCTCACAAGGGCCCTGTGCACCCGGATCACCTCCAAGGGCCGAATGAATGCTCCTTCACCCAGCAGCTTCTCAAACATTTGTGCTACATATGCACCGCCGCCTGCTCCATCATTGCCCACGATTCTCAAATTCGGCCTGCGCAACCTATTCTCCAGGTCCTCTGCTTTATCCTGCAGCCTCTTCTGTTGATCTCTCATTAACCCCATCTCCGCAGCCATTGAGGTGAGCAGCTCCTCATGCTCTCCCACCGCCTCCTCCATCTTCCGAATCGCCTGGCCCTGGGCCCCCAAACTCATTTCCATGTAGTCGATCTCGCCCTTATAGAATCCACCACCCTGGCTAGGTCCTCAAAGTTCCCCATCTTCTGCTGGGCAAACTTCTCACAGAGAAAGGTCACTAACTGCTCCATCGACCACTGGGCCGGCAGGCCCGGACCCTGACCCTCCACCATCTTTCCGTGTTGCAGGCTCCAGGCCAGCTTTCGACAATTGTTCCCTCATTTTTCGACCACTTCTGGTCCACGAATCCATAAACCGGTGGCATACTCTTTTCTTCCTGCACCTTATACCATCACTCAAGCCGTCGTTAGCTGGGGAAAAGGTCCAAAAAGTCCACCTCGAGTGGGAGCCAGCCAATGTGCGACCAGTCACTTCATGGTCATCACCGGAAGTCTGCCATTTGACTTTTCTTTTCTAAATTTAGTGTACCCAATTCATTTTTTTCCAATTAAGGGGCAATTTAGCATGTTCAATCCACCTAACCTGCCCATCTTTGGGTTGTGGGGCGAAACCCACGCAAACACGGGGAGAATGTGCAAACTCCACACGGACAGTGACCCAGAGCCGGGATCGAACCTGGGACCTCGGCGCCGTGAGGCAGCAGGGCTAACCCACTGCGCCACCGCGCTGCCCTGACATTTGACTTTTTAAACTACATGTTGGACCTGCCTGCTAGCTTTTATGATTCATACACTAGAACACCTAGATCGCTCTGTATTTTACTCACCTGCAGCCTCTTTCCATTTAGATAATCTGCCTTTTGATTCCTCGACCCGAAGTGCATGACCTCACTCTTCCCCACATGAAACTCTATTTGCCAGTTTTTTGTCCAGTCACCCAATCTATCTATATCACATTGTATAATCACAACATGCCCTTTCACCTATATTTGTATCATTGGCAAATTTGGAAACCTTACATTCTGTTTCTTCCTCCAGTTCATTAATGTAAATAGTGAAGAATTGCAGGCCAAGAACTGATCCTTACAGTACTTCACTAGTTACATCTTTCCACTCTGAAAAGGGCCCATTTATTCCCACTTTCTTCTTTGTCACAGCCAGTTTCAATCCATGCTAACGCAGTTGCACCAATTCCATGGACTTTTGTACCAACTTCTTATACGGCACCTTGTCCAATGCCCGTTGGAAATTTGAATACATTAGTTCTCCTCTATCTTCTCTTTGTTACACCCTCAAAGAATTCAAGCAAATTAGACAAACAGGATTTACCTTTCATAAACCATGTTCACCAGGTTTGATTATATTCAGCTTTCCTAAATGATTAGCTGTTTCCTTTTTGATTATTGATTCCAACAACTTGCCAATAATAGATGTTAAACTAACTGACATCTACCTTCTACATTTCTCCCTTTCTGAATATGGGTGTTACAGTGGCTTGTGTTGCAATCTTCCGGTACCCTACCAGAATTAAGCAAGTTACAAAAAAGTTTAACCAATGGGTCCACTATCTCTGCAGTCACTTCCATTAAAACTCTAGTGTGCAGTTCACTGGGTCCTGGTAACCTGTTGGCCTTCAGCCCCTTGAGTTTCTCTAATACTCTATCTTTAGTGATTGGGATTTCTTTAAGTTCTGCCACGTTATTTCAAATCGGCCTATCTAATATCTCAGGGATATTTGGAATGTCTTCCACAGTGAAGACTAATGCAAAAGCTTTACTTAGCACATCTGCCATTTTTTGGTTCGCTGTTATTAGCTCACCAGCCTCGTTCAGCAGAGATCCCACATTTACCTTAGCCACCTGCCCACCTGCTTCCTATTTACATATTCACAGAAGTTTTTACTATTTGTTTTTATACTATATGCAAGTTCTCTCTCAAAAATCATTTTCTCCCTTGTGAGCTTTGTTGGCTTTTGCTACAAGATCCGAAAAACTTCCCAGTACCTTGGTGTCCCACCATCCCTTGCCACTTTGCATATCCTGCTTTTCAATTTCACATTATCGTTGACGATTGTTAACCATGGATTTTGCCTTTTTCTCCTAGAATCCCTCTTTTTGATTGGGATAAACTTCTGCTGAGCATTATAGACCTGCCATTTGAATATCTGCCTCTGCTCATTTACTGACCTGTATGTGAGCTTATTCACCTGGTTCACTTTTGAAAATTCCTCCCTCATACCATTATAATTGCGATTATTGAAGTTGAAGACACTGGTTATGGACCTATTGCGTTCACCCTCAAACTGTACCTGGAATTCAATCATATTGAGGTCACTATCACCTTGGGGATCCTTGACCACAAGATTCCTTGCTTATCCTTCTTCATTACACAAAACCAAACCTAAAATAGCCCGTTTCCGGGTAGATTCCACAACCTACTGCTTTAAAAAGGAATCCCTGATGCACTCTATAATTTCTTCTTCTCTGCTACCCTTGCCGATTTGGTGTGTCCAATCAATATGCAGATTAAAACCTCCCATGATAATTGCAGTTCCTTTCAAACATGCCCTTGGTATTTCCCAATAATGATCTGACCTCTTGAGGGAGTCACATTTTGGGGGTCTATAATACTACTTCCAACCGGTCTTCCTTCTCCTGCTATTCAGGATTTCAACCCTAACCAATTCTACATCACTATCCAGTGCCTTTATATCACAACTCAGCACTGCTCTGAAACCATCCTTGATTAATGCTCTCCCACCTCCTTTTCCCTTTGGCCTGTTCTTTTGGAACATTGTATACCCTGGAATGTTGAGCACCCAATCCTGGTCACCTTACAACCATGTTTCTATAATTGCGAATACATCATTCTCATATGTTGCAATCTGTCTTGTTTCAAATGTTTTATGCATTCAGATAAAGAACATTTAGCTTTGATTTTTTTTTTTTAACATTTGTTTACAACTCTGGATCCCCCTGCGTTGCATATTTTTGTTCATGTTTCCTGCCTGACCTGTCACACTATGACAGTCAAGATCCCCCTCACTATCCTGTATCACCACGCTCTCATATACCTGATTTCTTAAACCTTCCATTCTTGGAACTCTTCCCCCATTCCTTGTTAGGGCTCTTGTATGAGTCCTTGGTGCAACATAATGTTCATACAGTCTGTTCCTACCTGTTGTTTTCTTCTGACACTGACTGATGTCTAACCTGTACTCCCACCTTTAACTTTCCAATTTTCCAAGTAACAGAACCTTTTTCATCTCGCAGAGAGTGAGAGATCTCTGGGATTCTCTTCCCCCGCAAGGTGGTGGCGGCTGGATCATTAGCAGTATTTAAAGTGGAGGTGGATAAATATTGGTTAAGGCGAGGAATAGAGGACTATGGTGGAATGACAGAAAAGAAATAGAGGTGGCATAAATCAGCCATGATAGAATTAAATGGCAGGGCAGGCTTGACGGGCCTGGTGGCCCACTCCTGCTTCTATTCCGGGCGTTGTGAAACAAAACATATTAGCAAGGAATTTAAACTGTTGTTTCACAGCGCCAAGATCCCAGATTCGATTCCCGGCTCGGGTCAGTCTGTGTGGAGTCTGCATGTTCCCCCCGTGTCCGCGTGGGTTTCCTGCGGGTGCTCCAGCTTCCTCCCACAAGTCCCGAAAAACGTGCTGTTAGGTAATTTGGACATTCTGAATTCTCCCTCTGTGTAACCGAACAGGCGCCATAATGTGGCGACTAGGGGCTTTTCACAGTAACTTCATTGCAGTGTTAAAGTAAGCCTACTTGTGACAATAAGGAAAATAATAACAAATATTAATGGTCAACCTTGATAGATCACTGATGAGGCTTCAATTGCAGTATCATGTCCCATTCTGGGCATCACATTTTGATGGCCTTGGAAAGGGTAGAGGGGAGAAAAAATTGCAGTTATGTGAAGAGACTATAGAGATACTGGAATAGCTTTCTTGACAGCAGAGAAGACCCAGAGGAGATCTGATTGAAGTGTTACAAATCATGATGGGTTTTTACAAGGTAAATGGGAGAAACTGTTGCATTAGCAGGACAATTAACCACAGGACATAGGTTTATGGTTATTGGTTTTTAAAAACCCTAAAGAGGAATAGGGAAGAGTATTTTACTCATATGTTGTGGTGATCTGGGATGCACTGTCTGAAAGGGTAGTGGTGGCATGTCCAGCGTAGCTTTCGAAATGGAACTGTATGAGAATTTATGGGACGATAGGGAATGAACAGGTGGGACTAATCAGATAACTTTTTTTTGAAAGAGCCGATGCTGTCATGCAGAAAGTATGACTGCTGGAGTGGTGATTAAGGTGTTGTAAAGGTGAGGTCATCATTGATTGCCGGGGAAGTGTTCTGTGAATAGATCGAGAACCATTTACTTGTTTACAGATAGATAACGGAATATTCTTAGGTTTGAAAGGCCCCTGGGGTATATATAATTTGTGACGGGTATAGTGTTTGGTCCTGGCTAAACAAGTCATGGGAAATATCGTAACAAGAGACAAAAGAATGCCTTGTGATTTGGGTACAACTGATGTAGTTAATGGGAGGTGCCAATTCTTTCTGAAGAGTAAGTCAGCCCATGAACTCTAATATGAACAGAGGTAATTCAGTTATGCACCAAAAGGTTCTGCACAGAGAAAAAGTAGAACCCTGGTGTTAACTTCATTCATGAGTGATCTTTTATATTGGTTTGCTTAATTGGAATATAGCGGTAGGTTTAGTACGTTACGGGTTAATTCTTTATTTAAGAACAGTTGTAACTGTCAACTGTAAAGCCATTCCTTTGCTGATGATGTGGTTAATTATGTGATTAAATTAAAGTTTGCTTGAACATAAAAGATATCGTCATTGTTATCACTCCTGTGGTCCAGTAACATTTACTTAGTCTTACAAATTGAAAATAGTTAGGTTCTCATCCGGGGTCCAAACATTATATTCAATTTATTTAACTGCTCATTTGATGAAAAAGGCTCTGGATAACCCATTTCATCAACTGGGCAAACACAGGTGCCGGAATGTGGCGACTAGGGGCTTTTCACAGTAACGTCATTTGAAGCCTACTTGTGACAATAAGCGACTTTCAATTCATTTCATATCTTGAAATAAGCAATTTGACCTCATTCCATGAAATGGCCAGTGCTATGTAAAAGTTGTAAAATCATATCTGTGGAATTGTTGCTCAAGCTTGTACCAGTGTAAAAGTTCATCATGAACATGAAATTTGGGAAAGCAAGTTTATCGACAAAGGCACGAACGGTGGTTGGTGGAAGGTGTAAATTAACTTTCAAAAGGATCAGCTAACATTTGTCTACAGCAGTGGTGGAAGATGTGGAAGTCCATGCTAGAAATAACATGGTGTTGACTTCAAATGGTGCATATGGCAAGGAACACTAACATTTCATTGGTAACACATTCATCACTCCTTTGTTGTACCCAGATGAAAATGTGATGGCACCTCTTGAGAATTATTATATAAACATAGAAATTAATACTAACGAGCAGAACATGTTCAAACACTGAAGGGGATGGCTGTATTGAGCACGGTGTTGCTTTGTTGTGTGTTGAATATGAACAGAAGATTGTTGTCCTCAAGCATTGGAAAACAGGACAGAAATTACCACGGAATGAATACCAGATCCTATCAACTTTGTGCTTGCATACCCAGGTCGTATGGACAAGGTCACCAAGAGCAATGTTAAGTGTATGGCTAAGGAAGCAGCCATAGACATCAAGCAAGAAGCCCATATTGAAATTGGCCATGGTGGTGAAAAGACTCGAGCAACTTTCTTATGAGCCTTCCAGTGATGGGAATGTGCTGAGCAATCGCACATCAGGTGGCTCTCCTCCAGAAAATACAGCAAAAGATGCACTCTTGGATAAATTTTGCCCGAAAATTCAGACTAATTCATCTCCACAACTATAAAAATAAGAAGGAAGAAAAGTATGCCAGGAAGCAGTAGCTCAAGAGGCAACAGGGAAGCCATAACAGGACAAGAGCACTGAGTGAGTTGGCAGACCCACGAGGCGAAGGGTCCCTGGGCACCCATGAGGGAGGGAGACCAGCAGCCCAGGCGGCAGAAAGACGACCATGGCAGAAATACCCGACAGACACAAACCAATTTTGTGTACAGAACCCATTGATGGATGGATTAGACCCCAGAACGGGGAAAATGGCAGGTATGACAAGGGAACTGGGAACGTTTATGGAGCAGATGGGGGTGAATGCAGATTAGGTTGATGCACCAAGGTGAAAAGGAAATTTTGTTCTTCTCACCAGTACACAAGGTCGACACCCATATCAAATTCTTTGTAGTGGGGATATCAGTGCTTCCAAAAATGTTAAGAGTGTAATGCTCGGCAATGGTAATCTCCGACCACATTCCACATTACATGGATGTGAGGTTGGAGACTGGCCAAGCCAATGTCCCATGTGAAGGTTGGACATGGCCCGCTTTGTCAACAGGGTAATCTGCTAGAAAACATCACAGGCCATAGGCGAGTACGTTACAAACAAGCGGAATTGGGAAGTCTCATCTTCCATGTTCTAGGAGGACTGAAGGCTGTGATTCGGGGAGAAATTGGAGCTTAAAAGTAATAGATAGGGAAAAGCAGGCGGCTAGGCAACAACTGATCAACTTCACTCTGGAGGTCGACATGTGATACGCTGAGCCCCCAAACGTAGAGTTTCTGGTGGAGAGGAAAAAGCTACAAATGGACTTTCCACCAGTAAGGCAGTGCTCTGCCAGACATGAGGAACCTTCGATGAGCTCGGAGAGAAGGCTAGCAGTCTGCTGACTCACAGCTGAGAAAGCAGGCAACCACAAATGAAATAGCAGAGGTGAGTGATAGCAGAGGCAGACTGGTAGCCAAACCAAAAAAAAAAGTCAACAAAGCATTCAAGACCTTCTATCGGGGACTGTACACCTCCAAGCTTCTTGACTGGGGCTCTGGGTGAATCAGTTCCTCGACAGACTGGGCATGCAAGCTGTGGAGGACAGCAGACAGGTGGAGCTGGAAGCACCAATAGAACTGGGAGAGATCATGGAGAGCATCAACTCCACACAGGCGGGGAAGGATGTCAGGACCCGATGGGTTCCCGGCAGACTTCTGCAAAGCTCGTACCGTACCTGCAGGAGAAGTTTGCAAACTAACTGGCGAGGGGCACCCTGTCTCCAACACAAACAGGCCACCCAAAAAAGACAGGCCCAACGGAATGCTGATCATACAGGCCTATTTCAATATGAACAAGCAAATGCTCAGAAAATTCCTGGCCAAGAGACTGATGAACTGCGTACCAGAGGTGGTTGCAGAGGACTTTGTTAAGGGTAGACAGCTAACTGCAAACACCAGATGAATGCAGAATGTGATACTGACCCCATCCAGGGAGAGAGCACGAACGGTGATGGTCTCTGGACGCAGTCCCTCTGGCTAGGCAAGGGCCTTCGAAGGGACTTGCGGTGACGGTGATGTGCTGAGCAGATGCACATCAGGTGACGCTCCTCCAAACCAGACCAAAAAGGGCACTTTTCGTAGTATTTTTCCCTAACTGAAAACATCCACGAGTGTTTGCTGGCAAACAGGAGCTTGAGGGGCAGAAAATACAGTATAAGTGGCGGAAAAAGCCACGATCAGCAGGCGGGCGAGGCGACGGACCAACGAGGCGAAGGAGCCTTGACCGCCCAGGAGAGAGGGAGACCAACTACCCTAGCATCAGCATCCCCCGAACCACCTTGAGACAGATGGAAGAATCTCCTCATGAAGGAGCTGACCGCCATGAAAGAGACCATCAGGACAGAAATCCAGGTGGTGGTCAAGGTGGCAGCAGCAGAGACGATGGCCACCATGCAAAAGGTTATCAATGGGCTGTGGAAGAAAGTGGAGACAAGGTGCAGCCAATCCTTGACCTGGAGAAGGCCTCGACGACCAGAGCGACAGAACCGTCACCCTGGAAGCCAAAGTGAAAAGGTTGGAGGGGAACTTGAGAGAAAGTCGAGCCGACAACAGAACATTCGGATGGTGGGCTGCCTGAAGGTATCGAGGGCAGGGAACAGACGGGCTATGTCGCCCAAATGCTGGGTGACTTAGTCAGGTGAAGCTAGCTCCCCAACCCCCTACAGCTCGACAGGGCACACAGGTCACTTAGACCGAAACCCAAAGTCAGGGAGCAGCCGAGGGTGATTGTTGCAAACCTCCACCAATACCAGGACTGTGAGAGAATCCTGCGGCAGGTGCGGCAGGTGAAAGCGAGCACCTGGGAGGAAACAAGATAGTGCCGCAGGCAGCCACTATGGAGGTTTCCTGGGCAACGGGAACACCCGGAGTGTTGGGGTGCACCCACAAAGCATACTCAAAAATAGACTTCTTTGCAGTGGGGAAAGTGGTGCTTCCAGGGATAGTAAGAGCTGAATATTCCGCAATAGTCATCTCCGGCCACGCTCCACACTACATGGACGCGAGGTTGGAGACAGGCTGTACCCAACGCCCTATGTGGAGGTTGGACACAGACCTACTGGCTGATAAAGGCTTCTGCCAGAATATATTTCCAAGCCATAGGCGAGTACATCACAAATAACCAGAACGAGGAAGTCTCACCTTCCACGCTCTGGGAGACACTGAAGGCGGTAATAGGAGGAGATTTGAGCCTACAAGGCACAGGGAAGAGAGGGTGGTCAAGCAACAACTGATGAACTCCACTCTGGAGGTCGATAGAAAGTACTCCGAGGCCCCGACCGTATAGCTTCCGGCGGAGAGGAAAAGGCTATAGGTGGACTTTAATCTGCTATCCACCAGGAAAACCGCCAGACACAGGGGACCTTCTGCGAACACAGGGAAAAGGCTGGCCGTCTACTGGCTTACCAGCTGAGAAAGTAGGCAGCCACGAGAGAGATAGCTCAGGTGAGGCAGACAGTTAACTGAGCAAAAAGAGGTCAACCGAGTGTTTGAGACCATTTACTGAGAACTGTACACCTCCGAACTCCCGACGGGAACACGGGGATGAAATGGTTCCTTGATGGACTGGACATGCCAGTCGTGGGAAACGATAGACGGGGAAAGCTGGAAGCACCAATAGGACTGGGAGAGATCATGGAGAGTATCAGCTCCATGTAGGCAGGGAAGGCACAGGGAACCAAAAAAGACAAGGACTCGACAGAATGATGATCATACAGACCCATTTCACTACTCAGTCGATGCAAAGATACTCACAAAAGACCTGACCAAGAGATTGAAGAACTGCATAACAGAGCCGATTGCAGAGGGCCAAAGGGGCTTTGTCAAAGGTAGGCAGCTAACTGGGAACATCAGGCAGCTGCTGAATGACCCCATCCGGGGAGAGAACACCAGGGGCGACCGTCTCCTTGGACGCAGAAAAGGCCTTTGACAGAGTCAAATAGAAGTACCTCGTTGAGGTACTGAAGCGGTTTGGGCTAGGGGTGGAGTTCACCTAATGGGTGAAACTCCTGTACAATGCATCCACGGTGAGCGTTTGGGCCAACACCACCAACTCCAAATGCTTTCAACTACACAGGGACACAAGGCAGACTATCCCCGCTTCTGTTCGCCCTCGCAATTGAACCCCCGACAATCGCTTTGCCAGGTGCGAAAAGCTAAAGGGCCTCCAAAGAGGGGCAGAGAGCATAGAGTATCGCTCGATTTGTAAATATCAGAAGTATTTGAACTGTTACTCTGTAAAAGCTGGAAACTACCAATAACAACACTTCAAAAAAAAAAGAAACCGCCTTCAACAGATGGAAGTACCTCATTGAGGTACTAGAGCAGTTTGGGCTAGGGACTGGGTTCACGTCATGCCCTCAAGGCAGGCATTTGGACCAACACCACCAGCTCTGAATACTCCCAGTTGCACACGGGCACAAGGCAGGGATGCCCACTATCCCCGCTTCTGTTTGCCTTGGCAATTGAACCCCTGCCAATCACCCTGCGAGATGCAAAAAGCTGAAGAGCACCCAAAGAGGGGGAAGAGAGCATAGAGTATCACTCTATGCGGATGACCTGCTCCTCTACATCTCGAACCCACAGAATGGCCTGATAGCAATCTGCTGGAAGAGTTTGTAGCCTTTTCGGGCTACAAACCAATCCTGGGCAAAGCGAGGCATTCCCGGCGAACCTGAACGAGGGAGGGAAAGAGCTGGAGGGACTACCATTCAAACAAGCCAAAACAAATTCCACTACCTGGGGATCCAGATAGCCCAAGACTGAACACTATAAAGATTTCTGGAGAGCATGGAAAATCCTGATCTATCCCCTGGACCATCCTCTAGGACAATCCGGAGCTGATCCAACAACCAACCACCACAGTCGACTCCAAGTCAACCCCTGGGCCATCCAACATGGAAGATCCTGAACCAGTCCCAAAAGCATCACCATAAATGACCCTGAGTTGGCCCATTGGACAACCAAGCTTGGGCAACCCTGACCCAGCCCCCAGTCCCAATGTCAGTGTCAGCATCTGACCACTGCAAAGGTGACCCACCAAATGTGGTCCTGGCAGCAGATAGGATTGCTTATACCATGGGAACAGCAAAGTAAGAGGCCATTTTCCCCATCGTGTCTGCAGTTGTTGTATTTTATATTTTCCCCGCGTCTTGACTGTGATAGAGAAATTCAAACAGCATTCATTAGATAAGCAAAACTGAACTTTATTCACTAATTAGAACTGCTAGCAGAAATGGCAGAAACTTGGAAAGTCGGAAGGCAGTCAATTACAAACTGCGGAGTCCGTCCCAAGTCTGCGATAGTACAGAAAAGAAGGCGATTCTTATACATTATAGGATCAAGATAACATGAATACAGCTTGGTCAGGAATTTGATTGAAAGTAAAACATAAGTAATAATCGTTACAATGGCGTCACCTTGCTGACCTCCAGGGGACTTGAGTTGCCCAACACTATAATGAAACACTATGATGAAAACACCTTATCTTAGAATTTTAGAGTCACTCGGTTCTTAGGTCAAGTCGACCTCGGCTGTGTATATCTGTGTATTTTGAATCTGTGTCTTAGGTTAAATTCAATTGTACCAAGAAAACTTGACTACTTTTCCCATCATGCCATTATTTGCTTCACACAATACCACACAGTGGCCATCAAGCACCTATCTACTCCAAACCCATTTTCCAGCACTTGATCTGTAGCCTTGTATGCTATGGCATTTCAAGCATTCATTTGAAGGATTCTCAAATGTTGCGAGGTGCCTCTACCACAATTTTAGACAGTGATTTCCAGATTCCCCCACCCACTGGGTGAAAAAAGCTTTTGCTCAAATCCCCTCTAAACCGCCTGCCCCTTCCTTAAATCAATGCACCCTAATTATTGATCCCATTCCCAAAAGTTTCTTGCTATCTACCCTAGCTATATCCCTCAATTTTGTACACCTCAATGGAAGCTCCCCCCCATAACCTTCGGTGCTCAAAGGAAAACAACCCAAGCCTAACTAGCCTCTCTTCACAGCCAAAATGCTCCAGCCCAGGCAACATCCCGGTGAATCTCATTTGCACCCTTTCTAGTGCAATCTCATCCTTCCTATGCTGCGAGGACAAGAACTGCGTACAGTATTCTCGCTGTCGCTCAACAAGCGTTTTGTACAGCTAATAAAGGCAAGTGCTGCCTTCAGGGACCCATGGACAGGCACCACAAGGTCCCTCTGGTCCTCTGCACTTCCTTGCGCCCTACATCTCATTGTGTATTCCCTTGCCTCGAGTAATCCCAAAAGGCAACAACCACCCCCCCCCCCCCCCCCCCCCCCCCCCCCCCCCCAAACCATACACATGCCGAAGCCCCCCACACGCATGCGGCCAAGGCCTCCAGAGAGGTCACTGCAGGAGTAACTGCTTATCAAAATAATGTTCCTGCTTGAAATCAGGTCGCTGAAGCAACCATGCATGTCAAGCCAAGTCCTGCGACAACCCTGAGCAGTATTGGCAGTGCTGGCATGTCAAGTATGAATTGTATTCAATCTATTTTTATTAACATTGATGTCTAAGCTATCTGAATGATTTGGTTGTGATTCTGAATGGAAGATACAGAACATGAATCAATGAATTTGAAATGTGTGGATGTCATACTGAATCTGAAATGTACACGTGGTGTATAAATTGTTCTTTTGTTTGGCTGTATTGTAATCATTGATGAATATTAACTGTACCTCAAATGATTTGGATATAATATTGGATGAAAAGGGCAATAAACAGAATTATTACACATTTTTGAATGAAATTTGATTTTGCTTTCACAAAAGTTGACCATTTCATGAACTGGGCAATGCCTGTGGTCAAAATGCCTGTTTTATGAACTGTGCAGTCAGGCTGCCCATTTTAAGAAATGGACAGCTTCACAAATAGGGTGCAACATATAAATCAATTCAAACGGTCAGCAGAATAAAGGAAAATTGACAGTTAATTTAACGTCAGAGTTTTCATAAATGTGAGAAGTCACAATTTCAGCAACTTGACTCACATTAGGCTTTTCAAAACATTTGGAATTATATCCAAACGTTTTTACCCAGTACTACTACGTATCATACAGACGGTGACAAATTATTTGTGAAACCCAAGTAGTCAGATAAATATATCCAATTAACTGTTCCTTAGTTTAAATATAATGTGCAGAATGCAAACTCCAACTTGATGCGACTAAGTTGCGAACTTTGAGATTGGGTGCTGATGGGACACCCCCGCTCTTGTCAAACAAAAGAATTAGAACAAGGTCAGCAGGTTCATAGTCATATGAAAAGATTACCAGCCCAGCTTTCCAGTATTGTAGCATGCACAAGACAAACAATAAAGCAACAGATAAAAATATAAATTTCACAGATGTTGCCCATTTCCCTGAATAATGTGGACTTTCAGCCTCAAGAGTTGATAGACAAGATATGCTCATGACATTGCTACGTTAACAAATTTCCGCCTTGCATTCAAACGCTAAATTTATGGCAAGCAATTTTGGACTTTTTCTATGTAAAAGGAGTTACACAAATGCAGTTTGTTCTTCACATCCTCCCTTGCTATAGATTACTCTCCCTTTCCAAACATTTATCCACCATTTTATCCCCCTTGACCCTTACAGCTACTTGTGTTTTATTACTCATGCTTAATATGGGTTGCATGGTAGCACAGCGGTCATCACAGTTGCTTCACAACGCCAGGGACCCGGATTTGATTCCCAGCTTGGGTCACTGTCTGTGTGGAGTCTGCACATTCTCCATATACATGCATGGGTTTCCTCTAGGTGCTCCAGTTTCCTCCCACAAGTCCCAAAAGACGTGCTTGTTAGGTGAGTGGACATTATGAATTCTCCCTCAGTGTACCCAAACAGGTGCCAGTGTGTGGTGACTAGGGGATTTTCACAGTAACTTCATTGCAGTGTTAATGTAAGCCTACACATGACACTAATAAAGATTGATTATTATTATAATACATGCACCCGGTCACGGAATATCAGTCTTGCCTCATCCATGTCTGCCACCAATATAGTTTTTTGTCAATCTAGGCAGCGAAAATTCATAGCACTGTAATATTGCCTTTTATCTTTGCCTCCTTGTAACTGCCACTCCCACAAGCAAAGGGCTACTGCTGAGTCGGGAAGATGCTCAACCCCTTCAATCGCAACAATATTATTTGGCAAGAGAATCACTCTAAAGTTGCCACATGTCTAAAATATCATTTGGTGGAGCAAAGAGGAGAAAATACTCCAGTAATTTCATAGTCAAAGTCTTGAATCATGACTGATCATGTTGCCATGAAAAAGAACACAAGCTGAGAACCAACTATGACCAAAAGCATAAACAACAGAATAAGCTTGTGTAGAAAGGCAGTGCGTGACCTAAATAGGATTTTTTTTTTAAATCTCCTATGGCTCATACACTGACTTCAAGAGCAAGTACAGTATTCATATGAAGTAAGTACATTGGGCAGCATGTTGGCACAATGGTTAGTACTGCTGCCTCCAGTGCAGAGGACTTGGGTTTGATCCTGACCAGGGTCAGTGTCTGTGCGGAGTTTGCAAATTCTCCCCGTGTCTGCATGGTTTCACCCCCACAACCCAAAGATGTGTGGGTTAGGTGGATTGGCCACACTAAATTGCCCCTCAATTGGAAAATAAATTGGTTACTCTAAATTTATTTTTTTAAAGTAGGTAATGGAATCCACATGTTCTGGGAGAGGGAAATGATAGAAAGGATTATTCGTAGCAGACTGGGGATAGAACATAGAATCCCTACAATGCAGGAGGCCATTCAGCCCATTGAGTCGACACTGACCCTCTGAACTAGCACCCGACCTAGGCCCATTCTCCCATCCTATCCCTAAAACCCCACGTAACCTTTTGGACAGTACAGGTAATTTATCATGGTCAATCCACCTAACCTGCACATCTTTGGACTGTGGGAGGAAACCGGAACACCTGGAGGAAACCCACGCAGACACGGGGAGAACGTGCAGGCTCCGCACAGTGGCCCAGCCTGGAATCAAACCCGGGTCCCTGGCGCTGTGAAGTAACCGTGCTACCATGCCGCTAACATCGAAAGGAGGGAGCAATGAAGCGTGGGAAAGGCTGTGGCAGCTGCAATCCAGCATTACATTCCCCTCATTAAGAGGAGCATAAATATGAAAGGAGTGTGCTTTTTCTTCATGTAGTGGGATTTTACAACTTGTCAGGACGAGTTGCTTTCAGCCAGAGGAAAAGATGAACAACTTCAATTCCAGCTGCACTCCCAAGAGGAGTATATGCTTTGTATCATACAACTGTTAACAAGAAGGCCATTAAACCCATTGTATTTGCACCAATACTGAATAAGCAATTTCCGGCCATTCTCTCGCCTTCTCCCTGTAACCCTGCACATTCTTTTCAAATAGCAGTCCAATCCCCTTCCGAGTGCTTCAATGGGACCTGCCTCCACCACATCCAGGCAACGTATCCCAGACCTTATCAACTTGCCGTATGAAAAAGTTCTTCATTTTGCCTCTTTTACCAATTATTTTAAATCTGCACACCCTCTCTTTCTTGTTCTTTTCACAGGAGAGATCAGCTTTTCCCCCCCCATCTTCTCTGAACATTCCCCTCATGGATTTGAATAACTAACAAATCTCCTATCAGCCAGGTTGGCATGGTAGTGCAGTGGCCCCAGGTCACTGTCCATGTGGAGTTGCACCTTCTCCCGCGTCTGCATGTGTCTCATCGCCACAACCCAAAATGTATGCAGAGTAGGTGTCCTCTCAGCAACCCCCCCCCCCCCCCCCAAAGGAAAACAGTTCCAACTTCTCCAACCTATCTTCATAACTGAAGTTCTGCATCCCAGGGACCATGTTCATTAATCTATTCTGCACTCTCTCCAATGCCTTCAAATCCTTACTAAAATGCACTGCCCAAAACTGGACACAATGCTCTAGCCGAGGCCGAACTCGTGGCTGGATTAATGTCATATGCAAGCTCAACTGCCTCCTTGCTTCCCTTAGATTTCTATCTTACTGCCTCCAATCCTACTTTCTATTATAATTGTAGCCCAGCAGCATTCCCGCTGTCTCTGATGTATTATGTCAGACATATGTCTGAAAATAGATTCCTGGAACATCAAGCCTCTGTGTACTGATACTTGCTCCCTTCAAATATGTAAAAACATTTCCCCATTCCAACTGGCCTCACAACCCAACATACAAATATACAATCAGTCAATTGATGAGACATCCATGGAGAGAAACATGTAGAGTTAACATGGCAACTCAAGAGTCCTTGCATCAGAACTAACATTTTCTGTTTTATTTCAGATTGTTTTTTGGCGGGTGGAGTGAGCGCCTGGCTTTGATGAAAGAGCACTTTTCAGAAAATTAATTTTTGTACAGATCATTTCAGTTAGGCATATAATCGGTGGTGCAAAAAAATTCTCTGCCGTCTACAAAAACAAATGTGAAGTACTAACGGTCGAATGCTTACCTGATTCTGTGGGAGAGGAGGCTGGGACTGTCCATCAGGCGCCTGGCCCTGGTTGTCATTCCCTCCTACAGGAGAGCCACGGGTCGTGGCTGTCATGCTCGACACAGGACAGATCTTTGCAATTTTGTCTGGCTATGTGGTTGTTGAAAGAGAAAAATGCACTTCCTCCTCAATGAAAATGAGAAACCAATTTAGATCTGTACATAAAAGCACCACCTCGAGCCCAGGTTGTTTTGCAGAGACCATTGCACAGCCTGAAAAAAGCAAATAATTTAAATTAATTGGTACAATTAATGAAGTTCCAAAGCTGAAAAATATTCTACATATTTTTAAATAGCTCATGCCATCATCAATAATAGAATATTATCAATAACCGGGATCTTTGGTACTTCCCACATGTGTATTCACACACAAGCTAAAAACCAACTAGTGGAAAGCATAGACCTACTGCTACATTACGGCAGTCCAACAAAACTCCGAATAGAGAAACACCAATTAACAACTGCACCCAAGTATGATTCAGTGACTCAAAGTAAAATTGACCATTCTTCTCCAAAACATATGGAGCAAGTCCCTACGACATGAGATTCTGACAGAAATTATTAACATTCAAGTGTTTGGAGCGAACAATGTCCAAGTGCAAATATGTGGATGGTACTGAGGCACATATACCATAACCCCAAATTTGGTGTAAAATCAGCCAAAATCAACAGGAACAACAGTAAGTGCACAGTAATTTCTATGACACATGTAGCCTATTCCTGATTAATGTCAAGTGGCTCATTTTGGAAATTTAGTGATGGGGAGAGGAGCAATCAGCTTGGTTTTCAAACTTAGTTGCCCTCATCTCCTTTGCCCTCATCACATAGTCACGGGTCACATATTAAAAGCAGTAGCTTGAACAAGGCTGTTGAGGACAGCCAGCACGCACGCACACAACAGGCAACAACCTCAAGAAATAATAATCCATAGCGAGTAGAGCTAGTAAAATTTAAATGGTGGTGGTGGGGAGGGGGGCAGACCGGGAAAACGAAGGCCTCTCCCCAAAACATTGAGACAACTCAGCATTCCCATAATTCAGCATCAAACGGTTCCTATTTAACCCCCTTTCAACAATGCAACCAACTGTACCTACTGCCAATCTAAACAGCGTAATGGATATTAATATTATTTCACTGGGGGCTGGTGAGCTACACTGGCTCGACGGCTACTGTGTAGTTCAGAATGTCAGCTGGGAAGGCTCAATTACTATCCAGCTACGGTGGACCTGGGACCTGCCTCCTCGCCCTGCCTGCGTGTGGGAATGCAACAGCAAACCACCAATGATAAAAATAAGTGCTAAGTAAATGCCTTAGGCGAAGCATAGGCAGACAATGACCCAAGGACCTGTCTTCGGGCAGATCAGAAACATCATACCTTACTTCATATTTTAACTTCAATGTTACATGGTCATGCTTGGCGTTACCACAAAGGTCAATATTAACCTCTTAACAGTACAATTAGGCACAGCTAAGAGAAATGGCTGAAGTTATATTTCCAGAATACAGATGAATTGGGCACCAATGAATGTTTAAAACATATGTCTCCTCATCCAAGAATTTTCCCTGGGAACCTTTCAAATAGAGACCCATTCATTGGAAAGTTAATGGAAAGACTCTGCAAATAGGGACATTTTTCCGTGTCCTGGCAGCCTCCTCTCGATGAAAGCAGGCATAGAGAATAAAATTCACCATGGTTTCTATCATGCCGCTCGGCTTTCAGCCAACTGAGAAAGAGTATATCTGCAGCCCAGGATCTCAAACCCGGCATAACTGTCATAGTAAACCCTGTGCTCATGTATGCTTCAAATACTTGCAAGAAACTAAGGCCAACATTCCAAAGTACTGGAGAAATTCAAGAATCAAAGGAATAGTAGTCAATTTGGTCCCTCAAGCCTACTCCACCAATCAATAAGATCATGGCTGACATAATGCAGGCTGAACCCCACTTTCCTGTCTGTCCACCATCACCTTCAACTCTTGTTCACATCTGTTTGTACTTTTCTAAATCTATCAGTTTATTCATTGCCTTAACCACAGATCCAATAAACTGAATATTCAACTGCTTTTACATGGCAGATTATTTGAAAGTACAATATTAACTTGTGGGCCAAAATGTGGCAAAACATTTCCTTTTCCATTCTTGATCCTGTAACAACTTAAGATTTAGGGAGATCAAGTAATAATCTGAGTAATAGGGAGCAATATCTGGTTATAGCAGCGCCTAAAATGGTAAACCAGAGAAGAGAGTTTTTTTAAAAAACACAGCAATTACTTCAGGAGTCATTAACACTTCAGTGTGAACACCAGACAGACAGACAAGGAAATAACCAGCTTTCAGTATCTACAGAGAGCAAGATATGATTAAAACCAACTAGGTGGATAAGGCACAGTTGTTAACACTGCTGCCTCACAGTTCCAAGGTTCAAAATGAGACCCAGGTCACTGTCGGTATGGAGTTATGCACATTCTCCCCGTGCCTGTGTGGGTCTCACCCCCATAACCAAAAGATGTGCAGGGTAGGTGGATTGGCCGCGTTAAATTGTTGATTAAATGGGGAATTTGTGTTTTTTTTTTAAACTAATAGACCCTGAAGGTCATGATTATCAAAATATAAAATCCTATATAATTGCAGGCAGTTGTCAGACAAAGGCTCAGACAATAGCTATTCAACTAATTAAGTTTCATTTTCATCACTTAATACATTAGAGAGCCCAATCCTTTCAAATTAAGATCCATCTCAAAAAATGCAAGCTCTGAAACTACGCTGCTGCCTCATGGTGCCAAAGACCTGGGTTAGATCTCGGCCTCGGGTCACGGTCGGTGTGGAGTTTGCACATTCTCCATGTCTGCATGTGTCTCACCTCCACAACCCAAAGATGTGCAGGGCAGGTGGATTGACCATGCTAAATTGCCCCTTAATTGAAAAAAATATAATTAGGGTTAGGGTACTCAAAATTTATTTAAAAAAATAAAATATAAGAAAATATAGAAATAGATTCACATAAGTAGGTACAGAAAAGGCTTTGGTCCTGTAATTCATCAGGAAAAAAAAGCTAAATTTAGAAAATATAAAGGGAATTTTAAAAAAGCCACGGTGAGGGTGAAGTTAATCAAAATAAATAGTAATATTATTTTAGGTAGGTAAATAAAAAGCAAACTAAAGATTAATTATTGGTGAAAAGGGACATTTTAAGCAGTATCAAGACACAGTAGAGATGCATAGTCCGTTTGAACATAAGAACATAAGAACTAGGAGCAGGAGTAGGCCATCTGGCCCCTCGAGCCTGCTCCACCATTCAATTAGATCATGGCTGATCTTTTGTGGACTCAGCTCCACTTTCCGGCCCGAACACCATAACCCTTAATCCCTTTATTCTTCAAAATACTATCTATCTTTACCTTAAAAACATTTAATGAAGAAGCCTCAACTGCTTCACTGGGCAAGAAATTCCATAGATTCACAACCCTTTGGGTGAAGAAGTTCCTCCTAAACTCAGTCCTAAATCTACTTCCCCTTATTTTGAGGCTATGCCCCCTAGTTCTGCTTTCACCTGCCAGTGGAAACAACCTGCCCGCATCTATCCTATCTATTCCCTTCATAATTTTATATGTTTCTATAAGATCCCCCCTCACCCTTCTAAATTCCAACGGGTACAGTCCCAGTCTACTCAACCTCTCCTCTTAATCCAACACCTTCAACTCTGGGATTAACCTAATGAATCTCCTCTGCACACCCTCCAGTGCCAGTACGTCCTTTCTCAAGTAAGGAGACCAAAACTGAACACAATACTCCAGGTGTGGCCTCACTAACACCTTATACAATTGCAACATAACCTCCCTAGTCTTAAACTCCATCCCTCTAGCAATGAAGGACAAAATTCCATTTGCCTTCTTAATCACCTGTTGCACCTGTAAACCAACTTTGTGACTTATGCACTAGCACACCCAGGTCTCTGCACAGCAGCATGCTTTAATATTTTATCATTTAAATAATAATCCCGTTTGCTGTTATTCCTACCAAAATGGATAACCTCACATTTGTCAACATTGTATTCCATCTGCCAGACCCTAGCCCATTCACTTAACCTATCCAAATCCCTCTGCAGATTTCCAGTATCATCTGCACTTTTCGTTTTACCACTCATCTTAGTGTCATCTGCAAATTTGGGACACATTGCCCTTGGTCCCCAACTCCAAATCATCTCTGTAAATTGTGAACAATTGTGGGCCCAACACGGATCCCCGAGGGACACAGTGTCATAGTACAAGTGAAATAGAGGTGAAACTATTGGTTACATGCCAGTGAAAGAAAATTGCTTTAATGCAACAAAAAAAAAAGTTCAGCCCAGAAGGGCATGCATCTTAGAATGCTAAAGTAAATAGTTAAAGCTCCGAACAATCTTTCAAACCCTGATGAAATTGGAAATCATGTTTGTACAGAAATACAAACGTAACACTTCAAAAAGGAGTTTTGAAAATGTTACATGGGTAACTAGATATGTTGGTTGCAGATTTATAGTAGGTAAGCTCCATGAGACCACAATACCAAACAAAATTAATACACTGAAGAGAAATCAGTATAGCCATATCTGGAAAATTTAATATAGAGCTATGATGCAATAACTGCCCTTATTATGAAATGCAACCACTATTACCTGGCGGGTGAGGATTCCTACATCGGATGCCAGAATGAACTTAACATTGGGGAATCCATGTCACACAGATTGCTGGATCTGAGAGTGATTGGGATTAAAGAGAGTAACTGAAATATCAAATTCAACATTTTAAAATAAATCTATAGAAATTATGAGGAAATTTAATATCCCACAAATATAAAATTAGCTTTTCCGGGTGGAGAGGTTGTTCAGCAATATTGACATCAGAAAAACACAAGTTACTTGTCGTTCAACATGACATAAATTTGTCCATGTATTTTTACAGCGAGAATTACAATTGACCTCATTAATTTTAAAATGTTTTTATGGAGGATTTTCATATTATACAGTGCAAAGGTAAGCGTGAACATATACCCAAGACAAAAATATATTTAATCGGTCGTCTTCAATTATTTACATTGGCTGTCTTTCGTTATTTCCAACGGTTACGGCTTTTGTTTCACGGAGCTTACATTGATTAGTAATTTCCAAGATTTTTATTTGTAAGGATATCAATGGCATATCCCCTGGACCAATGAAGAATCAAAACAGAAACCTCTGAATTTATATTTTTAAACTGTGCATGTGCAGTTGCCAGAAGTTGCTATCAGTTTCAAAGTACTGAAGACCCGCGTGTGAGAATTTTCTTGCCATTACAACCACAAATTTCCAGCAATAATATGCACGTAGACTTGGGTGAAAGGACAATATCAAACACCGCAGACAACATAAAAATAGGGAACACAATGAAGTATGATGTGGAAGACTTAATTACAACTGGACAACACCAAAAATTGCACAGCAACCCTACATTCAACACACAATTCCAGACAAAACTGTGTTCATGTCCCAAAGATCTGTGCAAAACATCCACAAGTCCCAAAATATCAAAGTTAATAGAAATCATTGCTTAGTACTGAATTAGAGATCAGGAAAACAAACTTTCACCAATACTCCTCGATTGTTCAGCTCCAAAATGAATACAAAGACAAGGACTCTCACATGGAAAAGACATGAAAGCACATTAGATACATTAATTTGAACCCTGATGAAAATGAGTTTCCACAAGATACATTAATTTATTCAGCATGTCACCCAACATGGAAAGAGGAATCACAAAAATGGAACAGGATGAAATCTGGAATAAGATAATAGCAAACAATTGTCCCCATCATGAACCTGTAACTCCAAGACTGCATTCAGAAATCAACATCAAGGGAATTAAAGGGGCATCATACTCAGATCCTCAGTGAACACTCAATGAAACATTACAAATCCCCTTGCAATCAACACCTGCAAACCAACTCCATGTTCAACTGAGATCACTTTGAACTCAAAATTCTGAAATCCGTATTCCAATTTGTACCAAATCCTGTTCACTCATCACCCACGTTCGCTGATCTACACTGGCGCTTTTCTAGCAACGTCTCAATTTCAAAATTTGCATCCTTCTTCTCAAATCCCTCCAACCCTAATCCTGTCTCTGTAACCTCCTAAATTCTGCAATACTTCAATTTTGGTCTCTTGCTCATTCTGATTCTAGCATCTCCACCTTTGCAACGTTTGCACTAAATTCTGGTCTCCTCCCCCAAGTCTACCGGCCTCTTCTCCCCACACTACCTTTGAGGTGTCTAAACCAATCTATGATCAAGCTTTTAGTCACCAGTTCTATTATCCAATATCAACTTATGTTTTTTAAGGCTTCCATTAATCACCATGGGTGTTAAACTATCCACTATATAAATGCAAGCTGTCAAACATATATCATTGCACACCCACATCTCACTGATGCCAGCATCATCCCTGTGAAGCCATTCAGATCTGCAGCAAGCTCCAAGTTAAGATGTCAACCAGAACACCACGTTCCATGTACATTCAGCACCCTTGAGCCAATACCACCCGTCACCAACTAAGTGGCCAGACACAGTACCACAACAGTCAACAATAACTTGGATTTATATAGCATCTTTAATGCAGTAATGCATCCCACAGTGCTTCACGGGAGCAGAATAAAACAGAACATGCCACCTTCCGTTGTAACAACCAAAAAACCCATTTTACTGGTGTACTCCCTCAAGCATTCGTTCAATTTCCCCAAACCGAGACACAAATAGATTCTTAGCTCCCACGGGTTTACTTCCAATCATTATTTCTTCCAGCCAGGTAACCTTTCACCCCACAACAGTCATTCACAGTGATGGCTTTTCCTGGCCTTCTCCCTCCAGAACAAGCTATGGCAATCTACCAACCTCGTTTCAAATTATCAATTTGGATTTTTTTCAACCTGAGTGCAACCTCCGCATTCCTGCACCGTGAACCATACAGACGTTTGGCCTCTAGTTGCACTCTCTCCCAGGTCCCAGACTATGTCTGACTGTTTCTGGGATATCTGAGAAACACTTCCCCTCTCAATGTCCACAGCAACCTGAAACACATAGGCCTTGTCCAGGAAAATGCTGATTAGCCCTCCTTGAGCACCCAATTCTCTTAACCTTGGAAGTCAATGGACTGTTTCAAGGACGACTGTTTACTGCTCAACATTCTCAATAAATTCCTGGGGAACTTGGGATGACCAGTGCAATGGCGGTAAACACAGATGGTGCTGCCATTGTCTCAAAACATGAATACGTTATACACCTTTTTCCCAGCAAAACACAAGCCTCCTGTTAATCTTAGAAAGCCATCACAGAAGCCTTTCAAGTCAGGCTTCGGAACAGGTCACATGACAACCTCCATTTTATCCGAAAGAAACCCTAAAACATAATCTCAAAACTTCAATTGTAACAATGCACAGCAATGGTGGATGAAAGCAGAGTTCTGGATGATGTTAAGTTTATGTGCAATAGAAGATTCAGGTGAGAAAAGGCAGCAGCTGGTCACAAACCCAATCAGAATAGTCAAGTCTTGGGGTAACAAAGACTCAAATAAGGGTTTCAGCAGAAAAGCCAAGGCAGAGATACACACCCTTGTCGACAAATAGGACACTTACTGTAAACTCTCACTTAAATGATAAAAATCTCACCCCACTTTTAAAAAAAATAAATTTAGAGTGCCCAATTACTTTTTCCAATTAAGGGCAATTTAGCGTGGCCAATCCACTTACCCTGCCCATCTTTTTGGGTCGTGGGGGCGAAACCCATGCAAACACGGGGAGAATGTGCAACTCCACAAGGACAGTGACCCAGAGCCGGGATCGAACCTAGGACCGTGACGCCGTGAGGCGGCAGTGCTAACCACTGCATCACCTTGCTGCCCTTAATCTCACCCCACTTTGCCTTTTTCACCACCCGATTTATCTGCCCTTCTGCCTTCAGAGATCTATAGGCAAATACACCAAGGTTCCTTTGTTCCTGGGAACATCCCAGTGTCAGGCCATTCATTGAATAATTCCTTGATACATTACTCCTTCCAAAGTGTAACACCTTGAGAGGGAGAAATAGAGAGAGGGGAAGGGAGAAAGAGAGAGAAAAATACATAGAGAGGGAGAAATGGAGAGAGTGAGGGAGGACTAGAGGGAGAGAGAGAAACAGAAAGACAGGGAAAGGGATCAAGTGAGAGGGACGAGGTAGAGAGAGGGAGGCAGAGCGCTTTTAGGGTTAATTTTTAGGGTTAATTCCATCTGCTACTTATCCACCCATTTGACCATTGCATCTATCCCCCTGGCACCCAATAGACCCGACCATCCCGTCTATATCCCCCTGTATCCCAATAGACCCGACCATCCCGTCTATATCCTCCTGTATCCCAATAGACCCGACCATCCCGTCTATATCCTCCTGTATCCCAATAGACCCGACCATCCCGTCTATATCCCCCTGTATCCCAATAGACTCAACCATCCTGCCTATTGCCAGGGCTCTGAGGTCCGGGCATGCCCAAAACATGTGGACATGGTTTGCAGGACTGCCCTTGCACCTCATATAACTGTCCTCTACCCAAAAAAAGCTTGCTCATTCTCGCTGCCGTCATGTGTGTCCGGTGGACCACCTTAAATTGAATTAGACTGAGCCTGGCACATGATGAGGAGGGATTAACCCTGCCCATGACCTCTGCTCACAGACCCACTTCCATCTCCTCACCTAGCTCCTCCTGCCACTTGCCCTTGAGCGCCTCCACTGGGGTTTCCTCCGCCTCCTGTAGTTCCTGGTAGATATAGATAGATAGAGAAATACAGCACAGAACAGGCCCTTCGGCCCACGATGTTGCGCCGAACTTTTGTCCTAGGTTAATCATAGAATTTTGGACAATTTGTCATGGCCAATCCACCCAACCTGCACATCTTTGGACTGTGGGAGGAAACCGGAGTACCCGGAGGAAACCCACGCAGTCACGGGGAGGATGTGCAGACTCCACACAGACAGTGACCCAAGTCGAAATCGAACTTGGGACCCTGGAGCTGTGAAGCAATTGTGCTATCCGACACCTTCCCCCACCCAGGTGCCGAAGACCACCCTGTCCTGTATCCTCAGTGGGGGCAGTGTCGGAAAGGCCACTACCTGTTTTTTCAGGAAGGCTCGTACTTGCAGATATTTAAAGGCGTATCCTGGCGGCAGATTAAATTTGTCCTCTAGCATCTTCAAACTGGGAAAGCTTCCGTCTATGAACAGATCTCCCATCCTTCTGATGCCTGCCCTCTGCCAGCTCTGGAACCCACCATCCATCCTGCCGGAGACAAAACCTGTGGTTGTTAAATATTGGGGTCCAGACCTCCACCTTCTTGTACCTCCTCCACTGTCCCCAGATCCGCGGTGTCGCAACCACCACCGGGCTTGTGGAGTAACGGGTCGGCGAGAACGGCAAAAGAGCAGTTATCAAAGCTCCCAGACTAGTGCCTTTACATGACGCAGCCTCCAGCTTCTCCCACACTGCCCCCCACACCCCCCCCCCCCCCCCCCCCCCCCCCCAACCCACAATCGGCCACTTCCTAATCATAGCTATATTGGCCGCCCAGTAGTCGTTGCGAAAGTTCGGCAGCACCAACCCCCCCCCGCCCCCGACTGTGCTCCAACAGCGATGTCCTTACTCGCGGGGTCTTATTCGCCCACACAAAGCCCGAAATGATCCTACTCACCAGCTTAACAAAGGCCTTAGGGATGAAGATGGGGAGGCACTGAAAGACAGTCGAAAATCTGGGGAGGACAGTCATTTTCACGGTTTGCACCCTCCCTGCCAGTGACAGCGGGAACATGTCCCACCTTTTCAAGTCCCCTTCCATTTGCTCCACCAACCGGGTCAGGTTGAGCCTGTGCAGGGCATCCCATTTCCTGGCCTCCTGTATACCCAGGTAAAGAAAACTTTTCTCTACCATCCCGAGCGGCAGCTCTTTCAAGTCTCTCCTCCTGCCCCTTGGCCTGGATCACAAACAACGTGCTCTTTGCCATGTTCAGTTTGTACGCAGAAAAATACCAAAATCCCTCAGGATCCGCAGAACTTCCCCCATCCCCTCCACAGGGTCCAAAATGTACAGGAGCAAATCATCCGCGTCTAACGAGACCCGATGTTCCATCCACCCCAGCGAACTAGTCCCCTCAGTTCCTAGAGGCTCTCAGCGCCATAGCTAGCGGTTCTATAGCAGCAAATAGTAACGGGGAGAGGGGACACCCTTGCCTCGTTCCCCGGTGAAGCCCGAAGTACATCGACCTCAGCCGGTTTGTACATACACTTGCTACAGGCGCCTGGGACAGCAATTTCACCCAGCCAATAAAGCACTCACCAAACCAGAACTTCCCCAGCGTTTCCCACAGGTACTCCCACTCCACCCCGTCAAAGGCTTTCTCTGCGTCTATCGCTGTTACCACCGCCGCCTCCCCTCCCTCTGAGGGCATCATAGAACATAGAACATAGAACAGTACAGCACAGAACAGGCCCTTCGGCCCTCAATGTTGTGCCGAGCCATGATCACCCTACTCAAACCCCCATATCCACGTAACCCAACAACCCCCCCCTTAACCTTACTTTTAATTAGCACACTACAGGCAATTTAGCATGGCCAATCCACCTAACCCGCACATCTTTGGACTGTGGGTGGAAACCGGAGCACCCGGAGGAAACCCACGCACACAGGGGGAGGACGTGCAGACTCCACACAGACAGTGACCCAGCCGGGAATTGAACCTGGGACCCTGGAGCTGTGAAGCATTTATGCTAACCACCATGCTACCCTGCTGCCCCACAATATTCAAAAGTCTCCGGTCAATGGTATTGAGTTATCTGCCTTTAACAAACCCAATCTGGTCTTCCTCTATCACCCCTGGGACACAATCCTCAATTCTTGTGGCCAGAATCTTAGCTAGCAATTTGGCGTCCACGTTTAAAAGCGAAATCGGCCTGTGTGACCTGCAATGTTCCAGGTCCTTCCCTCATTTAAGAATGAGTGAGATCAAGGCCTGTGACATTGTTGCGGGGAGGGTTCCTTTCTCTCTAGCCTCATTGAAGGTCCTCATCAGGAGTGGGCTCAGTATTTCCAAAAATTTCTAATAGAATTCTACCTGGTAACCATCCAGCCCCAGGGCTTTACGCGATTGAATGCCCTCTATACCCTTGACAATCTCCTCCAATTCAATCGGGGCCCCCAGCCCCTCCACCAGGTCCTCTTCCACCTTTGGAAACCTCAACTGGTCCAAAAATTGCCTCAGCCCTTCCACTCCCGTCGGGGGCTCCGACTCGTATAGTTCACCATAGAACTCCTTAAAGATTCCGTTCACCCACCCTGGATCCAAGACCATGTTACCCTCCTTATTCTTTACTCCCCCGATTTCCCTCTTTCGCAGTTGGTGTGCCAACATTCTTCGCGTTTCTCCCCGTACTCAGACTGGCCCCCTTGCCTTCCTCAGCTGTGCTCCGCACCCAGGTCCTGGTAGATGCGTATCACACTGTTCTCCCACCTGCTGCTCTGTTCTTATTTTGCCCACCATAAGATAAGTTCCTGGTCCGAGAAGCGATGAAATCTCACCACCATGGCCCTCGGTGGTTCATTTGCCTTGGGCTTCCTTGTGAAGGCTCTGTGCACCCCGTCCAGCTCCAGGGGTCGAGGCAATACCCCCGCCCCCATCAGCGTCTCCAGCATCTTGGACACAAATGCTCCCGTATCCAACCCCTCCACACCTTCGGTGAGGCCCACAATTCTCAAGTTCTGTCTCCTGGATCTGTTTTCTAGGTCCTCCAGCCTCTCCTTGCGAAGGTCATCCTGCGCATCCACCTTAAGGACCAATACGACCAACTCATCCTCATGGTCAGACAGCTTTTTCTCCATCTCCTTAATCGCTTTCTCCTGTGTCGCTCGAGTTGAGTTGCGATCATTTGGTCTACTGATGTCTTCATCGGGACCAGCATGGCCTTTTTAAGATCAACAAAGCAGCCCCCAAGGAACTCCTGTTGCTCCTGTGACCACTGCGCCCATGCACCCTGGTCTATACCGGCCGCCATGCCGTGCCTCGGCGCCCATTCCGCACGCTTCTGTCTGCTGGGACTTAAAACGCTTCACCCGGACACTCCTGGTCCAGCTATCCATACAACAGAGAGGGAATCCTTTTGGCAGTGTTCGCTTCACCAATCTGCCCTAAAACGTCCGTGAAAACTCCTGAAAAAAGGTCCAAGAGTCCGTTCCAGACCGGAGCTGCTGAATGCACGGCCTACTCCTCCATGGCAGCCACCGGGAGTCCTCAGGCATTTTCATTACATTTACTATTATAGAACTTGGAACTTCTAGATTACATAGAAATATACAAGAATTAAAATCAAAGTTCAAATAACTCAGGGAACAGCTTACATTTTGCACAAGATCCATTAGTTTTACAGAGATATTGCATCTTTTTAATATGCAACGCAGGACAACAGCCAGATACGAGGGGTATCATGTTCATCAAAATTGCCGATACTGAATTATATGGAACACTAAGCCTGAAATTTCCATAGCTATAAAGCACCTGATTCACAATGCAGTATGCCATTCATATTTGTAACTCTAAGCTCATTGTTCATTCACTTTTTTTTTTAAATCTAGAGTACCCAATTCTTTTTTTCCAATTAAGGGCCAATTTAGCTTGGCCAATCCACTTAACCTGCACATCTTTGGATTGTGGGGGTGAAACCCACGCATGCACGGGAAGAACATGCAAACTCCACATGGTCAAGTGACCCAGGGCCGGGATTCAAACCCAGGTCCTCAGCACCGTAGGCAACAATGCTGCCCTCATTGTTTATTCACCATCATCATCTGAAAATACAAGTCCCAGTTGCAAACTACAACATTTGTATTGTATAGATTCATCTTCTAACCGGGTGCCCAAGCTATGACGCATAACTGCATTTACCTGTTACACAGACTGGTTCTCCCATTCTAGTCAAATTCTTACAATTGTAACTGTTTGCAAACTATTAAGTTGTAAGAAAATGACTGGTTCTCTTTTTGAACAGTCAATTCACTTTATCTGAAGAACTACAATGTTAACTCTGTTGCTCCCACCATAAATGCTGCTAGACCTGCTGAATATTTTCAGCATTTTCTATTTTTATTTTTGCTTTCTTTTAAGACTGTTTTGTAATGAAATGCCCCTCGCTAGTTTATGAAAAAAGCTTCACCAGACATGAGGTGTAATTACTGAAGATTCCGTGGTGTTGCTGATACTGATGCAAAAGGTTTTGAGAACAGTGATCCTCAACTTAGTATAAGAGACCATGAATTATATATACATCACCAGGAGCCCTCTTGGGATCTAGCAGCACTGGGGAAAGTGCTTCGAATCTGAGAGTGATGGGCTGGCCATCTGAAAGTATAGCAATAATTTGAAAGGGATGCCAGGAAATGAGACGGATCCACCATTCTGGAAACATTATAGAAGAAAAATATTGGGTAAACTAAAGATGCTGTGATTGCTGACAGGAATTTTGCGGAAGCAAGGAGGGGAGTCCCAGATTTGCAAGCATTGCAATGGTCAGGAACTCGAAGTCCATCACTGGGAAAATGACACAGATGCATAATTGGTTGATCAATAAGTCCAGAGGGTAGCAGTACAGGAGTTTGTTTTGGAATTTCCTCCGTTTACCATCTTCATCTGGAGCAAGAGGTTACACCAATTTACATCAAAAACAATACAAAAGTAAGAAGACGTCATAAGATTCCACAGCCGTATTATGGAGCAAAATTAAACAGCAAGCCACGAACAATGATTATAACAGACAGCTAAAAGCTTGGTCAAAGGAGTATGTTTTAAGATGCATTTAAAGGGAGAGAGGTTGGTCACAGAATCAAAGAGAATGATTACTGCACAGATGGCTGCCCTTGGGTCCATCATGCCTGTGCTGGTTCTCTGAGCAATTTACTGCCCTGCCATCTCCCCATAGATCTACCCATTCTTCCTTTTCAGATAATATCCCAATTTCCTCTTGAATACCTTGATTGAATCTGCTTCCCCCATAACAGGAGTGCAATCCAGATCCAAAACTTTTCACTTGCAAAAGATTTTCCTTGTGTTTCTACAGCTTCTTTTGCCAATTACCTTAAATCCGTGCCTTCTGGATCTCTGACCTTCCACCAATAGCTTTTCCCCCATCTGCTCTGTTGAGACTTCACATGAATTTGAACACTTTTATCAAATCTCCTTTCAACCTTCCCTACAAGGAAAAGAGTCCCAACTTCTCCAATCTACCCACATAACTAAAATTCCTCATCTCTGGTACCATTCAGGTTAACGTCCAACAGGTTTGTTTCGAATCACTAGCTTTCAGAGCGTAGCTCCTTCCTCAGGTGAATTCAATTTCATCTGCCACTTATCCACCCATTCCAGTCTGTTTTTTTTTCATTATGCTCCTCAGTTCACAATATTTCCAAGTCAGAGGTAGGAAAAGGCAGTGAGAGAATTTCACAACTTGGAGCAAGGCCAAAAATTATGAAGCAATTAAAATTGAGGATGCTCAGTGAATCCAAAATTAGATGAGTGAGGTATCACAAAGGGTTACGGTGCTATGGGGAAACAGAAGGTGGGTTCCTCAGCAGAAATCCCAGCCTTTGGTCTTTGCTTGTAGCTGAAGCACTTATGTGGCTGGTCCAGTAAGTGCCCTCAGGATGTGGATGGTAGGATTTCTGTCAAAATGTTATGGGGGTAATGATTCGATTCTCTTATGTTGGACATGGTCAGTGCTGGCACTTGCATGGCACAAATGTTATTTGCCACATGACCCCAAGTCTGAATATTTTCCAGGTCTTTCTGCATGTGGAGCATGGATTTCTTCCAGCAGGGGGGTTGGTGTTGCCGAACTTGCATCATTATTATTGGGCGGCGAATGTGGATAAGGTGCGGCGGTGGTGGGAAGGAGAAGGGGTAAAGTGTGTTAGGATGGAGGAGGAATTTTGTCAGGGGTCTAGTTTGCGGGCTATGGTGACAACAGCATTGCCAATGGCTCCGAGTAGGTATTCAAGGAGCCCGGTGGTGCAGTCCACAATGAAGATATGGAATAAGTTGAGGAGGCATTTTAGAGTGGAATGGATGTACGTCAGTGCTACCGCCGCTGTGCAAGAATCATGAGTTTAAGCTGGGGGGGTGGATGGTGTATACAGGAAGTGGAGGGGAGTGCGGCTGGTCAGGGTGAGGGATCTGTGTTTGGAGGAAGGATTTGCCAGTCTGGAGGAGCCAAGGGAAAGAGTAGAGCTGCCGAGGGCGAGTGAGTTCAGGTATCTGCAGGTTAGGGACTTTGCGCGAAAGGTCTGGAAGGGGTTCCCTAGATACCCTGCTGGAGCGACTGCTGCTTCCGGATGTGGAAGGGGAAGGAAGAATTGGGAATATATATAAGTGGCTGGGGGAGCAGAGAGGCGAGCAGGTGGTGAAGATAAAGGAGAAATGGGAAGCGGAGTCATGGGGAGATCAATTGGGGAGCATGGAGTGAGGCACTGCGAAGGGTAAACGTGACCTCCTCATGTGAGCCAGATACAGTTGAAGAGGTGCATATGACTCGGGCGAGAATGAGTGGGTTCTTTCAGGGGATAGCAGATGAGTGTGAGATGTGTGGGCGGGGCCAGCGAATCATGCGTACACGTTTTGGGGTTGCAAAAAAATTGGGAAGATTCTGGGCGGGAGTGTTCACAGTCTTAGCCAGGATAGTGGAGGAGGAGCTGGACTCGGATCCATTGGTGACGATATTTGGGGTCTCAAGGGAAGCCGGAGCTCATGGAGAGGAGGGAAGGCCGATGTCTTGGCCTTTGCCTCTCTGATTTTACGACAGCGAATTTTGCTGGAGAGGCGGTTGGCATCGCCACCAGGGGTAGCGGCTTGGTTGGGTGATCTGTACGACTTCCTGCGATTAGAGAAGCGTATGAGTTAAGGGGCTCTTCAGGGGGTTTTAAGAAAGGTGGAGGGTGTTTGTGGAAAGGTGGGGGGTTGTCCGTGACCGTGAAGGGCTATTCGTCACGGGGGGAGGGGGGGTGAAAAAGAACAAAAATCTGTACAGACTGTATAGTTGATTGTAGGGAAGCATGTTTATCGGGGCGTTTGTTCACTGTAACCGGTTTTGATACGTGTTTGTAATAAAATACTTTTTTTTTTAAATTAATACTGAACACTGCAAACATCCACGGTTCTGACCTTACATTGGATGGAAGCTCACTGAAGAAGCAACTGAAGATGATTGCACCGAGGACATTATTCTGAGGAATTTCTGCCATAATGTCCTGGGGCTGAGGTGATTGATCTCCAACAACTGCCATCTTAGTTTGTGGCAGGTATGCTTTCAACCAATAAAGCGGTCTCCTCCATTCCAATTTCCTGCTTTAGTCCTTTGATGCCACACACTGTCAAGTGCTGCCTTGATGTCATGCGCTGTTACTCACCTCACCTTCGAACCAGGGTAAAATTACATCTGGAGAGAAGTGTCCCTGCACAACACAAACTAAGCAACAGTGTGCAGTTATTGCCGAAAGTTCAATTTGTTACCATGGTCAGCGACACCTTCCATCACTTTGCTGATGAGAGTGTAGATTGAAAGGGTGGTAATGGGTTGGATTGATTTGTTCATTTTTTTTGGACAGGATACACCTGGGCTACTTTCTACATCAGTGGATAGATGTCCGTGTTATAGCTGTACTGTAACAGCTTGTCCAGTGCCATGTCTACTTCTGGAGAACGAGTCCAGCACAACAGCAAGGATGTTTTCAGACCCCAGAGCATTTTCTGCATGCAGTGCCTTCAACCGCTTCACATGTAGCAAATCAAACTGACAAAGAGTGGCAGTATCTTTTATGCCAGGGTCCTCAATAAGAGGCCAAAATAGAATAGACGCAACACTTTTGGCTGATGGTTGCCAATGCTTCAGTATTGACCACCACCATTCACTACAGGCTGTAGCAGAACTGCAGAGCTCTGATCCAATCTGTTGGTGTGGAATAATTTAGCTTCATCAAGTTAGCACCTCATTTTTAGGAAAGGAAATCTTCCCACACAAATTGGATCTGACTTGACTCCAGAACCTGCTCTTGGCAAGTTCTCCTGCACTCTTCACTGAACCAGGGCTGGTCCCCTGGCTTGATGATGAGGGATAACTCATGCCATGAGTTTACAGATTGTGGCGGAATACAATTCTGTTGATAGCCCACAGCACCTCATGGACGCCCACTTGCTAATTCTGTTATGAACCTATCCCTTTTAGCATGATGGCAGTATCACACATTTTGGAGAGTGCGCTCAATAAGATGTGACTTTGTTTGCACGAGGACCGTGCGTGCTGCAGTCACTATCAATATCGGTGGACTCTGTCTCCATCTGGGATGGCCACTTACAAAGGATCCTGGGAAATATGGCCACCTGCAAAGGACCATGGGAAATATGGTCGACCCAGAACTCAGACGCTCAAAGCTTATGTATATTGGCAACTCATAACTAGACGCTATCAAAACCCCAGCTACTTTGCATTCTAATGGCCCATTTCACCAGAACAAAAGACCTGTACTCAGGTAACGGATTCAGAAACAGACTCATCGGCGCAACTCCCTTTGCTCAGTGAGCCCAAAAAGCCACGGTCAATAATCGTTCAGGACATGCCCCGCCATCAAGGCACCCGCCCCATTATTGGCCAAAGTCAAATGCCATAATCGAAGCCTGCCAAATTATTGGGTCCAAAGCTAAGGATCGCCCAAGAGCACGAAACCCCAGAAGGATAAAGAGAGACACTGCCATGTGTTCAGTCTCTCTTGGTCCCGGCGCTCAGTCTCTCTTGGCCGCAACCTACGCCTAAAACCAAGTGCAGCACCATGACCAGAAGACAAGTTCAAGACCAACGATCACTAACGACGGATGAGCCCAGCAGAAACAACGTCACTTCTCCAGACCCAGCCATGCAGGATCTGAACAAAGTCCTTGTTCCTCTGCATAAAGCCGGGTGCCTGAAGTTAAGTACAGGTTGTTGTCTGTGTTCGGTACAATTTAGCTTGTAGTGTTTTATGTTGTATGTCAAAGTAATTCTTGTGTGTAAATAAACTATCATTGAACTTGAACTAACTAACTGGTTGCTTGGTCTTTGATCGAAATCCGGTAAAACCTTGTGGTGGTATCATTGGATAGCTGGCGACTCTGAAAAGCAATATCATTAATAACTGTCATATCAGTATCCAGCTAAAAAGAGCAACATTATTGGCGTCTCCGGTGCCGATGTGGCAACAGCTCATCTGTGGCAGGTCGGCTGATGAGGACGAAGTCAACTAAGCTTTTTTCTCCAGTTGATCGTCTCACCAGCTGTTACAGGGCCAGTTCGGCAGATATGTCCATCAAATGTGGCCAACTGTGTCAGTTCTGGTGTGACTAAGCCACCCTCAGTGACAGACATTGATGTTCCTCACCCAGAGTAGATTGAGGCCTCATCGCCTTCATGCTCAGAATGGAAGAGTATGGATTTATCAGCTGAACGAGGGCAGTAGGTGGTAATCAAAATGTTTCCTTGTCACTGTTTGGCCTGATGCCGTGAGAATTTATGCATTCCGGAGTTAATGTTGAGTCCAACAGCCATTCTCCCGATTAGACCACTGTGCGGCCACCTCGGTGGGTCAGGACATATCCACAGATGGTGATGGAGAGGTTTGGGACATTGCTGTAAGGTAAGAGTCTATAAGTATTACTGTGTCAAGCTGATGCTTGAATAGCCTATTGCACAGTTCTCTAAATTTTGGCACAAGTTAGGGTGGCATAGCTGCCTCACGGCACCGAGGACCCAAGTTCGATCCTGGGTCACTGTCCGTGTGGAGTTTGCATATTCTCCCTGCCTGCATGGGTTTCACCCACACAACCCAAAGATGTGCAGGGTAGGTGCATTGGCCATGCTAATTTTGCCCCTTAATTGGAAAAAAATTAGAAATGTTTCTCTAAATTTTGGCACAAGATCCCAGATATTGTTGAGGAGAATATTTGTGGCTGCCAGTGCCTCGGTTGATGCTGGTTGGTCTGGCTGGTTTTATTCTCGCTTCACTTTTCTACAGAGGTTTGATTCAATTCTGTGGCTGGCTAAACAACTTCAGAGGGCACTTTGTAGTTTTTTTTTGAAAAACATTTTATTAAGGCATTTATAATTTTATAATAATAACAGTACAAATATAAACAGTGCAGAGACCACCTCCCTCCCTCAAGTCCCACCTCTTCTAATCATTAACCTAACCCCCCCCCCCCCCCCCCCCCACCTATCCCCTCCGCTGACAGTTTTCGCCAAAGAAGTCGACAAACGGCTGCCACCTCTGGACGAACCCTGGCATCGACCCGCTTAAGGCGAACTTTTATTTTCTCCAGTCTGAGAAACCAAACCATGTCACTAAGCCAGATCTCTGAATTTGGGGGCTTCGAGTCCCTCCATGTTAATATCAGTTTCCGGGAACCAAGGAGGCAAAGGCCAAGACGTCAGCCTCTCTCATCCCCTGGACTCCCTAATCTTCCGACACTCCGAAAATTGCCACATCCGGACTCAGCATCACCCTTGTTTTTAACACTGTGGACATGACATCTGCAAAACCCTGCCAAAATCCCCTAAGCTTCGGACATGCCCAAAACATATGGACATGGTTTGCTGGCCCTCCGACATATCGCACACCTGTCCTCGAGCCCAAAAAACTTGCTCATCCAGGCCACCGTCATGTGTGCCCGGTGAACAACCTTAAAACGGCATCAGGCTGAGCCTGGCACATAATGAGGACATATTGACTCTGCTTAACGCATCCGCCCAAAGACCAGCCTCTATCTCCCCCACAGTTCATCTTCCCATTTGCACTTTAGTTCCTCTATCTGCATTTCCTCCGACTCCATGAGTTCTTTATGAATGTCCAAAACCTTCCCCTCCCCCACCCCCGTTCTGGAAACTACCCTGTCCTGTATTCCCCCCATGGCGGTCGGAGTGGAAAGGTCGAAATATGCCTTGGCAAAAAGTCCCATACCTGCAGATATCTGAATCCATTTCCTGCTGGCATTTTTCCACTAAATCCTTCAAACAGGGGAAGCTCCCATCTCTAAATAGATCCCCCATCTTCTCAATCCCTGCTCTCTGCCATCTCTGAAACCCCCCCCCATCCAGCCTTCCTGGTACACACCAATGGTTATTGCCGATTGGTGCCCAGGCCGATGCGCCCTCCAATCTCATATGCTTCCTCCACTGCCCCCAGATTCTCAGGGCCACCACTACCCCCGGACTTGTGGAGTACCGGGCCTGCAAGAACCCCCCCCCTAATCATGGCTTTATTTGCCACCCAGTAATAAGTTGCTAAAATTCGGCAGCACCAACCCACTCTCCCCTGGCCATGCTCCAGCAACACTTTCTTCACTCACGGGGTTTGACCCGCCCACAAAACCCAAAATCACCTTGATAACCCGCTTGAAAAAGGCCTTGGGATAAAGATAGGTAGGCACTGAAAAACAAACAGAAACCTTGGGAGGACCGTCATTTTCACGGTCTGTACTCTACCTGCCAGTGACAGCGGGAGCATGTCTCACCTTCGAAAGTCCTCCTTCATCTGTTCTACTAGCCAGGTCAAACTTAGTTTATGTAAGAGCCCCCATTCCCGTGCCATCTGGATTCCCAAATTACGAAAGCTCCCTCCCACCACTCTGAAGGGCAGCTCTCCCAATCTCCTCTCCTGCCCCCTTGCCTGGATCACAAACATCTTGCTTTTCCCCATATTCAATGTACTTCTAAAACTGGCCAAATTCTCCTAAAATCCTCATAATCTCTCCCATTTCCCCCGAATGAGTCAAAAATATACTGGAGCAGGTCGTCAGCGTATTGCGAGGCCCTGTGTTCTACCCACCTCGGACCACCCCGTTCCAGTCCCTTGAAGCTCTCAGCACCATCGCCAGTGGCTCTATGGCCAAAGCGAACAGCAATGGGCCTAGTCCCCGGTGCAATTTAAAATAGTCCGACGTTAACTAATTCGTTCGGACACTCGCCACCGGTGCCTGGTACAACAACCAGACCCAGTCAATAAAGCCCCGCCCAAACCCAAACCGCCCCAAAGCCTCCCACAATTAGTTCCATCTCACCCGTTCGAAGGCCTTTTCTGCGTCCATCGCGACCACCATTTCCACCTCCCTCCCCTCTGGGGGCATCATGATCAAGTTTAAGAGCCTTCTAATGTTGGCCGTTAGCTGCCTGCCCTTAACAGGGTCCTCCGCTATCACCTCTGGGACACAACCTTCAACCCTTGAGGCCAAGATTTTAGCCAACAGTTTGGTATCAACGTTCACTAGGGATATCGGCCTGCATGACCCGTATAGCTTAGGGTCCTTCTCCCGCTTCAGGATCAATGACATTGAGGCCTGTGACATTATCCCCGGGGGGGGGGGGGGGGGGGGGAACCCCGCGCTCCCTCGCCTCATTAAATGTCCTCACAGGGCACTTTGTCGTTAACCACATTATTGTGGCCAGACACATAGCAGATGAATTGAACATGTATTTTGCATCACAGAATCCCTACAATGCAGAAGGAGACCATTCAGCCCATCGTGTCTGCACCAACCCTCCTAAAGAGCACTCCTTAAGTCCACTCGCCCACCCTATGCCTGCAACCCCCTAATCTAACCGATATATCTTTGGACTGAGGGGGGAAAACCAGAGCACCCGGAGTAAACCCATAGACATGGGGAAAATGTGCAAACACCACACAGACAGTCACCCAAGGTCTGAATCGAACCCAAGCTCCTGGCGTTGTGAAGCAACTCTGCTAACCATTGTGCCACCATGCCACCCAGTCTTCACTGTGGAGGATACAAGTAACATACCAGAAATAGCTGTAAATCAGGAACTGGAAGAAAGGGAGGCACTTGGGAAAATTACAACAATCAAGAAAGGTTGGACAGGCTGGTCTTGTATCCATTTGAGTTTAGAAGACGCAACTTTACCGTCCTGAGGAGTCTTGACATAGCTGATGTGGAGAGGATGCTTCTCCATTTTTCTTCATTCACGTCATGAGGGTGTCGTTGACTGTGCCAGCATTTATTGCCCATTTAAGAGTCAACCACATTGTTGTCACATGTAGGCCGGAACATGTATGGATGGCAGATTTCCTTCCCTCAAGGACAGGAGTGCATCAGATGGGTCTTCACAACAATGGACAATAGTTTCATGCTCATCACAACTACTGAGAACATTCTTGGACATCCTTAGACTTTTAGTGGCGCAGTGGTATTGTCGCTGGACTATTAATTCGGAAACCCAGGGTAATGCTCTGGGGACTGGGTTTGAATCCCACCAGGGCAGATATTGGAGTTTGAGTTCAACAAAAAAAATCTGGAAATAAAAAATCTAACGATGACCATGAAACCATTGTCAGGCAGCATGTGGCGCAGTGGTTAGCACGGGTCTACAGCGCTGAGGATGCATTCGCTGAGGCCGAATCCCGGCCCTGGATTCTCCCCATGTCTGCGTGGGTTTCACCCCAACAACTCAAAGATGTGCAGGTTAGGTGGATTGGCCACACTAAATTGCCTTTTATTTGGGAAAAAAAATAATTGGTTACTCTAAATTTAGATTTGTAAAAATGAAACCATTGTCGATTGTCGTAAAAAACCCATCTGGTTCACTAAATGTCCTTTAAGGAAAGAAATTGGTCATCCTTACCTGGTCTGGCCTACACATGACTACAGACTGACAGCACGACAAATTCATGGACAGGATTGGTATAGAGGGATACGGCACTAAGAAGCGCTGAGGATTTTGGCCACAGGTGGTATCATGATCGGTCCAGGCTTGGAAGGCTGAAGAGCTTGTTCTGTGCTGTATTGTTCTTTGTTCAATGTGATTGACTCTCAAATGCCCTCAAGGACAGCCAGCCAGTGATGCCTACATTCCATAAACGAATAAAGAATTCCACGTTTCTACTGAATTCAAGTTTCGCCATCTACCATGGTCACTATGGATATCTGGATTACTTGTCCATTGACACTACCACTATTGCATTGGTTTCCCTTGTTGGAGAAACTAAAACTAAGGGTCACTATTCAAAAATAAAGACTCTCCCATTTCAGACAGGAAATAATTTTTTTCTCAAGAGAGTAGGGAGTCTTTGCAAGTCCCTTCCTCAAAAGACAATAGAAGCAGAGTCTTTGAATGTTTTCTAAGCAGAGCTATATAGATTCTTGTTAAACAAGGGGATGAAGGATTACTGGGTGGGCAGTCAAGAGGTTATAATCAATCAGATCAGTCATGATCTTATTGAATGGCAGAGCAAGACCAAAGGGCCAACTCCTGCTCCTAGTTCGTATAATATTACGTATGTTCCTATTATTACTGTGCATCTGAATTCACACATTGGCCAGAGCAGATAAGGACAGCAGATTTCTTTATATTAAAAGCATATGTGAATTAGATGGGGGGTTTTTTTTTTTTCAAAACAGAGTTTGCTGATCATCACTACTGAGATGAACATTTTCAATTCCAGACATTCGTTAATTGAATTTAAATTCCACCAACTGCTGTAGTGGGAATTGAACTCTGGTCTCGGGAGCATTAGTCCAGGCCCTTGCATTTCATATCCATTAAGATTACCACTATGCCATTCCCTGAATTACTTAAATGGAAAGAAAATAATGCTCATGGTAAATTGTAAATTTGGACGTTCTGGTTGTCAATCAATCTAATCCTGCCATTTTGAAATGAAATGAAAATCGCTTATTGTCACAAGTAGGCTTCAAATGAAGTTACTGTGAAAAGCCCCTAGTCGCCACATTCTGGCACCTGTTTGGAGAGTCTGGTACAGGAATTGAACGTGCTGCTGGCCTGCCTTGGTCTGCTTTCAAAGCCAGCGATTTAGCCCTGTGCTAAACAGTCCCATTTTATTGTGAACACACTTAGAATAAGATTGTTCTTGTCAGAAGAATGTTTGCAACCAAAGCTATGGTCCAAGGACCCAAGAATGGTGAACGTTCCTGGGGTTCAGTTGCATGGCAGTGGTGGTTTGGACGTTGGGTAGGGAGCAAAACAAAGTGTTGATAAGATGTAGCAGTATTTAAGATGGGGCAACTGAATGGAAGTGGCAGCTACGGAGAATAACCCTTAGATCAGGGGTGGGCAAACTACGGCCCGCGGGCAGCATGCGGCCCGCCAAAGGTCTTTATGCGGCCCACCAAGTAATTTTTATTTTTTTTCTCATTTTTTTTTAAGGTTAATGGGGGGGGGGGGGGGGGGGGGGGCTGTTGGGTTACTTACTTACTATAGGGTGGATACGTTGACTTGAGTAGGGTGATCATTGCTCGGCACAACACCGAGGGCCGATGGGCCTGTTCTGTGCTGTACTGTTCTGTGTTCTATATGAGGCGCCCAGAATCATAACCGGGTGAAGTAATTATTTTACTTCATATACTATGCAGCCCTTTAAAATTGTGAATTTCTGAATGTGGCCCTTGCACGGAAAAGTTTGCCCACCCCTGCCTCAGATCATCAGCACCTAAATTCCAGGCTATCAGCGGCCCTCGTACCATTAGACATTCCTTCTCTTTTCATTGGCCTGTTTCCATTTTTGTATTATGCCTTAAGTTTGTGATTTTGGTAACTTGTACAGTCTTTAATAAATAGAAATGATGAAGTAACTTCAACATTCTCCAAGGTTCTGGTTAAACCAGTTCTCATTAAATTTCCATAACTACCTCCCCTCCCCCCCTTGTAAAGCCCCTAGATGCCACATTCCGGCACCTGTTCGGATACAAGGAGTAATTTGTTCAGAAATCCATTCTTTTAATGTTTGCTCATGCTTTCATCCCCCCTGAGCATGACGTAGACGTGACTGACAGAAAATTGGGGATTTTATATTATACCAGTAAACGCCTCGGAGGATATTAGGACTCAAAATTTGCTGTCACCAATAAGCAGCACCAACTGTGAGTTAGATTTGCCTTAATCCGTTTAATCGCCATGATGCGCAGGGTATGGGGAAAAGGGAAGTGAGTGGCATTAGGTCATGATGCCATTTGGAGATCCACTGCAGACTTGATGGGCCAAATGGCCTCCTTCTGCACCATAACAATTCTGAGATTTTTTGCATTAAGTTGCTGGGAGCACAAGATGGAAATGGCACAGTGCCCTCTAGAGGACTTTTGGAATCTGAATGAACAAGGAAACAGTTGTAGATTTCCTTTAAAAAAAAATCACAGTCCTTTGATGCAATTAACAGTGCAACATTGGAGAACCAAGTGATAATTTAAAATGCAGAATTCCATGTCAAATCAGTTAGGTAAAGAAATGAGGGAATAATGATTGAGTACAAGGAATTAAAGAAGATACATATTTTTAAAATCTCCAACAATTCAAACCGCAGTAATGAACACATCACATTATTAAAAGGGTATTTAAGACTTGAAATCACTTAACTGAACATTATGGTGATTTTAGTTCATACCAACAGAAGCTCCAATGCTGCTCAATGCATTTCAATGGGGGCTCATACGAGATACGGATGCCATCTGTACAAAGTAATCTTGAAGAATGCCAACAACATTGATTGTCAACTTCAATTACATCCAAATACACAAATTAGGAGGAGGCCACTCAACCTTCCGTGCCTGGTCCGCCACACAAAGCTATCATTGCTGTTCGGATTATAATCTCAACTCCACCCACCTGCCTACCCCCGATAATCTTTCATCCCCCTTGCTTGTAAAGAACCCAGCAACCTCTGCCCTAAACATATTCAAACAATCTGCTTCCACCACCTTTCCAGAGTGTTCCAAAGACCCTGAACCCTCACAAAATAATTTTCATCTCTTACTAAATGGATGACCCCTGATTTTTACAGTGGCCCGAGTACTAGTTTCTCCCACAAGAGAAATCATCCTCTCCAGAAGACTCCCAAGATCGTATGTTCCAATCAAGTTGCCCTGGCTCTTCTAAACTCTAGTAAATCCTTCCCTGAACTGCTTCCTACTCATTTATATCCTTCCTTAAATAAGACCAATACTCAGGACTACAGAAATGGTATCACCAATACTCTGTATAACTGTAACATAACCTCCTTACTTTTATATTCAATTTCCCTTGCAACAAACGATAACACTCTCTTGGTTTTCCTGATTACTTGCTGTACCTGCACGCTCACCAATAAATAGATAAAACACGGTCCCTGCAAAACCATGTTGACTCTGCCAAGTGTCAAGTGCCCAATTCACACACGAGACACCCAGATCCCTCTGAAACTCCGAGCTCTGCAATCTCTTGCCATTTGGATAATAAGTTTTTTTATTCTTATTTCCAAAATGGACCATCTCACACTTAATCACGTTATATTCTATTTGTTAGCTCGTTGCCCACTCATTTAACCTATCGACTCCTTTGTGTGATCAGCAAATTTAGCATCCATATCTCCAGTCCCTTAATCCAAGTTGTTTATATAAATTGTAAAAAAAATTGCGCCACCAGCATTGATCCATGTGGCACACCAACTAATTTGTTGCCAACCAGAGAAACTATTCAAGGTTACTCCCCATTTCCTGTCAGCGAGCCAATTTTCTATCCATGCCAATATGTTACCCCCTACAATACAAGTTTTACTTTGCGCAGTAATATTTTTAAAATTATTTTAAATTTTGCACAATAATCTTCAATGGCGGCACCTTATCAAATGCCTTCTGGAAATCCAAGTACAGTGCCACCACTGGTTCCCCTTTATCCGCAGCATATGTTACTTCTTCAAAGAACTTCAATAAATAGATAAAACACGGTCCCTGCAAAACCATGTTGACTCTGCCAAGTGTCAAGTGCCCAAGTGCCTTGCTATAACATCTTTATTATTAGCCTCTAACATGTCACCTATGATAGAGGCTAAGATAACTATTAGTCTGTGGTTTCCTGCTTTCCATCTCCCTCCTGAGTAAATTCGCTATTTCCAATCTAATGAAACCTGCCCAGAATCTAGAGAATGTTGGAAAATTAAAACCAACCCAACTATCTCACGAGCCACTTCTTTTAAGAAGCCAAGAAAAAATCCATCAGGACCCTGGGATTTGTCAGTCAGCAGTTCCAATTATTTGCGCAGCACCACTTCCCTGGTGATTATAGTTTTCCTGGGTTCCTCCCACTATTACCTGACTTGCAGCTAATTCTACGCTTTTACTTGTATCTTCCATACTGAAGACCTATGCAAAATACCTATTCAATCATGTCATCACCTTATTTTACATTATTAATTCACCAGACTCACTTTCTTTTAGACCAACACTCACTTTGTTAGCTTCTGTTAATATCTCTAGAAACTCTTATTGTCTTTAAATTTCTAGCCAGCTTTCTTTTGTACTCTTACTTACCCTTACCAATATTTTGTCATTCTTTGTTGGCTTTTACATTTTGTCCTATCTTCTAAACCGCCACGCATCCTTGTCTAATTATATGCACTTTCTTCAAGTTAAATAATATCTTCAACTTTTTTTTAAATCACAGATGGTGGATCCGCTCCCCCTTGGAATTTTGCTTTCTCGTTTGAATGTATCTGTTGCATACTTTGAATTATCCACCCAAAAGTCCACGACTGCCTCTCTCGTAATGTCCCTTAACCCAATTTGCAAGTTCACTTTAGCTAATTCTACTTTCATGCCCTTCCAATTATCTTTTTTTTTTACAATACTAGCCTTGGACCATTCTTCTCTCCTCATACCAGGCCCATTATAACCTGTAGTCTGGTTGGTGTCAAAACATGCTTTTCTAAGAAACGATCAAAATATTTATGAATTCCTCATCTAGCCTACAAGCAAATTAAAATCCTCAATGTGAGGGCAGCACGGTTAAGCAGTAGTTAGCACTGCTGCGTCAAGGCCCCGTGGTCCCAGGTTCAATCCCAGATCTGGGTCACTGTCCATCTGGAGTATGCACATTCTCCCCATGTTTGTGTGGGTTTCGCCCCCACAACCCAAAGATGTGCAGGATAGGTGGATTGGACACACTGAATTGCCCCTTAATTGGAAAAAATGAATAAACTATAAATTCATTTTGTTTTAAATCCCCAATGACTATCAGTACTTTTCTGACAAGTTTCATTGTCTTCCTTTATACTCCATTCTGCTGTATAGTTTCTGATCGGCAGCACGTCCACCACTCTCAAAATGACTTCTTGTCGTCTTCATTTATAATAATATTCTTTATTGTCACAAGTAGGCTTGCATTAACACTGCAATTAAGTTACTGTGAAAATCCCCTAGTCGCCATATTCCGGCGCCTGTTCGAGTACACCGAGGAGGAATTCAAAATGTCCAAATTACCTAACAGCTCATCTTTTGGGACTTGTGGGAGGACGCCGGAACACCCGGAGGAAACCCATGCAGACACAGGGAGAACATGTAGACTCCGCACAGGCAGTGACCCAAGCCGGGAATCGAACCTGGGACCCTGGCGCTATGAAGCAACAGTGCTAAATGTGCTACCTTGACTACTCAAACCATTTTTATATCCTGGTTTCCTGAACTTAAGTCATCCTCTAATGTACCAATATCTATAATAATGTGCCAATATCCTCTCTAGCGTGCCTATACAAGAAATCCAGGTACAACCTCCACAAAGCCATCAGGGATGCCAAGAGACAACACCAGACTAAACTAGAGACACAGGCCAACGACACGGACTCTCGTCGGTTGTGGCAAGGCTTAAACAACATAACAGGTTGCAAAGCAACGCAGAGTAGAATCTCAGGCAGCAGTACACCCCTCAATGCATTCTATGCCCGGTTCGAGCTGGAAGCCATCAAACCATTGTCAACTGCCCCGGCAGACTCGAACACACCCATATCTGTCAGATTCCAAACTCAGATCGCCTTTCTTGAAAGTGAATCCTCGGAAAGCAATGGGTCCTGATGGGAGTCCCTGGTCGTGCACTCAGATCCTGCAGACCAAGTGGCGGGTGTTCGCGGACATCTTCAACCTCGTGTTTCGAGATTCCCACCTGCTTTAACCTCTCCTTACCGTGTTTCGAGATTCCCACCTGCTTTAATAAGACGATCATACTGGTGCCAAAGAAGAACCAGGCAACATGCCTTAACTGCTACCGCCCGGTAGTCTTGACATCTATCATTATAGAGTGATTCGAGAGGTTGGTCGTGAGACACAACTCCATACTTCCAGAATGCCTCGACCCACTGCAATTCAAATACCGCCTCAAACCGGTCCACAGCAGACGCCATCTTCCTGGCCCTACGCTCATCCCTGGAGCATCTCAACAATAAGGACTCCTACTTCAGACTCCTATTCATGGCAACAGCTCCGCCTTGCAACACCATAATACCAGCTACTCTCATCAAAGTTCCAAAACCTAGGACTTGGCTCCTCCTTCTGTAACTGGATCCTCAACTTCCTGACTCAGACCACAATCTGTAAGGATAAACAATACCATCTCCACAATTGTCCTCAATACCGGAGTCCTGCAACGCTGTGTACTTCGCCACCTACTATACTTCCTATACACAGACGACTGTGGCAAAATTTGGCCCCAACTCCTTCTGCAAGTTTTCTGATGACATGACCGTAGCGGGTCGGATCCCGAAAAATGATGAGTGAGTACAGGAGGGAGATAGAGAACCTGTGGCGAGGTGGAACAACAGCAATCTCTCCCTCAAACGTCAACAAAATTAAAGAGCTGGTCATTGACTTCAGGAAGCAAAGTATCAAAAACACCCGTCTGCATCAATGGTGCCGAGGTGGAGATGGTTGACAGCTTAAAATTCCTAGGTGTGTACGTCACCAACAATCTGTCCTGGTCCACCCACGTCAACGCTACAACCAAGAAATCACAACAGCGCCTATACTTCATCAGGAAACTAAGGGAATTCAGCATGTCCACATTGACTCTTGCCAATTTTACAGATGCATCATAAAAAGCTCCTACCTGGCTGCATCACAGCCTGGTATGGCAACTGCTCGGCCCAAGACCGCAAGAAACTTCAGAGAGTCGTGAACACAGTGCAGTTCATCACACAAACCCGCCTCCCATCCATTGACTCGGTTTACACCTCCCGCTGCCTTGGGAAAGCAGGCAGCATAATCAAAGACCCTTCCCACCTGGGTTATTCTCTGCCAACCTTTTCCATCAGGCAAAGATACAAAAGTCTAAGAACATGCACTAACAGTTTCAAAGACAGCTTTTTCCCCGCTGCTACCAGACTCCTGAATGACCTTGTGGACTGAACTGATCTCACACATATTCTCTACCGAGTTGTACTACACTCCTCATACTTCGCCCGATGCCTATGCATTTACATTGTGTATTATGTCCTATGTCTTTTTTTCATGTATGAAACGACATGTCTGAACTGTACACAGGACTGTACACAGAACAATACTTTTCACTGTACCTCGGTACATGACAATAAATCAAATCAAAAATCCATAATTAACAGAACCAGCACTCCACCTTTTTCACCTTCCTGTCCTTCCTAAATGTCACGTTTTCGATATTCAGATCTCCATGTCATCCTGCAGCCATGTTTATGTAATGACCATTAAATTGTACATATTTATTTCTATTTGCACTCAGTTCATCTGTTTTGCTTTCAATACTATATATTTTGCATTCAGATACAGAACTTTTAGTCTCATAATTTTATTATTTTTACACTGTTTAATCACCCATCTGAAGGACGGGAGGGCTGGGAGTGAGACTGACTTAAGGGCACACAGTGTCCCACACCGCTCCCCCTCCCCACACCCTTCTCATGCCGCACCCCCATACTATTTTCCCTTGTCCTGCTCTTCCCCTTCCTTCCCACCTCACACACCAACACGGTCGCGCTTCTCCCCAACTCCCTCACATCACCTGTTCTCCACCCTTTCCCTCCCCTTCAAAACCCAGTTGCCCTCACCCCACCGCCACCCGTTCTCCCTCACCCCACCGCCCCGTCCCACCTCATTCCTCACGCTGCCCGTTCCCTCATCCCATCCCATTCCCCCCAGGCCACTCCCCTGTTCCCTCACCCCTCACGAAACCCCCATTTCCTCACCCACCCCACCGTTCTCACCCCTCACGCACCCCCCATTCCCTCACCCCTCAAACACCCCCCTTCCATCACCCCTCACACCCACATACCGTCCCCTCACTCACCCACATCCCGTCCCCTCGCGCAACAAACCCCCCCCCCCCCCCCCACCCACACGCAACACCCACCGTCCCGTCCCCTCACGCAAACTAGCCCCGTCCCTCGTCCCATCACGCAAATCCGCCCCCCCCGCAAACTCGCCCCCCTCCCCTCACGCAAACTCAACCCCCCTCCCCTCACGCAAACTCGCCCCCCTCCCCTCACGCAAACTCGCCCCCCCTCCCCTCACGCAAACTCGCCCCCCTCCCCTCACGCAAACTCGCCCCCCCCACGCAAACTCGCCCCCCCCCTCACGCAAACACGACCCTCTCCCCTCACGCAAACTCCGCCCCTCCCCTCACGCAAACTCCGCCCCTCCCCTCACGCAAACTCCGCCCCTCCCCTCACGCAAACTCCGCCCCTCCCCTCACGCACCCCCCAACCCCCCCCAGTCCCCTCACGCAGCCCCCCATCCCCCTCAGGCAACCCCCCCAGCCCCCCCACGCAACCCCCCACCCCCTCCAGTCCCCTCACGCAACCCCCCACCCCCTCCAGTCCCCTCACGCAACCCCCCACCCCCTCCAGTCCCCTCACGCAACCCCCCACCCCCTCCAGTCCCCTCGCAACCCCCCACCCCCTCCAGTCCCCTCACGCAGCCCCCCATCCCCCTCAGGCAACCCCCCCCCAGTCCCCCCACCCCCTCCAGTCCCCTCACGCAAACCCCCCACCCCCTCCAGTCCCCTCACGCAACCCCCCACCCCCTCCAGTCCCCTCACGCAACCCCCCACCCCCTCCAGTCCCCTCACGCAACCCCCCCCCCCCTCCAGTCCCCTCACGCAACCCCCCACCCCCTCCAGTCCCCTCACGCAACCCCCCCCCACCTCTCCCCCCAGTCCCCTCACGCAACCCCCCACCCACCACCCACCAGGAGAAACAGAAACTACTTCTTCCAAAGGGTTGTGAATCTGTGGAATTGCGGAGTAGGGTGGATGCTGGAACAATGAGTATATTTGAGGAATTAAAGACGGATTTTTAATTAGTAATGGGTTGAAGGGTTACGGAAAACAGGCACAATGTTGGAGTTGAGACCATGATGAGATCAGTCACAATCATATTGAATGGTGGAGCAGGCTCGAGAGGCTAACTTGTCTACTCCTGCTCAGGGATCTTCTGTTCCAAGAAATAATTATTCTATTTAATTCCATCTTCCAGCTCTTGCTCTGTAGCCCTGTAGGTAACAGCATGTCAAGCACCAATCAGGTGTTGTTTTTTAAAATAGATTTAGAGTACCCAACTATTTTTTTCTCCCAAATTAAGGGACAATTTAGCGTGGCCAATTTACCTAACCTGCACATCTTTGAGCTGTGGGGGTGAAACCCATGCAGACAGGGGGAGAATGTGCAAACTCCACACGGACAGTGACCCAGGTCCGGGATTCGAACCCAGGTCCTCAGTACCGTCGTCCTAGTGCTAACCACTGCGCCATCGTGCTGTCCCACCAATCATGCGATCTTGATTAATAAGGGGATCAGGGTTTATGGGCAAAAAACAGGAAAATGGGACTGAGGAACATATCAGCCATGATCGAATGGTGGAGCGGACTCGATGGGCCAAGTGGCCCAATTCTGCTGCTATATCTTATGGTCTTATAATTTTAAGATAAAGGGCAGGATGTTTAGAGGGGATTTAGAATAGAGTCCCCTACAGCGCTGAAGGAGGCAATTCGGCCCATCCAGTCTGCACGACCCTCTTCCCCACCTCGGCCCACTACCCTGTCCTATCCCGTAACCACACCTAAGCTGCACACAAAGGGACAATTTTAGCATGGCCAATCCACCTAACCAGCAGATTTTTGGACCATGGAAGGAAACCGGAGCACCCAGAGGAAACCTACGCAGACACTGGGAGAAAGTGCAAACTCCACAGTAACCCAAGGCCGGAATTGAACTTAGCTCCCCAGCGATGTGACGCAGCAATGCTGTGCCACGTGTTGTCCCGAGTGCTGAGTCCGGAATGCACTGCCTGGAAGGGTAGCAAAGCTGGGATACATCACACATTACGTGAATGAGCACTTGAAGTGTCAATGTTCAAGGCTATGGGCCAAAAGCTGGCATGTGCTTATTGTAGATTTAATGTAGTTTTGTTGGAGCAGACTCAAAGGGCCTCACAACAGTATGCAGCAGCGTTCCTCAGGGTTAACACGAATGCTAGCAAGATCCAGGCTGCTTGATGAAGTCAACACCAAGACATAGAGCTTTCCTTTATCAAGAAACGTTATTGACTATGTTCTGTCTCTCAGCCACACACCCAGTGTCCCAAATATCTGTATGTGCTCAAAATATTTAATAAACAATGTCCACCTCCTCTTTACCGGAATATAGTTGATGAATGCTTTGGCACAAACTTAATGCATGTAATCCAACCTAGGTTTGGGTCTTGTCCTGCCTGATCTCACTCACTGCCATACTATTATTTCTTGGACCAAGCATTTCCTTGATGCATATTGACAGATGGCTTAGTGCACAGGGTTCAATTTAAAACATTACAGATCACACAAAACTTGGAAATATTGTGAACGGTGAAAAGGATAGTGATAGAATACAAGACGACAGATAGTCTAATGGAATAGGCAATTCAATGCATGCAATGCAGAAAATTTTGTAGTGAAAAGGTTTTTGAGAAGAACGAGGGATGGCAATATAAACAGACGGGTACGATGCTGAAGGGAATGCATGAAGGGGCAAGTTCTTCAATGTGGCAGGTTATGTTGAAAAAAATCATTAACAGGACAAATAGGCTCCTGGGCTTTGTAAATAAAGGCACAAAGTATAAAAGTAAGGAAGTTATAGTGAACTTTTATTAAGCGTTCATCCTCAATTGGAGTAGAGTGGCCAATTGTGGGAAGCGTACTTGAGCAAGGATGTGAAGGGGTACAGAAAAGGTTTGAGGTTCTAGGTCAAAATGACTTCAGTTATGAGGATAGTCTGTAGAACTGGAATTGTTCACCGTAGAGACGTTCGAGGGGAGATTTGATAACAATATTGAAAATCATGAGGGGTCTGGAGGGAAATTGTCCCCCGTGGTAGTGAGGTTGAAAACCAGATGACAGCTTGAAGGTGATTGGCAAAAAGAACCAAAAAAAACTTGATTTTTTTTTCCCAAATAAATAGCACATGATTAAGATCTGGAATACGCTACCTGACAGGGTAAGCACAGTGGTTAGCACTTTTGCTTCACAGCTCCAGGGTCCCAGGTTCGATTCCCAGTTTGGGTCACTGTCTGTGTGGAGTCTGCACTCTTCCCCTGTGTCTGCGTGGGTTTCTTCCAGGTGCTCCGGTTTCCTCAAAAGACGTGCTGTTAGGTGATTAAGACATTCTGAATTCTCCCTCTGTCTACCCAGACAAGCACTGGAATGTGGCGATTAGGGGCTTTTCACAGTAACTTCATTGTAGTGTTAATGTAAGCCTACTTGTGACAATAAAGATTATTATTAGTGAAAGTAGATTCAATTGTGATTTTCAAAGAGATTTGAATAAGCACCTGAACAGAAAACAATTTGCGTGGTTACAGGAAAAGGGCATGGGAGTGGGAGCAGCAGAATTGCTCTTTGAGAGCCAGCATGTTCTTCAACAGCCAAATGGGTTTCTTCTGTGCCTTAACCATCTGATGACTACAACAGCTTGCATGCATGATTGAAATGTATAGCAATAGATACAAACTTGGCTTTCTCAGCGAGAGAAAAATATATTAAAAATTAATAGCAATAAATATTGACTGCTTTATGTAGAGTTGTTGACCTTACTCAGGTCTAGTCTGACGAGTCAAATTACCTTTTGACTTGTCACTTGACTTGAACAAAAATTACTTGCGACTTGACCTGGACAAAATTGACTGGAGACATTTCTCAGTTTAAAAACAATTGTTTGCCTAATCCCAGGACAACACAGTTGATCAAATTTTTTGCACAAACTTAATGCATGTAATCCAGCATAGGTTTTTTCACTTCCTGCCTGATCTCACTCACTGCCACTACTGATTGGCTGCTTTGAAAACTGGTCTGCCAGATCCACAGCAGTAACTGGCCAACCAGCTTGTCAATCAAGGACAGATTTCCCCAATCCCTCCTTCCTCAGTGACCTCCTCTGAGGGGAGACATGTTTGTTGGCCTCAGTGGAAACACCTGGAAGTGGAGAACGCAGCTCCAATTGGTGAGCTAAATGAATGGTTGCGACCCAGCTCTCAAAGGCCCTTCCCGATGCCCAAAAACAAGAACTTTGCCGAGCTGAACCCACCTGCTTTTGCACTACTACCCCTAACCAGAGTCTTGCATGGCCAGGTGAGCAGCTCTTCAGCACATCGAAGCAAAATCTCAGTGTAACATGTCTTATATGTACTAAATATTGAAGTGGAGATGCCGGCGTTGGACTGGGGTGAGCACAGTAAGAAGTCTTACAACACCAGGTTAAAGTCCAACAGGTTTGTTTCAAACACGAGCTTTCGGAGCACTTCACTTGAGGAAGGAGCAGTGCTCCGAAAGCTCGTGTTTGAAACAAACCTGTTAGACTTTAACCTACTAACTACATTGAATACAGAAACACTGACGTCACCCCAGTAAGTGCTTCAAGCGTAACACTTACTCTCTCAAGCTACTGAACAATCTTGTCACCAAAAGTTGTATAATGTTGTTATGAAAGTTACCAATGTTTGGTCACAAAGCAAACTGCTTTCTGTAAAACACATGGAACAAAGGTGTTTGCCGATCTGTGATTACACCAAATTTTGTTCGCCGCCTGAAAAGCTATTATGAAAAAGCTTTAACATTTTTCTACTTAAATCGTGTTTGAAGAAATGTTTTTCTTTTCCAAATTTATAGCTCTAAATGACATCAGATGTCATTAGTTGTAATCTAGTCATTGAAATCTCTCATCAAGAATGACGAGGTTCTTTGTAATGTTTAGGTGTTTTTTTAATTTTTTTTAAAATTTAGAGTACTCTTTATTTCCCCCAATTAAGGAGCAATTTAGCATCGTCAATCCACCTACCCTGCCCATCTTTGGGTTGTGGGGGTTAAGACCCACGCAGACACGGGGAGAATGTGCAAACTCTACAGAGCGACTGTAAAATTAAATTTACATTCAATTATCTTGTCACTAATATCCGAAAGTTTATCGAAGAACAGGAATAGGCCTACAATCTAGGATTATTATTGCGCAGTCAATAAATGAAACAAAATAAAGGCCTCATCAACTTCCATGTTTTAATTTTAATCCCATCAGTTTTGCAGAATACGGTGAAGTAAATCAAAAGTGACTAAGAATTTACGTTACTGACTTGTACTTTAAGAAAACTGCTTACGATTTGACTTGGGAGAAAATGGCTTGGTTTCAACTCTACTTTAATGACCATACCATTTACAGAGGCATTAAAAAAAAAAGACATTGTACCCCATCACAGAATGAGTAGTTATAAAAAGATTAATCTACCCAGGTCCAGAGGTTCTCGGTTGCAAAACCTTGGATTACAATAAGACCTTTTAATAAACAAATTCAGCCAGTTTCCTTGAATTATTCAGCGCACTCTAAATATCACAATCCTAAAAATTATAAAGCAGTTATTTGTACCCACTTTACAGTTGACTCTTGTTTCTATGTTTTGTGCTTTAAAGTTGTAGGTTAGAGGTAGTCTGGGAACAGACATTTTGTGAAGAACTCCATCAGCTCTGACATCACAAAGTTCCACTCCAATGACATCACAAATAGCAAACAGACCATGGATGAAGATTATGCAGTTAAGTGTTGTTCATGGTGGATGGAGGCTTAATTTTGTTTCAAGTTTTAAGCCATTCCGTTGCTAACAAAAGTTAAAATTGTGCGCCCCACTAATTCAAAACTGGTTCTCATCACAATAGCCTACAGTTCCAAACTGTTCATCCCAATTTGTACAGCTTTTAAATTTTGTCCCAGAACTCTTGCTTATACAGCTATTATTCAAATGTTCAAATATCATCTCGAGCCTCTGAAATTTTCAAACTCAAAGAACCGCAATAACATTCAAAAAATACTTGAACAAGCACCTTAAGTCTTAACTTACAGGGATAAGGACCAACAGCTGGAAAATAGGATTAGGCTGCTTGACTCCTTTTCTGTCACTGAGGACAAGATAGATCAAGTGGCCTCTTTCATGCTGTGAATTTCCAGGAGTCTTAAATTTCACAGATTTTTAAAAATGTCCTTCCGACTAGACAGTTTGAAACAGGAGCCCACTGCTGTTTGTCAGAAACCAGGTATATCATACTCTGCAAGTAGTCTCCTAAGACCACATACTACCATTCTATACTTTCGAGAACTAAATTTTAAAATACCACTTTTGTTGCGAAATATTAATTACTCGTGCATTGAAATTTCCTTTGACAAATTAGTAGGATCAGCTCTCTTCTGTTCAGTATCTAAAGGGAGCCACACAGAGTTGGAAAATATATAGTGCAATATTTTCCAAATCCAATCCTACATTTTATTCAATCTTGCATCAAAACAGTATTTCAAAGTTTCACGCAATTTCTGAATTAAGTCTCAGAAATACATTGGACGATAATTTCTGTTAAACTTCAGAAAGCGATGCCCACTAAAATTAGAATACTTGAACGCGTGCTTGGCTAGTCTTGAAAACTGCGCTGAAACTCTGGATGGCCGGACCTACTTAGGGCCCACAGGCCCCAGTGCAGTCAGATTCCAGTGGATTCAAGGAGGCCACACCCTTGTTAACTGCACTCGCTCAGCTGCCATAAACCAGCAAAATTTAAAGGGCCCAGTGAAATCAACAGGAGGTCAGAGAAGGGAGTTTGGGAAATTTTGCGGTGTGTGGAGGAAATCATCTGGTCTTTACAATAGTTACCCAGAAATTAAGAGGTTTTACTTTTAACATTTTAAGAGTAACCACCCAAAGTTAGAGATTTAAATCACATGTTTGGATGGTTCCTCGCACAATTTCCCTGAACAGTTGGCACTTCTGGGCAATTGCCATGCAAACCCTTAGCTGTAAAGTTCCAAGAGGACCCCCAACACATTTTTGGCATACCTCCTTAATCTAATGCTTGTAAACTACGGCCCCATAATCACAACATTTTTTGTTTGTAAATTTAAAGTTCCCAATTCTTTTTTTTTATATAATGTATTTTATTCCAAACGGTTACAAAACAAACAGTTCGGGGAACTGTCTCCCCACCACACAATTTTACAGTTTGTACAAATTTTCCCCTCTTCCAGGTACAGATCCCTCACCCTAACCAGCCCCACTTCTCTCCACTTCCTACACATACCATCTGTCCCCCTGGCTCAAATCGTGGTTTTCGCACAATGGCATTAACACCGACATCCCTCTATCCTAAAGTGACAATTGGTTCCAGACCTTCACTATGGATTTCACCACTGACTCTTCATATATTTCCTTGGTGCCAGTGGCAATGCTACCATCATCATAGCCCTCAGGCTGGGCCCCCAACAGGATTCTTCCTCCATCCTAGCCCATTCTGCCCCCTCTCTTTTCCACCACCGCCTCTCTCCACATTCACCACCCAATAGTAATGCAGTAACTTTGGCAACAAAAAAAAACATTCTGCCTTTGTAACAGGGTCTTCTTTACCCTTGGCACCTTCCCTGGCCACACAGACACTGAAATAATCATATCCAGCTTCTGAAAAAAGCCCTTTGGTACAAAAATCGCAAGCTTCTGGATTATGACTAGGAACCTTGGCAGGACATTCATCTTCACCACTTGGAGCCGCCCTGCCAGAGTCAGATGCAGCATGTCCCACCTCAAGATCCTCCCTCACCAGCTTTGTTAAATTCTGTTTATGCAAGGTCGCCCACTCTCCCTGGATTCCCAGGTCTCTGAACCCGTCTCTGGCTACTTTGAATGGTAGTCCCCCTAAGTTGGCTCTCCGAGCCAACTCGTTCACCGGGAACACTTCACTTTTCCCGATGTTCAACTTGTACCCTGCGAACGTCAGAACGACCCAAACTTCCCTAATAGGCCCATAATCCTGCCCCTGCTCTCCAGCGGGTCCGGCACGTACAGTAACAGGTTGTCTGCATATCACGACACCCGATGCTCCCTGCTCCCCCTGGTAATACCTCGCCATTCTGTCGACCCTCTGAGGGCCATTGCTAGAGGATCTATTGCTAGCGCAAATAGCAGCAAATAACAGTGGGCACCCCACCTTATCCCCCTCTGTAACCCAAAGCTTTGTGAGCCCATGTCATTGGTCCACTCGCTCGACATCAGTGCCAGATAACAGGCACACCCATGCCACAAACTGTGACCCAAACCCAAACTTTCCCAGGATTTTGAATACCTACCGCCATTCCACCTGGTCAAATGTTTTCTCCGCATCCATGGGCACTATTACCTTCGGTACCTGTCCTTTCGTCGGGATCATAACCACATTTAAGAGCCGTCTTATATTACTGGAGTGATCCCTTCCCTTTACAAAGCCTGTCTGGTCCTCTGCGACCACCCTCGGGACAAAACCTTCCATCCTCCCCACCAACTGAGCCAGCACTTTTACATCTGTATTTAATATCAATATGGGCCTGTACGACCCACATTCTAACAGGTCCTTCCCCTTCTTTGGTATCAATGTGAGCGTTGCCTGCGTCATCGTCTCCGGCAGCTCCTCCTTCTCCAGCGCCTCGCTAAACAACCCCACCAGATGCTGTGCCAGTTCTGTCGCAAACCCCTTATAAAATTCTGCAGGGTAACCATCTGGCCCCAGGGCCTTGCCAGACTTCATACCCCTTACACCATCCAATACCTCCCTCAGCCCCCAAAACCCCTCTAGTACCTGCCTCTTCTCTTCCTCCAGCTACAGAAACTCCAGCCCATTCGTGCTTTAACTCCCCAGGTCCATCCTGTACAGTTCCTTATAGTATTTCCTGCATCTCTCATTTATCTTCCCCGGCTTCATCACCACCTCCCCTATCTCTGTCCGTCTCCTCAATATTTCCCTGGAGGTAGCCTGCCTTGTAGTTGGTGTGCCAGCATTCGACGTGCCTTCGCCCCGTATTCATACTGCACCCCCTTGCCCCAGGCAGCTGCCCCACTGCCCTCCCTGTCGTCAACCTACCAGATTGACCTGTAGTTTTTTCCTTCTGGCCAATCCTTCAGTGGTGTGCGCCCTCGAATAATCCCAGTCGACTTCGACTATCTCGCTCATTAAACGACCATAATCCTCCCTCCTGTTCCTATCTTCATGTGCCTTAAACAAGATAATCTTCCCTCGCACCGCCTTCAGTGCCTCCCAAAATGTGGTCGTCAACAGCTCTCCGATCTGGTTCAGCTCTACATGGTCTTTAATCACAGACTGCAGCTTATCACAGAACCCTCTGTCTGCCAACAAATCCTGAATCAAGCCTCAAAAATCAGCCTCTGCTCCCGTCCCAATCTAAGCCGAATCTCCAGCCAGTGGGATACATGGTCCAAAATTACTATCCTGCGTATTTTGCTCCCTCAACCAACACCTCACCACGAAAAAAATCAATTCTGGAGAAAACCCTGTAAACATGAGAGAAAAAGGAGTACTCCCTTCCCCCTTGGTTCTTAAAACACCACGGGTCCATCATGCCCAACTTTTCCATGAATTCTCCCAGCTCCTTTGCCATCCGTATTCTTCCCATTTACCTGGGGGCCGACCTGTCCACCCTCGGCTCTGGAACACAACTAAAGTCTCCTCCAATAACCAACTGGTGTGTGGCCAAATCCGAGATCATTGCCAGCAACCCCCTCAAACCCTACGTTGTCCCAATTTGGTACGTATCAATTCACCAACAACACCCCCCCCCCCCCCCCCCCCCCCCGGTCCGTCACTTCCTATATACTTACAAACCCGCCTTCTTTCTCATCAAGATGGCCACCCCCCACGACTCGGAGTCAAACGGAGTGAAATATCTGACCCACCCATCCCTTTCTCAAGCTAACCTCGTCCTTCAAGCGGGGGTGCGTCTCCTGCAGAAAGACCACCTCCGCCTTCGAACTCCTGAGGTGCTCAAAGACCGGAGATCTTTTCACCGGTTCATTGAGCCCTCGCACGTTCCACGTTATAAGCCTTACTGGCTAAGACCGCCATTCCAAAGACACATCCAGAACCGCAGGCCGCTTCCTCCCTAAACAAAACCAAAATCACCGCCGGCCATCCCCTAATAATCTTTTCACCCCTGTTACCCATTATCGAACAAGAAAAGCCCTCCACCTGGGAGGAAAAGGGACCACCCCACCCCCCACCCCCCACCCCACCCTCCCCCTCCCCCCCTCTATCTATCGTCATTTACTTCAAAATGCCAACACCGTCTCCAATATAGTTGGTTCTTCCCCCAGTTTCTACTCCTGTAGCAGAGGGTGACACGGTAGCACAGTGGTCAGCACTGTTGCTTTACAGTCCCAGGGACTGGGGTTCGATTCTTGGCTTAGATCACTGTGCGGAGTCCAAGGGCAATTTAGCGTGGCCAATCCACCTACACTACACATCTTTGGGTTGCAGGGGTTGAGACCCACACAGACATAGGGAGAATGCCACACGGCATGACCCATGGCCGGGATCGAACCCGAGTCTTCAGCACCGGGGGACAGCAGTGCAAACCATTGCGCCACCATGCCACTCCTCCGATAATCACAACATATTGGTCGAAACCAATCCAGCCAATTAACTGCCCATCAGTCTACTCTCAATCACCAGCAAAACAATTGGAGGTGTTATCAAGTGCTGCTCGGTAGCACCATCAGTCAGCATAAACATTGTCAAAACGTTCTCATTTACCTTTCCGGTGTAAATGGCTGACCAAGTAGAGAAGAAAGGACTTTAAGGAAATTTACCATCAGAGATGTTAACCTGGATCACTTCCTTGATATGTCCTATGAACTGCTCACGTAGTTCGATTTTCCCGTCAGTGCAAGTGTGTGAACAGAGGCCTGCACCGCAAACAGCAGAGGCTTCTGAAGAGGCTTCACAAGGTCAAATAGCAAGCTCCACCAATGGAGAACCAGAAGTTGTCAAAACTCAGCTTCAGGATATGGTTACCCTCCCAGAGATGGTTGGCAGCATGGTTGGTGTGTACAATGGTAAAACCTTTAATCAGGTTAAAATCATGCCTGAAATGATTGGCCATTACCTTGGAGAGTTCTCCAACACTGACAAGCCTGTCAAGCACGGTAGACCAAGTATCGGTATCATTCATTCCTCCTGGTTTATCCCTCTGAATTAAACAGTTTACAATGGAAATGTGTGAATAAAATTGGTTTCGGTAACACAAAAAAAATAATCTGCTCACCAATCTCAGTTTGAGTTCTGCCAGAGCCACTCAGCTCCAGATCTCATTCCAACCCTGGTCCAAATATGGACAAATGACATGAATTACAGAGGTGATGTGAGTTGTAGCTTGTGACCAAGCGTGGCATCAAAGGGCTCCAGCAAAACTGAAGTCTAAAGACAATCAATGGGAACACTCCACTTGATGGATCATTACCTAGCACAAAGGAAGACAGTTATTGGAGGCCAATCAGCTCAGCCTTAAAACATCGTAGCATGGGTTCCTTAGGGAACTGACCCTCTTCAGTTGCTTCATCAATTACCAGGTCAGAAACGGGGATGTTAACAGATGATTGTGCAGTGTTCGATACCAGTCACAACTCCTCAGATACTTAAAACTTTCTGTGCTAAATGCAGCAGGTTCTGGACAACATGCAGGCTTGGATGATTAAGTGGAAAGTTACAATCACACCACAGAACTGCCAGGCAATGACCATCCCCAACAAGAGAAAACCTAACCATCTCCCCTTGAAGTTCAAATGTATTACCATCGCTGAACCCACCACCAACATCCAGGAGTGGCCATAACCAGAAATTTAACTGGGCCAGCCACAAAAATTACGACAACAGAATGCAAAATGCTGCAAATTCTGTGTTGAATATCTCATCTCTGATTTCCAAACGCCAGTCCATGATCCACAAGGCTCCCTTGCCTGGATGAGTGCATTTCCAACAATATTGAAGAAGCTTGACACCATCCATGACAAAGCAGCCCACTTGATCAGCACTCTGTCCACCACCTCAAACACGCACTCCCTCCACCACCAACGCAGCAGCAAGCTGCACTGCATATCACAGACCAACCTGACTTGGAACCATATCGCCGCTCCTTCACTGCCACCAGTCAAAATCCTGGAATTCCTTCACCAACAGCATGGTTGCTGAACCTACAAAACATGGACTGCAGTGTATCAAGAAGGCAACTCACCGCCACCAATAAACCCATTATTTACTCCCACTTTGGCCATCCTCCCAGTATGGCCTTTATTTCCGCTCTCTCAAGCCCAAGGGATGCAGGATTGAAAAGGTACGACAACAGTTGGTTCAGAAATCCATGACCAGGGCAGCATGGTGGCCCAGTAATTAGCACTGCTGCCCACGGCGCTGAGGACTCGAGCTTAATCCCAGCCCTTTGTCACTATCCGTGTGGAGTTTGCACGTTCTCTCTGTGTGAGTGGGTCTCACCCCCACACGCCAAAAGGATGCGCAAGGTCGGTGGATTAGCCACGCGAAATTGCCCCTTAATTTACAAAAAAAAACTGGGGACTTAAAAATTTTTGAAAAAGAAACGCCTGATCAAGTCTGGCTGGAGGAAGGGACTTCCAGTGATGGCAGGCGGGAGGTGGCCGCGCAACGGAGGGCTCCCGATCGGGAACGGCATTTTTGGGGCTTTAAGCCGGGTCCCAGGATCCACGGAGGCATCAAAGGCACAGAGAAGGCGCAGAGGAGGCACAGCAGAGGAAGATGTCACGGGTCGGTAAGAAAACGGCCGTTAAAAAAGCAGCTGAGGACCCGTTGGGGAGGTCACCACGGGGTCACCAGGGAAAAAGGAGGCTGGAGCACCAGGGGAGGCTGCGTTGCTGAAGGCTGAAGAAATAACCACAGTGATGGCTGCAGAATTCGAAAGGCAGTTTACAAAACACCTGGAGGCGATGAGGGAGGTTTTGAGTGTGCTGGTGGAGGAGGCGATTTCCCCGGTGACGACGGCAGTGGCAAGTGCAGTGGAAAAGGTGCGGGCGCAAGGGGAGGCGCTGAAGGTAGTGGAGGAGATGGTGACGCAGTACGGTGATCAACTTACCTCGATGGGGAAGGAGATGTGGAAGGTGATGGAGGTGAACAAGGATCTGCAAGGAAAATTGGAAGACCTGGAAAACAAGTCCAGGCGACAGAATTTGAGGATTGTGGGGCTGCCCGAAGGAGTTGAAGGGCCGAGGCCAACAGAGTATTTTGCCGCTATGCTGGCGAAGCTATTGGGGCAGGGGGAGGATCCCTCCTGATATGAACTGGATCGGGCTCATCGGTCGGGGAGGCCTGTACCAAAGGCAGGTGAGCCGCCAAGAGTTGTGACTTTGTGCTTGCGTAGGTACTATGTGAAGGAGAAAGTCCTGTGCTGGGCCAAGCAGAAGCGTGTGGTGCAGTGGGCTGGAGCTGGTATACGTGTATACCAGGACTTTACGGTTTACAATTCTTGCGTATCATATATGCTACTCTTTCAGAAGTTGGACGGCGTTGTGTGGGGTGGGGGTTCTATGGTGACCATGGGCGGTGCCGGGCTCCTTTCTCTTTTTCTCCTTTGTTTTTTGTTTCCACCGTGGGAGGGTTTGTTTTATTGGATGCATATATTGGCAGGTGGGCCGTTGTTTGGGGTGGTGGGAGGATGGAATCGTGGTTATGGTTAAGGGGATTGACTTTGTATTTGTTACCGTTTACTGTTTGGGAGTGGGGTGTGAATTTTGGAGGAAAATGTAAAAATGGAGAATAAAAACTTCTTTTTTTTTAAAGTCTGGCTGGAGGAATAGTGGTGGGCACATGCAGCCCATCTGGATTCTGAGTCCGGCTCGTGAGACATTTTGTTGACCGTTGCCCATGCTCACAGTTGCCAAATTCTGCTGATTTCCATCTGTATAGATATTTTCCTACTGGTATGACTGAAGTGCTATACATGTAAAGCAAGGGCAAGTTGAAGTGAGAGGTGCATGCTGATTGAACACGTTGACTGAGAGCCAAGGCCTTCCTCCAAAGTGTAAACATTCATTTTGTCTTTATCATTTGACGTTAATGGTGTCATGTGAGTGTACCTGTAAGAAATGGGTGTTTATTACTGCAGTGATGTCAGAGAGTAGGTGGAGCTGCGCTGTCTGTCAGCTTTTTACTTTTGTTTTAGGCTGTTTGCTTCAGGGTGTGTTTTAGTTTCTTTTTCAGAGCTGGATAGCTGCAGTCACAGCCAGAAGGTGTATTAGAGTCTCTCTCTGTAATCTAAAAACTGTAAATCGATCCTTTAGAGATTTAAAACTAATAACTGTGCTCAGTAGTGACTTTAACCCGATGTGCTTCTGTTGAAAGTTCTTTTTTGAGTCTTATGGATGTTGAAATGACCGCTTGAGAATTACTTAGTGTTGTAGTCTTTTGTGGGTTGTATTTGAATTAATGGTTGCCAAGATGTTCACTGCATGTTTTAAAAAGGTTAACTTGAGTTCATAGAATAAACATTGTTTTGCTTCAAAAATATACTTTTCCATTTCTGCTGTACTACACCTGTAGAGTGGGCCGTGCGCTCCCCATACCACAATCTATAAAAAGTTCTGGGTCAGGTGAACTCCATGATACACTTTGGGGTTCTCCAAACCCTGGCCTTTAACAATGGTAGTTCTATTCGTATGTCAATGATTAAGAATTTTCTATTACCTATTATGATATACAGTAGTCCCCCTTTATAACGGGGGTGTTGGGGTCCAAGACAGCCACCCGCGTTGCATCCGAGCCGCGGATACCCACGATGGGGGTTTTAAATTTATTTTAAAATCTATGCTAGCGCTTCCCCTTGTGAGTCTACGGGGGGCGGGGGGAGAGGTCAGACCCCCGTAGACTCACAATGGGAAGCGCTAGCATAGCTTTTTAAATAAATTTAAAACCCCCATCGTGGATCTAATTAAAACAGTGTCAATTTCAGCGGCCGGCTCACTTTGATCCGGAGAGGGAAGCTGCTCTCTCACTGAAACAATCAGCCGGCCGCTGAAATTGACACTGCCGGCTGCTCTCTCCCTCCAATCAGTACCCCAGCAGCCGCAGCCTGTACCCCAGCAGCCGCAGCCTGTACCCCAGCAGCCGCAGCCTGTACCCCAGCAGCCGCAGCCTGAACCCCAGCAGCCGCAGCCTGTACCCCAGCAGCCGCAGCCTGTACCCCAGCAGCCACAGCCTGTACCCCAGCAGCCACAGCCTGTACCCCAGCAGCCACAGCCTGTACCCCAGCAGCCACAGCCTGTACCCCAGCAGCCACAGCCTGTACCCCAGCAGCCACAGCCTGTACCCCAGCAGCCACAGCCTGTACCCCAGCAGCCACAGCCTGTACCCCAGCAGCCACAGCCTGTACCCCAGCAGCCACAGCCTGTACCCCAGCAGCCACAGCCTGTACCCCAGCAGCCACAGCCTGTACCCCAGCAGCCACAGCCTGTACCCCAGCAGCCACAGCCTGTACCCCAGCAGCCACAGCCTGTACCCCAGCAGCCACAGCCTGTACCCCAGCAGCCACAGCCTGTACCCCAGCAGCCACAGCCTGTACCCCAGCAGCCACAGCCTGTACCCCAGCAGCCACAGCCTGTACCCCAGCAGCCACAGCCTGTACCCCAGCAGCCACAGCCTGTACCCCAGCAGCCACAGCCTGTACCCCAGCAGCCACAGCCTGTACCCCAGCAGCCACAGCCTGTACCCCAGCAGCCACAGCCTGTACCCCAGCAGCCACAGCCTGTACCCCAGCAGCCACAGCCTGTACCCCAGCAGCCACAGCCTGTACCCCAGCAGCCACAGCCTGTACCCCAGCAGCCACAGCCTGTACCCCAGCAGCCACAGCCTGTACCCCAGCAGCCACAGCCTGTACCCCAGCAGCCACAGCCTGTACCCCAGCAGCCACAGCCTGTACCCCAGCAGCCACAGCCTGTACCCCAGCAGCCACAGCCTGTACCCCAGCAGCCACAGCCTGTACCCCAGCAGCCACAGCCTGTACCCCAGCAGCCACAGCCTGTACCCCAGCAGCCACAGCCTGTACCCCAGCAGCCACAGCCTGTACCCCAGCAGCCACAGCCTGTACCCCAGCAGCCACAGCCTGTACCCCAGCAGCCACAGCCTGTACCCCAGCAGCCACAGCCTGTACCCCAGCAGCCACAGCCTGTACCCCAGCAGCCACAGCCTGTACCCCAGCAGCCACAGCCTGTACCCCAGCAGCCACAGCCTGTACCCCAGCAGCCACAGCCTGTACCCCAGCAGCCACAGCCTGTACCCCAGCAGCCACAGCCTGTACCCCAGCAGCCACAGCCTGTACCCCAGCAGCCACAGCCTGTACCCCAGCAGCCACAGCCTGTACCCCAGCAGCCACAGCCTGTACCCCAGCAGCCACAGCCTGTACCCCAGCAGCCACAGCCTGAACCCCAGCAGCCACAGCCTGAACCCCAGCAGCCACAGCCTGAACCCCAGCAGCCACAGCCTGAACCCCAGCAGCCACAGCCTGAACCCCAGCAGCCACAGCCTGAACCCCAGCAGCCACAGCCTGAACCCCAGCAGCCACAGCCTGTACCCCAGCAGCCACAGCCTGTACCCCAGCAGCCACAGCCTGTACCCCAGCAGCCACAGCCTGTACCCCAGCAGCCACAGCCTGTACCCCAGCAGCCACAGCCAGTACCCCAGCAGCCACAGTACCCCAGCAGCCACAGCCTGAAGCCCAGCAGCCACGGCCTGTACCCCAGGAGCTACAGCCTGTCCCCCAGCAGCCACAGCCTGAACCCCAGCTACAGAGGGGAGGTGCGATGTGAGACCATGCTGGTCTTGCAGAGGCCCGTATGACTTCCTCCTGTGTTCTCTGCTGTCTCCCTCCAATCAGCCGGCAGTGTCAATTTCAGCAGCCGGCTCACTTTGATCCGGAGAGGGAAGCTGCTCTCTCACTGAAACAATCAGCCGGCCGCTGAAATTGACACTGCTGGCTGCTCTCTCCCTCCAATCAGAAACATTAAAACTTAAAAGTTGGATTGGAGGGAGAGAGCAGCCGGCAGTGTCAATTTCAGCGGCCGGCTGATTGTTTCAGTGAGAGAGCAGCTTCCCTCTCCGGATCAAAGTGAGCCGGCCGCTGAAATTGACACAACTGACAGTTGGGGTCCATAAGCCCCCCCGCGGTATATCGCGAACCGCGGTATTGCGGAGCGCGGTATAACGGGGGACTACTGTATTCAGCATGTCTTAAGTGCATTTATTATTTATGGGGGTCATTGCTGCCCGGCTAGCTCAGTCGGTAGAGCATGGGACTCTTAATCCCACCGTCGTGGGTTCGAGCTGCACGTTGGGCGCTTTGATGTTATTTATGGGGGCCAGCATTGATGTTGGTAACGTGGTGTTGGTAAACAACACTAATTTCACACATGCAGCACACAGATGAAAGGAGGTCACTCATGCAACCCCCTCACTCGCCTAGGCTGCCAATCACCATTATGGAATGTAAAGATAATGATGGACTTTTAAATCTCAAATGCAAACATTTTCTTAAAGCCCCTCATCCTTCCACTCAACTCCATCAAGTGCCTGGAACTCATGAACATCTATCATTAAGACAATCCCGTCAGCTGTCTCAGCTCTCCTTCCTCCAGCAGACCTGGACAAACTTCCTTTAATGCTGCCCCCTGTCCTAGCTCTCAACTCACATCTTACTGTAGCTTCTCTTGTGATCTTTCATCTTGTCCATGAGACTCATGCCCTGTTCCCTCGGTCCCATTAAATCAGCTACTCTACATTTCCCTCCATCATGTTAGGCAATATGGGCTGCATGGTGGCGCAGTGGTTACCATTGCTGCCTCACAGCGCCAGGGGCCTCGGTTCGATTATGGCCTTGTCAGTATGGAGTTGGCACATTCTCCCCGTGACTATATGGGTGCTCCAGTTCTTCCCACAATCCAAAGATGTGCAAGTTAGGTGGATTGGCCATGCTAAATTGCTCCTCAGTGGCCAAGGGCTTTCAGGTTAGGTTTTGGGGATAGTGCGGATGGGCACGAGACTGGACCTAGGTAGGGTGCTCTTTCGGAGAGTTGGTGCAGACTTGATGGGCTGAATGGCCACCTTCTGGAGGGAGTCTATGATTGTAAATGGTTCTTTTTTCCTGTGTTCGTCTTCTCTCCTTTAAAACAGCCATCATCATCCCTCTGCTCAAACGGAACCCGACCCCACCATCCTTGCAAACTACCAACCCATCTCCAAATTTGTCACCACCCAAATTCAATCACATCTTTCTGAGAACTTGATGCTTGAATCCCTTCGTTCATGTTTCTGACTCTTTCGAAACACCCCTTATTGGATGTCATTTGGCACTTTGATCTGAATGTGACAAGGGTAAATTTTATATTCTAGTCTTTCTTAACCCTGCAGCCTTTGACAGGGGTGACCACTGCATCGTTGAATCATAGAAACCCTACAGTGCAGAAATAGGCCACTTGGCCCATCGGGTCTGCACTGACCTTGACAGAGCACCCAACCCAGGCCCACACCCCATCCCTGCAATCCCATAACCCCCTGGACACTAAGGGACAATTTAACATGGCCAATCCACCTAGCCAGCACATCGTTGGACTGTGGGAGGAAACCACTGCACCTGGAGGAAACCCATACAGACACAGAGAACACGTGCAAACTCTGTACAGTTACGCATGGCCAGAATTCAATCCAGGTCCCTGGTGCTCTGAAGCAGGAGTGCTAACCGCTTTGCCACCTTGCCACCCACCCAATGCCTCTCCACTGTCATCCAGCTGGGTGGGACTGTTCTCAGCTGTGCCCCCTTACTAATCTAACCATAGCCACAGAATCACCTGCAATGGTTTCTTCTTGCTGCTTCTAAACTATTACCTCTGATGTCCACAAGGATCTATCTAACAATATAGCAGAACATCATTCCTGGTTCTATCTAAGATTTAGAGGAGCTGGGACCAATTAAAACACAGAACATCAAAGATAATCATTAGATTGTTACCTGAGCCACATGCAAATTGGCACATGGTCAAGTATATTTAAGAATTAAATCCATAGCTCAAAGAATAATTCATGGGGCAATGGCATTAATACTCAGGGAAGAGTGGGATGGGTTCCACTGGAACCAGGGATAGGGGGCAACAAAGTGAGTCAGGAAGGTAGAGGGTTTCACAAAATTTGTTCAGATTGAAGTAAAGAATTAAAATTAACGGCTCCTTGAATGTGCAAAGCATTGCATGGGCCAAGTGCTGGCCCAGGAAAGGTCATGGCTGATCGACAGGGGAAAGGGGTAGAGTGCCCTCTGACCAGGTTGGTCACGTGGAACATATGCGGGCTGAATGGGCCGGTTAAAAGGCCCCGTGTGTTCGCACACTCCAGGCAGCTGAAGGCGGACGTGGCCATGTTGCAAGAGACGTGGCCATGTTGAAACTGGGAGACCAAGTTAGATTGAAGAGGGGATGGGTCGGGCAGGTGTTTCATTCGCGACAGGACTTTAAAACGGGGGGGGGGGGGGCAATTCTGGTTAACAAAAAAAGGTGGCAATCGAGGTGGGAAAGATAGAGGCACTCCCGGGGGGACGGGATTTATTATGGTTAGTGGGACGCTGGAGGGAATGGCTGTGAATATATACACCCCAAACTGGGATGATGTCGTGTTTGTCAGGAGGGTGCTGGGGAAGATTCCAGACCTGGACTGTTCCAGGTCGGGAAAGGTGTCAGCAATGGGGAAAGAGCTGCAGGGGTTCATGGAGCACTTGGGAGGGGTGGATCCGTGGAGATTCGAGAGGCCAAAGAGCATGGAGTATTAATTTTACTCCGATGTGCACAAGGTGTATTCCAAGATAGACTTTTTTGTACTGGATAAAACGCTATTAGGTGGGGTGGCGGGCACTGAATATTCAGCAATCGTGGTGTCGGATCACGCCCCACACTGGATAGACCCACGACTGAGCACAGGAAAGACCCAGTGTCCACAATGGAGGTTAGATATAGGGCTGCTAGCGGAGGATGAGATCTGAGAGTGGGTGAGGGAGGCCATCCGAGGGTACATAAAGAGCTACGGCACGGGTGAGACCACGGCAGGGGTGGTTTGGGAAGTACTGAAGGCGGTTATCAGAGGGGAATTCATCTCGATTCAGGCCCACAGGGAGAAGACTGAACGGGCAGAGTTGGACAGGCTGGTAGGGGAAATTTTACAGGTGGACAGGAGATAGAACATAGAACGATACAGGGCATTACAGGCCCTTCGGCCCTCGATGTTGCACCGACATGGAAAAAAAAACTAAAGGCCATCTAACCTACACTATGCCCTTATCATCCATATGCTTATCCAATAAATTTTTTAATGCCCTCAATGTTGGCGAGTTCACTACTGTTGCAGGTAGGGCATTCCACGGCCTCACCACTCTTTGCGTAAAAAACCCACCTCTGACCTCTGTCCTATATCTATTACCCCTCAATTTAAGGCTATGTCCCCTCGTGCTAGCCACCTCCATCCGCGGGAGAAGGCTCTCGCTGTCCACCCTATCTAACCCTCTGATCATTTTGTATGCCTCTATTAAGTCACCCCTTAACCTTCTTCTCTCTAACGAAAACAACCTCAAGTCCATCAGCCTTTCCTCATAAGATTTTCCCTCCATACCAGGCAACATCCTGGTAAATCTCCTCTGCACCCGTTCCAAAGCTTCCACGTCCTTCCTATAATGAGGCGACCAGAACTGTACGCAATATTCCAAATGCGGCCGTACTAGAGTTTTGTACAACTGCAACATGACCTCATGGCTCCGGAACTCAATCCCTCTACCAATAAAGGCCAACACACCATAGGCCTTCTTCACAACCCGATCAACCTGGGTGGCAACTTTCAGGGATCTATGTACATGGACACCGAGATCCCTCTGCTCATCCACACTACCAAGAATTTTACCATTAGCCAAATATTCCGCATTCCTGTTATTCTTTCCAAAGTGAATCACCTCACACTTCTCCACATTAAACTCCATTTGCCACCTCTCAGCCCAGCTCTGCAGCTTATCTATGTCCCTCTGTAACCTGCAACATCCTTCCACACTGTCTACAACTCCACCGACTTTAGTGTCGTCTGCAAATTTACTCACCCATCATTTCTGCGCCCTCCTCTAGGTCATTTATAAAAATGACAAACAGCAACGGCCCCAGAACAGATCCTTGTGGTACGCCACTCGTAGCTGAACACCATTCTGAACATTTCCCATCAACTACCACTCTCTGTCTTCTTTCAACTAGCCAATTTCTGATCCACATCTCTAAATCACCCTCAATCCCCAGCCTCCGTATTTTCTGCAATAGCCGACCGTGGGGAACCTTATCAAACGCTTTACTGAAATCCATATACACCACATCAACTGCTCTACCCTCGTCTACCTGTTCAGTCACCTTCTCAAAGAACTCGATAAGGTTTGTGAGGCATGACCTACCCTTCACAAAACCATGCTGACTATCCCTAATCATATTATTCCTATCTAGATGATTATAAATCTTATCTTTTATAATCCTCTCCAAGACTTTACCCACCACAGACGTTAGGCTCACCGGCCTATAGTTACCGGGGTTATCTCTACTCCCCTTCTTGAACAAAGGGACCACATTTGCTATCCTCCAGTCCTCTGGCACTATTCCTGTAGCCAATGATGACCTAAAAATCAAAGCCAAAGGCTCAGCAATCTCTTCCCTGGCTTCCCAGAGAATCCTAGGATAAATCCCATCCGGCCCCGGGGACTTGTCTATTTTCACCTTGTCCAGAATTGCCAGCCCTTCTTCCCTACGCACCTCAATGCCATCTATTCTAATAGCCTGGGTCCCAGCATTCTCCTCCACAATATTATCTTTTTCTTGAGTGAATACTGACGAAAAGTATTCATTTAGTATCTCGCTTACCTCCTCAGCCTCCACACACAACTTCCCACCACTGTCCTTGACTGGCCCTACTCTTACCCTAGTCATTCTTTTATTCCTGACATACCTATAGAAAGCTTTTGGGTTTTCCTTGATCCTACCTGCCAAAGACTTCTCATGTCCCCTCCTTGCTCGTCTTAGCTCTCTCTTTAGATCCTTCCTCACTTCCTTGTAACTATCAAGCGCCCCAACTGAAACTTCACGCCTCATCTTCACATAGGCCTCCTTCTTCCTCTTAACAAGAGATTCCACTTCTTTGGTAAACCACGGTTCCCTCGCTCGACCGCTTCCTCCCTGCCTGACTGGTACGTACTTATCAAGAACATGCAATAGCTGTTCCTTGAACAAGCTCCACATATCCAGTGTGCCCAACCCTTGCAGCCTACTTCTCCAACCTACACATCCTAAGTCCTGTCTAATGGCATCATAATTGCCCTTCCCCCAGCTATAACTCTTGCCCTGCGGGGTATACTTATCCCTTTCCATCACTAATGTGGTCTCCAAAGTGCTCACCTACCTCCAGATCTAACACCTGGCCTGGTTCATTACCCAAAACTAAATCCAATGTGGCCTCGCCTCTTGTTGGCCTGTCAACATATTGTGTCAGGAAACCCTCCTGCACACATTGTACAAAGAACGACCCATCTAATGTACTCGAACTATATCTTTTCCAGTCAATATTTGGAAAGTTATAGTCTCCCATAACAACTACCCTGTTACTTTCGCTCTTTTCCAGAATCATCTTCGCCATCCTTTCCTCTACATCCCTAGAACTATTAGGTGGCCTATAGAAAACTCCCAACAGGGTGACCTCTCCTTTCCTGTTTCTAACCTCAGCCCATACTACCTCGGAAGAAGAGTCCCCATCTAGCATCCTTTCTGCCACCATAATACTGTCCTTGACTAGCAGCGCCACACCTCCCCCTCTTTTGCCCCCTTCTCTGAGCTTACTAAAACACCTAAACCCCGGAACCTGCAACAACCATTCCTGTCCCTGCTCTATCCATGTCTCTGAAATGGCCACAACATCGAAGTCCCAGGTACCAACCCATGCTGCCAGTTCCCCTAACTTATTTCGTATACTCCTGGCATTGAAGTAGACACACTTCAAACCACCTACCTGAACACTGGCACCCTCCTGCGAAGTCAAATCTGTGCTCCTGACCTCTATACTCTCAATCTCCCGTACCCCAAAACTACAATCCAGGTTCCCATGCCCCTGCTGAATTAGTTTAAACCCCCCCAAAGAGCACTAACAAATCTCCCCCCCAGGATATTGGTGCCCCTCAGGTTCAGATGTAGACCATCCTGTCTATCGAGGTCCCACCTTCCCCAGAAAGAGCCCCAGTTATCCAGAAATCTGAATCCCTCCCGCCTGCACCATCCCTGTAGCCACGTGTTTAATTGCTCTCTCTCCCTATTCCTCGTCTCACTATCACGTGGCACGGGCGACAACCCAGAGATAACAACTCTGTTTGTTCTCGCTCTGAGCTTCCATCCTAGCTCCCTAAAGGCCTGCCTGACATCCTTGTCCCCTTTCCTACCTATGTCGTTAGTGCCAATGTGGACTACGACTTGGGGCTGCTCCCCCTCAAGGACCCGGAAAACACGATCGGAGACATCACATACCCTTGCACCTGGGAGGCAACATACCAAACATGAGTCTCTCTCGCTCCCACAAAATCTCCTATCTGTGCCCCTGACAATTGAGTCCCCAATTACTAATGTTCTACTCCTTTCCCCCCTTCCCTTCTGAGCAACAGGGACAGACTCCGTGCCAGAGGCCCGTACCCCATGGCTTACCCCTGGTCAGTCGTCCCCCCCACAAGTATCCAAAATGGTATACTTGTTACTCAGGGGAACGACCGCAGGGGGTCCCTGCACTGACTGCTTCTTCCCAGTCCCTCTTACAGTTACCCATCTATCTCCAATCTTTGGTGTAACTACTTCCCTGAAGCTCCTATCTATGACCCCCTCTGCCTCCCGAATGATCCGAAGTTCATCCAGCTCAAGCTCCAGGTCCCTAACACGGTTTTTGAGATATGCGGAGTCTCCAGATGAGGAGCTCCTGAAGGAGCGTCAGAGACAGGGGCTCCTGTCCACAGGTAAGGCAGAGGCGCAGCGGAGGGTGGTAAAAGGGGCGTTGTACGAATATGGGGAGAAAGCTAGTAGGATGTTAGCACATCAGCTGAGGAAAAGGAGGCGGCGAGGGAATTTGGAACGGTAAAGGATGTGAGGGGGAAAGTGGTGGTGAACCTGGGGGACGTAAATTACATGTTTCATGAATTCTATAGTTGACTTTATAAATCGGTACCGCCAGTCGGGGAGGAGGGTATGAAGCAATTTCTTGGGGGGGGGGGGGGGGGGGGGGGGGGGGGGGGGGGGGGGGGCTAAAGTTCCCGAAGGTAGTTGAGGAGCTGGTGGAAGGCCCGAGGGGCCCATTTGGCTCGGGGAGGTGATAGACGGATTGGGGGCGATGGAATCAGGTAAGGCCCTGGGACCTGATGGATACCCGGTGGAGTTCTAGAAAATGTTTTCTGGGTTACTGAGGCCGCTCCTTCTTAAGGCTTTTAATGAATCAAAGGAGTTTGGAGTGCTCCCCCCAATGTTATCACAAGTCTCAATCTCTCCCATTTTGAAGCGGGATAAGGACCCAGAGAGCTGTGGATCATACAGGCCAATCTGCCTTTTGAATGTAGACGCTAAATTGCTGGCAAAGGTCTTGGCCACACGTATACAGAACTGTGTCCCGGAGGTAATCAGGGAGGATCAGACGGGATTTGTGAAGGGTAAGCACCTGACGTCCAACATTAGACAGCTCTTAAATGTTAGAATGATACCAGCAGAGGGGCCCCCGAGGTTGAGGTGGTAGCAGCCATGGATGCAGAAAAGGCCTTGACAGGGTGGAGTGGAAGTACCTATGGGATATTCTCGGCAGGTTTGGGGTCGGGCAGAGATTTGTGGATTGGGTCCGGTTGCTATACCAGGCTTCAGTGGGGAATGCAAGAACCAACTGGGTCCGGTCAGAATATTTTAGTCTTTCCAGGGGGACAAGACGAGGATGTCCGCTATCCCCACTGCTGTTTGCCCCGGCCATAGGACTCTTGGCAATGGCCCTTAGGTCATCGGATGTCTGCCAGGGGATAGTGAGAGGGGGATGTGGAGCATAGGGTCTCACTCAACGCGCACGATTTACTCCCTTATATCACAGACCCGTTGGGGGGATGGCTGGAATTATGGAGTCACTGGAAGAATTTGGGCGGTTTACAGGCTACAAGCTAAATATGGGAAAGAGCAAGGTATTTGCGATTCAGGCACGGGGGCAGGAATGCAAATTGAGGGAATTACCTTTGTGGTGGAGAGGAGTTTCAGCTATCTGGGGTTCAGGTGGCTACGGATTGGGGGCAGCTTCACCAGTTAAATTTGGGTAGAGCAGTCGATCAGATGAAAAGAGATTTCCGCAGGTGGGACATGCTCCCGCTGACACTGGCGGGGAGGTTGCAGACAGAGAAGGTGACAGTCCAACCGAGGCTGCTGTTCTTTTTTCAATGTCTCCCGATTTTTGCCCCGAAGCCCTTTTTTAGGAAAATGAATACAGTGATCTCGGGTTTTGTGTGGGCTGGTAAAACCCGAGGGTGAAGGCTGCACACCTGGAATGGGGCCACGGGGAGGGGGGCTTGGCCCTCCCGAGTTTTATTAACTAATACTGGGTTGCCAACATATCGATGGTCAGGAAGTGCGTATTGGGGGAGGGGTCGGTTTGGGAGCGAGGAGTGGCGGCATTTTGTAAGGGCACGAGCTTGGAGGCTTTACTAACAGAGCCCCTGCGGTTCTCTCCGGCTCGGTACTCCACAAGGCTTTAGGAGGTGGCAGCGGGCAGGGATTGAGAGATTATGGGAATCTCTTCATTGAGGAGGGTTTCCTGAGTGTGGAGGCATTGGAGGAGGAGTTGGGGTTGCCGGTGGGTACAGATTTCGGTACCTACAGGTACGGGACTTTGTTCTCAGGCAGATTCCAAGCTTTCCTCGCCTCCCCTTGAGGGGACTACAGGATAAGGTGATGTCAAAAACAGGAGTTGGGGAGGGGAGGGTCTCAAAATAGAGAGTGGAAAGGGATCCCAATCAGGGAGGTGTAGAGGAAGTGGGAGGAAGAGTTGGGAGGAGAGTTGGAAGTCAGAATATGGGAAAACGCCTTGAGGAGTTAATTCATCCTCGTCGTGTGCCAGGCTTAGCCTGATCCAGTACAAGTTGGTTCATAGGGCTCATATGACTGTGGCCCGGATGAGTAGCTTTTTTGAGGAAGTGGAGGATAGGTGCAGGCTGTCATTGGCGGGAGGGTACAGACTGAAAATGACAGTCCTCCTGAGATTGCTGTTTGTGTTTCAGTGTCTCCCAATCTTTATGCCCAAGGCACTTTTTTAGGAAAATTAATGCGGCGATCTCAGGTTTTATATGGACTGGGAAAGCCCCAATGGTGAAGATTTTGCAGAATTTTTCATAAAATAACAGTAGTAACAATAATAACAAAACAAACTAGAGTGAACATTAACATAGTGCAAATAGAGAATATACAATAACAATTAACTAGACATTACCCCACACGACTCAGTCTTCACACACCATCCCAATGAAGCACTCACCACACTCTTTTCCCCCCCCCCCCCCCAACACGGATTGCTGCTGCTGCTGACATTTTAAATTTCCCCGAGAAAGTCGACGAACGGCTGCCAACTCCGAGAGAATCCGAGCATAGACCCTCTTAAGGCAAACTTTATTTTCTCGAGGCTGAGAAACCCAGCCATGTCATTAACCCAAGTCTCTACACTCGGGGGTTTAGAGTCCCTCCACATTAATAAAATCCGTCTCTGGGCTATTAGGGAGGCAAAGGCCAAGATGTCGGCCTTTTTTGTCCCCTGAACTCCCGGGTCTTCTGACACTCCAAAGACCACAATCTCTGGACTTGGCACCACCCGTGTGTTAAGCACCTTGGACACTGCCCTCGTGAACCCCTGCCAGAACTCTCTAAGCTCCGGGCATGCCCAAAACATGTGGACATGGTTTGCAGGGCTGCCCTTGCACCTCATACAACTGTCTTCTACCCCAAAACAACTTGCTCATTCTCACTGCCGTCATGTGTAAGGTGTGCCCGATGGACCACCTTAAATTGAATTAGACTGAGCCTGGCACATGAGGAGGAGGAATTAACCCTGCCGAGGACCTCTGCCCACAGACCCACTTCCAACTCCTCACCTAGCTCCTCCTCCCAATTGCCCTTGGGCTCCTCCACCGGGGTTTCCTTCGCCTCCTGCAGTCCCTGGTAGATATCCAACTGCTTCCCCTCCCCCACCCAGGTGCCAGAGACCACCCTGTCCTGTATCCTCAGTGGCAGCAGCATCGGAAAGGCCACTACCTGTTTTTTCAGGAAGGCTCATACTTGCTGATATTTAAAGGCGTTTCCTGGCGGCAGATTAAATCTGTCCTCTGGTGCCTTCAAACTGGGAAAGCTTCCATCTATGAACAGATCTCCCATCCATCTGATGCCTGCCCACTGCCAGCTCTGGAACCCACCATCTGTCCTACCCGGACAAACCTGTGGTTGTTACATATCGTGGTCCAGCCAGACGCTCCCGCCACCCTCTTGTACCTCCTCCACTGTCCCCAGATCCGCAGTGTCACAACCACCACCGGACCGTGGAGTAACGGGTTGGCGAGAACAGCAAAGGAGCAGTTATCAAAGCTCCCAGACTAGTACCTTTACATGACACCACCTCCAGCTGCTCCCACGCTGACCCCACCCCCCCCACCGTCCACTTCCTAATCATAGCTATATTGGCCGCCCAGCAGTAGTTGCGAAAGTTCGGGAGCGCCAACCCACACCACCACCACAGCCCCCCCTCCCCCCGACTGCGCTCCAACAGCGATCGCCTTACTCGTGGAGTCTTATTCGCCCACACAAAGCCCAAAATGATCCTACTCACCCGCTTAAAAAAGGCCTTGGGGATGAAGATGGGGAGGCACTGAAAGACAAACAAAAATCTGGGGAGGACAGTCATTTTCACGGTCTGCACCCTCCCTGCCAGTGACAGCGGGTGCATGTCCCACCTTTTCAAGTCCCCTTCCATTTGCTCATCCAACCGGGTCAGGTTGAGCTTGTGCAGGGCATCCTATTTCCTGGCCACCTGTATACCCAGGTAACGAAAACTTTTCTAGACCATCCTGAGCGACAGCTCTTTCAGTCTCTCCTCCTGCACCTTGGCCTGGATAGCAAACAACTCGCTCTTTCCCCATGTTCAGTTTGTACCCTGAAAAACTACCAAAATCCCTCAGGATCTGCATAACTTCCCCATCCCCTCCACAGGGTCCGAAATGTACAGGAGCAAATCATCCGCGTATAGCGAGACCCGATGTTCCATCCACCCCCCCAAACAAGTCCACGCCAGTTCCTAGAGGCTCTCAGCGCCGTAGCTAGTGGTTCTATAGCTAGAGCAAATGGTAACGGGGAGAGGGGACACCCTTGCCTCATTCACCGGTGAAGCTCGAAGTACCCCGCCTTCGGCCGGTTTGTACATACACTTGCTACAGGCGCCTGGTACAGCAATTTCACCCAACCAATAAAGCCCTCACTAAACAGAACCTCCCCAGCATTTCCCATTGGTACTCCCACGCCACCCGGTCAAAGGCTTTCTCTGCACCCATCGCTGTTACCACGTCCGCATCCCCTCCCTCTGAGGGCATCATAATAATATTTAAACGACTCTGGACATTGGTATTGAGTTGTCTGCCTTCAACAAACCCAGTTTGGTCTTCCTCTATGACCCCTGGGACGCAATCTTCAATTCTTGTGGCCAGAATCTTAGCTAGCAATTTGGAATCCATGTTTAAAAGCGAAATCGGCCTGAATGATCCACAATGTTCCGGGTCCTTCCCTCGTTTAAGAATGAGTGAGATCAAGACCTGTGACATTGTTGGGGGGAGGGTTAGAACTTCATTAATTACTACTGGGCGGCTAATATTTTGATGGTTAGGAAGTGGGTAGTGGGGGAGGGGTCGGTATGGGAGCGGGTAGAGGCGGCATCTTGTAAGGTCACAAGTCTGGAGGCTCTATTGATGGCATCTCTGCCGTTCTCGCCAGCTTGGTACTCCACACGCCCAGTGGTAGTGGCAGCCCCGAGTGTGGCGGCAATGGAGGCAGCATGTGAGACTGGAGTGAGCGACAGTGTGATCACCGAGCGTCACCGATCTGTGACAGTCACCAGTTCTCCTAAAAGAAAAATGTGACTCCAGATCCACAGCAATGTGGTTGAATCTTAAAGCATCTCAAAGGCAATTGGGGATTTGGGCAATAAATGCTGGCACAGCCTGCGAAACCCACATCCCATGAATGAATAAAGAAGATAGTTTTACGAAGGAGAAAACCCACTTGACAAAAGGCATGCGATAAGGTGCCACACAAAAGGTTACAGGCATGCTGAGGGCTCATGGAGTTGGGAGTAAGATATTAACATTGAGGATTGGTTAATGTAGAGAAAGCAAAAGTGGGCACAAACAGGGCTTTTTCAAATTGCCAGGCAGCAAATGATGGAGTACCAGACAGATCAAAGTGGGGCCTCAGCCGTACTGATGACTGAGATGTCAAGTATTAGGGTAATCTATCAAAGTTGATTGATGATAAAGTTAGCTGGCAAAGTAAGCTGTGGGCAGGACACAGAGGTTGCAAAGAGATATAGACAGGTTAAGTGAGTGGGCAACAAGATGGTCGATGGAAGTATAATGTAGGAAAGTGCAAAGTTCTTCACTTTAGTCATCATAAAATCAGAATATTTAAAAGATGCAAATTCAGTGTGTTGATATCAGGAATAAAAAAAGTCAACATGCAGGGGCAGCAAGCAATTTGGAACGCAAATGGCAAGGGGATTAGAGTTCAAGGATTTAAAAAAGTCATGCTCTAGTTGGACAGGGTTTTGATTCAGCCACATCTGGAAGTGTGTGCAGTTTGGGTAGCCACATTTAAGAAAGGGTATATTTGCATTGGAGACAGTACAGCAAATGTATACTAATTGGTCCCTCGGTTGAGGGGGTTGTTCTGTGATGAGATACTAAATAAATTGAACTTGTATTCTCTGGCAATTAGAAGAATGAGGGGCGATCTGATTGAAACCTACAAAATTCTGAGGGAGCTTAATAGGGCAGGCACAGATTATTTCCATTGGTTGGAGAGTCTATAATATGGGGACAGTCTCTGGATAAGGAGCCAACCATTTGGTTGATCAGATGAGGAGAAATTACTTCAGTCAAAGGGTTGTGAATGTTTGGAATCCTCTAGCCCAAAGAGTTGTGGATGTTCCATCATTGAAAACATGGGCTGGCAGACACAGATTTTTGATGCCTCAGGGAATTGAATTGAAATCGAAAATCAATCATGAATCGATGAGCAACCCCTGCTCCCATTATTTTATGGTTATGTTATGTGGGCCGTGAGTATTTCTTTGGTTAAAGGTACCAGATAGGTTTTTGTTCCTGAGCAAATTGAAGGTGGGCAATAAACGATTGCCTTGCTAGCAACACAACCTACAAATAAAAAATAAAACCAAGCTGCAAACATTTTTCTTCTAAACTAAGACAAGTCTTCTAAACTAAGCTAAGACAAGTTTATCACTCGATCCCATATTGTGAAAGGAACCAATGAACCACTAAAAATGCACCATCAACATTTGCTTCATGCACTCACCCTTGGACAAGCAGGAAATGCTGCTGTGGACATAGAATACACTGTTTAGTAGCTGTTTAGTAGCACTATGGTCTTTATTTTTATTTTTTTAATTGTTTGACTTCCTTTTTTTAAAAATAAAAAAGGGCCACATCTCATCTCCAAATTAACATGACCAGCTAGAATATCTTAACATGCTCCAAATGGTAATATTTACTTCTGACATCAGCACGATATCAATACACAAATATATACACAGGAGAGTATATGAAGGCAATGCTTCAAAACAGATAGAATAGGAACACGGGAATTAGGAGTAGAAGCAGGCAATTCAGCCCTTCGAGACTGCTCTACCATTCTGGCTGATCTCTTGCTGCTCTCAAATCCACCTCTCTACCTGTTTCCCGTATCCCTTTTACCTGTGTTTTTTTTCTAAATCAGAAATATATCCATCTCCTTGAAACCATTTAATGACTCAGATTCCACTACGAGACAGCCGGTTCCAAAAATTCACAACCCTCTACGAGAAGTAGTCCCTGCTTGCACATTATTTTTATAGATTGTAAACAGTTGAGGTCCAAAGACTGACCCCTGCGACATCCCGCAAGTTAGAGTCAGTCATCAGCCAGTGAAGGACCCATTTATCCCAACCCTCTGCTTTCCACCAGTCAGCCAATCCGCATTTCAATCCAGTTCTCTACCCCAATCCCTGCGATTTTCCTATTTGAGGAACCAATATTCACGATCAAGACCCTTCAATCATGTACCTCAAAGATCAGCTTTTTCCAAACTCAGGCCTCGGGAAGAACAACATTTGTTATCCTGCCTTAATGCCTTTACCTGATTACATGATCACCATACTCGCCAAACTACAGCTTCTCAACAATAATGCTTTTTAATGCGTTCCGTACACTGATACCTGCCCACCAGTAAAGGTTGACACAATCCAACTTCATTGCTCATAAATTTTCTTCGTTCTCTATTTATGGATAAACAGATTGACAGATGGATCTCAGCTCAGAGGATTGACACCTTCTAACCTATTGCACCTTGCCCCAATAGGTTTACAGTATTTACAATAATGTTCAGACCAACAACTCTTTCCGTCGTGACCCACTTTAAATTTAATCTTGTCCCACTTTTAACAGCTGTATTTATAGTTTCTAAATGTAAATGTTGCATGATGCCACATAAATATATTGCTGATGCTACAACAGAATTCCAAGGTACCACTGCATAAAATTCTAAATCTAGGGATAAATCTATATAATCCTGGCCCGAATGGAAAAGCTTCCCTACTCTTTCAGCATATCAAAAAGACTGCATTAGTTCAAAAAGATAACTTTAAGACTATATTTTTAAGTAGTTGCAGTACAATTCAATTTGTGATGGGCCAAGATTTGAAAACAAATCAACAACAAGAAATCCTAAAAGTAGACTCCTTCCTACTTAGTGGATAAAAGCACCACCTGGTGTATCAAAGACAAAGACATCCTACATTAGGGATAGGATTCTCAGTCTGAGCCAGGGTAGCTAAATCATCTGTTGAGGTGCTGCAAATGACCTCAACAACCGTGGGGTCGAAAATCAGCCGGCAGGACAGTGGCTAGCATTGTTGCCGCACAGCTCCATGGACCTGGCTTCGATCCTGGCCCCCTGTCCATGTGGAGTTTAGGTACTCCATGTTCATAACAAATGTATTTAAAAAAAGAAAATCAGCCAAGCAGGATTTCTACTCTTGGACATTATCGAGTGACTCATGCTGCAAGTCTACATGTTTGAGTACTGGGCACCATCAGGATGATCATGGTTGCAATGCCACCAACAATCAAATGGCTGCCAACAATTACTGCCAAAACTGTATCATGAATGGTTACTTGGTCAAAATACTAAAAGGTTGCTGGCATCCATGGAATAATATCCCATTAATCAGCACCCACAGAAAATAATGGGATGAAAATAAAAGGTAAATAGAGGGTGTGTATTAACTACAGTCCAAAGATGTGCGGGTTAGGTGGGTTGGCCATGCTAAATTGCCCGTAGTGGGGGGATTGTTGGGTTACGGGTATACGGGTTACGTGGGTTTAAGTAGGGTGATCATGGCTCGGCACAACATCGAGGGCCGAAGGGCCTGTTCTGTGCTGTACTGTTCTATGTTCTATGTACAGCGTATGTACAGTCTAAAATCAGGGTTCCTGCCATCAGTAAAATAAAATTCCATTACTTTTCAACGCTTGTTAAAATAAATTGAGAGTACCCAATTTTTTTTTTCCAATTAAGGGGCAATTTAGCAAGGCCAATTCACCTACGCACATTGTTTTGGGTTGTGGGGTGAGACCCACACACAGAGAGAATGTGCAAATTCCATATGGACAGTGATCCGGGGCCGGGATCGGGCCCGGGTCCTCGACGCCATGAGGCAACAGTGCTAACCATTGCACCACCGTGCTGTCCTCAAGACTGTTCAATGTTGAACAAGAAACTTCAGTGGGTCTCAAGTAATAAAGCCAGAAACAAGTGGGTCTCAGCGATAGATACGTAGCTGCATTTTAGACCTGCTCCACCAGGTACTGGTTCCTGTTCCAACTTACCTTTTCCCAGTTCCAAAGAAAGTGCTCAGAATCCTCCATTTCCACAAGAAAAATCTGCAACTGACATCACCAAACACCTCTCTCAACACGAGACAAGAAAGTAAGGACCAGGGAATCTGGCACATACTACTCGGTCGATAACAGTTTTTGTTCTGGCAGGGTCCAAAGCAAGCCAACAGCTAGGGCGACAGGCAGGATCAGGCAAGAGAACAAAACCCATAATTGAGTCTAGACACGCAAAGTGAAGCAAATGATTACAGAGGGGGCAAAATGGACATCGGAAAAATGTTGGAAAAGATTGCAAGTTTACCCAGTCAGAAAAGTCTCATCCCCATCAGGACTTCACCTGATGAAGGAGCTTGTGGCTTCAAATAAACTTGTTGGACTTGAACCTGGTGTTGTGAGACTTCTTGCTGTGTTCACAAATTCTTCAATAACTTGGGGGCCTTTTTTTTTTTTTGCAAATACACATTTCTTTAATTCCACTTATCCAGGTTTTTCATACTCGCAGGAGCCCAAGAATATCCACCCATCAAAATGCAACATGATTTGAACGGATACACTGGATGGACCTGCACATGCTGAAAATCTACCTTGTAAATACTCCCTGTTGAACCCTGAAGTTGTCACTGAAAGCCACTCTACATTACAATGAACACGTTTCTGACTTTAGTCTACCAAATTGAGCATTCCATGGAAATTACATTAAAAAGCATTACTGAATCTAATTTGTCTTCAGGTGGTGGACTGCCCATCGTCTTGCTGGACCAGAAAGTACCTGCCCTTTCGGGAATTCAAAGTTATTTTCATACAATGTACACACACATTTATCCATAGATTTTCTAAACGAGACATTTTGGGAAATCCACAACTTTCTTCAATATCCAAGACAGGTGTCGCAACAAAATATGGCAGCCTTATACCTCTCTAAAAGGAAGACTGAATCAATGCTTTCATTTTCGTTACCCAATGCCCAGGGAGCAATCAATTAGGATGTTAACATTTTTTTAAAACAAGAAATTAGAGTTTTGAATATATATTTCGACCTCTGCTGAAATCACCTGAGTTCATGTGAACATAATGAATATAGTAGGGATCTTAACTTCTAAAAATACAGGCAGCCATCTTCTTTCAAAGATGCTATATTTTCTTACAATTCAGATACTGGGAAATTCAGTTCAGTCTATTGCTTATAAGTATGCAACACAGATGTAATCATGCAATTTTTATCATGGAATTATCACAAATGACTTAACCAAGCCCTAGTCTGTGTATCTAACCGAAGGTTATGGCAGAAAGACAAATGATCACTTGTTACTGGAAGTAATCTAACTGCTGAAGTTAAGAGTAAGACCTTTAACAATTATAAGTATAATGATTTCTACAAGTTCAGACTGCTCAAATGCAATTAGATGTAACCAACTAAACCATTAAGTATACAGTAAGTTACATGTAAAACCGGCGAACACTCATTACAATCGTAGGTTTGCAACCCATTTTCTTGAAATGTTAACGTATGTAACAACTTCGCATACATATTTACATGCTACCTCAATATAGCGAAAATTCGACCTCACATTCCGGTTTTATGCAAGTGAATGACTTTACATTTATGTCGAATGCCAAACTACAATTGTAAGCGCTTAATATTTGTTCAAATTAGTTATTCAAAACTTATCTTTCTTTTAAATCATATATTCTGATCATTAACACTATTCGCTTAAAAATTACTGTTTTAAAACATAACTGAAGACTAGGCCTGACATTTCAGGCGTATTCGAGGCCTACATTTACCACCAGCAAAATCACTCCACCTCAGAAATGGCGTTTAACAGTCCCAGAGAGGAAAGGAAAAATATTCAATTTCAAGCTTATTCAAATAAACGAATATTCTATTTTAAGGGTGGGGAGGGGAAAGACTCGCCACCTTGATATGAGGCCAATGACACATCAACCCAATGCAGGCTTTCTGCACAGAAACGGGCGCTTTCCCCTCACACACACACAGGCCGATAAGGGGAGTCGGTCAGCCATTTTCCTCCTCACGCAGCCAGCAGCCGGCTTTATTCCCGTCAAAAAAAAACCTCAGACTTATAAACAGCTTCTTTGGTTGTTCATGGCGCTTTCCAGACATTTCAACCGCGCCAAACCCCCCCAGCTCAGCCTTTTCAGTTTAACAGTAGAAAACAAAAATAACATCCGCTCAGCAACTAATCTCTCAACCCATTCCCACCCCCGAATTCAATAAAACATTGTATTTAATAACTCCAGAGCCCCGTGCCTTACCAGGAATTAGGTCTCCTTTTCCAGGACTGTAAGCCTGGGTTGCGTAGGGAGGGCGACTTTTAACTGGGATGGGGGGGGGGGGGGAGAGAGAGAGATAGGGGAAGGAACGGGGGGGTGGGGAGGGGGGAAAACGACTTTTAATTTCTCTCTCCCTCTTCCTTCTGTTTCTTCTTACTTTCTTTCTTTCCCCCCTCTTTTAATTCCTTCCTGTCACCCTTTAAATGAATCCACACCAACCACCAGCCCCGCTCTCACCAGGACCGAGCCACACAATATGGCGGCGGTGCGCGTTCGTCAAAAAAACTGCACAAACAGAGCAGACGCAATGGCCTGCGACGACACCCAGACGCACAAGAGGAGAAAACAGCCAAGAGTGGGTTAAAAAAATAGAGAGGAAATAAATGAAAGGTCTTCAGGGGCTGTCAGTTATTCGGGAATTTTGTCCCGTTTGTTTGAGGCCCTTTTGTCTCTGGATCTCTCTCTTCCCCCCCTCCCAAAAAAAATACATCTTAAACCCCAGCCAGCAAAACAACCCCCCTTCCCCTCCCCCACAAAAAGTCGGCGTTGTTATTGTTAGCAAAATATAAGAGCCCTGGTTACGCGTAACCTCCCAGCTACTCGTCTTTGGATCTGTTAATGTAAGGGAAAAGGGACTCTTGCTGCCATTTCTCCTCTTATTCCATCACTATTTGGATGTTTTTTTCCTCCACCACTCGGACCGCTGAAACCGCCCTCACAACCCGGCCGGACATCGCCCGCAGACCCGGATGATGATGTCACCAGGCCACTGAAGGAGGACGCGCCAGCGCCACCTCTTGACCAAAATAATAACATTGCTTCTCAACCTCAGTTTACCCCCCTCCCCACCAAATCCCTCCCGCCCACTCTTCCCCCCCCCTACCCTGACCCCCTACCCTCCATTCCCCTCTGCCCCGTCCCTTCCCCTCCCCCTCCCCTCCAACCCACTCTCCCCCTCCCCCCTCACCCCCCATCCCGCCCCCCTCACCCCCCATCCCTCCCCCCTCACCCCCATCCCTCACCCCCCATCCCCTCACCCCCCATCCCTCCCCCCCTCACCCCCCATCCCTCCCCCCCTCACCCCCCATCCCTCTCCCTCACCCCCATCCCTCTCCCTCACCCCCATCCCTCTCCCTCACCCCCATCCCTCTCCCTCACCCCCATCCCTCTCCCTCACCCCCATCCCTCCCCCTCACCCCCATCCCTCCCCCTCACCCCCATCCCTCCCCCCTCACCCCTCCCCCCTCACCCCCCCATCCCTCCCCCCCTCACCCCCCATCCCTCCCCCCCTCACCCCCCATCCCTCCCTCCTCACCCCCATCCCTCCCCCTCTCCCTCCCCCTCCTCCCCCCCCCCTCTCCCCTCCCCCCCCCTCACTCCCCCTCTCCCCCCTTCTCCCCCCCTCTCCCCCCCTCCTCCCTCACCCCCCCCTCCCCACCCCCCCTCCCCCTCACCCCCCCCTCCCCCCCTCACCCCCCCTCCCCCCTCACCCCCCCCTCCCCCCTCACCCCCCTCCCCCCCACCCACTCCCCCCCCCCCCACTCCCCCTCCCCCCTCACTCCCCCCCCCCTCCCCTCACTCCCCCCCTCCCCCTCACTCCCGCTCCCCCTCACTCCCACTCCCCCCTCACCTCCCCCTCCCCCCTCCCCCCCCTCCCCTCAGATCCCCCTCCCCCTCACTCCCCCTCCCCCCTCACTCCTCATCCCCCCTCCTCCTCACTCCCCCTCCCCCCTCCCCCCCCCCCCTCACCCCCCATCCCTCCCCCCTCACCCCCCATCCCTCCCCCCCTCACCCCCATCCCCCCCCTCACCCCCCCTCCTCACCCCCCCATCCCTCACCCCCCATCCCTCACCCCCCTCCCCTCACCCCCATCCCTCCCCCTCACCCCCCATCCCTCTCCCTCACCCCCCATCCCTCCCTCCCTCACCCTCCATCCCTCCCTCACCCTCCATCCCTCCCCCCCTCACCCCCCATCCCTCCCCCCCTCACCCCCATCCCTCACCCTCACCCCCATCCCTCACCCTCACCCCCATCCCTCACCCCCCCCCATCCCTCACCCCCACCCCCCTCCCTCCCCCCTCACCCCCATCCCTCCCCCCTCACCCCCCCCATCCCTCCCCCCCACCCCCCCATCCCTCCCCCCTCACCCCCCATCCCTCCCCCCTCACCCCCCCATCCCTCCCCCCTCACCCCCCCCATCCCTCCCTCCTCACCCCCCCATCCCTCCCCCTCTCGCCCTCCCCCTCCCCCTCCCCCCTCTCCCCTCACCTCCCCCCTCCCCCCTCCTCTCCCCCCCTTCTCCCCCCCTCTCCCCCGCTTCTCCCCCCTCTCCCCCCCCTCCCCACCCCCTCCTCCCCCCTCCGCCCTCACCCCCCCTCCACCCCCCCTCCCCCCTCACCCCCCCTTCCCCCCCTCCACCCCCCCCCCTCAACCCACCCCCTCCCCCCTCCCCCCCCCCCCTCACCCCCCCCCCACCCCCCCTCCCCCCTCACCCCCCCCTCCCCCCTCACCCCCCCCCCCGCTCCCCCCTCACCCCCCCCGCCCCCCTCACCCCCCCAATCCCCCTCACCCCCCCCCCCCCTCACCCCCCCCCTCCCCCTCACCCCCCCCTCACCCCCCCCCCCTCCCCCCTCACCCCCCCCTCCACCCCTCACCCCCCCCCTCCCCCCTCCCCTCCCCCCCTCCCCCCCCCCCCCCCCTCACCCCCCCCCTCCCCCCACCCCCTCACCCCCCCTCCCCCCTCACCCCCCCCTCCCCCCCTCACCCCGCCCCCCCTCCCCCCTCACCTCCCCTCCCCCCTCACCCCCCCTCCCCCCTCACCCCCCCTCCCCCCTCACCCCGCCCCCCCCTCCCCCCCCCTCCCCCCGCACCCCCCCTACCCCCCTCACCCCCCCCCCCCTCACCCCTCACCCCCCCCCTCCCCCCTCACCCCCCCCTCCCCCCTCACCCCCTCCCCCCACCCCCCCCCCTCCCCCCACCCCCCCCCTCCCCCCTCACCCCCCCCCCCCTCCCCCCTCCACCCCCCCCTCCCCCCCCCACCCCCCCCCTCCCCCCCCTCACCCCCCCCCACCCCCCCTCACCCCCCCCCTCCCCCCTCACCCCCCCCCCTCACCTCCCCCCTCACCCCCCCCCTCCCCCCTCACCCCCTCCCCCCTCACCCCCCCTCCCCCTCCCCCCCCTCCCCCCTCACCCCCCCTCCCCCCTCACCCCCCCTCCCCCCCCCCTCACCCCCCCCCCCCCTCACCCCTCACTCCCCCCTCCCCTCACTCCCCCCCCTCCCCCTCACTCCCCCTCCCCCTCACTCCCCCCTCCCCCCCACTCCCTCCCCCTCCCCTCACTCCTCATCCCCCCCTCCACTCCTCATCCCCCCTCACTCCTCATCATCCCCCCCCTCCCCACTCCCCCCTCCCCCTCACCCCCCCTCCCCCCACCCCCCCTCCCCCTCACCCCCCCCTCCCCCTCACCCCCTCACTCCCCCCCACTCCCCCCCTCACTCCTCACTCCCCCCCTCACTCACTCCTCACTCCCCCCTCCCCCCTCACTCCCCCCCCCCTCCCCCCTCACTCCCCCCCTCCCCCCTCATTCCCCCCCCTCCCCCCTCACTCCCCCCCCCCCCTCACTCCCCCCCCCCCCCCCTCACTCTCCCCCCTCCCCCCTCATCCCCCCCTCCCCCCCTCACTCCCCCCCCTCACTCCCCTCCCCCCCTCCCCCCTCACTCCCCCCCTCCCCCCTCACTCCCCCCCCCCCCCCCTCACTCCCCCCTCCTCCCCCCTCACCCCCCCCCCCCCCCCCCCCCTCCCCCCCCACGTCCCGCCCTCCCCCCTCACTCCCCTCTCCCCCCTCACCTCCCCCTCTCCCCCCCTCCCCCCCTCACTCCCCCCCCTCCCCCCTCACTCCCCCCCTCCCCCCTCACTCCCCCCTCCCCCCTCCTCCCCCCCCTCCCCCCTCCCCCCTCACTCCCCCCCCCCCCCTCACTCCCCCCCTCCCCTCACTCCCCCCCTCCCCCCTCACTCCCCCCCTCCCCCCTCACTCCCCCCTCACCTCCCCCCCTCCCCCCCTCACTCCCCCCCTCCCCCTCACTCCCCCCCCCCCCTCCCCCTCACTCCCCCCCCCCCCCCCTCCCCCCCTCCCCCCTCATCCCCCCCTCCCCCCTCACCCCCCCCCCCCCTCACTCCCCCCCCACTCCCCCCTCCCCTCACTCCCCCCCTCCCCCCTCACGCCCCCCCTCCCCCTCACTCCCCCCCTCCCCCCTCACTCCCCCCCCCTCCCCCCCCCCTCACTCCCCCCCTCCCCCCCCCCCCCACTCCCCCCCCTCCCCCCCCTCCCCCCCACTCCCCCCTCCCCCCTCACTCCCCCCCCTCCCCCCCTCCTCCCCCCCCCCCTCCCCCCTCACTCCCCCCCTCCCCCTCACTCCCCCCCCCCCCTCACCCCCCCCCCCCCCCTCACCCCCCACTCCCCTCACTCCCTCACTCCCCCCCCCTCACCCCCACCCCCCTCCCTCCCCTCCTCCCTCCCCTCCTCCCCCCCCTCCCTCCCTCCCCTCCTCCCCCCCTCCCTCCCTCCTCCCCCCCTCCCTCCCCCCCTCCTCCCCCCCTCCCTCCCCTCCTCCCCCCCTCCCTCCCCTCCTCCCCCCTCCCTCCCTCCTCCCCCCCCCTCCTCCCCCCCTCCCCCCCTCCTCCCCCCCTCCCTCCCCTCCTCCCCCCCTCCCTCCCCTCCTCCCCCCCCTCCCTCCCCTCCTCCCTCCCCTCCTACTCCCCCCCCTCACCTCCCCCCTCCCCCCCCTCCCTCCCCCCCTCCCCCCCCTCCCCCCTCCCTCCCCCCCCTCCCCCCCCTCCCTCCCCCCCCTTCCCCCCCTCCCCCCCTCCCCCCTCACTCCCCCCCCCTCCCCCCTCACATCCCCCCCTCCCCCCTCACTCCCCCCCCCTCCCTCCCCCCCCCCCCTCCCCCCCCCTCTCCCCCCCCTCCCCCTCCTCCCCCCCCTCCCCCTCCTCCCCCCCCTCCCCCTCCTCCCCCCCCTCCCCCTCACTTCCCCCCTCCCGCCACTCCCCCCCTCCCACCCTCACGTCCCCCCCCTCCCTCCCCTCCACTATCCCCCCCTCCCCCCTCACTCTCCCCCCCTCCCTCCCTCACTCCCCCCCCCCTCCCCCCTCCTCCCCCTTCTCCTCTCCCCCCCCTCCCCCGCCTCCCTCCCTCCCCCCCCCTCCCCCTCCTCCCCCCTCCTCCCCACTGGGCCTCCCCCTCCTCCCCCCCCCCCCCCCCCCTCCCCCCTCCTCCCCCCCCTCCCCCCCCTCCTCCTCCCCCCCCTCCCCCCCCTCCCCCCGCACTCCCCCTCCCCCTCACGCTCCCCCCTCTCCCCTCACTCGCTCCACCCCACTCCCCCCCTCACTCCCCCCTCCCCCCTCACATCCCCCCTCCCCCCCTCACCCCCCCCCCCCCCCCTCACTCCCCCCCTCCCCCCCTCACTCCCCCCCCTCCCCCCTCACTCCCCTCACTCCCCCCCTCCCCCCTCCCTCCCACACTCCCCCCCCTCCCCCCTTACTCCCCCCCTCCCCCCTCACTCCCCCCCCTCCCCCCCCTCACTCCACCCCTCCCCCGCATCCTCCCCCCCCCCTCCCCCCCCCTCCACCCTCACATCCCGGACTCCCCCCCTCCCTCCCCCCCCTCCCTCCCCCCTCCCCCCTCACTTCCCCCCCCTTCCCCCTCACGCCCCCCTCCCCCTCACTCCCCCCCCCCTCCCCCCCTCACTCCCCACCCCTCCCCCCTCACTCCCCCCTCCCCCCTCACTCCCCCCCCTCCCCCCCACTCCCCCCCCCTCCCCCCTCACTCCCCCCCTCCCCCCTCACTCCCCCCCCCTCCCCCCGCACTCCCCCCCCTCCCCCCCTCACTTCCCCCCCCTCCCCCCTCACTTTCCCCCCCCCCCCCTCCCTCACTCCCCCTCCCCCCTCACTCCCCCCTCACTCCCCCCCCCCCCCCCCCCTCACTCCCCCCTCCCCCTTCCCTTCCCCCCCCTCCCCCTTCACTTCCCCCCCCTCCCCCCCTCACTCCCCTCCCCCCCCCCTCCCCCCTCCTCCCCCCCCCCTCACCCCCTCACTCCCCCCCCCCCCCTCCCCCCTCACTCCCCCCCCCTCCCCCCCCTCCTCCCCCCCCTCCCCCCTCCCCCCTCCCTCCCCCCCCCCCTCTCCTCCCCCCTCACTCCCCCCCTCACTCCCCCCTCCCCCCCACTCCCCCCCTCCCCCCCACTCCCCCCCTCCCCCCTCACTCCCCCCCCTCCCTCCTCACTCCCCACCCTCACTCCTCACTCCCCCCCTCACTCCTTCACATCCCCCCCTCCCCCCTAACCTCCGCTCCCCTCCCCTTCCCCCCCTCACTACTCCCCCCCTCCCCCCCTCACTCCCCCCCTCCCCCCTCACTCCCCCCCCCCCTCACCCTCACTCCCCCTCACCCCTCACCCACTCCCCCCCCTCCCTCCCCCTCACTTCCCCCCCCCTCCCCCTCACTCCCCCCCCCCTCCCCCCTCACTCCACCCCTCCCCCCTCACTCCCCCCCTCCCCCTCACCCCCCCCCCACCCTCACTTCCCCCCCTCCCCCTCAATATCCCCCTCCCCCTCCACTCCCCCCCTCCCCCCTCACTCCCCCCTCCCCGCCCTCACTCCCTACCCCCCCCCCCTCACTCCCCCCCTCCCCTACTCACTCCCCCCTCCCCCTCACTCCCCCCCTCCCCCTCACTCCCCCCATTCCCCCTCACTTGTCCCTCCCTCCCTCCCCCCTCCTCCCCCTCACTCCCCCTCCCCCCCCCCCCTCCCTCCCCCTCCCCCCCCCCCTCACTCCCCCCCCTCCCCCCTCACTCCCTCCCTCCCCCCTCCCCCCTCACTCCCCCCTCCCCCCCGCTCTCTCCCCCTCTCTCCCCCCTCCCCCTCCTCACTCCCCCCCTCACTCCCCCCCCCCCCTCACTCCCCCCTCCCCCCTCACTCCCCCCTCCCCCCCCTCCCCCCCTCACTCCCCCCTCCCCCTCACTCCCCCCCCCCCCCCCCCCCCCCCCCACCCCCCCTCACTCCCCCCCCTCCCCCCTCCCCCTCCTCTCCCCCTCTCCTCCCCCCTCACTCCCCCCCTCCCCCCCTCACTCCCCCCTCCCCCCTCACTCCCCCCCTCCCCCCTCACTCCCCCCCTCCCCCCTCACTCCCCCCCTCCCCCCTCACTCCCCCCTCTCCCTCACTCCCCCCCCCCTCCCCCCCCTCACCCCCCCTCCCCCCCTCACCCCCCCCTCCCCCCTCACTCCCCCCTCCCCCCCTCACTCCCCCCCTCCCCCCCTCACTCCCCCCTCCCCCCCCCCCTCCCCCCTCCCCCCCCCCCTCCCCCCTCACTCCCCCCTCCCCCCTCACTCCCCCCGCCCCCCCTCCTCCCCCCCTCCCCCTCACTCCCCCCTCACGTCCCTCACCCCCCCTCCCCCCGCACTCCCTCACCCCCCCTCCCCCCTCACTCCCCCCCTCCCCCCTCACTCCCCCCCCTCCCCCCTCACTCCCCCCCTCCCCCTCACTCCCCCCCTCCCCCCCTCCCCCCACTCCACCCCTCCCCCTCACTCCACCCCCTCCCCCTCACTCCCCCCCCCCTCCCTCCCCCTCCCTCCCTCCCTCCCCTCCTCCCTCCCTCCCCCTCCCTCCCCCTCCCTCCCTCCCCCATCCTCCCCCCTCCTTCGAGGCTTACATGGCCGGCGCGTAGGAATAGAGTGCCCCCACGGCACAGACCCTGCTGTGGATCGGTGGGCCTCGATCGCGGGCCAGGCCACCGTGGGGACACCCCCAGGGGCCAGATTGTCCCGCACCCCTTCCAGGACCCCCGAGCCCCCCCGCGCCGCCAGGTCCAGCCAGTAAGGGACGTAGTCCAATTAACGCCGCCGGGACCTGAATGGAACAAGCAGGACTTCGGCCCATTACGGGTCGGAGAATCGCAAAGGAGGGGGTGCTCGCCGACCGGCGCGATTCCCGCCCCCGCCAAATCTCCGGTGCCAGATAATTCGGCAGCTGGCGGGGGCGGGATTCACGCTGACCCCTGCCGATTCTCTGACCCGGCGGGGGTTCGGAGAATCCCGCCGCTTATTTCCGGTCTATCTTTGTCCTTTTCCTTAGCTACCTTAAATCTTGACAAGATATGGTCACTATCCGAATATGCTCCCTCACTGACACCTCTACCACTCGTCTCGCTTTATTCCCTAAAATTAGGTCAAGTACCGCCCCTCTCTTGTATGGTCCTCAATGATCCAAGGGTTGTTATTTATGGCTGAGTGTCTTTAAGACAGAGATAGATAGGTTCTTGATTAATTAGGGGATCAGGGGTTATGGGGAGGAGGCATGAGAATGGGGATGAGAAAATATCAGCCATGATTGAATGGTGGAGCAGACTCAATGGGCCCAGTGGCCTAATTCTGCCCCCATGTCTTATGGCTCTAATACTAATAACACCACAATGGGGCAAGGGAAAGAGACAGGCCAGAGGAACTACCTGAATTGGCAGGGGCTGGAAACTGCACTGTCCTGCATTGTGAAGCACACACTCTAACCAACTGAGAAAACCAACACGCCCTCCCCCAATAAAGTCACTCCATTTCAAAAAGTAACCAACCATATAAAATGCTCAGAAATATTTGGACCATGAAATGCAATATATTAATGCAATTCTTGTTAGCTTAATCTCAATCTTGTGTTTTCTTTCCCTCTGCTTGCATCAACATGAAATACTCAGAGCCCCTAAAAGGGCATCAGGACTTCGGATTGTGCGAGGAGCCAAGCCAAACCTCCACAATATTTGGTTTTTATTTTATTCCTTGAACAAAAGATACTCGGCTTGAATTTTTTTCTCTTTTAAAGCTCGGTATTAAACAGATTAATGATTTAATTAATTAATAGTGGAGGGATTGGACAATACTTCCTCTGATTTCTCAGTGTTTGCCCTGGTGAAACACAAGGGTCCCAGGCCAAGAAGATTGGCGGCAGACAGCACACCAATATTGTGGGGAAAGGGGTGTATATGCAAACTGACATTTATAATAATAAACCAAATTATCAGGTCAACATTAATGATATACATCAATACTATGTGGCAGTATGTTATTTCACAAGTATTGTGTCAGAAAATCACGTGTGGTCAGACGATTGGAAACTATTCTTTTGAAAATGAATTACAAATCTTCTGAATTAAAGATTTCCTTTGTTGTGATGAGAGCAACAACTTATATTTGTAACGTAACAAAACAAATCATCTCAACTCACTTCACAGGAGTATTATCGAACAAAATGTGACTCTGAGCCACAACAGGAAATATTAGGTCATATGGCCAAAATATTGGGCAAAGAGGTAGGTTTTAAGGAATGTCTGAAAAGAGGAAAATGAAGTAGAGAGACAGAAAGGTGTAGGGAAGAAATTCCAGAGCTTAGGGTCGAGGCAACTGAAGACACAGAGGAGATTACAGAGAAGGGGTGAGGCCATGGAGGGATTTGAAAACAAGACTAGAATTTTAAAATCAAGACATTGCTTGACTAGTAGCCAATGTAGGTTAGTTGAACTTCCAGAAATCATTTGACAAGGTGCCACGTCAAAGGTTACTCTGCAAAGTAAGAGTTCATGGTTTAGAGGGTAATTGATGCACTATCAATTACGGTGAGATGAGAGTAGAGAGTAATCGAGGTTTTATTAAGCAGAGATGTGTAGCCTCCTGCAGCTGCTGCCGAATTGGCTGCAGCTCGGTGAGCACACACATTTATACTCCGCCTACTGGGCGGAGCCAGCAGGCAGGGATCTACCCCGGTACCTGTAGTACAAGAGCCTTACCATATTACATCTCATGTATGTGATATATACAAACAGTGGTGACTACCACATTCACCCCCTGTTAAAAAAAGAGTCCAGCAGAGGTGGTGGAAAACTAGTTACATGTATGTGAGCATTTTAAAGTGTACATTTTGTGGAAAGTTCACAAATTCAGCCAGTCGGGTGCCTTGATCCTCCGTTGTGAGCGCCGCAGTCCCAGTGGCGATGCAGGCGTTGGCTCGGTCGCCGGTGACACCGGGAGCATGTAGACCTCATCTTCATCCCCGGGTGGGACCAAGGGGAGGACGGATCATCCTGGAGCGGGGCTGTGGAGGTGCGCTGGGGGGAGGAAGGGTGGCACCGGAGCAGATGTTGAGGGGGGGGGGGGGGAACCAGCTGGTGCCAGGTCCCTGAGGGACACTGTGTCTTGCCGGCTGTCGGGGTATGCCACGTAGGCGTACTGCGGGTTTGCATGGAGTAGGTGTACCCTCTCAATCAACAGTCCACCTTGTGGAGCCGCACGTGCTTGCGGAGGAGAACGGGTCCTGGAGCTGCCAGCCACATTGGAAGCAAAACCCTGGAGGTGTACTTCCTGGGGAAGCCAAAGAGACATTCATGGGGGTTGCATTAGTTGCAGTGCAAAGTAGCAATTGGATGGAGTGAAGGGCGTCGGGGAGGACCTCCTGCCAGCGGGAGACCAGGAAATGTTTGGACCGTAGGGCCAGCTGGACGGCCTTCCAGACCATCCCTTTCTCCCTCTCCACCTGCTCGTTTCCCTGGGTGTTGCAGCTGGTTGTCCTGCTTGAGGCAATGCTCTTGCTGAGCAGGGACTGATGCAACTCATCACTCATAAAGGAGGATCCCCGGTCGCTGTGGATGTAGGCGGGGAAATCGAACAGGGCGAAGATGGTGTTGAGTGCTTTGATGACTGTGGCAGACGTCATATCAGGGCATGGGACGGCGATGGGGAATCTGGAGTATTCGCCGACCACGTTAAGGAAGTATGTGTTTCGGTCGGTGGAGGGGAGGGGCCCTTTGAAATCCATGCTGAGGCGTTCAAAGGGGCGGGAGGCCTTCACTAGGTGTGCTCGGTCTGGCCGGTAGAAGTGCAGTTTACACTCCGCGCAGACCTGGCAGTCTCTGGTGATAGCCCTGACCTCCTCAATGGAGCGGGTCTTTATGAAGTGAAAGAACTGGAGGACCCCTGGGTGAAGAGAGCGTCGTGTAGGGTCCGGAGTCGGTCCACTTGTGCGCAGGCACATGTACCTCGGGATAGGGCATCGGGGGGGCTCGTTGAGCTTACCGGGGTGATACAAAATCTCGAAATTGTAGGTGGAGAGCTCGAGCCTCCACCTCAAGATTTTATCATTTTTGATCTTGCCCCGCTGTGTGTTATTGAACATGAAAGCAACCGACCGTTGGTCAGTGAGGAGAGTGAATCTCCTGCCGGCCAGGTAATGCCTCCAATGCCGCACAGCTTCTACGATGGCTTGGGCCTCCTTCTTGACGGAGGAGTGCTGAATTTCGGAGGTATGGAGGGTGCGTGAAAAGAATGCCATGGGGGCTGCCTGCCTGATTGAGGGTGGCGGCCAGAGCAACGTCTAATGCATCACTCTCGATTTGGAAGGGGAGCGGCTTGTCGACCGCGTGCATCGCAGCCTTGGCGACGTCGGCCTTGATACGGTTGAAGGCCTGGTGTGCCTCAGCCATCAGGGGGAAAGCGGTGGAGTGAATGAGTGGGCGGCCTTGTCCGCATAGTTAGGGACCCACTGGGCGTAGTCTGAGAAGAACCCCAGGCATCGTTTCAGGGCCTTGGGGCGGGAGGGGGGGGGGAGTTCCATGAGGGTGCGCATGCGATTGGGGTCGGGTCCTAGAACTCCATTTTGCACTACATAGCCAAGGATGGCTAAGCGGTTGGTGCTGAACACGCACTTTTCCTTGTTGTACGTAAGGTTCAGGAGTTTGGTGGTGTGGAGGAATTTGGAAAGATTAGCGTCGTGGTCCTGTTAGTCATGGCCGCAGATGGTGATGTTATACAGGTACGGGAAGGTGGCCCGCAGTCCGTACCAGTCAACCATTTGGTCTATCTCCCATTGGAAGACTGAGACCCCATTAGTGACGCCGAAGGGAACCCTAAGGAAGTGGTAAAGGCGGCCGTCCACTTCGAACGCAGTGTATGGCGGTCCGCCTTGCGGATTGGGAGCTGGTGGTAGGCAGATTTCAGGTCCACTGTTGAGAAGGCCCGGTACTGTGCAATCTGATTGACCATATCAGATATGCGTGCGAGGGGGTACGCATTGAGCTGCGTGTACCGATTGATGGTCTGACTAGTCAACGACCGTCCTGTGTTTCTCCCCAGTTTTCACAACTACCACTTGGGCTGTTGCTGGCCTCGATGATGCTTTCCTGCAGTAGCCGCTGGACCTGAGACCTGATGAAGGTCCTGTCCTAGGCACTGTACCGTCTGCTCCTGGTGGCAACGGGTTTGCAATCCGGGATGAGGTTTGCAAACAGAGAAGGCGGGTCGACCTTAAGGGTTGTGAGACTGCAAACATTAAGGGGTGGTAGGGGCCCGCTGAATTTCAGGCGTCGACTTTGGAGGTTGCACTGGAAGTCCAGGTCAAATAGCAAGGCAGCACAGAGGTTGGGGAGGACGTAGAGCCGGAAGTCACTGAACTCTACACCCTGGATGGTGAGGGTGGCGATGCAGTACACCCGGATCTCCACGGAGTGGGATCCGGAGGCCATGGAGATTTGTTGTGTAATGGGATGTACCGCGAGGGAGCAGCGCCTTACCGTATCGGGGTGGATGAAGCTCTCTGTGCTCCCGGAGTCAAGAAGGCAGGATGTCTTGTGCCCATCGACCTTTACTGTCGTTGATGCGGTTGCAAGGTTGTGCGGCTGGGACTGGTCGATCGTGACGGAGGCGCGCTGTAGCTGATATTGCAAGCCCTGGCTAGTCGGCAGCGATTGCGGGCGATGAGCAGCCCGATGAGGTGCCTGACGAGCAGGGGTCCTGAGGTGCAGAGTGCGCTCTGCGCCGGGCAGCCCTGCCGGGAGTACTTTGTCTGTCCGCAGAAGTAGCACTTTGGTCCCCGGGACTGGCTGGCTGCCGCGAGGCGCAGGCTTGGGGTTGGCTGAGGGCGGTCGCTGGTGGGGTCCATGATGGGGTGTTCGCTGGTGGGGTCCACGATGTCCAGGAGGGGTGCGCCCTGCGGTTGGGGGCGTACGCTTGTACATTACGGAAGGCGACTGTTAGTGAGGTCACAAGTTTCTTGGTCGCCGCGAGGTCGAGGGTAGCCCCTTCTCAGAGGCGCTGGCGGATGTACGCCGACCCTATGCCCGGAACGAAAGCATCCCTAATTGGGAGTTTGGAATGTTCAACAGCTGAAACGGCCTGGCAATCGCAGTCCCTCGCCAGGGCATGCAGGGCATGCCAGAAATCTTCCACAGACTCACCAGGGAGTTGATGCCGCGTGGACTGGAGGTGCCTGGCGTAGAGTTTGTTGGTCTGCTGGGTGTAGTTCTCTTTCAGAAGCACCATGGCCTCAGCATAGGTGGGTGTGTCCCGGATGAGGGGAAAGATATCGGAGCTCAGCCGCGTTTACAGGATCTGGAGTTTCTGTGCCTCTGAGGGTGGTTCTGTCGCAGATCCGATGTAGGCTTCAAAGCAAGCTAGCCAGTGGGCGAAGGCCGACTTGGCGTTGTCTGCTTGAGGGTGCAGCTGCAGGCGATCCGGCTTGATGCGGAGATCCATCGTTGTAAAATCTCTGCTTAATACATTGATGCACTATCAATTACGATGAGACAAGAGTAGAGAGTAATCGAGGCTTTATTACGCAGAGATGTGGAGCCTCCTGCAGCTGCTGCCGAAATGGCTGCAGCTCAGAGAGCCCACACATTTATACTCCGCCTACTGGGCGGAGCCAGCAGGCAGGGATCTACCCCCATACCTGTACTACAGGAGCCTTACCGTATTACATCTCATGTATGTCATATATACAAACAGTCGTGACTACCACAGTAACATATTAGCATGGATAGAGGATTGGTTAGCTAACAGGAAGCAGAGAGTAGAGCTAAATGGGTCTTTTTTGGGTTGGGAAGATGTGATGACTTGAGTGCCACAGGAATCAGTACTGGGGCTTCAACTATTTACAAGTTATATCAATGACTTGGATGAAGGAACCGAATAAATGGCTGCTAAATTTGCTGATGACAGAAATATATATAGGAAAATGAGTTGGGGAAAGGTCATAATAACTAGGTAAAGAAACATAGAATGGTTAAGTGGGTGGGAAAAGGGCAGCACGGTGGCGCAGTGGGTTAGTCCTGCTGCCTCACGGCGCCGAGGTCCCAGCTTCGATCCAAGCTCTGGGTCACTATCCTTGTAGAAATTTTTTTTTTAAAGTGGATGGGAAAAAAATTGGTAGATGGGGGATAATGTGGGAAAATGTGAACTTGTCCACTTTGGCAGGAAGAATAGAAAAGCAAAGTATTATGTAAATGGAGAGAGATTGCAGAACTCAGGTACAGAGGGATCTGGGTTTCCTGATACATGAATCAGGAAAGTCAGTATGCAGCTGCAAGTGATTAGGAAGGGAAATGGAATATTGTTGCTTATTGCAAGGAGAATGGAATATAAAAGTTGGGATATTTTGCTACAGTGTCTAGGGCATTGGTAATACCAGATCCAGCATTTAATGTCGAGATTTGGTCTCCTTATTTAACAAAGGATATAAAAGCATTAGACGCAGTTTAGAAAAGGTTAATACAGCTGACACCTGGGATGGATTGTGGAAGGTGGGGGGAGGTTCTCCAAACTTTTTTTGGAGCCAGGCCAGCACTATGGGCAGTGGGATGTGGGAAATTAACCCCTCACCAAGGAGACTTGTGCCCGCTACTGCATCCAGGAGGCAGAGATGGCCTCCAGGTTATTAAACAGGCTCCCATCACCATCAGAAACCTGAAGGCCTACTGAAAATTCACAGCCAGCCTCCCATTAACATGCCATAATAGGTCCTTGAATGGCTTAATTGACTACCCACTGCAGTGATGTGTAGAGCTGCCAGTCCCTCTTCTGCCCCCTCCAGGAAAATTATCTGGGGGTAGGATAGAGCCAAGGATAGAGCCAATATTGTTCTCCTCCACTAGCCTCCATTGCCAACCCAGGCAGGGAGCAAACCATTACCTGTGAAATTAACTGTCCATTGTCCCAAATTTCCACTTGCCTAAATATGAATCAATCAAAAGCAGTTCAATTTACGAGGAAGCTGGCAAAAGCAAAAAAAACCCTCAAATCTGCTACATCAAATCCTTAAATAGTTTGACAATTGCCATTGATTAATTGCCAACAAGAATCGCAATGTCAAAAGATTTAATTCCAACTTCTGTTGATAGATGTTTTCATCTGATTACATAGGTAGTAGTAAGTCCCTTTGAGGAACATTCTCTGAGGGAGGGGGTCATGTAACCCACTAGTCAAATCAGGGATGGGAGTTGGGAATTCACTGGGATGTGTTGGGACTTGTCCCAGAAGTTGGACCTCAGAACTGCGTATGCAAAGACCGCTTTAAAGCGTTCTGTAAATACCTGTAGTTGTTTATATGGAATAATCGTAGTTTTTCGTAAGTTAACTAGTAGAGCCAATTCTTGAAGTTATTACATTGGCGACAAGATAAAGAAAAACGATTCAGATTGCAAGAATTTGGGGGGAAGGTCCGATTGCATGAGGTGCAGAACAAGTCCAAACGAGTCCATCCTGCAAGAAAGGGACCAGTCAAAATGCCTCTTTTCAGGAACCTAGAAACATATAGAACATAGAACTGTACAGTACAGGCCCTTCGGCTCACGATGTTGTGCCGAACTAGTCTGAAACTAAGATCAAATCAACCTACTCCCAATCATTCTAGTGCACTCCATATGCCTATCCAATAACCGCTTGAAAGTTCCTAAAGTGTCCGACACCACTACCATAGCTGGGAGTGCGTTCCATGCCCCAACCACTCTCTGAGTAAAGAACCTACCTCTGACATCCCTCCTATATCTTCCACCATGAACCTTATAGTTATGCCCCCTTGTAACAGCTACATCCACCCAAGGACAAAGTCGCTGAACGTCCACTCTATCTATCCCTCTCATCATCTTATACACCTCAATTAAGTCACCTCTCATCCTCCTTCGCTCCAATGAGAAAAGCTCTAGCTCCCTCAACCTTTCCTCATAAGACCTACCCTCCAATCCAGGCAGCATCCTGGTAAATCTCCTTTGCACTCTTTCCAATGCTTCCACATCCTTCCTGTAGTGAGGTGACCAGAACTGCACACAATATTCCAAATGTGGTCCAACCAAGGTCTTGTACAGTTGCAGCATAACCTCACGGCTCTTAAACTCAATCCCCCTGTTAACAAATGCTAACACACTGTAGGCTTTCTTCACGGCTCTATACACTTGGGTGGCAACATTCAGAGATCTATGGACATGAACTCCAAGATCTCTCTGCTCCTCCACATTCTTCAGAAACCTGCCGTTAACCCTGGAATCTGCATTCAAATTTGTCCTTCCAAAATGAATCACCTCACACTTATCAGGGTTAAACAAATTTACTAACCCAATCTTCAACTCCATCATCCAAGTCATTGATAACAGTCACAAATAGCAGAGGACCCAGCACTGATCCCTGTGGTACACCACTGGTGACTGGGCTCCAGGATGAAAATTTACCATTTACCACCACCCTCTGTCTTCTATGTGATAGCCAGTTACTGATCCAAGCAGCCAAATTTCCCTCTATGCCATGCCTCCTTACTTTCTGCATGAGCCGACCATGGGCACCTTATCAAACGCCTTATTAAAATCCATGTATACGACATCAACTGCTCTACCTTCATCTATGTACTTAGTTACCTCCTCAAAGAATACAATCAAACTTGTGAAGCCAGACTTACCCCTCACAAATCCATGCTGACTATCCTGGATTAAGCTATATCTTTCCAAATGATCATAAATCCTATCCCTCAGGACCCTTTCCAATAATTTCCCTTGACTGAAGTGAGACTAACCGGCCTATAATTCCCAGGGTAATACCTATTCCCTTTCTTGAACAAGGGGACAACATTCGCCTCTCTCCAGTCTTCTGGCACTATTCCTGTAGACAGTGAGGACATAAAGATCAAAGCCAAAGGCTCTGCAATCTCATTCCTCGCCTCCCAAAGAATCCTAGGATATATCTCATCAGGCCCAGGGGACTTATCTATCCTCAGGCTTCTCAAAATTTCTAACACATCTTCCTTCTGAATTTCTACCTCCTCCAGCCTGCCAGCCTGTATCGCACTATCCTCCTCAACAACATGACCCCTCTCCTTTGTGAACACTGAAGAAAAGTATTCATTTAGGGCCTCTCCTATATCTTCAGACTCCATGCACACATTCCCACTACTGTCCTTGACCGGCCCTAACTTCACCTTGATCATTCTTTTATTCCTCACAGAAGTGTAAAAAGCCTTGGGGTTTTCCTTGATCCTACCCGCCAAGGACTTCTCATGGCCCCTCCTAGCTCTCCTAAGCCCTTTCTTGAGCTGCTTCCTAGCTATCTTGTATCTCTCAAGTGCCCTAACTGAACCTTGTTTCTCATCCTTACATAAGCTCCCTTCGTCCTCTTGACAAGACATTCAACCTCTTTTGGAAACCATGGTTCCCTCACAAACGTTAGATACTTCCACAGAAGAGTGGGTACAGTATGTGGCACACTTAAAATTATTTTTCCGTGTGAATTAAATAGTGAGGGAGGAGAAGCAGAGAGTAATTTTGTTATCTGCGTGTGGGGCACAGACATACAGTCTGATTCGAAGATTAACCTAGATGGATGCCCTGATACCAAAACATTTGCAGAGTTATTCAAAGTGCACTACCACCCCAAGCCCCCAGTAACCTTGCAGCATTACAAGTTTAATTTGACCAGGAGAGCCTCAGGGGTGACTGCAGCCTTCATGCTGAAGCTCATGAAGATTGCTGAAGATTGTGATTTTGGGACTATGGTAAATGAGATGCTGAGAGATCATTTAGTATGTGGCACTAATAATGAAGCCATACAAAAGAAGCCTTTGGCAGAATCAGAAGTAGATTTTAAAAAGGCACTGGAGATTCCATTAACCATGGTGAGCATCGAGAAGAGTGCCCGGGAGTTCCAAAACACTCTGAGCAGCGCAGTCCACCCATTAGGGCAGAAAACCGCAAGCAGCAGTGGCGCCAGGAGTGAAGGCGCTGGTCTCAGCAAGGAAATGACGTATGCAGATTTAGGGAAATTGAATGCTTCAGGAGTGGGAAAAAAGTACATTTGAAACTTAAGTGCAAGTATAATCAGACCCTCCCCACCTACATCCGGGATTCCTCTGATGCCCTGCGTCATATTGACAGCTTCCAGGGGCAGCACGGTGGTGCAATGGTTAGCACCGCTGTCTCACGGCACCGAGGTCCCAGGTTCGATCCCGGCTCTGGGTGAATGTCCGTGTGGAGTTTGCACATTCTCCCCGTGTTTGCATGCGTTTCGCCCCCACAACCCAAAAGATGTGCAGGGTAGGTGGATTGGCCACGCTAAATTGCCCCTTAATTGAAAAAAAACAAATTCTGTACTCTAAATTTTTTTTTTTTTAAATATTAACAACTTCCAGTTCGCTGGCCCTAACCGCCTCCTATTCACCATGGATGTGCAATCTCTTTATACCTCCATCCCACACCAGGATGGCCTGAGAGCTCTTTGCTTCTTTCTCGAAAAGAGGCCTGGACAATTCCCATCCACTCTCCTCTGCCTGGCTGAACTCGTTCTATCTCTCAACAACTTCTCCTTCAACTCATCCCATTTTCTCTAAATCATAGGTGTAGCAATGGGTACCCGCATCGCATAGGTCCTAGGTACGCTTGCCTTTTTATGGGGTATGTGGAACATTCCTTGTTCCAGGCCTACCCGAGTCCCCTCCCACAACTCCTTTACCGTTACATGGATGACTATTTTGCTGCCGCTTCATGGTCTCGTCCGGACATGGAAAAATTCATCAACTTCGATTCCCGTTAACTGGATCGTGCTCATTGGTCGTGGAGGATCCAGACTATGTGTTGATCCTCAGTGTGGATCCAGACGACGAGTGGTGTGCTGTCCTCACAGTTAACAAGGCTCGCATCCGATTTAAACTGGACACCGGTGCGAACCTCATCTCACAATCTGACCTCGACACCATCCAGGCCCGACCAAGCATTCTTCCACCGGCCTGCCAGCTCCTTGACTACAATGGCAATGCCATAGCTGCCAGTGGCTCGTGTCAACTAGGGGTATCCAACAAGCCGATCAAGGCAACATTACGGTTTGAAATCGTCAGGCCTGACAGGGCGTCCCTGCTCGGTGCTCAAGCCTGCAAGCCCCTGAACCTGGTTCAGCGAGTCCACACCATGTCATCATCACCGGCGATAGCCTCGCTCGATGGAAATTTGCAAGCCGACATAGACGACATTATCACGCAGTACCACAGCGTATTCGATGGAATGGGCACGCTCCCGTACCGATATAAAATCCTGCTCAAGCCGAAAATCCTGCTCAAGCCTGTAATTCATGCACCACGCCAGGTGCCGGCGCCCCTCAAGGATCGTCTGAAAAAGCAACTACAGGACCTCCAAGACCAGGGCATCACCTCGAAGTTCACAGAGCCAACAGACTGGGTCAGCTCCATGGTCTGCGTATAGAAGCCATCAGGGGAGCTCCGCATTTGCATTGATCCTAAGGATCTAAACCGCAACATCATGCGGGAGCATTACCCGATCCCGAAACGTGAAGAGTTGACCAGTGAGATGGCTCATGCCAAATTCTTCACTAAGCTGGACGCCTCCCGGGGTTTTTGGCAAATACATCTGGACGCATCCAGTCGCAAGCTGTGCATGTTCAACACCCCGTTCGGTCGCTACTGCTACAACCGCATGCCTTTCGGCATCATATCTGCCTCCGAAGTGTTTCACCGTCTCATGGAGCAGATGATGGAGGGCATCAAGGGGGTGCGAGTATACGTGGGTGACGTGCTTATCTGGTCCACAACACCCCAGGAACACATCGCTCGCCTCAAGCAGGTCTTCCAGCGAATTCATGAACATGGTCTCCAGCTCAACAGGGCCAAGTGCTCATTTGGTCAATTGGATATTACGTTTCTAGGTGACAGGACAGCACGGTGGCACAGTGGTTAGCTGTGTTGCCTACGGTGTTGAGGACCCGGGTTCGAATCCCAGCCCTGGGTCACGGTCCGTGTGGAGTTTGCACATTCTCCCCGTGTCTGCGTGAGTATCACCCCCGCAACCCAAAGATGTGCAGGATAGGTGGATTGGCCACACTAAATTGCCCCTTAATTGGAAAAAATAATTGGGTACTCTAAATTTTAAAAAAAGTTTCTAGGTGACCACATCTCGCAGCAGGGTGTACGGCCAGACGCCGACAAGGTCTTGGCGATCAACGCCATGAAGACCCCGGAGGACAAAAAAGTGGTCCTCTGCTTCCTCGGGATGGTCAACTTTCTCGGGAAATTCATTCCCAATATGGCATCCCACACCACGGCCCTCCGCCATCTCATCAAGAAGTCATCAGAATTCCAGTGGCTGCCCACACATGAAGAGGAATGGCGTGAGCTGAAGGCAAAGCTCACCACAGCCCCAGTTCTAGCGTTCTTCGACCCAACCAAGGAAACCAAGATATCAACTGATGCAAGCCAGGACGGCATTGGGATGGTGCTCCTCCAGCGAGATGACTCCTCGTCCTGGGCTCCAGTGGCATATGCATCCAGGGCCATGACACCCACTGAGCAACGGTATGCCCAGATCAAAAAGGAGTGTCTGGGTCTCCTGACAGGAAGAGTCAAGTTTCATGACTACGTTTACGGCCTGCTGAAATTCACGGTGGAAACGGACCACAGGCCTCTAGTCCACATAATCCAGAAGGATTTAAATGACATGACACCTCGGTTACAGCAAATTCTTCTTCGACTCTGCCGCTATGACTTCGAACTTGTCTACACGCCAGGCAAAGAGCTGGTCATTGCAGATGCCCTATCCCGGTCCATCACCACACCGTGTGAACAAGGTGACTTCATCTACCACATAGAATCTCAAGTGCAATTGTGTGCCACCAACCTCCCATCCTCTGACGAACGGGTGGTCCAAATTCGTGAGGGAACGGCCAAGGATCCTCTACTGCAGCGTGTGATGCAGCACCTTACCCATGGCTGTCAGAAGTCCCCAATTCTTTAACGTGAAAGACGAGCTGACGGTTGTGGAGGGAATCCTTCTGAAACTCGACAGGATCGTTATTCCTCAGAGCATGTAGGCTATGGTGCTGGGTCAATTCCATAAGGGTCACCTTGGCATCAAGAAATGCCGACGCAGAGCTCGGGTGGCGGTTTGTTGGCCGGGCATTAACCAGGACATTGCCAACACGGTCCTCAACTGCCCTACCTGTCAGAAGTTTCAACCGGCTCAACCCAAGGAAACACTGCAACAGCACGAGATCGTGACCTCTCCGTGGTCCAAAGTAGGTGTAGACCTTTTCCACGCCAAGGGGCGTGACTACGTACTCCTGGTTGACTACTTCTCCAGTTACCCAGAAGTGGTGAAACTGTCCGACCTCACGTCGAAGGCGGTCATCAAAGCCTGCAAAGAAACGTTCGCCAGGCACGGGATACCGCTCACGGTAATGAGCGACAACGGTCCATACTTTTACAGCCAGTAATGGTCTGATTTTACACAGTCCTACAACTTCCGTCACGTTATCTCCAGTCCCCACTAACCGCAATCAAACGTGAAGGCCAAGAAAGGGGTCCATATTGTCAAGTGGTTGGTGTGCAAAGCTGCAGACTCAGGCTCCGACTTCAACTTGGCAATGCTGGCACACAGGGCAACCCCACTGTCCACTGGGTTGTCTTCAGCGCAGATGCTCATGAATCGCACTCTGAGGACCACAGTTCCAGCCATCCATGTTCCAGATCTTGACCACCTCATGGTTTTACAAAAAATGCAGCAGTCCCAGGCCCAACAGAAGGCCACATATGATGCTCATGCAATGGATCTACCCGAGCTGGCTCCAGCCGATCATGTTCGCGTCCAGTTGCCTGAGGGCGGCTGGTTAGCCACAGCTGTTGTTGTCAAACAAGTTGCCCCAAGGTCTTTCCTTGTCTGCATGGCTGATGGCTCTCTGCTACGGCGCAACAGACGGGCATTGTGAAGAGTTCCACGCCCACCACCTGACCGCAGTGCTCCGCCAGCCATCATACTTCCTCTGAACGTATCCTGCAACGAGGCCAGCGATCCTGCCGGCCCACGCGACCACCGCGATGGCAGCGATCCCACCTATTCACGTGCAGGCAGCTCCTGATCCACCTCTGCGGCGATCGACAAGAATTTGTCGCCCACCACAAAAACTGAATCTGTAGACTGAACTTTTGTAAATTTTGTGACTGAATTCATCGATTTAACCTTTGTAAATATTGCTTCGTTTGCCATGTAGTTGCACTATCGACACCTTCCCATATATATACGTTTGTTCAAGCACCGTTTGTATATATACGTATACATACCTCAGTATTTATTTAACTAAAAAAAAAGGGTAGATGTCATAATAGCCAGTCATGTATATAATGAGATGCAGACAGGCATTGATTGAGACATAGGATGACCAGTAAGCATACAACACAGTACAGCCAATCACCAGACAGGGCACTACCACTATAAAGCCAGAGGGCTCCAGGTTTCCCGCTCTCTCTGGACCCAGCCACCGAGACAGTCAGAGTCCATGAGCTAGCCAGTGCAAACACCATGCGGTAGCTAGTAAGTCTGGTCAGTATAGTGTCGACCCACAGCTGAATATGTATAGCAGTTCTATAGTTGAATAAAACAGTGTTGGATCTTCTCCAGTGTTAGACGTCTGTTTCTAACTTCCCTGCATCGAGTGCAGTCCACATTGAACCAACCTGCCTAACACATCAGCCACTACCACCCAGAACAAGAATAGAGTCCCCCTTGTTCTCACATTTCATCCCACCAGCCTCCATATGCAAAGCATAATCCTCCACCATTTTCACCAACTCCAGCGTGATGCCACCACCAAACACATCTTCTCTTCACTCCCGCTGTCAGCATTCCGCAGAGACCTTTCCCTCTGAGATAATCTAGTCCACTTCTCCACCATACCCAACACTCTCCCGTCACCCATGGGACCTTCCCATGCAATCTCAGAAGATGTAAAACCTGCCCCTTTACCTCTTCCATGCTTAACATCCCAGGCCCAAAACACACATTCCAGATTAAGCAGCATTTCACTTGTACCTCTTCCAATTTGGTCTATTGCATTCGCTGCTCCCAATGTGGTCTCCTCTATATCAGAGAGACCAAACGCAGACTGGGTGATCGCTTTACTGAGTACCTTCGGTCTGTGTGCATTCAGGACCCTGACCTTCCCGTTGCTTGCCATTTTAACACAAGACCCTGCTTCCATGCCCACACGTCTGTCCTTGGCCTGCTGCAATGTTCCAGTGAAACTTAACACGAACCGGAGGAACATCATCTCATCTTCCGGTTAGGCACTCTACAGCCTTCCAGTCTCAACATTGAATTCAACAGCTTCAGATGATTAGCTCTACCCCACTTCGACCCATTTGTTTTCATCCCATTTCATTTTAACTGTTTTTTTACCATTTCTTTCTCTCTTGTCTTTCTTTATATATATTCAACCTCTTATCCACCTTTCGTTATCCTTTCTCACCTTTGCTTCCCCTTCCCCTCCCCCTACATCTACATCTGTCACAGTTTACCCTCTGATGTTAGTTTCTCTGCAGTTTGGCCTTTCACACCTTTTGTTCTGTCTAGGGACTGTCATTAGCCCTCTTTCCCCTTGCTTTCTGTGGCTATTAGCAACCCGTTTCCCCGGGTTTCTGTGGCTCTGACTCATCTTTCATTCTCACTCCACAGTATAAATATTTCCCACTTTCTCTGTCTTTAGCTTTGACAAAGGGTCATCTGGACTCGAAACGTTAGCTCTTTTCTTTCCCTACAGATGCTGCTGGACCTGCTGAGATTTTCCAGCATTTTCTTTTCGGTTTCAGATTTCAGCATCCGCAGTAATTTGCTTTTATTTTCAGAGCCTGCCTAGGACCAGTGAGTCGAACGGTATAGCACAAGATACTGCATAGAAGATGGTCCTGAGGTGGCCGTCGAAAGTTATGTCTGTCAATAATATTAAAGTGGCCCTGATCACAGTGGAGTTAAGGGTAAATCGAAGGGAATTACGGATGGAAGTGGACACTGGGGCCTCAGCCATCGTGGTAGAGGAGCAGACCTAATGGTACTTTCAAGAAGGGGTCCACCCCCTAAGGTTGAAGAACACTGGGACCAGGCTGATGACATACATGAGGGGGAGGCGCATAAGGATAATAGGCACAACGATGACTGATAGGAACACAGAACAGGAGTAGGCCATTCAGCCCCTCGAGCCTGACCCGCCATTCAATGAGATCTTGGCTGATCTGTGGCCAAACTCCATATACCTGCCTTTGGCCCATATCCCTTACTATCTATGCTTAACAAAAATCTATCTATCTCAGATTTAAAATTAATAACTGTTCTAGCTTCAACTGCTGTTTGTGCGAGAGAATTGCAATCCTCTGCCACTCTTTGCATAAAGAAGTGCTTCCTGGCAATCCTCCTCAGCCATCTGGCCCTAATTTTTAGACTATACCCCCTAGTTTTAAAATCTTCAAGCACCGGAAATAGTTTATCTTTATCTACCTTGTTTTTTCCTGTTAATATCTTGAAAACTTAGCCTCTAAAATTCAGATTGTTAGATGTTGTGTTGTAGATTGTTAAATGTTGTGTTGTCGCCCTCCTTAGCATTCGAGCCAGTGATGATTATTTTGATGGACGCAGAGAAGGCAATTGATAGGGTTGAGTGGGGGTACCTCTTTGAGATCCTGGGGGAGTTTGGCTATGAGCCAAAATTTATTGAATGGGTTAGGCTTTTGTACAGGGCCCCCACCGCGAGTGTATGTATTAATGCCCTGAGCTCGCTTTATTTCCAACTGAACAAGGGTACAAGGCAGGGGTGTCCATTGTTTCTGCTTTTGTTTGCCTTAGCAATCGAGCCGCTGGCCATTAGTTAATGTTGCCCAACAGATGGAGAGGGTTAGAGCATGGCAGGAGGGAGCACAGGGTGTCATTATGTGCAGATGATTTGTAACTATATATCGTGGCCCCACTCTCCAATGAAGAGATAATGGAGTTGCTCAGGAAGTTTGGCTCCTTTGCGGTGTATAAGCTGAATCTGGGCAAGAGCAGTGGCGGACTGGCCAGGGTGTCAGCTTGCCCGATGGCAAGTGGGCCCCTGATGAAGTGGGCCCCGTATATCAAATAAAAATGCAATAAAGAAAAAAACACAGACAACTGTTTTAGTAATAAAAAGGAATAAGAAAAAAAAGAGAACAGGACACAAATAAGCAGTGCATGAAAAGGAACAAAGCAGGGGAGGTAGTGGAAGGATGTGGAATAGGGGGGCCCGGGTCGGGCATAATTAAGGAAATTCCATGTTTTCTGCAAGAGTGTGTGAATTTAAAGGTAAAGTTACAATTCATGATTTGAGATGGTCGGCAACTTCAAAGGATATCAAGCAGTAGTCTTGGTTCAGCCGGTACATCGGTCCGGGGCCCGGAGAGACAAGAAGGGGCCCATGAATCTCTGAAGGGCCCTTAAAAATTATTATTAATTAGATAAATAAATCTCCAACTTCTTTCCTGAGATTTGTATTCTAACTTAATAAAATATAATTGTTTTAAAAAAGAGCAATACCAAATAAAAGTGCAATAAAGAAACAAACAAATAATCACTCGGTGTATGAAGGAACAAAGCAGTGTTAAACGGATGTGAAAAGGAGTTGGGGGGGGGGGGGGGGGCGGCCTGGTTCACCCGGGTCGGACATAGTTGGAAATCCACGTTTTCAGCAAGAGTGTGTGAATTTAAAGATAAAGTTACAGTTCGTGATTGGAGATGGTCGGCAACTTGAAAGGATATCAAGCAGTACATAGGGTCGTGAGGTCACCGAAAAGGAGAAGCGGTACCTTTGACTGTGAATCATGAGGTCAAAGATATTGAAGTGATAAGCCATGATCGGTAAACTCAAAGGGTTGCGACTTGTAACACTACACTGGTATCAAACTGGACATGTTAACTTTGGTCGTGGGACCATTCTTAATGTCTTACTATAGTCGGACCAAACGTCTAAGTTTCAACAGTTGTCTCAGTTGCTTGCTGGTGTGAACACTGGACAGTGGATTGTCTCCTCTTCTGAAGCTGCATAGGCCACAGTAGTATTGACTAATGAACATAGCCTATTGAAGTGTAAGTAAGTTATTTTATATTTTTTATCAAGTAGGGGTTTATCTGGCGTTCCTTCAAGTTATTCTTGAAATCATCAATATTCATTTTTCCCAATGTGGGCTATTTTTAATTAAGTTTTTATTTCAGGAATATTACCCCTACCAGCATGGAAAAGAAAAAGCATAAATCTGGGTCACTAAAACGCAAAGAACAAAAATAAGCAGAAAGGGAGGAATCAGCCAAGCGATGCAGGCCTATTACAGAGTTTATAATACCACAAGCACAATCCACATCAATATCCAGTTCTGCAACAAATAATCAAGAAGCAAGAAACAATGCTCATGGTGATGATGCAATGACATGTGAGTTACAAGAACAGAGAAGAGCTACTTTGAATGTAGAGACAAATACAAGTGCATCCATTACTAATCAACTCAGGCCCAATATTTCTTCTGACTTCCTTGTTCCTGCATCTATACTGCCTATAGTTGCAACATCTGAACACATAGCTTCAACTAGTGACAGGGAATCAGATATTCCTTCAAGCATAAATGACTTGGTTTCTGAAGCACATCCTGTAAATGAACCTACGCAAGAAAATGAAAGATCAATTACTGGAATCTTCCAATATCCATCACGAGCAAAGCTAAAACAGTTTTTTGCTGAACATCCACTTCAGCCACTTGATGATCTGCCATTTGATGCTCGTTTGTATGAGAGGAAAATTATGAATGACTCAGCCCAAGAAAATGGCTAACATATAACAAAGAAAATAGATGCTTATATTGTTCATACTGTTTAGCCTTTGAGTTTCCCAACACTTGTAATCCATCACCCTTTGTACGTGGCTTTAGTGACTACAGGCGTATTAGCCAGAGCTTGACTTTACATGAATCGACAACAACACATGTCAGAAATGCTCAGCAATATATCAGTGTGGTTAATGATGGCACCTCAGATACATTTTTTGCAGCATCACTAATTAAAAGGAAAGAAGAAGTATTGAAGCAGAGAAGTATTGTCATGAGGATTATAGACATCATCATAAAGATGTTAGGCAAGCAAGCACTTCCTTTTCGAGGTCACAGAAATGAATCGGCCTACACTCTAGATAATGAGGTTCTGAATCATGGCAATTTTTTAGCTACAGTGCAGTTGACGGCAAAATATGACCCCATTATGGCAGCTCACGTTTCTGCAGTGCAAAACAAGTCTAAACAAAGAATCAAACAATTAGAGCAACAAGGAAAGGCTCAAAGTAAAGGCCGTGGTGGACTTGTTACATACCTGAGTAAAACAACTATAAACATGTTAATCAAAATTATGAAGAATATGATCCAAGAAAGAATTAGTCATGAAGTTTCTCAAGCAAAATATTATTCTATTCAGGTTGATTCAACACAAGATAATTCATCCATCGATCAGTTTAGCATTATTATTCGGTATGTGCTTACAGGTATTATCTGTGAGCGACTACTTTCAGTTGTGCCAAGTAATTATGGTACAGGACAGGGACTTTTTCATCTATTGATTGAAACATTACAGCATCTTAAAATTGACCCCCAAAAATGTTTATCTGATAGCACAGATGGCGCTGCAAGCTACCATGGCCAGTATAATGGTTTACAAAGTAAAATTGCTGATGTGGCTGATCAACATGTTCATATATGGTGCTATGCCCATGTCTTGAATGTAGTGATAACTGAAACAACAAAATGTTGTGTGCCTGCAGTTTCTTTTTTCAATTTGCTCCAGAATATAGCAACTTTTGTGAAAGCATCATACAAGAGAATGGCTGTATGGATAGAAGTTGTTGGAAAACATCTAGGACAAGAAAAAATGAAACGATTAAATCTAATTGGTGAGACCAGATGGTCAGGAAAATCCAATGCAGCAACAACTATATTTGGACGTTTTGATGATGCCGATGCCGCTGGACGTAAATCTATTGACATGCTTATCAATGATACAAGATTCAGAAAAGTTTGATGCAAAAACAAAACATGAAGCAAATGTTTTACTTCAAAGTCTTCTAAAGTTTGAAACCATATTGACAGCATTTACTTATTTGTATATATTTGAAACTACAACCCCGTTATCAAGTTATCTACAGACAAGTGGTTTAGATATGTTTACTGCATGGAGTTTGGTAGATTCAGCTACAACAAAGTTGAAGGAACAGACAAGAACATTTGATAACGTTCACAGCAAGGTTTTGGAATTTGTAAATAAATGTAATGACAGGATTTCACAGATGAATATGGATGAAAATCAAATATTGGAAATTGATGCATTGGAAACAGCATTGCCAGTTAAGAGGCAGAGGAATAAGAAAAGAATGGCAGATGAGCTTATTGATGATGAAAGAAATTCCTCAGATTCTCTAGCTGATTTTCGAGTAAATGTGTTTAACCTAATAATGGATCGCATTGTCCAGTCACTAGAATCACGCTTTGTACAGCACAAACAGTTGTATAAAGATTTGCCCTGCTTGGATCCAGCAAAGTTTAAAACTATTGCAGAGAAGGGCCTTGAAGATGAAGCATTGGAAGGTATTATTAAGCTGTCTCCACAAATCAGCAAAGATCAAGTAATATTGGAATTGTTTTCTTTTGCTTCAAACTTTGATGTATTAAAGCTATTGCTTAATGATGGTGAGAATATGGATTCCAGTTGCAACAATTGTAAAATTTGCAGCACTTGCCCATCGTGTGTACTAAAAATTCTGGCATCCAACAGACTTCATGACAAGGCATATGATAACCTTTATGAACTTTATAAAGTCATCTGCACACTATCAGTTACTCAAGTCCAATGTGAGAGGACATTTTCAAAGCTAAAGATCATAAAGACAAGGTTAAGAAATTCGCTGTCTGAGGAGAATTTGGAATCATACAGGTTGCTATCCATTGAAAAGGAATTGTTAGATGAATTGGATGCAGAAGCAATTATTGGCAGATTCGCACAATCATCTAGCGAACACAAACAATTGCTCTTAATATAGTGGACTGCATGCAATGCTCTATTGTGCTTTTGAACTATCTGCTAATGTGTAAATTGTGCAGTAAACTATTTAAAAATATCAACCAATTGCTTAAAATTTTAAAAAATAAATAGAAAATTCAATTATAACATTCTGTATTTACATTTGGTATCTACTGCCAGTAATATGTACAGTACATGTACACTGTAATTACGAAGAAATACACATTTTTTCCACAAAAATTTTAATTGTACCCTTTTTACCATATGTATTTTTTAAAAATTTTATTTATTCGTTATGAAAATTAAATGATAGCATTGTAATTGTGGGTGGGCCCCCTTTGTCTCCTGGCAACCAATATTTTTAGACCCAGTCCGCCACTGGGCAAGAGTGAAGATTTTCCGGTGAACCCCCTGATCTGGGAGCCTGGTCATCGCTCCATAAACTTAACTTTTCTAGTCTGCTTTGGTGGCTGGGGGAAAGGCTGATTTGAAAAGGTGGGATGCCTTCCCTCTGACTTTAGCGGGAAGGGTTCAGACAGTGAAGATGAACATTCTCCTGAAGATTTTGTTTTTGTTCCAGTGTCTCCCAAGGCTTATTTTTGCAGGGTTAAGTAATTGATATCTGCTTTTGTTTGGGCTGCTAAGATTGCTCCGGTTTGTAGGACGTTTTTGCAAAGGAAGAAGCAGTCGGGGGGGGGGGGGGGGGGGGGGGGATAAGTCACTACCTTATCTGTTATGTTACTCCTGGGCGGCAAATATAAATAAGGTGCGGGGGTGGTTCCAGGATCCGGATTCTCTGGGAGTGGATGGAGGACTTTTCGTTCAAAGGGTCGAGGGCCCTGGTTACTGCACCCCTTCCGTTTTTGCTTGCAAGATTCTCTTCGAGACTGGTGGTGATAGCCATTTTGAGGATTTGGAATCAGTTTAGATTCCATGTCATTGTTGGCACCAATCACGGCAGCACGGTGGCGCAGTAGTAGCATTGCAGTCTCACGTCGCCGAGGTCCAGGTTCGATCCCGGCTCTGGGTCACTGTCCATGTGGAATTTGCACATTCTCCCCATGTTTGCGTGGGTTTCACCCTCACAACCCAAAGATGTGCAAGGTAGGTGGATTGAACATGCTAAATTGCCCCTTAATTGGAAAAATTGAATTGGGTACTCTAAATTTATATTTTAAAAATTGTTGGCACCAATCTGCAGGAACCATTGGTTTGAGCCGTCTGGCTCAGATTCATTGTTTATAGCATGGGAGAGGGAAGGGTTGGAGAGGTTTCGAGATATGATTCTAGAGGATAGGTTCGCCGGCCTAGGCGAGTTGCTAGAAAAGTTCCAGTTCCTGAGAGGGAATATATTCAGGTACTTTCAGGTGCGCAATTTCTTATGCAAGGAGCTTCCATCATTTCCCCTGGTACTGTCACCTTCATTTGGACAGGGTCCTGTCCTTGGCTGAGTTAGAGGCGGGTAAGATTTCGGATGTCTATTGGCAGATGTTGGCAATGGAGCAGGCATCGTTGAAGAAAGTAAAAAGGAAGTGGGAGGGTGAGCTCGGTTTGGTGTTTGAGGGTGTGTGTGGAATGAGGCTCTTCACAGAGTCAACTTCACCTCCTTATGTGTGAGGTTAAGCCTGATCCAGTTCAAGGTGATGCACAAGGAGCACCTGCCTAGGGATGCATCTGAGTGGGTTCTTCTCTGGAGTGGAGGTTAGGGGTGAGCGGTGCTCTAGAGGGCCAGAAAATCATACACAAATGTTTTGGTCTTGTCCCAAATTTGTTAGTTTTTGGGTTTCCTCTTTTGATACAATTTCAGGGATTTTGGGTGTTCAGCTGGAGCCGTGCCCATTGGTAGCTATTTTTGGAGTATCAAGCTCGCCGGTGCTGCAGATGGGGTCGAGGGCAGATGTCCGAGCCTTCACCTCACTAATAACCTGGAGGCGAGTTCTGGAGGTCCCCAGAGCCGCTTAAGGCCTCAATTTGGTTGGGGGACCTGATGGATTGTTGCACCTTGAGAAGATCAAGAAGACCATGAAGGGGTTGGTGGAAGGGTTCTACTCGAGGTGGCAGCCCTTCATCTCCTTTTTCAGGGAACTGATTACTGTCAGCTGTTTTGTTTGTCTTATATTTCTTATTAAGGTTCTGTTTTCTCTTTGGGGGGTTGAAGGGAAGGGGAGAGGGTGGGTGTGCCTTTGGTATAGTACGGGATTAGGATTTGTTGTTTTTTTTTTGTTATAGTGAACATCTTGCTTTAATAAAAATATATTTTTAAAACCTCCTAAATTCTAGCGAAAACTGCCCCATTTTGTGTAATCCTTCCTTGTAACCTAACTCCTGCAATCCAGGTATCATTTTTGCAAACCTATGTTGCACCCCCTCCACGGCCAATATATCCTTCCTAATGTGTGGTACCCGGAACTGCTCACAGTACTCCAAGTGGGGAAGAACCAGGGTTTTTTTTATAGCTGCAGCGCATCTTTGGTGTCTTTATATACCAATCCTAGATATAAAGGCTGGCATTCCATTAGCCTTTTTGATTATTTTCTGCACTTGTTCGTGGCATTTTAAGGATCGATGCACCTGAGCCCAAGTCTCGTTGGACATCCACTGTACTTAACCTCTTCCCATTTAGAAAGTACCCTGCTCTATCCCATTTTGGTTAAAAATTGATAACCACACACTTGTTTATGTTGAATTCCATTTGCCAAAATTTTGCCCCTTCACCTAGTCTGTCAATATTTTCTTGAAATTTTACATCATCATCTAGACCAAGCATTGTCAAAGTTGGGGGCGCGTCCTGCGGGTGAGTCGCAGGTGGGTGTCGGGAGGGTCGTGGAGCCGTCCGTCACGGCCTCCTGATCACACAAATCCACATGCAGCAGCCGGCCTTTCATAACGCCGGCTGCAAGCAGCCTTCATAATGGCCGCGAACATGTAAAAAAAATGCGGCCGCACTGCGCATGAGTGCCCAACCGTCGGTGCGCATGCGCAGTGTGGCTGCATTTCTTTTATACGATCGCAGCCTTTTTTTTTACAAGTTCGGAGGGGTGTAATTAATTTTATTTTATTAATTTATTTTATTCATTTTATTTTATTCATTTTATTTTTTTTTTACAAGTTCGGGGGTATTTTATTTGATAACATTTTACAGCAAAAAAAATGCAGAACTTTGGACAGATGGAGATTCCATAATTTCTGACACCAGAAGGCTTTACCTTCATCCACAAGGTTCCAATGGAGGAATGTGTACGAGGGCCAAAGGGACCCAAAACTATTTCCTCCATTTTTGTCAGCAGCAAACAAGGTAAGAGAAAATGGTGGGTCGCGCAGTTCAGCCGGTGTGGGCCGCAAAGGTCAGCTGGCGTGGGTCGCAAAGGTCAGCTGACGTGGGCTGCAACGGTCGGCTGGCGTGGGTCGCGACGGCTGGCCGGCGTGTGTCGCGAAGGTCGGCCGGCGTGGGTCGCGAAGGTCGGCTGGGTTGGGTCCCGAAGGTTGGCCGGTTGGTAAAAATGGGTCCCCGGAAAAAAAGTTTGAAAAACACTGATCTAGACTGTTTGCAATGCCGCTTAACTTTGTATCATCAACAAATTTGGATATATAACTTTTTATGCCATCATCCAAGTAGTTAATAAATAATATGGTAAGAAGTCTTACAACACCAGGTTAAAGTCCAACAGGTTTGATTCAAACACGAGCTTTCGGAGCGCAGCTCCTTCCTCAGGTGAATGGCGAGGTTCCTAATGTGTGGCGAGGATGACATACCTCGCCATTCACCTGAGGAAGGAGCTGCGCTCCGAAAGCTCGTGTTTGAATCAAACCTGTTGGATTTTAACCTGGTGTTGTAAGACTTCTTACTGTGCTCACCCCAGTCCAACGCCGGCATCTCCACATCATAATAAATAATATGAGTAACTAAGGCCACAACACAGATCCCTGTAGTACACCACTGGTCACTAGTCCTCTAGAACATTTGTCAAATTTGGAAGAAGTATTAAGGAGATTGAAGGAAGGAGGAGTGTGCCTTAGAGAGAGAAATGCACCTTCCAGGCTAAAGAGGTGGCTTACATGGTGGTAGTAGCGCATCCCCTTTAAGGCTATGGGCTACATGGACCACAGGATTGGCATGGGGTTAATCGCACAGGAATGCGCAAATCCTGGCCAATGGAGAGTTTGCACGGGGCCATGGAAGCAAGACCCCGGCCAGTGTGGACCAGGGAGCCGAGGCGTTCAGGCCTTTTGTATAGTGTACTGTGCTTGTTTTTTAAAAATATAAATATAGAGTACCTAATAGATCTGTACTTGGTTAATATATCTTTTCAAATGTCTCCTGATCAGGTTGCTTGCAAATACAGAGTTTTTAAAAAGTTTGTTTTGTCCAAGCAAATACAAGTGACTGAGTTGAATTCAATACAAATTACAGTTCTTGATGATTTCTTCAAATCAAAATACACAATACAGAGAAGTTGGAAATAAACAAAATGGCAGCTTTCAGAGCAAAAGCACAGGAACTAGTTAAAGAAATGAAGTAAAATGATTCCGGAATGAATTGTTCAAAACCCAAACCTAGTTTTAAGGTAATTGCTGTCATCAATGTTTTGTCCCCTTTCTGGCTGTGATTGAGTCGTAATAATTATAGTTCATTCAATTCGATTGAAATGTCTGTCCATCATTTGAAAACTGATTGAATAAAGCTACAATTTACTTCACACATGAAGCTCAGTTTTCTGTTCTGTCTAGTGATACATCGTGCGGCGACATATAAGATATATTAACCAAATACAGATCTCAGTAACCAATTACTTTTTTTAAGGGGCAAGTATAATCTTTTATTAATGTCACAAGTAGGCTTACATTAACACTGCAATGGAGTTACTGTGAAAAGCCCCTAATCGCCAAACTCCGGTACACTGAAGGAAATTTCAGAAGGTGCTAACAAGCACATCTTTCAGGACTTGTGGGAGGAAACCAGAGCACCTAAAGGAAATCCAAGCAGACACGGGGAGAACATGCAGAATCCGCACAGACAGTGACCCAAACCCGGGACCCTGGTGCTGTGAAGCAACAGTGCTAACCACTGTGTTACCATGCCACCCATTTAGTATGGCCAATCCACCTAGCCTGAACATCTTTAAGTTGTGGAGGTAAGACCCACGCAAACTCCACACAGTGACCCTGGGCTGGGATCAAACCCGGGTCCTCAGTGCTGTGAGGCAGCAGTGCTAACTACTGCACCACCATGCCACCCCATGTCTGTGCCTGTTATTTAACTAGCTTTGTCTTTCATCAATAAACCCCTTTGTTAACTACAGAAAGTCTCCAGTCCATGACTCGATTCACCACATCTGCAACGAGGTAAAAGTTTTTGATTTCAGCCGACAGTGGCTGTGCATTGGGGGGGGGGGGTGAGGAAGGAACAGTTGAGGAACTCTAAACACCGACAAAATATTTTTCAGAAAAACAATGTGAATGAAAATGAAAATTGCTTATTGTCACGAGTAGGCTTCAATGAAGTTAATGTGAAAAGCCCCTAGTCGCCACATTCCGGCGCCTGTCCTACGTGAATCGAACCGTGCTGCTTGCCTGCTTGGTTGCTTTAAAAGCCAGCGATTTAGCTCAGTGAGCTAAACCAGCCCCCAATGTATCTCAAAAGCTAATGGATGGATTTAAACAAAACAAGGTATGCAGATATGGCCTGGGAAGAATTTGGCAAAGATGCTGATCTGGATGCTGGATTTTGTTAAAGGATCCATTAACATTGGGAGGTAGGGTGAAGTGATTTCTTCTTAAGAACGTTATGGGTTCCCGGCGAACTATGTACGTATGTTTTGGGCATGTCCGAAATTGAGGGGATTCTGGGAGGGATTTGCGGACGTTATGTCAGAAGTCCTGGAAGGGAGGGTAACTCCGAGTCCAGAACTGGCAATATTTGGGGTATCGGAAGATCCGGAGCCAACGGGGAGAGGGAGTCCGATGTCCTGGCCTTCTTCTCCCACTTGGTCCGGACACAGATTTTGCTGAGATGGAGGGACTCGGAGCCCCCGAAGTCAGAAGTGAGGGTCAGCGATATGATTGAGGGTTTCTCAGTCTGGAAAAAAATCAAGTTCACTTTGAGAGGATCAATTCAGGGGTTCGCCCGGAGGTGTCAGCCATTCATCAGCAGTAAGAGGGGGGGAGGGGAAAAGGGTGGGAGAGGAAAACAGAATGCATGGCAATGTTAGATAAGGACAGGGATCTTAGTATACAGGTAATTAGGGGATAGGGCGGCGGCGGTATGAGGGGACGCTGTTTACTGTTTTTTTGTTTTTTACGTGTTTTGCGTGAGTCTGTCGGCCCAAGCGGTCGTTTAAGAAATGTTAATGTGTTAAATTACAAATGCTTCAATAAAATATTTTCTAAAAAAAAAGAATGTTATGGGTTGTTTTATTTGGAATGCTGTTGATAGTTTTAAAACTTGTAAATTGTCTCAGCTGCTATGCTGAAAATTGGCATGGCGATCAAAACATGAGCAGAGCTTTCAGTGCATATTGTTGGATATAGATTGATCTGAAGCCACCTTGTGTTATGATATCAGCAGAGACAAGTAACATTTTTCTTTTGGAAATCCAAAAACACAGGTATTTGGTAAAAAAAATGAGGCCACAAAATTACAGTTTAAAAAAAATTTAGATGACCCAATTCAGTTTTTCCAATTAAGGTGCAATTTAGCGTGTTCAATTCACCTATCCTGCACATCTTTGTGTTGTGGGAGCGAAACCTACGCAAACAAGGGGAGAATGTGCAAACTCCACACAGACAGCGACCCAGAGCCAGGATCGAACCTGGGACCTCGGTGCCGTGAGACTGCAGTGCTAACCACTGAGCCACTGTTGCTGCCCCACAAAATTACTGTTTATAACAAAATAATTTTACACCACAAAAATCAAAGACCACAAATATAAATAATTTCATTCTATCTTAATTAGTCATTTGCATTGAAGATATTAAAAGTATAATGAACACAATCACTTAGTCTAAACCAAATTTCGAACTCAACTTTCCTTCTACACCTATTTGACTTGTACCCCAAAAAGCTCAAGTAAGAGACACATCAGAAATTGTAAGATTAACTACTTAGCGGCAGGGTAGCACAGTGGTTAGCACTATTGCTTCACAGTGCCTGGGACCGGGGTTTGATGTCCAGCTTGGGTCACTGTCTGTGCGGAGTCTGCACGTTCTTCCCATGTCTGCGTTGGTTTCCTCCGGGTGCCCGGGTATCCTTCCACAATTCCCAAAAGACATGCTTGTTAGGTGAATTAGACTTTCTAAATTCTCCCTCAATGTACCCGAACAGGCGCCGGTGGATGGCGACTAGGGATTTTCACAGTAATTTCAATGCAGTATTAATGTAAGTCTACTTGTGACACCAATAAAGATTATTATATTATTATTGTTTCAAAGATTGCATATGGTTAGGGATTTCTAGAGCCTTTCTGCTTACTTTCAATAAGGATGTTCCTTCCCTTCTCTTCGAACCATCCAATGGTTGCTGACTCTCGATTAAACACGGGCGTTGCAGGAGTCTTAAGCGTAGTGACGTCGTGTCAGAACTCTCCTGGTTCTAATGCTCTTTAACTCTGGGATCTTGCATCTAAGAACTTTCTTTCTGGTTATGTAATTTTGCCAAGCGCCAAGAGCTTTCCTCTTCTTGTCGATAAGGTACCAGTCTCTGGTGTTTCCTGGTCTTGTAGCCAATGCTCTCTTCACAACTTGAGATAGTGGCTGTCTTCAGCTCTGTGTGCTCCATTCCATCAGAAAGAACACTTTGGAGATTTCGGAGAAAACATTGTTGGAAGTTCACTCGCATGCTTGGCTCTTGAAGCCACTCAACGTAAATCTTTTTTCCGAGTTGTTTCTCCATCTTCCGCTGCTTCTAGTGGAATTGGCTTATAATTTGGGCTAACCCATGATACGTCAGATATTCTTCTGCTATTATGCAGATATGAACGAAGTGAAACAAATGTCATGACAGGCAACACATAGACGGCGGAGGCACTGAAACAATATTTTGCCTCTGTCTTCACAGTAGAGGATAATAAAAATGTTACAAAAACAGCAGTTACTGCAGAGGAACTTGGTGAAATTAAACATCACTAGAGAGAAGCTATTGAATAAACTAATGGAATTAAAGACAGATAAGTCTCTGGTACCTGATGGCCTACACCCTAGTGTATTAAAGGAAGTGGCAGCAGAGATAGTGGATGCATTGGTTATGATGTTTCAAAATTCCCTGGATTCCGGAAAGATCCCGTTGGATTTGAAATATGCTAATGTGACACTCCTATTCAAAAAGGGAGAGAGGCAAAAGGTAGGAAACTATAAATCAGTTAGCTTGACCTCTGTAGTGGGGAAGTTTCTGGAATTAATCATTCAGGAGGAGATGACTGAAAATTTGGAAAGACAAAGCTCAATCCACCTGTCAGCATGGTTTTATGAAGGGTAAATCATGCTTGACAAATGAGCTTGAGTTCTTTGAGGATGTAACCAGCAAGGCGGATAATGGGGAACCTGTGGATGTGGTATATTTAGACTTCCAGAAGGCATTTGACAAAGTGCCACATAAAATACTGACGCAGAAGGTAAAATTGCAGGGGCTTGGGAGTAGAGTTCAAGATTGCATTGAGGATTATCTGGCTGACAGAAAACAGAGGGTTGGGATAAATGGGTCCTTCTCTGGCTGACGAACTGTAATGAGCAGGGTATCGCAGGGGGCTGTCCTTGGACCTCAATTGTTTAAATCTATATAAATGATCTGCAAGCAGGGAGAGTGCAACACAGCAAAATTTGCAGATGATACTAAAATAGGTGGGAAAGCAGACAGTGAAGAGGAGATAAAGAGTTTTCAGATCGATACAGATAGACGAGGAGAATGGACCAAAAATTAGAAGATGGAGTTTAATGTAGATAAGTGTGAGGTTATACATTTTGGCCAAAAAAAAAAAGAAAGGCAAATTATTATCTAAATGGAAAGCAGATTCAAAATGCGCTGGGGAGGAGATCTGGGTGTCTTTGTTCATGAATCACAGAAAGTCAGTAAGAAGGTACAAAATGTAATAAAAAAGGCAAAGTAAATTTTAGCATTTATTACAAAAGGACTGGAGTATTAAAGTAGAGAAGTATTGCAATCGTATCGGGTGTTGTGAGTATTATGTTCAGTTTTGGTCTCCTAATTTGAGGAAGGATGTGGTGGCATTGGACGCAGTTCAGATTCACTAGGTTGATTCCGGGGATGAAAGGGTTGCCATATGAGGAGAGATTGAACAGTTTGGGTTTATACTTGCTGGAGTTCAGAAGAATGAGAGGGGATCTGATCGAGATATATAAAATAGTAAAAGGGATTGGTAAAGTAAAAGTAGACCAAATGTTCCCCTTTATGGGGAAATCTATAACGAGAGGTCACAGATATAGGTTGAAAGATGGTAGATTTAAGACTGAGACGAGAAGGAACTGCTTCTCGCAGAGGGTAGTGAAATTGTGGAACTCACGGCCCCATCGTGTGGTGGAGTCTGAATCATTAAATGGTTTCAAGAAGGAGATAGATATATTTCTAAGAGACAACGGGTTAAAAGGATGCGGGGAACAGGCAGGGAGGTGGATTTGAAACCAGGAAGAGATCAGACATGATCTGATTGAATGGCGAAGCAGGTTCAAAAGGCTGACTTGCCTACTTCTGCTCCTAATTCTTATGTCCATAAATATTCATCAGTTATATTTAAATTTGAAAACACCCATGACAACTTTTGTTGGGCAGGAAAGTTGTGGCCATGATAAAGAGCCTATTTGTTCAGAAGGCTCTTTTATAGCTCGCCCGTACCTGCTACATGGTCACCTGTCAGTGGATTTCACCAATAAAACGTTTCCCTCATCACCTGATCACATACGTCTCCTGTGCATGCCTCAGGCACTTTAGATTTTATCTGCAATCATGTGAGAAATGGGGAAAAAGCAAGAGAGCAGAAATGGCGTCTGCTTCATGATCCACCATCAGCCCATTGTGTTCTGTAAACCTCAGGAGGTACATTAACCTCAGAGACATAGGATGAAATTTTAACTCAGTCAAAACCCGCCCACTTGACCAGAGTTAAAAATCACACCCCTTGAGCACGGTGTCGCAGTAGATAGCACTGCTGCCTCACGGCATCAAGGTCCCAGGTTCGATCCCGGCTCTGGATCACTGTACGTGTGGAGTTTGCACATTCTCCCCGTGTTTGCGTGGGTTTCGCCCCCACAACCCAAAGATGGGCAGGCGAGGCTGATTGACCAAGGTAAAATTGCCCCCTAATTGGAAAAAATGAATTGGGTACTTGTCAGGTGGATGTACCTTTAAGAAATAGGTGTTTATCAAATAGCTGCAGTGATGTCAGAGTGTGGGTGGAGCTGGGCTGTCTTTCTCTTTCGTTTTAAACTGTAAAGCTGCTTTGTGGCTCTGTTTATGGTTTTGTTTTCAGTTGGAGAGCTGCATTCAAACACGAAACTGTATATCTCTCTCTCGAAAGAATGTATCCAGCTCACTTGATGATTTCAAAGTAATACCTGTTTCTGCAGAGAATTTAAACCTGCTGTCTTTGTAAAAAGCGTTCAACTTATAGATGTTGCGAGGATAGGTATTAAGGGTTACCTAAAGAGTATTATATCTGTGGGGTTACGTGTGTTGATAAGATGTTTACAGTGGGTTTATGAAATGTTAACTGGGTTCAAAGAATAAACATTGTTTTGTTTTTAAAATACTTAAGGTCTCTGTTGCATAACAGCTGGAGAGTGGACCCTTGTGCTCCCCATAGCCAAAACCTATTAACAGTCGTGGTTCAGATGAACTCCATGATATACTTTAGAGTTTTCTAAATCCGGGCCCATAACATACTTTAATTTAAAAAAAAAATTTAGAGAACCCAATTCATTTTTCCAATTAAAGGACAATTTAGCGTGGCCAATCCACCTAACCTGCACATCCTTTGGTTTGTGGGGGCGAAACACACGCAAACACAGGGAGAATGTGCAAACTCCACACGGACAGTGACCCAGAGCCGGGATCGAACCTGAGGCAACAGGGCTAACCCACTGCGCCACCGTGCTGCCTAACATACACTAAATTTAAAAAACAATCACACCTCTTGGTGATTCCTTTTGTAATTTTTCAAACAATAATTGAAGTTTGAAGCAAACAGCCTCTGACTATCTCACCTGATTATCACGGGGATTGTATTGACAGTACAGCCTGATTGTCACCTGCTTCCAGTTGGCGGTCAGAAAATGTAAACATTCGAATTACTAACAGCTGTCAGACACAAAAATAGATAGAGTGATGCCAAGGACTGGAGTTTCTGATCGTTGCACTGTTTTCTTTCAACACAAATTTGCCAAATAGACCAAACTGGTACAAAATATCAAAATGTATCAAGTGCAAATTATGCCCAGTGCGAATAAAGTTTCTGCAGTTTTTAAAAATGAGTTTAAGAAAGCACTGTGCTGGAAAATGGCCAAACCCACAGATTGAATTCAACACCATATTAAGTTTTTGCGAATTGTGCTCATTTGGGGGTATTTGAGGAGGCTTTTAAAAGTTAAGCTCTTTTTTTTTTAAAATAATTTTTATTGAATTTTTCAAAATACAAACATTTTAACCCCCCCTACATTCACATTTAAATTATACCAAAACAAAGTCAAACCCCCCTACTTAACAAGAAAAAGAAAAAAAAAGTCTCCCCCCCCCCACCCACGCGCCCCCCCCACCCCCCCCCCCCCCCCCCCCCCCCCCCCGCCGGCGAACCGACAGTCAGACCAACTTATCATTTCTAGCAGCGTCCTCGGGCAGGCCTTGCCCGTGCCACCACCGCTACCGTACTTCCTTCGTCTTTGTCCCCCCTCCCCCCCCCCCTCCTCCCCCCTCCCTCCCGCCCTCCCCTCCCCTCCCCTCCCGGGTTGCTGCTGTCACGGCCTCAGTCTCTATCTCTGATCCAAGAGGTCTAGGAAGGGTTGCCATCGCCTGGAAAACCCCTGCACCGACCCTCTCAGGGCGAATTTGATCCTTTCCAATTGGATGAAGTTTGCCATGTCGTTTAACCAGGTGTTAACACTCGGAGGCCTTTCGTCCCTCCACTGAATCAGGATCCTCCTCCGAGCCACCAAGGACGCAAAGGCTAATATTCCAGCCTCCCTCGCCTCCTGTACCCCCGGTTCCACCCCAACCCCGAAGATCGTAAGTCCCCATCCTGGCTTGACCCTGGACCCCACCACTCTCGACACCGTCCCTGCCACCCCCTTCCAGAACTCCTCCAGTGCCGGACATGCCCAAAACATATGTGCATGATTCGCAGGGCTTCCCGAACATCTAATACACCTGTCTTCACCCCCGAAAAAACCGACTCATCCTTGTCCCCGTCATGTGGGCTCTATGCAGTACCTTAAATTGAATGAGACTTAGTCTCGCACATGACGACGACGAGTTGACCCTCTCCAGGGCGTCTGCCCATGTCCCGTCCTCTATCTGTTCCCCCAGCTCTAACTCCCACTTATCTTTCAGCTCCTCTACTGGTACCTCCTCCACCTCCTGCATAATCTTATAGATGTCCGAGATCTTCCCCTCCCCGACCCAGACCCCTGATAGCACCCTATCACTCACCCCCCTGTCGGGGAGCGCGGGGAACCCCGCTACCTGTCGTCTGGCAAATGCCTTCACTTGGAGGTACCTGAACGTGTTCCCCGGGGGGAGCCCAAATTTCTCCTCCAGCTCTCCCAGGCTCGCAAACCTCCCCTCTATAAACAAGTCCCTCAGTTGTCTAATACCCGCCCTCTGCCAGCTCTGGAATCCCCCTCCTGTGTTTCCCGGCGCAAATCTGTGGTTCCCTCTTAGTGGTGCCCCTATCAGACCTCCCACTTCCCCCCTGTGTCGCCTCCACTGCCCCCAGATCTTGAGGGTGGCCGCCACCACCGGGCTCGTGGTATACCTCGTGGGAGGGAGCGGCCATGGTGCCGTTACCAGTGCCCCTAAGCTTATGTTGCCGCAGGATGCCCTCTCCATGCGCTTCCAGGCTGCCCCCTCCCCTTCCATCATCCACTTTCGTACCATCGATGTATTTGCCGCCCAGTAATATCCTGAAAGGTTGGGTAACGCCAGCCCTCCACTATCCCTACTCCGCTCCAAAAAGACCCTTCTAACTCTCGGGGTGCCATGTGCCCACACATACCCCATGATACTACTCGTTACCTTCCTGAAAAAGGCCCTGGGGAGGAAGATGGGCAGACACTGGAACAAAAACAAGAACCTCGGGAGGACCGTCATTTAACTGACTGCACCCTCCCTGCCAGCGACAGCGGCACCATGTCCCACCTCTTAAACTCCTCCCCCATCTGTTCCACCAGTCTGGAAAAGTTCAACTTGTGGAGGGTCCCCCAGTTCTTTGCCACCTGCACCCCCAAATACCTAAAACTTTTAACTGCTCTTTTGAAGGGGAGCCTCCCAATTCCCTCCCCTTGGTCTCCCGGGTGTATTACAAAGACCTCACTTTTCCCCAGATTTAATTTATATCCCGAAAAGTCCCCGAACTCCGCTAGTATCCCCATTACCTCCGGCATTCCCCCCTCCGGGTCTGCCACATACAACAACAAATCATCCGCATAGAGCGAGACCCGATGTTCCTCCCCTCCCCTTGTCAGTCCTCTCCACCCCCCTGAACCCCTCAGTGCCATCGCCAACGGCTCAATCGCTAATGCAAAGAGTAAGGGAGATAGGGGACATCCCTGCCTAGTACCTCGATGGAGCCCAAAATATTCTGACCTCCTCCCGTTTGTTACCACACTTGCCGTCGGAGCTGAATAGAGCAGTTTTACCCACTTGATAAATCCCTCCCCAAACCCAAACCTTTCCAACGTCTCCCACAAGTATTCCCACTCCACCCTGTCAAATGCCTTCTCCGCGTCCAGCGCTACCACTATCTCCGCCTCCCCTTCCACTGCTGGCATCATAATCACATTTAACAATCTCCGGACATTTGTGTTAAGTTGGCGTCCCTTCACGAACCCCGTCTGGTCTTCATGGACTACCCCTGGCACACAGTCCTCTATCCTGGTTGCCAGGACCTTTGCTAACAGCTTGGCGTCAACATTCAGGAGGGAGATGGGCCTGTAGGACCCGCACTGGACCGGGTCCTTGTCCCGCTTCAAAATCAAGGAGATCAGGGCCTGCGACATTGTTGGGGGCAGTACCCCCCCCCCCTCGCGCGCCTCATTGAAGGCTCGCACCAGCACTGGACCCACCAAGTCCACAAATTTCCTGTAAAACTCCACCGGGAACCCATCCGGCCCCGGCGCCTTCCCTGCCTGCATCTGGCCTATCCCTTTAATTAGCTCCTGCAGCTCTATCGGCGCCCCCAACCCTTCCACCAGCTCCTCCTGTACCTTTGGGAACCCCAATTTGTCGAGAAAGTTCTTCATTCCCCCTCTCCTCTTCGGCGGTTCAGACCTATACAATTCCCTATAGAAGTCCCTAAAGACCCTATTCACCTCTTGCCCCTTCTGCACTACGTCCCCACCCCTCTCTCTCACTCCCCCAATCTCTCTGGCTGCATCTCGCTTACGAAGCTGGTGTGCCAGCATCCTGCTCGCCTTTTCCCCGTACTCAAAAAGTTAAGCTCTTTTTTACATGCCAGGGCATGATTGGCAGCTTTACAAATTAAAAAATCTGGGGGTCATGTGATGTGAGCATGGGAATGGCTGCGCTTTCTGTGAGCTCTGGCTCTGCTCACCTTGTAATCCTTTATTTTATCCTGGTGCACATTTTATATTTGTCTTTTCTTGGGAGATATGCCTTGCGCTATATCCCTGGAGGATCCTGATTGGTGTTTTGCAAAGAGAAGCCCAGTAAATTGTCGAAAATCCTCTTTTGATTGTGGCGGTCGGAGTGGGCTGGGTAGGTGAACGGGCTATTGTTGCTGGTGAACGGGCTTTTGCCTCAGCTGTGCCGTGTGCATCCGCATGATGATTGCCGTGGAAAATGTTATTCCGGACGAAGATCTCAGCTCTTTGGTGCAGGTCTTTGGAACTCACTTTGAAGATTTGTGAGGTATCCTCGGGAGAATGGTGTTGGCGTATAAGAGTTCCTACATTCAGAAGAGCACTTTCCCTGGTAAGGGCCCGCCTTCAAGATGCTGTCATGTTGTTTATCCTGATGGATTTGGGAGATAGGGGCTGGACAAGGTGTGTCCATGAGCCTGGTCCCTGGCAAGAATTGGGAGGCAAGGTCCTGATTGACTTTGAAAATTGGCTGCCATGCCTAAGTAATCTTGATTTGGAGGCTAATTGCATCAGGTTTGATGGAACACAGTGTATCCAATCTTCAAGACAGGGAGTCGGTTGAGCCCCCCACCCCTTCCCCCGGGCCACTGGCCCTATATTATCCTATCCTCTATACTCGTTGCAGGAGGTTGGAGGTGGCTTATTGGTCGAGTCAGCCCAACCCTCTTTTCTGCTGCAAGGGCATGCGAGATGTGAGCATGAGGCAAGTGTTGTTTGTTACATTTTTCCAACAAAAATCATTTGAGTCGATTATGTAAAATGTGTTCTGTGCAGGTTTACCCCTTTTAGTCATTATGTGTTAAAATCCTTATGGTTATGGGAGAGGGGTGCTTTTTGGACACCCTTATCTCATTTATAATGAAGATGAGTGAAGACAGGGTGGTGTGGATGGTGGGAGTGGCGTCGGATGGTAGGGTTGGTTAAATCCTCACAGATTGAGCTGTAATTTGCGCATGGATTGCTGATTGTGCCCAAACTAAATACTCAATAATTCACTCGATTCTCCCTATAGTTTCAGACCCACCTCCTCTCAGCCAAACGTGCTAATCTAATACCTCTTGCAGCATCTGCACTTCTGACTCTTTTGGGTCCAGTAGTCCAGCCCAGTAGCCCGGCTGTTTGCAGTGCTTTTCGCTGTGCCAGCCTTTCCAAGTACCTAATGTTCCACTCATGTCTCTGTTACCACTCTTAAATATATCAATTTTTTTTTAAATGAAAGGTGGACAAAAAAAAACCCAATTCTGTTCTATTAGAATTTGGATTATGCTGGTTCATGGAATGTTTCATGTTTAATAACATAAAAATGAGTTTGAGCAGAAACCTGAGCAAGCAATTCAATATTGTGCAGCAATTACTGGAACTGTAAAAGTTTAAATGAGAAGGCCTTTTCCAGATCCAGTCCTTGGACAGTCTCTTAATTTCCCTCTAAACTACACAACACAAGTTCCAATGATGAACAAATCCCCAGTGTTCTCCCGGATATTTCAATGGGCCCGAGCATCTATCTATGCCGATAGACCGAGCACCTATCTATGCACAATAACTATGCCACCAACAGTTACCTCATGCCACCTTTCCTCACCCCAACCCTGTCCGCTGTCTATTTTCACAGTCACCCTACAACTTCCTGGGTCTTATGACTATTTGATGTCATCTTTCAATTCAAAAGTCCTGAGGATGGCTTTTGAATTAGATAAAGTGAAACAGTTAAGGGCTTATCCGCTGATATCGAATAAAATGAATATTGAAACTGCTCCGTCAGCTTATGTGCTGGAGGTGGGGTGAGACTTGTGGTTTCAATTTTCATAAACCGTAGCAAACAGGGCCCCTGAGTACAGCAGGATTATTTCTGCAGCAAAATGCAGTGAATAAAGAATAGTTACATAACACAAAGTATGTGTAGAAAATCAGTCCCAGTTAATTACTGATGTGATTGATGGGGGGAAGCACCAATCACCTCCATTCTGATTGGGACATGTGGTGCCACATAATATTTGACATATTATGCAGCAATTATTGAAATTATAAACATTTAACTGATAGGACCTTCTCCAAATCTACAACTGCAAGGATAATTTAATGATCTCCCCCAACAAATTTGGTCTCATACTTTATGCTACTTGCTGTTTCTCTCTTCCTCAAATGTTTCCCATTCAAATTACCCATTTCTTACTCATCCTTTCTTTCTCCCTCCAACCACCTCAAATGCTCACTCCTCTCCCATTTCTTCTCCCTTCTACCACAATTAAACAAACATGTAGCCTTTCACTCTCCCTTTAAGCACCTCTGCCTTGAGCAACTGTGATCTCTTCCAATCTGTCGTCCACCCTCAGCAGCCTCATTGTACATTCCTTACTCTTTTGATTGTCCTCCCAGTTCTTGGCTGAAGCTTCCCACTTTTTCTCCCACCTGCTTGCCAGCAAACACACTGTCCACACTGTGTTCCTTTCCACTTGCCGTTTCTGTCCACAACCTACCACCTTAAGCAAATGTCCCCTCCTTTGCCTCCCATCTGAATATATATATCTATTCCTGGCCATCACACTGCATTCACCATTTGAAGATTCTACCTCTGTTCAGGTCTCTCTCCAACCCATGAACTCAAAAGATATCCACAGCCTATAGGGCCAGATGCCTCCCACTGCCCTGTGCTCTGCTCCAACATCTCAAAATACTCACTACCTTACCATTCAATCATCCATATTCCTATCAAAAAGGAAACTTGAAAGCTGAGGAAGTCACCCCAGATAGTAAAATACAAAAAAGGAGACAACAGCTGAAAAGAGGACAGATAACCAGGAAACAGGAGAAACCAAAAGAAAAGAGAGATGCAGCGGATAGAAAAAAGAAAATAGTCAAAACTGAGAATGTGTTGTCCTATTTACAATCTGTAATGTATTAAAGTACTTATGAAGTGTGAACAGGGTAAGCAAGTGTGTCTCAATCAGATCGAAAAATGTTTACTGAGGAACACAGAGTGTGAAGCAGGAAGTGTATGTTAGAGTATTTCATTCAATATTAAATCATGCACAGAAAATGAAATGAAGAGGTCAGAAAGAAGAAAGTAAGAAGGTGTGATAAAAAAGGACAAATTGGAAAAATGCATTTTAAAAATCTCCAATTGTAATTAAAAGCGGAAGCCATGAAACTCCACAATTGCAAAAGTTAATTTTCAGTTCCAGAGAGACCGATTGGAAATAATTAAGATCTAAGACTAATGTCGTCATGAAAATTTCACTGGCACTTTAATGAAAAGCCCTAGGGCGGAATTCTCCGTTCCCGGGAAAAATCGGGAGGGCCGTCGTGAACTCAGCCGAGTTTCACTCGGCCGCTCCTCGCCCCCTATTCTCCCCTCCCGGCGGGGCTAGGAGCGGAGCTCCGTAACTCTCGGCCGCTGGGCGGCGCGCCGAGAGTGACCCGACGGCGGCGCCAATGTGACGTCAGCCGCGCATGCGCAGGTTGGCCGGCTCCAACCCGCGCATGCGTGGCTGACATCACGACGGCTGACAGCTCGGACCTGCGCATGCGCAGTGGCCGTCTTTCCCCTCAGCCGCCCCGCAAGATGTGGCGGCTTGATCTTGCGGGGCGGCGGAGGGGAAATAGTGCGTCAGATTGAGACGCCGGCCCGATTATTGGTGGGCACCGATCGCGGGCCTGTCCCCTCGCGAGCACAGTCGTGGTGCTCATTCCCCACCAGGCCCCCTATAAGCCCCAAAACGGGTATCTCACGGCGATTTCACGACGGCAACGACCAGGTGTGGTTGCCGCTGTCATGTAACGGTCGCGAACGGCAGGCCGCTTGGCCCATCCGGGTCGGAGAATCGGCAGTCACCATGAAAAACGGCGAGCAGCGATACTTCCGAGCGGGGGGTGGGAGAATCGCGGGGGGTGCCAGGGGGCTGTGAAATTAGTCGGGGGGCCCTCCCGCGATTCTCCCACCCGGGCGTGGGGAGCGGAGAATCGCCCCCCTAATATTTTCTGGCATGTTGTGAGCAAGTACCACGGGCGCGATTCTCCGCACCCGCGGAAAATCGCGAACTTGGCCGTGAAAACGGCCGAATTTTGCGACGGCCCGACACGGCCCATTTCCCGAGGTTTTCACGCCCGGGAAATGGGCTAGGAACGGGGCCGCGTCAATCACATGCGCGATGACGCTGGAACATGGCGACGAGACGAACACGCCCACGTGACGCCGCCCGACGCCGTAAAAAGGCGCGGGCGAGCACAGAAACTAGGCCAGGATGTCGGAGCTGAGGAGAGCAGCCCCTCGATTCGTGAGGCTGATGTGGAGATGCTGCTCGAATCAATCGAGCAGAGGAGGGGCATCATCTGCCCGCGTTGAGGGCATCGCCACCCTACCAGCGCGGTGCGCCAGGCCTGGCGTGAGGTGGCTGCTGCCGTCAGTGCTGTGAGGCAGACCCCTCGCTCTGCAGAGCAATGCAGGAAAAAGATGCACGACCTCACCAGGGCTGCCAGGGTAAGTGCCAAGAGGGTGCCCCCGGGTCACAACCATCCCTCCCCCCTTTACTTAATCCCCCCGGCACGGGGGGTGGAGGGGGATTGGGGCAGAGTGAGTTGAGGGTGGTTCACAAAGTTGTCACAGACCCAGCGCTCTGGCCCCCGTGGAGAGATGCAATGGTCTTATTACAACTTGACCCCCAAACTGTGCCAGTATCTGAACGGACTGCTGATACCTGCCGTATTGTAATGATCTACCTATGCCCCCTCCCCCAACAGGACAAGACCGCTCACAACACCCGTAAGCGGAGCAAGACTGGAGGGGGTTCGCCCATCCTGCGGCCCCTCACCACGTTTGAGCAGAGGGCACTGGACCTTGTTGTGGGATCTGCCACCCGGGAGATCGCACAATGCGAGGTTGGCGGAGCTGCAACAAGTGAGACAACCCTGCATGACAAACACCCCCCCTCCCCCATCCTCTGTCCCTTCACACACCCTGCCCACTGGGACACCTCCCCCATCCTCTGTCCCTTCACACCCTGCCCACTGGGACCGTCCAGCGCCCGGGCGAGCGAATCTAAATAACTCGTTTCATTCTCTTCCCTAGGACGTGATGCCGAATGACCAGGGCTGTCTGCCTCCAGGCGGACACAGGCATCTGCCCCCACCACACCCGGGGCCGCACGACAGAGGGTGCCCGATCAGCGGGGAGTCCCATCCTCTCCAACCGAATCTGTGGAGCAGGACGCCCAGAGGGCGGCGACACAGCCAGAGAGAGAAATGGCCCGCGAACGCCCTGCGGCCTCTCAGCGGGCCGATGACATAGAGGAGGCGTCCACCCAAGACGACCCAGAACTTGCGGCACAGCTATCTCCCACACCATCCACCATCCCAGAGACACTCACCCCGGCGGGCCTATTTAGTGATGAGGCTCCTGGGTCACAGTCTGGGTCGCACATCACAGCTGAGCAGGTTCAGCAGGTGGAGGTCGGAGCAGCCGAGGGCCCGGACTGGCGGAGGCCAGGCCAGGCCCAGCATGCAGTTGGCTCCCAGACGTTTTCCGAGTTCCTGGACTTTCTCAACCCACCCGCACGGCCGATGCATCAAGAAACCCAGGGACACAATGACGGGATGAGGGCTGTCTTCCAGACTCTTCAGACGCTGTTAGAGGAGTCGAACCGCGTCCACGAGCAGGGAGTGGTGCCGCTCATGGCAGCAACCCAGGCCGACACCGCACGGGTGGCATCCGCGGTGGAAGCAATGGGTCAGGTTATGCAAGGCATTGGGGTTAATGTGCACGCGTCATCCTCGGCCCTGGACAGGGTTGCCCTCTCGCAGGCAGCAATGTGCCAGAGCCAAAACGACATTGCCGGCGCGCTGTGGGCCTTGGCCGAGTCTCAGCAGGTCATGGCCCAGTCGCAGCACGCCATGGCACAGTCCCAGCAGTCAGTCGCGGAGAACATCAACCGCCTGACACATGTGCTGGATGGTGTTGTGCACTCACAGGTTGAGATCGCACAGTCCCTGGCGGGAATGTCTAACTCAGGGGTGGGCAAACTTTTCCGTGCAAGGGCCACATTCAGAAATTCACAATTTTAAAGGGCCGCATAGTACATTAAGTAAAATAATTAATATTTTAAATAGCCAAAATAAAAGGTCTTTAAAGAAAAAAAAGCACATTTATTTGAAAAACAAAGTAACTCAGTAAGTAACAGAACAATGTCAATGAGAATGATGCATCTGACTGCAGTCATTTACCAGTTTGTTGAAATCAGGTGTCAAGTTGCTTGTGCTGATCCTTAACACTGACAGAAGCACAGCCTGGCCGAGTCAACGATAAAAACGCGCGTAGTGGGGCGGATGAGTGGGGCTGCCTTATTGGTCGGTTTAGTTGGGTGTGCGACCAATAGGAGTCCAGGTTACAAACAATAATAAGGCTTATTGTTTGTAACCTGGACTCCTATTGGTCGCACACCCAACTAAACCGACCAATGAGACAGCCCCACTAATCCACCCCACTACGCGCGTTTTTATGCGGCCCGCCAATGAGGTGCCCGGAATCATAACCGGCAGTTTTGAAAAGCCGCCGGGGAAAAGCCGCTGAAATAAATGCGCTTATTGAATAAGCGCATTTACTTCAGCGGCTTTTCCCCGCCGGCTTTTCAAAAATGCCGGTTATGATTCCGGGCATCTCATTGGCGGGCCGCATAAAAACCTTTGTCGGGCCGCATGCGAGCCGTAGTTTGCCCACCCCTGGTCTAACTCCTTGGACTCCGTCTCTGCAAACCTTTTGGATCCTGGTGGATACCGTTGCAGGCCTCCAGGACTGGCAGCGCCAGGTGTCGGTGGCGCGACGGGGCACCTCCCCGCTCGCACCTCTGTCCCAAAGTGAGGCCCGGGGGCCACCGGGCTCCCCGAGGGAGGAGGAGGTTTCGGGGCCCGTCCCATCAACTCCATCACGGGACGTCCCGGGCAGCACGGTGGCCTAGTGGTTAGCACAACCGCCTCACGGCGCTGAGGTCCCAGGTTCGATCCCGGCTCTGGGTCACTGTCCGTGTGGAGTTTGCACATTCTCCCCGTGTCTGCGTGGGTTTCGCCCCCACAACCCAAAAAAAAATGTGCAGTGTAGGTGGATTGGCCACGTTAAATTGCCCCTTAATTGGAAAAAATAATTGGGTAATCTAAATTTATAAAAATAATTAAAAAAAAAAAAAAAAATCACGGGACGTCCCGGAATTCTAGGCCTCCCCCTGATGCATCGGGTGGGCAGCAGGCAGAGCAGGGTGGCACAACGACACCCGAGACGCCCGCAGAACAGCCTGGCCCATCAAGGCCGGGTCGCCCCAGGAAACGCTTGCCGAAGGAGAAACTAGTTGAAGGGGGCGATTCGCAGCAGTCCTCCTCCACTCCTCATGTATCATCTGGGGAATCACTTAGACGTAGTGGTAGGGCTCGTAAGGCAACAAAGAGAGACACTTAGTAAGTTGGCACGGGTGAAGGGCACAGTTTAGTTGTAGGGGCTAGGGCACCTGTAAATGTTTGTTCACATTAAACGCACTGTTCCAGGGCAGCACGGTGGCCAAGTGGTTAGCACAACCGCCTCACGGCGCTGAGGTCCCAGGTTTAATCCCGGCTCTGGGTCACTGTCTGTGTGGAGTTTGCACATTCTCCCCGTGTCTGCGTGGGTTTCGCCCCCACAACCCAAAAAATGTGCAGAGTAGGTGGATTGGCCATGCTAAATTGCCCTTTAATTGGAAAAAATAATTGGGTAATCTAAATTTATTTTTTTTAAAAACAAAAAAAACCGCACTGTTCCACCTTACTTGTAATACCGTGTGATTGTTCCACAGCCACAGGAATCGTGATGGTGACCGAGTGTCGCTGGGGTTGACGAGCGGTGAAACTTCGGTGCCAGGTGTGCAGTCCCTTCCCCCCCACCCCCTCCCACAGCTAGCCCACGCGGGAACGTGATAGAGTGTCCGTGACGATCTCAGCGGCCACCAAGGTGGATGGTTCAGCTATTGCCATGGGTCAGACTCTCTCTAACGATTCTGAGTTCACAGCTCTTCGCAGAGCGGGCTGTCATCATTCCACACAGGGCTGGCTCAAGGCACCGGCAACTCGGGCAGTTGCCCGGGGCGCCATGTGCTAGGGGGCGCCAGAGACTCGGGTCCCGCGCATGCGCAGTTGGGCAGGTGCCAACCAGCGCATGCGCGGTGGCCGCCCTCCCCCAGGGCGGCCCCCCCGCTCGGTCCGCTCCCCCCGCCCCCCCTCGGGTCCGCCCCCGCCCCCCTCGGGTCCTTCCCCCTCGGGTCCGTCCCCCCCTCGGGTCCGCCCCCCCCCTCGGGTCCGCCCCCACCCCGCCCCCCTCGGCCCCCTCCCCTCGCCCCCCCCCCCCCGCCCCCCCCCCCCGGCCCCCCCCCTCGGCCCCCCCTCTGCCCCTCCCCCCCAAGGGCGCCGAAGTTCAGCTTGCCCGGGGCACCAGCAACCCTAGGGCCGGCGCTGATTCCACATGGCATTGATCACACCCGCTGACACAGCCATTGATGTTGTACCATACCGTCTGGACCCAGTGGTAAGGGTGATGTCTAAGTGGAGCAGTGTACACTGAGAGGGGGTGGGGGTGGGGGGTGGGGGGGGGGGGGTGCTGTGGTGGTGGCAGTTGTGTGTTGACCCTCTGCACGACTAGCGATGCAGGTGGTGGTTTGGTGTTCAGCAGGGACGTCGCATACGACGCGTGAACCGTGCTGCCACCAAGGCGTTGCGTGCCCGCCGTCCTCGCCGGGTCCGTCGTGCCGCCTCCTGGACATCACCAGCACCTGGGTCGTGTCTGCGTGCTGCGCCCGCCACTCCGCCAGCCTCCTCCTCCTCCTCCTCCTCCTCTGTCCTGGCACCACTGCCACTGGCTTCTCCCTCCGCCTCCTGCAGCAGGTCATCTCCCCTCTGCATCGCGATGTTGTGCAGCGCACAGCAGACCACAACAATGTGAGCGACCCTGTCAGGCTGGTACTGCAGGGCCCCTCCGGAGCGGTCCAGGCACCTGAATCTCATCTTCAGGAGGCCAAGGCAGCGCTCCACCACACCCCTGGTTGCTGCATGGGCCTCGTTGTATCGTGTTTCCGCATTGGTCTGAGGCCTCCGTATAGGCGTCATCAGCCAAGACCTCAGCGGATAACCCCTGTCCCCAGCAACCAGCCCCTCAGCCGGGGGGACACCCCTCAAACATCGCAGGGATGAACGACTGCGCTAGTATGTAGGAGTCATGCACACTCCCTGGGAACCTTGCACAGACGTTCATGATCCTCATGTGGGGGTCGCATACCACCTGGATATTCATGGAGTATGTTCCCCTCCTGTTTGTGAACACCTCCCTGTCCCCTGCAGGCGGGCGCATGGGGACGTGAACACAATCGATTGCCCCCTGCACCATCGGTATCCCGGCCACACTGGCAAATCCACGAGCTCGTGAGTCTTGAGTTGCTCGGTCCTCGGGAAAGGTGATGTAGCGATCGGTGATGACATAGAGGGCGTTGGTCACATCCCGGATACACCTGTGGACCGATGACTGGGAGATCCCGGAGAGGTCCCCGCTCGGAGACCGGAAGGAGCCGGTCACATAGAAGTTAAGAGCGACCGTCACCTTGATGGCAACCGGGATCGCGTGTCCTCCCCCCGTTCCACGTGGGGCGAGGTGCGCCACGAGGTGACAGATATGTATCACCGTCCGCCTATGCAGCCGGAGTCTCCTCCTGCAGGTGATGTCCGTCATTGTTAGGAAAGAGATCCGGACACGGTACACCCTCGGCCTTGGTCGTCGCCTCTGGTGCCGTGGCTGCACCCTCACTCTCTCCTCCTCCCCCTCCTCCTCCTCCTCCCCCCCATGCTGCTCGACGACTGGCAACTCCTCGGCCCTTCCCTCTGCTGCTGCAGCTGGCCCTGCATCCACTGTGGGTTGTGGCTGTGGATGCTGCTCCATCTCCAAATGCAGTGCAGCGGCCCCAACCACTGCGCAGAACATAGCCGTTCTGTTCAGAGACATTGTGCTAACCTACAGAAGGGTGGTGGGGGGCAGAGAAACGGGACATGTTAGACGGAGGTTAGTCTACACCTCGGCAGCCGCCTGCCACGGGATACCTGTGTGTCCCGGTGGCCCGGTCGCGCTGCTGACACGCGGGCAGCCTAACCCCTGATCACTTTCTGCATCCAACGGGCAGTTAACTACGTCCTCTTCACCGGTGCGTCAGTGGCCTGTGGCCGTAAGCCACAGGGCAACCAGCGGCCGTGTCCTCGCGGTTGGAAGGGCCACTCGCTCACTCTCTCCCTACCCCCCCCACTCCCACTCCCCCCCGTCTCACCCACTCCTCCCTCCACTCCCACACTCCCCCCTCCATCTCCCCCACTCCCCCCTCAGTCTCCCCCATTCCCCCCTCAGTCTCCCACACTCCCCCCTCCGTCTCCCACACTCCCCCCCCCTCAGTCTCCCCCACTCCCCCCTCCATCTCCCCCACTCCCCCCCGCTCTGGACCCCCCTCCTGTTCTCGGGGATGGCTTCCCCGTTGTGGCCAGACTCCAGCACGGCGCTGAGCGGTGCGCTGGGCGGTGCGCTCACCTCCTTGAAGCTCCCGTCAGCCAGCACGACTGGTTGACGAACTTGAAAAGCAGGTGTGTTGGCCGGCGTGAAAACAGTGCGTGATGACGTCGGGACTTCGGCCCATCCGGGCCGGAGAATAGCGGGGGGCCAATAAGTAGCGATTCTGGTCGTGTCGGGGGCGCGTTCGAGGCCTTTGCCAGGAATCCCGACGTGTAATTTCTGCGGGGTTCGGAGAGTAGCGGGAGGGCGTCGGACCTGCGTCGCCGTGAAAATTTGCGCGGCCCGCTATTGTCCGAACCGGCGTGAGTGCGGAGAATCGCGCCCCACACCTTCATGCTCTTTATGTGTTTAAATGTCAAGCCAAAATTGCCCATTTTGGCAGGAAGAATGAAAAAGCTTCTTATATAAATGATGGGAGACTTCAGAGCTCTAAGGGCAGTGGAATCTGTGTATCCAAATGCATGAATCACAAAAGGCTAGTCTACAAGTACAGCAAGTAATTCGGAAAGCTAATAGAATGCTATAATTTATTGTGAGGGGAATTGATTATAAAAGTAGGGAGATTATGCTTCAGTTGTACAGGGTATTGCTGAGACTACATCTGCATTAGTGTGCACAGTATTGGTTTCCTGTTATAATCCGTATGGGTTTTACGGGGTGGGAACAATTAACTTTCTGGTGAACCTTGCAGAATATGAGCTCCCCGTTAAGCGGGCGTGGGACATCTAAACAATGTATAATTGTATGGTATATAAAGCCAGCCAGTTCGGCACCGGCAAGGCAGTCCCAGTTTGGATCTACCGTGAGATGTATACAATAGTTATTGTAAATAAACTAAGTTTCTTTGAACTATTCGTTGTGAACTCCTTCATGGCCTTATAAAATATCCTTATTTAAGGAAAGATGTAAATACATTAGAAGCACTTCAGAGAAGGTTTACTAGACCAGTGGTTCCCAAGGAACCCTGGGGTTGTGTGGGAGCCTTCCAGGGTTCTGCGGCATCTACGGCTGATCTATACAATTTTAGTTTTGTGCTGTTTCCATCTTGTTCAAACAGAGGCTGGCATGAAACGTAAATAGCAAGGTCAGGGTGAGTGTCGACAGCGGAATGATGGTGAGAGCGGAACCTGCGAGAGGGAACGGGCAAGATCGGAGCCAATAAGAGAGAACATGGAAGAGTCAGCCTCGTGAGAGGAAGCAGGCAAGGGTGTTGTGATGAAAGCAGGGTGAGCTTGACCTCAGAGAGAGGTGAGTGTGTGTGAAAGATGAGAGTGAAGGTGTGTGCGCATTAGAGAGATGAGAGTGAGAGTGGGTGTCTGGAAGATGAGAGTTTCTAAGAGATGAGAGAGAGTGTGTCTGTGTGCGTGTTTGCAAGAGAGAGTCTGTTAGTCTCAGTGAGGAGTGTATGTGTCCAACATGAGAATCCAGCATTCCAGCAGCATGCTTTCCATTTGAGCCAAAGGAGCAGCAACACTCCTCCCATTAAAAATGAAAAAAAGGTGAGACACAAGTACGGTTTTTATTAAGAGAACTTTTAAATTATAGTAAATGTATACAGAAGAAATATAAAATATTTCTACAAATGAGCTTTTTGGATGCTTTTACCTATTATGCGAAAACAATCATTAGTTTGGCTCTGAACACAATGTGAATGTTTCTCAGTTGTTCCTTCAGTACCCTTAGGATGTCAAAAGAGTTTCATGGCTGGAAATGTTAAGGACACCCTGTACTAACCTAATTCCAGGAATGGGCAGGTTGTCTTACAAGGAAAGGTTGCAGACATTAGATTTGTAACCACTAAAGTTTACAAGAGTAAGAGACAACTTAATTGAAACCTTTAAAATACTGAGGGGTATTGTCATGTGAGGGTCCCTTTAAAAAAAAGTGTGTTTTATCAAATGGCTGCAGTGATGTCATTGTGTGGGTGGAGCTGGGCTGTTTTTCCGTCTTTTACTTTTGTTTTGAGCTGGAAGCTGCTCTGTGGCTCTGAGTTTTTTTTGGTTTTGTTTTCAGTTGGGGAGCTGCATTCAAACTGTGGTGAATGTGTAACCACTGTAATTCACACTGTACATTACTGTGTCCCTGTGGGCTCCATCTGTGAGCTGTTGCGCGGCTCTGCCCACAGAGGGAGATGAGGAGCATGTACAGGGCTCCGCCCTTGGCTCCACCCCCTTCAGGAAGTATAAGTGCTGCAGTCCTGCGAGTCCGCCTTCAGTTCAGCATAGTCGCAGGCAGGCTCAGTTGTAAGCCAATTAAAGCCACAGTTTACTCCAACTCGTGTCTCTGGTTGAATTGATGGTCGCATCAATTTAATCGGCGTAAAGAACTACCATGGAATCAGCCCTCAAACCTGACCGACTGGAACTCGATCCACAGGCCGCAGAAGCAAAGGAAATTTTTCTGCAATGGCTTCGGTGCTTCAAGGCCTACCTGGCTGCGTCGACGACCTCCTCTGTTGCAGATGAAACTCAGTCTCCTCCACGCACGGGTGAGCCATCGTATTTCTACTCAACTTAATGAAGCTGACTCTTATACTGAGGCCCTCGCGATGCTCGACCACCTGTACATTCGGCCCGTGAACCAAGTCTACGCGCGACTCATCTTCACGACTTGTTGCCAGCGCCCTGGGGAGTCGCTAGATGACTATCTACGTGACCTCAAAGCCCTAGCACACGACTGTAACTTCCAGACCGTGACAGCCTCTCAGCACATGGAACTCACCGTCCGAGATGTGTACGTTGCGGGGGTCCGATCAAATTACGTACGGCAGCGTCTTCTCGAGAAAGGGGCCCAGGACCTGGAGGACACGGTAAAACTGGCGACCTCGTTAGAGGTCACTTTCCAAAGCTTAACTGCATTCCCGGCCGATCACACGACCGCATCGTGGACTCCCGACCAAAGGCTGCCCCAGGCCTGCGCTGCGCGGCCACCCGCCCACCACGGAGGACTATCGTGCCATTTTTGCGGCCAGCCCCAACACCCCCGACAGCAATGCCCGGCCCGCAACTCGACCTGCAGCAGCTGCGGGCGAAAGAGGCACTTCGCTAAGGTCTGCCTGGTCAAAGCTAAAGACTCGAACACTCGCTCCTCCGACTCTCAGGCTCGCAGACCCGGATCAACAGCCATGAGACGCCGTGCCTCTTCGGCTCCGGGAGCACCGAGAGCTTCGTTGACCCAGACCTGGTAAGGCGCTGTTCGCTCCTGGTATTCCCAACGCGGCAAACAATCTCTCTCGCCTCGGGTTTGCACCCAGTCCAAATACAAGGGCACACCTCAGCGACTCTAACGATACAAGGTGCCAGTTACATGAATTTCAAATTGTACGTGCTCCCAGACCTCTGCGCCCCGCTCCTCCTAGGACTGGATTTCCAGTGTAACCTCAGGAGCCTCACACTCACTATATGCAGCCTAGCAACACTGAAAGTCGACCCCCCCTCACTCTTCGCTAACCTCACCGCCAACAGCAAGCCAGTGGCCACTCGTAGCAGGAGATATAGTCTGCAGGACAGGGTGTTCATCAGATCTAAAGTCTGGCGCCTATTGCGTGAAGGAGTCATAGAGGCCAGTAACAGCCCCTGGAGAGCTTAGGTGGTGGTCGTCAAATCCGGGAAAAGCTCCGGATGGTGGTTGATTACAGCCAGACCATTAACCGATTCACGCACCTTGATGCGTACCCCCTCCCCCGGATTGCGGATATGGTAAACCAGATCGCACAGTACCACGTGTTCTCCACGGTGGATCTGAAGTCCGCATACCATCAGCTCCCAATCCGCCCGGAGGACCGCCACTACACGGCGGTCGAGGCAGACGGCCACCTCTTCCACTTCCTCCGGGTTCCCTTTGGCGTCACAAAGAGGGTTCCGGTGTTCCAAAGAGCAATGGACCGAATGGTAGGCCAGTACGGGCTGCGGGCCACTTTCCCGTACTTGGATAATGTCACCATCTGCGGCCATGATCAGCAGGACCACGACACCAATCTCCGCCGATTTCTCCAGACCGCCCAAAAGCTCAACCTCACCTATAATAAGGAGAAATGCGTTTTCCGCACCACCAGGCTAGCCATCCTCGGCTACGTCGTGGAAAATGGAGTCTTAGGACCCGACCCGACCCTCTTACAACTCCCTCTCCCTCACTGTCCCAAGGCCCTCAAGAGGTGCCTCGGATTTTTTTCGTACTTTGCCCAGTGGGTCCCGCAGTATGTGGACAAAGCCCGCCCACTATTTAAGGCCACACTCTTCCCACTGTCAGCTGAGGCTCGCCAGGCCTTCGACTGCATCAAGGCGGACATCGCTAAGGCCGCCATGAGTGCAATAGACGAGTCCGTCCCGTTCCAGGTGGAGAGCGACGCCTCAGAGGTCGCTCTCACTGCCACTCTGAACCAGACAGGCAGGCCAGTAGCGTTCTTCTCCCGAACCTTCTCCTCTTCCGAACTTCGACACTCCTCAGTCGAAAAAGAAGCCCAAACCATTGTGGAAGCCATGTGGCACTGGAGGTACTACCTCGCTGGTAGGAGGTTTACCCTCATCACCGACCAGAGATCGGTTGCCTTCATGTTTGACAATTTGCAGCGGGGCAAGATCAAAAATGACAAGATCTTGAGGTGGAGGATCGAACTCTCCACCTACAATTACGATATCGTATATCGCCCTGGGAAGCTAATGAGCCCCCAGATGCCCTGTCCCGCGGCACATGCGCCAGCACGCAAGACGACCATCTTCAGGTGATCCACAATGACCTCTGCCATCCGTGGGTCACCCGGCTCGCCCATTACATCAAGGCCCACAACCTGCCCTTCTCCACTGAAGAGGTTAAAGCCGTCACCAGGAATTGCTCGATCTGCGCGGAGTGTAAACCACACTTCTATAGACCAGACAAGGCCCACCTGGTAAAGGCATCCCGGCCCGTTGAACGACTGAGTATTTATTTCAAAGGGCCCCTTCCCTCAACTAATCGCAACATTTATTTCCTCAACGTTATAGATGAATTCTCCCGTTTCCCGTTTGCCATCCCATGCCCCGATATGACCTCCCATACAGTCATCAGAGCCCTGCACAGTGTCTTCACCCTGTTCGGTTTCCCTAGCTACGTCCACAGCGACAGGGGTTCATCCTTCATGAGCGACGAACAGTACCTGCTCAGTAAGGGCATCGCCACGAGCAGGACTACCAGCTATAAGCCTAGGGGGAACGGGCAGGTGGAGAGGGAGAACGCGACGGTCTGGAAGACCGTCCTACTGACCCTTCGGTCCAGGAATCTCCCGACCTCCCACTGGCAGGAGGTCCTCCCCGATGCGCTCCATGCTATTTGGTCCCTCCTTTGTACGGCCACGAATCAGACTCCTCATCATCGCCTATTTGCCTTCCCTAGGGGAACTACTACGGGGGTCTCGCTTCCGCCCTGGTTGAGGACACCGGGCCCTGTCCTCCTCCGAAAACACGTTCGGACACGTAAGACCGACCCCTTGGTAGAGAGGGTCCAACTCCTGCACTCGAACCCCCACTACGCATTTGTTGAACACCCAGATGGCCGACAGGACATCGTTTCCCTCCGAGACCTGGCACACGCAGGCTCTACTACCACTACCGCCAATGTATCTCCCACACTACACCCCACCCGACTTCCCATGCCCTGTGCCCCTGCGCCTATTTGCTTCCCGCGCTCCCTTCTGCCATACACACTGGTTCGCAGGAACGAAGCTAAGAAAGAACCATCCCCGGACCCGCACCGAACATCCTTCCACAGCCATCCGAGACGGCTGCAACACCGGTACTTCGTCGGTCGCTATGCAAGATTCGGGTGCCAGACCGACTGAACTTGTAGCCCTGTCACCCCCGCCGGACAGGCTCAGTTGTAAGCCAATTAAAGCCACAGTTTACTCCAACTCGTGTCTCTGGTTGAATTGATGGTCGCATCACAAACCAAGGTGTATTTTTGGTCCCTCTCTCTCTCTCTCTCTGCATGCTAAGGAATGTCTCCAGACCACGTGATAACTTCAAAGTAATACCTGTGATGTGTTAGGCAGGTTGGTTCGACGTGGACTGCACTTGATGCAGTGTGGCGAGAGACAGACCTCTAACACTGGAGAAGATCCAACACAATTTTATTCAACGTTATAACTAATTTCCATGATCAGCTGTGGGTTGACACTATACTGAACTGACTGGAGACCTAGTACTAGCCTGACCAGACTTACTAGCTACCGCATGGTGTTTTCACTGGCTAGCTCGTGGACTCTGACTGTCTCGGTGGCTGGATCCAGAGAGAGCGGGAAACCTAGTGCCCTCTGGCTTTATAGTGGTAGTGTCCTGTCTGGTGATTGGCTGCACTGTGCTGTGTGCTTACTGGAGTCATCCTGTGTGTCAATCACTGCCTGTCTGCACTTCATTATATACATGAGTGGATATTATGACAACCTGTTTCTGTTTTGTAGGAAAAAAGGGTGTTTGGCTTATGGTTGTTGTTCGGAAAGTTACTAAGGGTTACCTATAGAGTATTGTATCTTTGCGGGGGGGGGGGGCGTAATTTGTGCTGGTAGTTGATAAGATGTTTACTGGGTGTTTATAAAATGTTAACTGGATTCATAGAATAAACATTGTTTTGTTTTAAAATACTTAAGATCTCTTTTGCATAACACCTGGAAAGTGGGCCCTTGTGCTCCTCATATCCAAAATCTATTAAAAGTTGTAGGTCAGGTGAACTCCATGATATACTCTGGTGTTCTTTAAACCCTGGCCCATAATAGTATTAACAGATTGGATGTGGAGAGGAAGTTTCCTTTTGTTGGAGAATCTAGAACGGGAGGTCACAGTTTAAAAATAAGGGTTTATTCATTTCAGACAGAGATAAGCAGAATTTTCTATCTCATAGGGTCATGTCTCAGGGAGTCTCTTCCTCAAAAGGCAGTGGAAGAAGAGTCTTTGAATATTTTTAAGGCGAAGCTCGATAGATTCTTTTTAAAAATAAATTTAGAGTGTCCAATTTTTCTTTCCAATTAAGGGGCAATTTTAGCGTGATCAATTCACCTCCGCTGCACATGTTTTGGGTTGTGGGGTGAGACCCACACAGACACAGGAGAATGTACAAACTCCACACAGTCAGTGACCGGGGGCCGGGGTCGAACCCGGGTCCTCGGCGCTACTGTGTTGCCCCGAGCTAGATAGATTCTTGATTAATCGGGGAAAGGAGGAGCTAGATAGATTCTTGATTAACAATGGGGTGAAAGGTTATAGGGGGTAGGCAGGATTGTGAGGTTGAAATTACAAGCAGATCAGCAATGCTCTTATTGAATGGCGGAGCAGGCTCAAAGGGCCTAATTCATATGTTCATAGCCCATTCCTAAATGCCCTTGAGAAGGTGGTGATGAGCTTCCTTCTTGAACAGCTCCAGTCCATGTGGTTTAGGTGCATCCACAGTGCTGTTCGGGAGGAATTTTCAGGATTTTGACCCAGCAACAGTGAAGGAACATCAATGTATTTCAAAATAAAGATGGTGATTGGCTTGGAGGGGAACTTCCAGCTGGTGGTGTTCCTAGGTCTCTACTGCCCTTCTAGATGGTTTAGAAGGTGCTGTCTAAGGAGCTTTGGTGCGTTCCTGCAGTGCACTGTGTAGATGGTACACACTCCTGCTGCTGTGAGTCAGTGGTGGAGGGAGTGAAAGTTTGTGCATTGGGCGCCAATCAAGTGGGCTGCTTTGTTGTGGATGGTATCAAGCTTCTTAAATATTGTTGGAGAGCATTGCTGCCTACGGCGCTGAGGACCCGGGTTCGAATCCCGGCTCTGGGTCACTGTCCGTGAGGAGTTTGCACATTCTCCCCGTGTCTGCGTGGGTTTCACCCCCACAACGCAAAAGATGTGCAGGATAGGTGGATTGGCCATGCTAAATTGCCCGTTAATTGGAAAAAATAATTGGGTACTCTAAATTTTTTTTTTTTTAAATATTGCTGGAGCTGCACTCATCCAGGCATCCAGGCACGGGTAGAACATTCCATCACACTCCTTGTGCCTTTTATGGAGAGGGTTTGGGGAGTTAGAAGGTGAGTTACACACTACAAGATTCCCGGCCCCTGATCTACTCTTGTATTCAAAGTATTTATGTGGTTAGTCTATTGTGTTGCTGGTCAATGATAACCCCCAAGATGTTGATTGTGGGGGATTCAGCAATGTTAATGCCATTGAAAGTCATGGGGCAATGGTTGGATCCTCTCTTGTTGGAGATGGCAATTGTGCAGCGCAAATGTTATTTGCCAATTGTCAGCCCAGTCCTGGATAAAGCATTCAAACATGGACTGCTTTAGTGTCTGAGGAGTCTCGAATAATGCTGCCCCAGTGGCAGCAGGTGGTGCAGTGGCTAGCACTGCTGCCTCACGATACCGAGCACTCGGGTTCAATCCTGCCTCGGATCACTGTTCTCGTGGAGTTTGCACATTCTCCCAGTGTCTGTATGGGTCTCACCCCACAAGCCAAAAATATGTGCAGGGTGTGTAATGGCCCCTTAATTGGAAAAAAAAATAATTGGTTGCTCGAAATTTATTTAAAAAAAATAACAAATAATGCTGCGCCTTGAGGGAATATCCCCTCTTGGATTGGATTTGTTTATTGTCACATGTACCGAGGTACAGTGAAAAGTATTTTTCTGCAAGCAGCTCAACAAGATCATTAGTACTTGGAAGAAAAGGGAATTAAACAAAATTCAAGAAAATACAAGAAAATACAAGAAAATACATGAATATGTACAATATGTACAATGAAGATATACAATGTAACTACATAAGCATTGGCATCGGTTGAAGCATACAGGGTGTTAATGAGGTCAGTCAATAAGAGGGTCATTTAGGAGTCTGGTGACAGTGGGGAAGAAGCTGTTTTTAAGTCTGTTCGTGCGTGTCCTCAGACTTCTGTATCTCCTGCCCGATGGAAGAAGTTGGAAAAGTGAGTGACCTTATGATGGAAGAATGGCCATTAATGAAGCAGCTGAAGATGGTTGTACCTCATTCATTTCCCTGAGGAACTCCTGCAGTGATGCCGTGAGATAATTGACCTCCAAAAGACATAGCTATCTTCCTGTGTGCGAGGTTTGACTTCAACCGGGCAGCAGTGTGGTGCAGTGGTTAGCACTGCTGCCTCACGGCAGCGAGATCCCAGGTTCGATCCTGGCTCTGGGTCACTGTCCGTGTGGAGTTTGCACATTCGCCCCGTGTTTGCATGGGTTTCGCCCCACAACCCACAGATGTGCAGGATAGGTGGATTGGCCACGCTAAATTGCCCCTTAATTGGCAAAAGTCGAAGCAATCGAAAACAAGCTGGATGAACTTAACGCTAGGCTTACCTCTCAGAGGGAGGTAAGGGACTACTATGTGCTCTGTTTCACTGAGACATACCTCACCCCCGCCTCAACGGACTGTGCGATACGACCTGAAGGCTTCTCAATACACCAAACAGACCGCATGACATCATCAGGCAAAGGAAAGGGTGGAGGGGTTTGCCTCCTCATCAACTCCTCCTGGTGCTCGGATATGGCGACTCCTGGGGACCTACTGCTCCCCGGATCTGGAATACCTGACTGTGAAGTGCCGCCCGTACTACCTTCCATGTGTGTTCACTTCAGCCATCACCACAGCGGCCTTCATCCCACCCCAGGCACAAGTGAAGAAGGCGCTGGATGAATTGTACACAGTTACAAACAACAATGAAACAGAACACCTGGAGGACTTGTTCATCGTGGCCGGAGACTTCAACACGGCCAACATCAAGAGTGTACTGCCAAAATTCCACCAACACATCTCCCGTCCCACCAGGGACGACAACACTCTTGACCACTGCAACACAAAAATCAAGGGCACCTACCGATCCATCCCCAACTGCACTTTGGAAAATCGGACCTTAAGAAGGTGCTCCTTCTCCTGTCATCCAAGCAGAAACTTAAGCGGAAAAATCTAGTTAAGATCGTGTGCTGATCCAAGGCAACAGAAGAGCTCCCACATGACTGCTTGGAGTCAGTGGAATGGTCCTTATTTAAGAACTCATGTGATCAACTAAATGAGTATGCACCACCATCACAGACTTCATCAGCAAATGTGTAGACGACTGCGTGCCAAAGAAAGTAGTATGTATGTTCCCCAACCGGAAACTATGGTTTAATTGAGAGATTGATGCCCTACTGAGGCGGTCAAGTCAGGCGACCCTGACCTTCACAAGAAATCCATGTATGACCTCCGCAAAGTCATCAGGGATGCCAAAAGACAATATGAGACCAACCTAGAGTCACAGACTAGCGTTACAGATTCTCGTCGGTTGTGACAGGACTTAAACAACATAACGGCAACAAAGTGAAGCCGAGCAGTATCTCTGGCAGCTGTGCATCCCTCCCTGATGAACTCAATGCATTCTATGCTCAGCTTGTACAGGAAACCATCAAACTTTTATCACACCTTCCGAAGTCAGATTGGCCTTCTTGGAAGGCGACGGCCCTGGATGGGGTCCTCTGTCGCGCACTCAGATCCTGCACGGAACAGCTGGTTGATATGTTCGCAGACATCTTCAACCTCTCCCTTCTCTGTTCCGAGGTCTCCACCTGCTTCAAGAAGACCACTTTCGTACCGGTGCCAAAGAAGAACCCATGCAACATGCCTCAATGACTATCGTCCGATGGCCTGGGCATCGATCATGATGAAGTGCTTCGAGAGGTTGGTCATGAGGCACATCAACTCCATACTCCCCGAATGCCTAGATCCACTGAAATTTGCATACTGATGCAACCGGTCTACAACAGACGCCATCTCCCTGGCCCTACACTCATCCCTGGAGCATCTCGACAATAAGGACTCCTACATCAGACTCCTATTTATTGACTACAGCTCCGCCTTCAACACCATAATCCCAGCCAAGCTCATATCAAAGCTCCAAAACCTAGAACTTGGCTCCTCACTCTGCAACTGGATCCTCACATTCCTGACCAATAGACCACAATCAGTAAGAATAAACAACAACACCTCCTCCACGATAGTCCTCAATACCGGGGCATGCAAGGCTGTGTACTTAGCCCTCGACTATACTCCCTATACACACACTACTGCATGGTACAATTTGGCTCCAACTCCATCTACAAGTTTGCTGACGGCACAACAGTAGTGAGTTGGACCTTGAACAATGATGAGTCAGAATACAGGAGGAGATAGAGAACCTAGTGGAGTGATGCAGCGACAACAATCTATCCCTCAATGCCAGAAAAACTAAAGAGTTGGTCATTGACTTCAGGAAGCAAAGTATGCTACACACATCTGTCTGCATCACTTGTGCTGAGGTGGAGATGGTTAACAGCTTCAAAGTCCTAGGTATGCACATCACCAGAAATCTGTCCTGGTCCACCCACGTCAACGCTATGACCAATAAAGCACAACAGCGCCTATACTTTCTCAGGAAACAAAGGAAATTCGGCATGAACACATTGACTCGGTCCAATGTTTACAGGTGCACCATAGAAAGCATCTTATCTGGCTGCATCACACCCTGATATGGCCCAAGACCGGAATAAACTAGAGAGTCGTGAACACTGCCGAGTCCATCACACAAACCTGCCTCCCATCCACTGACTCTGTCTACACCTCCCGCTGCATTGGGAAAGCGGCAGCATAATCAAAGACCCTACCCACCTGGCTTACTCACTCTTCCAATTTTTTCCATCGGGCAGGAGATACAAAAGTATGAGAACACGCACCAACAGATTAAAAACAGCTCCTTCCCCGCTGTTACCAGACTCCTGAACAACTCCCGCATGGACTGATGGACATGGATTGATCTGATCTCTTCATACATCTTCTCTATTTAGTACCACACACCTGTATGCTTCACCTGATGCCTGTGTCTAGGTATTTACATTGTGTATTTTATGTTTACCCTATTATGTATTTTCTTTTCATGTGCAGAATGATCTGTTTGAGCTGCACACAGAACAATACTTCTCACTGTACCTCGGTACACATGACAATAAACCAATCCAATCCAAAATTATGTTTCCCAGACTGCAGTAATTTCTCACAAACCTTAAAGCTAGTGCAGATATCTTTCTGGCCTCTCACAATCCAATGCCTTTTCAATTCTCTGTGGCTTTACTGAATAGTAAACTGTTCTGGTTCCCAGTTTCATTATCTCCAGATTTCTTGGAAACTTCTTTTCATTTCTCTAGTTTCCTTAACTAGCTAGACTTTAGGTTTCTAGCATCTGTTTTCTTAACCATTACTCCATAGTATGTTTTTTCTTCTTGCAACGCTGAGTTCCCTCTTTAGCCTTCTAAAACCAATTGCCTCTAGCAAAGCTGTGAAAACTCCTTCTCCCTCGCTACCTGCAATCAAATTAGCTAAACTAAAAATTAAAAGCTTCTCTAGCTTACAAAGCCCCAGTTCCTAAATAACTACTGCTGATTTATTTACTCTTCACACATTGTCCATTCTTAACACAATTGAATCATAGTTGGAATTGAAACCAACCTCACACATACAAGCACCTGTATCCAGCATGAGTCCAACAATAGGTTTTACCCTTCCAGGCACAGAAACATTAAATTAAGCCCACTTACAACTATACTTCACTTCTAATGTTTTCCAATACAAATATAAATCCCTTAAAACTACCTTTGTTTTCCTAACACATGGTCATGCCACACAACATGACAGAGGGTATCCTCAATGTGATGGCGGGACTTTGTCTCCATAAGCACTGTGTGGTGGTCAATCCTACCAATACAGCCACAAACAGATGCATTTGCAGCAGGCAGGTTGATGAGGATGAGGTCGAGAATGTTTTTCCCCCTTGTTGATTTCCTCACAATCTGCTGCAGACCCAGTCTAGTAGCTATATCCTTTAGGACCCAGCCAGCTGTGGTGGTGCTACCAAGCCACTATTGGTGATGGATATTGAAATCCCTCACCAAGAGTACATTCTGTACCCTTGCCACCCTTTGTGTTTTTCCGAGTGGTGTTCAGCAGAGAGGAATACTGGTTCATCAGCTGAGTGGGAGGTGGCGCTACGTGGTAATCAGCAGGAGCTTCCTTTGAACATGTTTGACCTGATACCATAAGACTTCATAGGGTCCAGAGGAGATGGCAAGGACTCCCAGGGCATCTCCCTCCTGGCTGTACACTACTGTAGCTCTACTTCTGCTGGATCTGTCCTGCCGGTGGGACAGGACATACTCAGGAATGGTGATGGTCACGGCGCCGAGGTCCTAAGTTCGATCCCAGCTCTGGATGACTGTCCATGTGGAGTTTGCACATTCTCCCCGTGTTTGTGTGGGTTTCGCCCCCATTACCTAAAGATGTGTAAGGTAGGTGGACTGACCATGCTAAGTTGCTCCTTAATTGGAAAAACTGAATTGGGTACTCTAAATTTATTTTTTAAAAAGGAATGGTGATGGTTGTGACATTGTCTGCAAGGTTTGATTCCATCAGTATGACTGTGTCAGACTGTTGTTTGACTCGTCTGCAAGGCAGTTCTTCTACTTTTGGAAAAAACTCCCTGATGTTACTAATATCCGGGCAGGATAGCTTTCAGTGTGTTGAATAGCTTTGAGCGCACCATCAAATTTGAGGTCAAATTGTAAGTGAGAGCATAGAGTATACTTGAAAGCAAAAATGATGTTAACGTTTTCGGGTATGGTCAGCTAGGTACTCAGTATGATTGTCCTGAGAGGCTGATTAAAGTGAGCCTATATTCTCTGAAAATTAGAAGAATGAAAGGCCATCCAATTGAAAAACAGATTATGAAAGGAAATCTAAAATATGGGAGCACAGTCTCAGGATAAGGAGCCAATCATTTAGAACGGAGATGGGGAGAAATTACTTCGCTTAAAGAGTTGTGAATCTTTGGAATTCTCTACCTTAGGATATTGTGAATTTTCCATTGTTGAATACATTTAAGACCAGGTTAGACAGATTTTTGGTCTCTCAGAAAATCAAGGCTTGTAACGAACGGGCGGGAAAGTGGAATGATCGTATTGAACGATGGAGCAGACTTGGCTGGCCATGTAGTCCACTCCTGCTCATATTTTGTTTTCTCTTATAGAAAAGCTTAGGGAGGAGCAGAGAAAACATCCTGATTTCCACAGCTAGCTATGCATGTGCAGATGCAAAAGGTTACTGCCTGATTTACTGCTTATTAATAGAGAGTTTTGATAGTCTCACTGTTATTTATGTGACAAAATCTAGTTTGCTATCTTTGTTGATCTATCATGGGAGGAGTGTTGTGGGGAGTGTCACTGCCTATGAACCAGAAGATTCCAATCCAGGACTTGATGGCCAAGGAAAGTGTGTTCATAAAATGGCCGAACAGGTTAAATTACCAACAGGTGACAACAGGTTAAATGTCAATTTGTAAATCCTTCCAACCTATACCAATGGTAGAGGGTAAGAGCAGGAAAGATTCCTGGTCAGCCGTGTAATCGGAAAAATGGAGCTTCTACGATCACTATCCATAGCTCAATGTTATAATATGCATGGATAAATTTATGTTGCTACATCAACATGTACTCCTTGGGGTACCGGTTGGCTCAGTTGCCAGGATGGCTGATGTGGATCAGATTGGTGCCAACTGCAGAGTTTGATCTCCATTCCAGAGCTGGGGTGGATTCTGGGCATGCCTCCTTGCCCCACCCATGATGGAGGTTGTGGTGTTATGGGTTGGACCTGCCTTCAGATAGATAACTGAAGAAGAAGCTGCCATGACATCCTTGTCACATCACCAGATGGTGCTATAGAGTCAGAGCATCAGCAGCTACAGCTTTATCCCCAGAGCTCATCTTGGTTTTGACACCTGATCCTTCCAGTGTCTGCCACTTGCCAAATATCATGGACTGTTAAGCCACATTTGTTTATCCTACTTTGATGGTCATGCAAACACGCTCATGGATACCCATTCTAGAGGCAGCACGGTGGCTCAGTGGGTTAGCCCCGCTGCTGCACGGCGCCGAAGTCCCAGGTTTGATCTCATCTCTGGGTCACTGTCTGTGTGGAGTTTGCACATTCCCCCCGTGATTGCGTGGGTTTCACCCCCACAACACAAAAATGTACAGGCTAGGTGGATTGGCCATGCTAAATTGGCCCTTAATTGGAAAAAATGAATTGGGTACTCTAAATTTATTTTTTTTAAATGGATACCCATTCTGGACATATTAAATGCAATCATCTGTTTTAAAATTAAACTACTGGTTTCACAGAATCAGTGAAGATGGGAATCACAGGGAGATAAGAGTGGGGAAGGAAGGCATATCAGACTGAACATTAAACAAATAAATGGAAGAGGACACTCGATCGAGCACATACCATGTGTTAACTGAACAATTGCACAGCTTTTCCTTGTTCAGTTGATTCTCCATTAGAAAGCTAAAAAGAAAATTTGTTTGCTCTTCCATCTCACTGAGGAGACTTTAGGCCAATCCACATCCAACACCTTCTCTGAAAACTCTGCTCACATTTTAACAACTGTGACAAATTCTACCTCAGCACCTGACACAATCCTTTCCACATAAAACAACCCACAACATTCTAAAAAACAGTTGGTTTACTCAATTTCCCAATATTGGGGGATCCATCACAAAATTCAAGGATCAGGATCTGCATCTTTGCCAAAAACTATTCAGTTCTTCCTTGGGCAGTACCTTAAATGTATGCCAAATTTTGTTGGAATACGTCCAGTAGTTTCTGATATATATTATTTACAAACAGACTAACAAAGAGGAGCAAAAATATTACCTCAACCCACCTTGAGCAGCAGAGGTAGTAGGCTGTCAGAGATGATACATGAATAATGGGAAGGAGCAAACCACAATTTTATTTAAAAAATTACTCTGGTCTGAACTTACTGAATAACTTATCAGATATAAGCTTATTGAACAAAAAGGCACTCACTGGGAGTACATATCACTGCCACATTGTGTTACCTCAAAAGTTATTACAATTACGCAGATCTTCTTTGAGGCTTTTTCGTCTGGTTGATACTCTAACTGCAAAACTAAATATCTTTGTTAAGAGTTTCAACTCAATCGGGGAGCTTTGAAACCTCTGCTCACATTTTGACAGCTGTGACAAATTCCACCACAACAGCTGAGATAATCCACAACATTCTAAAACAAGAGACTTCCGGTGGCGGCTATAAAGGAGTAGGTTGCACATTTGGAGGCTCCCTCTCGGGTCGAACCTTTGGACCTTTTCCCCCGATTTATTGTCAGATTTGATTCAGAAAATTGATGGTGGATGCAACTGTGAAGAGGAATCGTACATCAGTGCATGGAGAGGCGGACCAGGAGTGTTCGCAAAGGAAGAAATAGGTGAACAGAGAAGGCTTGGGCTGAGGCTGCAATGGGAGAAAACATGGCGGACGATTGAGGTCCTGGCTCGATGACCCAGTGTTCGACAGAGCAGCTGATGCAGTTCATACAGGAGGGCTTCGCCAAGCAGAAACAGGAATGCTTAGATCCGATTAAGGAATTGATTGCGCGGCTGGAACTTAGACTATGTGGTGAATGTATTATGCCAATAATCCACCAGTGTATTTGTATCTGTGCTGTTGCCCTTGTATTTGTATCTGTGCTATGCTGTTGCCCTTGTGGGCTTCTCCTATGGGCCATTATATGGCATTATCCATAGGGGAACATGTTGGGGCATGTATGGGCTCTGCCCATGGCTCCTCCCCTTGAAGGGAGGTATAAAGAGCAGTCGACCTGTCGGCGGTTCTCAGTATTGGATCAGTCACAGGCAGGCACTGTTCTCAGTTGATTAAAGCCACGGTTTACTTCTACTCATGTCTCGAGTGAATTGATGGTCACATCAGACTGGATGCTCAAGATCGGGCGATCCAGAAAGTGGAGAAGGCACTGACTGAGCAGGAAGAACACCAAACAGCAGTGGAGTTGGAGGTGGGGATGTTGAGAGACCAACAGAAAAGACTCCAGGAGAAGGTGGAGGATCTAGAGAATAGGTCCCGGCAGCAGAACTTGAGAATCGTTGGTCTCCTGGAGGGATCCGAAGGAGCGGACACAGGGGCATATGTAGCGGGCATGTTTGAGAAGTTACTGGGGGATGGGACAAGGCTTGGAGGTGGACAAGGCTCACAGACACTCGCGAGGAAGCTGCGTGTAGGGGATGGTGGTGAGATTCCACAGGTACCTGGACAAGGAGCGTATTTTACGGTGGGCCAGGCAGACACGGAGCTGTAAGTAGGAGAACAGCATCCTGCACATATATCAGGACCTGAGCGCGGACGTGGCCAGGAGAAGAGCAGGGTTCAACCAAATAAAGTCAACCCTTTTCAAGAAGAAGGTTAAGTTTGGACTGCTAAATTGGGCCTGTCTTTGGGTCACTTATGAGGAGCAACATTTCTACTTTGAGTGACCCGAGGAAGCGATGGACTTCGCTAGAAGGAAAGGGCTGGTAGCGGACTGAGGTATTTGAACTTTGCTGCAGCATTCATGTTAAAAAAGGTTTTGTTTTTGGACATTATCTGCTATGCCTTCTGTATTGATTTGGGGCCTGCCACAGAGCTATGTGAGTTAAAGTTTGCATTTGCACTGATGGGGGTTGGAGGTGTGAATTTTAGATGTTGGGGTCTTCTTTTTGATTTTCTTTGTGTTTCTTTCGGGCAATTGGGTTGGGGTTGCTTGCTTTTGCATATGTGTGTCCGAGCGGAGGCTGCCTGGGGGCGGGCCTGTGAATGCGAGGGGCGCGAGCTGGAGATTGGCCCAAGAAAGGTGATGGCTGATCGGCGGAGGTGGGGGGCGAGAAGCCCCCCAACCAGGCTGATCACATGGAACATAAGAGGGCTAAATGGGCCGGTTAAGAGGGCATGCGTGTTTGCGCATTTGAGGGGACTGAAGGTGGACGTGGCAATGTTGCAGGAGATGCACCTGAGAGTAACTGACCAGGTCAGATTAAGGAAGGGATAGGTCAGACAAGGTTTGTCACTTGGGGCTGGACCCGAAGATTCGAGGGGTCGCAATCCTGATTAACAAGCGAGTGTCATTCGAGGCGGGAAGAAAAGTTGCGGATGTGGGAGGCTGTTACATCATGGTTAGTGGGAAGCTGGAAGGGTTGCTGGTGGTGCTCGTGAATGTATACGCGCTGAATTGGGATGATGTGGAGTTCATAAGGAGGAAGATCCTGGACCTGGATTCGCATAAGTTGGTCATGGGGATGTACCTCAATACAGTCATTGACCCAGGGCTAGACCGGTCGAGCTCAAGGAGAGGCAGCGTGCTAGCAATGGCAAAGGAGCTAAAGGGGTTTATGGAGCGGGGGGGGGGGGGGGTGTGTGTGTGTGTGTGTGTGTGGACCCATGGAGATTTGGGCGGCTGAGAGTGAAAGAGTTCTCCTTCTACTCACAGATGCATAAAATGTAGTCCCGGATTGACTTTTTTATCTTGAACAGGGCTTTACTGATGGAGGTAGTCGACACTGAGTATTCAGCGATCACGATCTTGAATCATGCCCCGCACTAGATTGACCTCCAGGTGAGCAAGGAGGGTGGCCAACGCCCACACTGGAGATTGGATGTAGGACTTTTAGCGGAGGAGGTGGTGTGTGGGCGGGTGAGGAAATGTATCCAGACTATCTGGAAGTTGCAGACACAGGGGAAGTCTCGGCTTCAATGGTCTGGGAGGCGCTGAAAGCGGTGGTTAGAGGGGAGCTGATCTCGATACGTGCCCACAGGGAGAAGGCAGACAGATCAGAGATGGACCGACTGATAAGGGAAATACTACAGGTCGACAGGAGTTATGCGGAGAACCCAGAGGCAGGGCTTTTAAAGGAACGACGGAGGTTAAAGGTGGAGTTTGGCTTGTTAACTACAGGGAAGGTGGTGGAGCAGCTGAGGAGGGCAAGGGGGGTGATTTATGAATATGGAGAGAAAGCCAGCAGAATCCTTGTGCAGCAGTTCTGAAAGAGGGAGGCAGCCAGGGAGATTGGGAAAGTGAGGGCCAGAGATGGGAACCTGGTCGGGGATTCAGCAGGGGTTAATAAGGTGTTTAAGGAGTTTTACAGCAGGCTTTATGAGGTGGAACCCCCAGCTGGGCCGGAGGGGATGAGGCAATTCTTAGGGGGGCTGAGGTTCTCGAAGGTGGACGAAGGGTTGGTAGAAGGGCTGGGGGCCCCGATCGGGTTGGAAGAAATAGCAGAAGGGCTGAAGGCCATGCAGTCGGGTAAAGCCCCAGGACCGGACGGGTACCCAATGGAGTTTTCTAAAACGGTCTCTGGGATACTGGGGTCGCTGCTGATGAGATTTAATGAAGCAAGGGAGAGAGGGGGGGGTTTTCCCCAATGATGTCACAAGCCACCTATCTCATTGATCCTGAAGCGGGATAAGGACTCGGAGCTATGCGGGTCCTGCAGACCAATCTCCCTACTAAATGTAGACACCAAACTGTTGGTCAAAATCTTGTCCTCTAGGATTGAAGACTGAGTTCCGGTCGTGATTGGGGAGGGCCAGATGGGATTCGCTAAGGGTAGGCAGTTGACGGCCAATGTAAGAAGGTTGCTGAATGTGATTTTGATGCCCCCAGAGGGTAGGGACGTAGAGGTAGTAGTCGCAATGGACGCAGAAAAGGCATTTGATCGGGTGGAATGGGCTTATCTGTGGGAGTTACTGGGTCGGTTTGGATTTGGACGGGGCTTCATTGACTGGGTTAGACTACTGTATCAGGCTCCCATGACGGGTGTACGGATGAACAGGTTGACATCAGGATATTTCAGGCTGCACCAGGGGACGAGGCAGGGATGCCCCCTCTCCCTGCTGTTGTTCGCACTGGCCATAGGACCGCTGGCAATTGCGTCGCGAGCCTCAAGGGGCTGGAAGAGGCTGGTCCGGGGAAGGGTGAAGCACAGTCTCACTATATGCAGACGACCTGCTCCTATATGTTTCGGACCCACTGGAAGCGATGGAAGAAATTGTGAGGATTCTGGGGGAATTTGGACGGTTTTCGGGTTATAAATTGAACATGGGGAAAAGTGAGATGTTCGCAATCCAGGCAAGGGGACAGGAGAGGCGATTGGGGGGGTGCTGTTTAGAGAGGTAGGGGGAAGCTTTTGGTACCTCAGCATCCAGGTGACGCGGGAATGGGAATGGCTACACAAGTTGGCCTGACTAGTAGACCAAATGAAGGAAGATTTCAGAAGGTGGGACTTGCTCCCGTTATCACTGGCTGGGAGGTTACAGACTGTGAAAATGACGGTCCTCCCGAGATTCTTGTTTGTGTTTCAGTGTCTCCCCATCTTTATTCCATGGTCCTTCTTTAAACAGGTCAATAAGGTAATCACTGGCTTTGTATGGGCGGGTAAGACAACGCGAGTAAAAAAAGGGGATGCTGGTGGGACCTGTCAGGGAGGAAGACGGCTTTTGCACTATGTTTATATTTTCGTGCACAGTGTTTATTTTGTTGTTGTTGTAAAACCATAAAAACCTCAATAAAATGTTTATAAAAAAAGGGGATGCTGGAGCAGCCGGGGGGAAGGCAGGCTGGCATTGCTGAACTTTAGTAATTATTACTGGGCGGCGGGGGGGGCGGGGGGGGGGGGGGGGGGGAGGAGCGAGTAGAGGCAGCATCTTGTAGGGGGGGGGGTGGGGGGTGGGGGGTGGGGGGGAGCGAGTAGAGGCAGCATCTTGTAAGGGCACAAGTTTGGGGGCGTTGGTAATGGCATCTCTGGCATTCCCACCATCACGCTACTCCACCAGCCCCGTGGTGGTGGTGGCCCTGAGAGTCTGGGGGTGTGGTGATATGATCTGCATACTCGTCTGCCATTGGGCCAGAATGTCGGCTTATCATTGGCCCTGGTCGGTCATGTGCCTCTCGACCGATTGGCCGAGAGGCTGAGTTAACCACGCCTCTATTAACGAGGTTTAAATACTCAGACGCCTGACGATCGTCCCTTTCCATTGTAGACGATCGCAGAGCTGTGTTCTAGTCAATTAAAGCCAGACTTTGGTAAATCACTCGCCTCGCGTACAATTGATGGTACATCAATTTAATTGACTACGACTTTGATGATGGAGTTCCGCATCAAGCCCGAATGCCTCCGCATCAGCCCGCAAACTCCGAACACTGCAGAACTTTTCCAACTCTGGCTGACTTGCCTCGAAGGGTTCCTAGCATCTACAACCAACCCCCCCACCGGGGCACAGAAGCTGCACGTCCTCCACTCCAGCGTGGGTATTGACGCTTACGCAATAATCATAGAGGAAACGGGTTATGATGACGCTATACAAAAGCTAAAAGGACAATTCATCAAACCGGTCAACAGGGTATTCGCTCGACATCTGCTGGCCATCAGAAAGCAGGTGAGTCTCTAGGCCAATACGCCCGGGCCCTCTATGCCCTGGGGAGAGGTTGCTCCTGTGTAGCGGTGTCCGCTACAGAGCACATGGAGCTACTGATCAGAGACGCTTACATGGCTAGGATGCTGTCTCCCGTGATCCGCCAGCGGATGCTGGAAAGAGACAAACTCAGTTTAACTGAGATGCTGACTCTCTCCGCCTCCATGGAGGTCGCAGATCTAAGCGCTCGCACCTATGACCCTGGCCAGGCCGCCTCCTGGCACGCTTCCCACCCGCCACCCGCCGCTCCCGGCCTCCCTCAGGCTTGTGCTGCGGGGCGCCCCGATAAATCCGCGGGGCCCCGCTGCTACTTTTGCGGGTACGCTAAACACCCTCGCTCGCGCTGCCCAGCCCGCTCCGCCCTCTGTAAGAGCTGCGGGAAGAAGGGCCACTACTCCACGGTCTGCCAGGCCAAAACGCTGGCTGCGGCGCTTCTGGAAGCTGCACAGCACTCTCCCCCCCGCCCCCAGGCCTCTGCAAACGGCCTGTGTGCCTCTCTCTCTCCCCCAGGGCTGCCCAGCCGCTCCCGACTCGCGCCCCGCGGGCCGACAAGCGCCCCTCCCCAGCCCCTCCAGGTCTCTGCCGGCCTGCCCCGCACGTTTCTCCCCCCCGCCCCCGGGCCCCGGCGCCCGACCGGCTCGCCTCTCCGGGCTCTCCCGGTCCCTGCCTGCCCGCCGCGCGAATCTTCTCCCCCCCGCCCCCGGCCTCCCGCACCCAGCCTGCGCACCTTACCTCCTCCCGCAGCTGATGCATCTAACTGGCCTCCTGGAGCCGGCCTGCGCGCCTCACCTCATCCGCTCGCAGCGCCGGCAACGCTAGCTCCGCCACCAGCGGCCACCAGGGCTTCCTGGGCACCGCCATCTTGGGGCGCCGACCCCACGTGCGGGTCCTGGGCGCCGCCATCTTGGGGCCCCGACCCCACGTGCGGGTCCTGGGCGCCGCCATCTTGGGGCCCCGACCCCACGTGCGGATCCTGGGCGCCGCCATCTTGGGGAGCAGACCTCACATATGGATCCTGGCCACCGACTTCCGGGTCTGCCACGCAAGGTCCCTCCAGCATCGACTCGGACGGCGACGACGGATTTTCTCCACGTCTCGCGGCCGTTCAACTCGACCAGTCTCGTCCACGCACGCGCGCCAAAACAACAACGCTGATCCACCTCAACGGCCACGAGACGGACTGCCTGCTGGACTCCGGGAGCACGGAAAGCTTCGTTCACCCTGACACGGTAAGACGCTGCGCGCTCCCTGTCCATCCCGTAACATGCAAAATCGATTTAGCCTCAGGTTTGCACTCCGTCCACATCACCGGGTGCTGCATCGCGGACCTCACGGCACTCCTAGGACTGGACGTCCAGTGCAACCTGCAGAGCTTGACCTTTCAATTCGGCGGCCCTACACCCCCTCTCACTGTCTGCAGCCTCGCGTCCCTCAAAGTGGACCCCCCCCTCCCTGTTTGCTAACCTCACCCCCGATTGCAAACCCGTTGCCACACGGAGCAGACGGTACAGCGCCGAGGACCGATCCTTCATCAGGTCCGATGTCCAGAGGTTGCTGACGGAAGGGGTCATCGAGGCCAGCAACAGCCCCTGGCGAGCCCAAGTGCTGGTGGTCCGGACGGGGGAGAAAAACCGGATGGTCATCGATTATAGCCAAACCATCAATCGGTTTACGCAACTGGACGCGTATCCTCTCCCCTGTATTTCTACCATGGTAAACGAGATCGCGACATACAAGGTCTTCTCCACTGTGGACCTTAAGTCCGCTTACCACCAGCTCCCCATCCGCGCGAGTGACCGACTGTACACTGCGTTCGAGGCTGATGGGCGCCTCTACCACTTCCTTAGGGTTCCATTTGGTGTCACAAATGGGGTCTCGGTCTTCCAACGGGAGATGGACTGAATGGTCGACAAGTACGGATTACGGGCTACCTTCCCGTATCTTGATAATGTCACCATCTGCGGCCACGACCAGCAGGACCATGACGCCAACCTCCAGAAATTCCTCCAAACCGCAAAACTCCTTAACCTCACGTACAATAAGGATAAATGCGTGTTTAGCACCGACCGCTTAGCCATCCTCGGCTACGTAGTGCGTAACGGAGTGATAGGCCCCGACCCCGAACGCATGCGCCCCCTGATGGAACTCCCTCTCCCCAATACCCCCAAATCCCTCAAACGCTGGGGTTCTTCGCATACTACGCCCAATGGGTTCCCAATTACGCTGACAGGGCCCGTCCCCTCATGCAAACCACGACCTTCCCGCCATCGACGGAGGCCTGCCAGGCCTTTAGCCGCATCAAAGCGGACATCGCAAAGGCCACGACGTGTGCCATCGACGAGGCCCTCCCCTTCCAGGTCGAGAGCGACGCATCAGAAGTAGCTCTGGTGGCCACCCTGAACCAAGCGTGCAGACCCGTGGCCTTCTTCTCCAGAACTCTCCAGGCTTCCGAACTCCGCCACCCCTCTGTGGAAAAGGAAGCCCAGGCCATAGTCGAAGCTGTGCGACATTGGAGGCACTATTTGGCCGGCAGGAGGTTTACCCTCCTCACAGACCAACGGTCAGTAGCCTTCATGTTTGATAATGCACAAAGGGGCAAGATCAAAAATGACAAGATTTTACGGTGGCGGGTCGAGTTGTCCATGTACAACTATGATATCTTGTATCATCCTGGGAAGCTCAATGAGCCTCCTGATGCCCTGTCCCGCGGTACCTGTGCCAGCGCGCAGACAGACCGCCTCCGCTCCCTCCACGCAGACCTCTGCCATCCAGGGGTGACTCGCCTACACCATTTCATTAAGGCCCGCAACCTGCTCTACTCCATCGAGGAAGTCAGGTCAGTAACCCGTGACTGCCACATCTGCGCCGAGTGCAAACCGCACTTCTACCGCCCCGAGCGCGCACACCTGATCAAAGCATCCCGCCCCTTCAAATGTCTTAGCATTGACTTCAAGGGGCCCCTTCCCTCTAACAACCGCAACATTTACTTCCTGGCGGTTATCGACGAACACTCCCGCTTCCCCTTCGCCATTCCCTGTCCCGACATGACCACATCGACCGTCATTAGGCCCTACTCTCCATCTTCTCACTGTTCGGCTACCCCGCGTACATACACAGCGCTCGGGGGTCCTCATTTATGAGCGACGAGCTGCGTCAATTCCTGCTCGACAGGGGCATCGCCTCTAGCAGGACGACCAGCTATAACCCTCGGGGTAACGGACAGGTCGAGGGGGAGAATGGTACCATCTGGAAGACCATAATACTGGCCCTCCGGTCCAGAAATCTCCCTATTTCCCGATGGCAAGAGGTGATCCCCGATGCCCTGCACTCTATCCGCTCACTCCTCTGTACTGCAACTAATCAGACACCTCATGAACGTCTTCTTGTTTTCCCCAGGAAGTCGTCCTCCGGATCCCCTCTCCCGACGTGGCTGGTCACCCCCGGGCCCATCTTGCTCCGCAAGCATGTGCGGGTGCACAAGTCCGACCCGTTGGTGGAACATGTCCAGTTACTCCACGCTAACCCGCAGTATGTGTATGTGGAGTACCCCGACGGTCGGCAGGACACGGTCTCCCTCCGGGACCTGGCACCCGCCGGCGTGCGGCCCCCCCGACCACAGACCCCCCCTCCCCTTTTTCACCCCAGCACCCCACTCAGCTTCCCCATCCCTCATCCATGGCGTCTCCGCGGCCAGCTCAGGTGACGGAGTCTATCGCTCCCGGACTCCAGGACATCAGCAGGACCATCAGCCGATCCGACGTCAACTCCTCCACTGCGGCGCTCGGCCAGGACGTCAAGGACCACCAAAAGACTGATCGAATCCTTCTAGAGTTCTACAGCCCCATGGACTTTCTTTTTGTAAATATCCTTATGTCTGGGCCAGTGGGAAGCCCCCAAATTCGATAAGGGTAAGGAGAGAAAATTTATTCTCCCAACGGCTACTCATATCACCAGTTCTCCCCCCCCACCCCACCCTTGTCTCGTTCACACCCCTCCCCGCCTTCCTTCTCCGCAAGGGGTGAATGTGGTGATATGATCTGCATACTCGTCTGCCATTGGGCCAGAACGTCGGCTTACGATTGGCCCTGGTCGGTCATGTGCCTCTCGACCGATTGGCCGAGAGGCTGAGTTAACCACGCCTCTATTAACGAGGTATAAATGGTCAGACGACTGACGATCGTCCCTTTCCATTGTAGACGATCGCAGAGCTGTGTTCTAGTCAATTAAAGCCAGACTTTGGTAAATCACTCGCGTACAATTGATGGTACATCAGGGGGCAATGGAGGAAACATGTGAGAGCAGAGGAAACATCGGTGTGGTCTCCAATTTGCAATAATCACCGGTTTGCCCCGGGAAGGCTAGATGGAGAGTTCCGGAGATGGCAGAGAGAGGATTGAGAGGATGGATGATATGTTTATAGAGGGGAGCTTTCCTAGCCGGAGGGAGTTAGAGGTGAAATTTGAACTAACGGGAGGGAATGAGTTTAGGTGCCTGCAGGCGCAGGAATTTCTGCGCAGGCAGGTCTCAACCTTCCCGCTCCTACCACCAAGGGGGATACAGGACAGGGTAGTTTCCAGAATGTAGGTGGGAAAAGGCAGGGTTTTGGACATTTACAAGGAACTCATAGGGTCAGAGGAAACACAGACTGAGGAGCTGAAACACAAATGGAAAGAGGAGTTAGGAGGAGAGATAGAGGATGGTCTCTGGGCGGACGCGGTGAGTAGAGTCAACGCGTCCACATCATGTGCCAGGTTCAGCCTGATACAGTTTAAGGTCGTTCACCGGGCTCACATGACAGTGGCCCGGATGAGCAGGTTCTTTGGGATAGAAGACAGGTGCGCAAGGTGTGCGGGAGGACCAGCGAACCATGTCCATATGTTCTGGGCATGCCCGAAGCTTAGGGGATTCTGGCAGGGGTTTGCGGATATCACGTCCAAGGTGTTAAAAACAAGGGTGGCACCGAGACCAGAGGTGGAGATTTTCGGCATGTCGGAATACCCGGGAATCCAGGAGGAGAAAGAGGCATACATTCTGGCCTTTACCTCCCTGGTAGCCTGGAGACGGATACAGTAGTCCCCCTTTATAACGCGGGTGTTGGGGTCCAAGACCCCAACCCGCGTTGTAACCGAGCCGCGGATATCCACGATGGGGGTTTTAAATTTATTTTAAAATCTATGCTAGCGCTTCCCATTGTGAATCTACGGGGGGGCGGGGGGAGAGGTCAGACCCCCGTAGACTCACAATGGGAAGCGCTAGCATAGATTTTTAAATAAATTTAAAACCCCCATCGTGGATCCAATTAAAATTTCAGCGGCCAGCTCACTTTGAGCCGGAGAAGGAAGCTGCTCTCACTGAAATCAGCCGGCCGCTGAAATTGACACTGCCCGCTGCTCTCTCCCTCCAATCCAACTTTTAAGTTTTAATGTTTCTGATTGGAGGGAGAGAGCAGCCGGCAGTGTCAATTTCTTTTTTTTTCCTCCGGCTTGCCCCCTCTCCCCCACAGCGTCCAGCTCGCCCCCTCTCCCCCCACACCCTCCAGCTCGCCCCCTCTCCTCCCCCGTCCCCCAACACCCGCAGGGCCCTCCTCTCTCCCCCAACACCCGCAGGGGGGTCTCCCCCAACACCCGCAGGGGGGTCTCCCCCAACACCCGCAGGGGGGTCTCCCCCAACACCCGCAGGGGGGTCTCCCCACACCCGCCCCCCCCTCCTCTCCCCCCCAACACCCGCCCCCCCTCCTCTCCCCCCCAACACCCGCCCCCCCTCCTCTCCCCCCCAACACCCGCCCCCCCTCCTCTCCCCCCCAACACCCGCCCCCCTCCTCTCCCCCCCAACACCCGCCCCCCTCCTCTCCCCCCCAACACCCGCCCCCCTCCTCTCCCCCCCAACACCCGCCCCCCTCCTCTCCCCCCCAACACCCGCCCCCCCTCCTCTCCCCCCCAACACCCGCCCCCCCTCCTCTCCCCCCCACACCCCGCCCCCCTCCTCTCCCCCCCACCCCCCGCCCCCCCTCCTCTCCCCCCCCAACACCCGCCCCCCCTCCTCTCCCCCCCAACACCCGCCCCCCCTCCTCTCCCCCCCCAACACCCGCCCCCCCTCCTCTCCCCCCCAAACACCCGCCCCCCCTCCTCTCCCCCCCAAACACCCGCCCCCCCTCCTCTCCCCCCCAAACACCCGCCCCCCCTCCTCTCCCCCCCAAACACCCGCCCCCCCCTCCTCTCCCCCCCAAACACCCGCCCCCCCTCCTCTCCCCCCCAAACACCCGCCCCCCTCCTCTCCCCCCCCAACACCCGCCCCCCCTCCTCTCCCCCCCAACACCCGCCCCCCCTCCTCTCCCCCCCCAACACCCGCCCCCCCTCCTCTCCCCCCCCAACAACCCGCCCCCCCCTCCTCTCCCCCCCAACACCCGCCCCCCCTCCTCTCCCCCCCAACACACCCGCCCCCCCTCCTCTCCCCCCCCAACACCCGCCCCCCCTCCTCTCCCCCCCAAACACCCGCCCCCCCTCCTCTCCCCCCCAAAACACCCGCCCCCCCTCCTCTCCCCCCCAAACACCCCGCCCCCCCTCCTCTCCCCCCCAAACAGCCCGCCCCCCCCTCCTCTCCCCCCCAACCCCCGCCCCCCCTCCTCTCCCCCCCAAACACCCGCCCCCCCTCCTCTCCCCCCAAACACCCGCCCTCCCTCCTCTCCCCCCCAACACCCGCCCCCCCCCTCCTCTCCCCCCCAAACACCCGCCCCCCCTCCTCTCCCCCCCAAACACCCGCCCCCCTCCTCTCCCCCAAACCCCCCCCCCCTCCTCTCCCCCCCAAACACCCGCCCCCCCTCCTCTCCCCCCAAACACCCGCCCCCCCTCCTCTCCCCCCCAACACCCGCCCCCCCTCCTCTCCCCCCCCAAACCACACCGCCCCCCTCCTCTCCCCCCCAACACCCGCCCCCCCTCCTCTTCCCCCCCCAAACCCCGCCCCCCCCTCCTCTCCCCCCAACAACACCCGCCCCCCCCTCCTCTCCCCCCAAAACACCCGCCCCCCCTCCTCTCCCCCCAAACACCGCGCCCCCTCCTCTCCCCCCCAACACCCCCCCCCTCCTCTCCCCCCAACACCCGCCCACCCCTCCTCTCCCCCCCAACACCCTGCCCCCCCTCCTCTCCTCCCCCCCTCCTCTCCTCCCCCCCAACACCCGCCCCCCCTCCTCTCCCCCCCAACACCCACCCCCCCCTCTTCTCCCCCCCAACACCCACCCCCCCTCTTCTCCCCCCAACCCCCCCCCCCCCCCAACACCCGCCCCCCCTCTTCTCCCACCCAAACACCCGCCCCCCCTCTTCTCCACCCCCAAACACCCCCCCCCCTCTTCTCCCCCCCAAACACCCGCCCCCCCTCTTCTCCCCCCCCCAAACACCCACCCCCCCTCTTCTCCCCCCCAAACACCCGCCCCCCCCTTCTTCTCCCCCCCCCAAACACCCGCCCCCCCTCCTCTCCCCCCCAAACACCCGCCCCCCCTCTTCTCCCCCCCAAACACCGCCCCCCTCTTCTCCCCCCCAAACACCCGCCCCCCCTCTTCTCCCCCCCAAACACCCGCCCCTCCTCGTCTTCCCCCCCCAAACACCCCCCCCCCTCTTCTCCCCCCCCTCAACACCCGCCCCCCCCTCTTCTCCCCCTCTTCTCCCCCCTTCTCCCCCCTCTTCCTCCCCCCTTTCTCCCCCTCTTCTCCCCCCCTTAACACCCGCCCCCCTCTCTTCTCCCCCCCTCAACCCCGCCCCCCCCTCTTCTCCCCCCCTCTTCTCCCCCCCTTCTCCCCCCCAAACACCCGCCCCTCCCTCTTCTCCCCCCCTCCCTCCCCCCCAACACCCCGCCCCTCCCTCTTCTCCCCACCTCGTCTCCCCCCCTTCTCCCCCCAACACCCGCCCCTCCTTCTCCCCCCCTCTTCTCCCCCCCAAACACCCCCCCTCCTTCTCCCCCCTCTTCTCCCCCCCTTCTCCCCCCCAACACCCCCCCCCCCTTCTCCCCCCAAACACCCGCCCCTCCTTCTCCCCCCCCTTCTCCCCCCCAAAACCCCCCCCCCCTTCTCCCCCCCAAACACCCGCCCCCCTTCTCCCCCCCTTCTCCCCCCCAAAACACCCGCCCCCTTTCTCCCCCCCCTTCTCCCCCCCTTCTCCCCCCCAAACACCCGCCCCCTTTCTTCTCCCCCCCTTCTCCCCCCCTTCTCCCCCCCAAACACCCCCGCCCCTTTTCTCCCCCCCCTTCTCCCCCCCTTCTCCCCACCTTTTCTCCCCCCCCTTTTCTCCCCCCCCTTCTCCCCCCCTCTTCTCCCCTCCCCAACACCCGCCCCCCCCTCGGCAGTGTCAATTTCAGCGGCCAGCTGATTGTTTCAGTGAGAGGAGCTTCCCTCTCTGGATCAAAATGAGCCGGCCGCTGAAATTGACACTGCCTGCTGCTCTCTCCCTCCAATCCAACTTTTAAGTTTTAATGTTTCCGATTGGAGGGAGAGAGCAGCCGGCAGTGTCAATTTCAGCGGACGGCTCACTTTGATCCAGAGAGGGAAGCTGCTCTCTCACTGAAACAATCAGCCGGCCGCTGAAATTGACACTGCCCGCTGCTCTCTCCCTCCAATCAGAAACATTAAAACTTAAAAGTTGGATTGGAGGGAGAGAGCAGCGGGCAGTGTCAATTTCAGCGGCCGGCTGATTGTTTCAGTGAGAGCAGCTTCCCTCTCCGGATCAAAGTGAGCCGGCCGCTGAAATTGACACAACTGACAGTTGGGGTCCATCAGCCCCCCCGCGGTATATCGCGAACCGCGGTATTGCGGAGCGCGGTATAACGGGGGACTACTGTATTATTAACTTGGAGGGACTCAATGCCCCCGAAGCCGGAGACCTGGCTAACTGACATGGCTAGCTTTCTTGTCTGGAGAAAATCAAATTCGCCTTGAGAGGGTCAATGTTAGGATTCGTCCGGAGGTGGCAGCTGTTCGTCAACTTCTTTGGGGAAAATTAACCGTCAGCAGAAGGGGGGGGGGGCCTGGGGTTTAGTTTAGTTTAGAGTAGGGTGTTAGAAAAGGGGGACTTGTGAGGGAGGAAGACAGCTTTTGTACTATGTTTATATTTGTATGTACACTATTTCTTCTGTTATTGTTATAAAACCATAAATATCTCAATAAAATGTTTATAAAAACATTCTAAAACAATCAGCATTCCACTTCAACAACCCACAATATTCGCATCAGCTGCGAGGACGCGCAGGCCGGCTCCAGGAGGGGAGATAGATTCACCCTATCTCCCAATGTTAATGGATCCTTTACAATAATCCAGGATCCGGATCTGGGTTCATATGCCTTCATCAAAATCGAATCGGTTATACCTTGGACAAAACTCTGCCTGTATAACATGTATCACAGCCAGAATTTAGGTGTTTTCTTACTGCTTGTTAGTGTTTTGCATGTGAGGGATATGTGTTTTCTTACCCTCAGAGTGATTGTCGCAATTTGAATAATTCCAGCAGCAAGCTATTTGTGCATTTGGATTGGATTGAATTGGATTTGTTTATTGTCACGTGTACCAAGGTACAGTGAAAAATATTTTTCTGCGAGCAGCTCAGCAGATCATTAAGTACATGGGAAGAAAAGGGAAAAAAAGAAAATACATAATAGGGCAACATAAGGTATACAATGTAACTACATAAGCACTGGCACTGGATGAAGCATACAGGGTGAAGTGTTAATGAGGTCAGTCCATAAGAGGGTCATTTAGGAGTCTGGTTAACAGCGGGGAAGAAGCTGTTTTTGAATCTGTTCGTGCGCGTTCTCAGACTTCTGTATCTTCTGCCCGAAGGAAGAAGTTGGAAGAGTGAGTAGGCTGGGTGGGAGGGGTCTTTGATTATGCTGCCTGCTTTCCCCAGGCAGTGGGAGGTGTAGGTGGAATCAATGGATGGGAGGCAGGTTCGTGTGATGGACTGGGCGGTGTTCACGACTCTTTGAAATTTCTTGCGGTCCTGGGCTGAGCAGTTGCCATACCAGGCTGTGATGCAGCCAGATAGGATACTTTCTATAGTGCATCTGTAAAAGTTTGTAAGAGTTAATGTGGAGATGCCGAATTTCCTTAGTTTCCTGAGGAAGTATAGGCGCTGTTGTGCTTTCTTGGTGGTAGCGTCGGCGTGGGTGGACCAGGACAGATTTTTGGAGATGTGCACCGCTAGGAATTTGAAACTGCTAACCATCTCACCTCGGTCCCGTTGATGCTGACAGGGGTGTGTACAGTACTTAGCTTCCTGAAGTCAATGACCAGCTCTTTAGTTTTGCTGGCATTGAGGGAGAGATTGTTGTCGCTGCACCACTCCACTAGGTTCTCAATCTCCCTCCTGTATTCTGACTCGTCATTATTTGAGATCCGGCCCACTATGGTCGTATCGTCAGCAAACTTGGAGATGGAGTTGGAACCAAATTTTGACACGCAGTTATATGTGTACAGGGAGTAGAGTAGGGGGCTAAGTACGCAGCTTTGAAGGGCCCCGGTATTGAGGACTATTGTGGAGGAGGTGTTGTTGTTCATTCTTACTGATTGTGGTCTGTTGGTCAGAAAATCGAGGATCCAGTTGCAGAGTGGGGAGTCAATTCCTAGGTTTTGGAGCTTTGATATGAGCTTGGCTGGGATTATGGATTTGAAGGCGGATCTGCAGTCAATAAATAGGAGTCTGATGTAGAAGTCATTGTTGTCGAGATACTCTAGGGATGAGTGTAGGGCCAGGGAAATGGAGTCTGATGTGGACCGGTTGCGACGGTCTGCGAATTGCAGTGGATCAATGCTTTATATATCTATAGAACATAGAATTTACAGTGCAGAAGGAGGCCATTCAGCCCATCGAGTCTGCACTGGCTCTTGGAAAGAGCACCCTACCCAAGGTCAACACCTCCACCCTCTCCCCATAACCCAGTAACCCCACCCAACACTAAGGGGAATTTTGGACACTAAGGGCAATTTATCATGGCCAATCCACCTAACCTGCACATCTTTGGACTGTGGGAGGAAACCGGAGCACCCGGAGGAAACCCACGCACACACGGGGAGGATGTGCAGACTCCGCACAGACAGTGACCCAAGCCGGAATCGAACCTGGGACCCTGGAGCTGTGATGCGATTGTGCTATCCATGATCAACCTCTCGAAGCACTTCATTACGACTGAAGTCAGGGCCACTGGACATTTAAAAAGAAGGAAGGTTATTTATTATCACACTTGCTCCATAAGTTTAAAATGTGATGTTTCACTCTCTTGACTTTAAAAAAAAAATGTTTTTATTCTCCATTTTCACATTTTCCTTCAAAATTTATACCCCACCCACAGACAGCAAACGGTAAAGAATAAAATCAATCCCCTGAACAATAACAACGATCCTATCCTCCCACCACCCCAAACAACGGCCCACCTGTCAATATATGCATCCAATAAAACAAACCCTCCCACACTGGAAACAAAAAACAAAGGAAAAAAAGAAAAAGGAGTCCGGGACCGCCCATGGTCACCATCGAGTCCACTCCCCACCCCCACTGCACCCCACACTCAACGCCATCCAACCTCTGAAAGAGTACCGTACATGATACCCAAGAGTTGTAAACACCCCCCCCCCCCCCTCCAACTCCTCCCGTCCACTGTCTCTTGTAAAACCCCCCCCCCCAAACCCGGTTTCCCCCCCCCCCCAGCTTTCCACCCCGGCTAGACCACTCAGACCCTGTTCTGCCAGGCTCCGATGGCCGCAGCTCCTCCCCCCACCTCACTCCCGTTCACTGGCCGGCTTAAACCGGCCAGCGTGGAGGCCCCCGCCAGGGTCCCTTTCCCCCTTGCCCGGCCCTAGGAAAGCCCAGAAATCCCCTTTGAGCACACAAACCCCGCATATCCACCTACACCCAAAAGAGCCCTCACTTCGAGTGAAAGTCCCATTACTTCCCTTGACCAAATATATACAACATTGGCTCCTTTAGCCTATACACCCGCACGCAGTGAAACAAAAAAGAAAATACAGTAGAGGTTACATCAGCACATGGCCATTTCTCAATTCTGCCACAGTCCTTCTGCCTTCGCAAACTCCTCCGCTGCTTCCGCCATTCCAAAATAAAAGTCCTTGAGCTTGTAAGTCACCCTCAGCTTCGTTGGATATACAATGCCGCACTGCACCTTGCTAATGTACAGTGTCCTCTTCACCCGGTTGAAAGCAGCTTGCCTCCTTGCCAGCTCCACCGTAAAGTCCTGGTGTACACGTATACCAACTCCAGCCCACTGCACCACCCGCTTCTGCTTGGCCCAGCACAGGACCTTCTCCTTCACACTGTACCTAAGGAAGCACAGAGTCACTACCCTTGGCGGCTCACTCGCTTTGGCCTCCACGACTGATGAGACTGATCCAGTTCATACCGGGAGGGATCCTCCCCGTCCCCCAATAATTTCACCAGCATCGCGGCAAAATACTCAGTCGGCCTCGGCCCTTCAAATCCTTCAGGCAGCCCCACAATCCTCAAATTCTGTCGCCTGGATCCGTTTTCCAGGTCTTCCATTTTTCCTCGCAGATCCTTGTTAATCTCCATCACCTTCTGCACCTCCTTCCCCATCAGGGTAAGTTGATCACTGTGATGCAATAATGTCTCCTCCACTTCCTACAGCGCCTCCCCTTGTTGCCGCACCTCCGCCACTGCACCCGCTGCCGCCGTCGTCACCGGGGAAATCGCCTCCTCCACCAGCACACTCAAAACCTCCCTCATCTCCTTCCTCATTGTCTCCATGTATTTTGTAAACTGCCTTTCGAATTCCGCAGCCATCACTATAGTTATTTCTTCAGCCGTACGCAATGCGGCCTCCCCTGGTGCTCCAGCCTCTATTTTCCTTGGTGACCCCGCGGTGACCTTTCCACTCCCCGATGGACCTTCAGCTGTTTTTTTTACGGCCGTGTTTTTGCTCACCCTCGATATTTTCCTTTACTGTGCCTTCTCCCTGCTTTTGCTGCCTCTGTGGACCCTGGGACCGGGCTTAAAGCCCTGAAAATGCTGTTCTCGAATGGGAGCCCTCCATTGCGCGGCTGCCTCCTGCCCGTCATCACCGGAAGTCCCCCTCACTCTCTTGACTTAACCACACAATCACTCACACAAATATTAGATATAGCTGAGGAAAAGATTAGGTACAGCTGAGAGAAATATGATATAATAATCATGTATGATTGTCTCAATCTTTCTTCCATGGTAGGCCTGTGGTTTCTGAGATGAGTTGATGATTTAGCTGAAGTGAAGGTTTTTTGTAGCCGATGATTTTCAGTAAGCTTGCTGTCTTACTGCTTTTATACGGTGGCAACAAGACATAGCTATCTCATCTTAAAGGATTGATGCAGAGAGGTGAATTTAAATAGAGACTGAATTTCCCAACCACCAGAGAGTGAGTCTGTCTCAAAACAGGCTAGAGTCCCTACAGTGTAGAAGGAGGCCATTCAGCCCACTGAGTCTGCACCAACCCTCTGAAAGAGCACCCTAACTTAGGTCCACTCCCCACCCTATCCCCATAACCCCAGCTAAGCATTGGGCACTAAGGGTCAATTTAGCATAGCTAATCCACATAACCTGTACTTCTTTGGACTGTGGGAGGAAACCGGAACACCCGGAGGAAACCCATGCAGACACGAAGAGAATGGGCAAACTCCACACAGTCACCCAAGGTCAGAATTGCACCCGGGTCTCTGGCACTGTGAGGCAGCAGTGCTAACCAGTGTCGCCGTCCTGCCCCACATGATAGCTGTCTGTCTGATTTTGGAAACGTTTTGTTCCTCTATGTGAGTTTTGAGGCTCTATGAAAGTCATATTTTAAACTCCTCTCGCAGTACTATTTCTCTAACCCTTCAACGGTCTGATATCGTTCTGATCAGTATTTAGAGATCAGATCCACCAGTCTAATGGTAGCTGTGTAATTCTCTGGAAGTCCAGGAAGGTCAGAGTTGTTTTTTTTACTAGATTGTTGGTTGCATGGAACTGGTGGGAATGATCATAACTGACAGAGCGGTTAGCAGGCAACATGGAATAAACATCACAGGCCTTTCCCACTAGCTGACTTTGTATCAGATGTGTCCAAAACTCTGTTGGTCATTGCAATTAGACTGCCTGTTTTTTGAAGGCTGTGAAGAAAGTTTCCACACATTCCTTATCATACCTGAGGATGAATCAGGAATACTTTAAGAAGTCAAAATTTGTCTCAGGGCTAAGGTTGTTTAAATCAACCATGTTAACTCAGGTTCTCCCTAGTTGCTGCAATCTGCCTCAGTTCCTGATCTTTCTGTGCCCGTAACTCTCTCTCAAGCTTTTCTAGCTGGACAGCACATCCACCTTTCTCTCTTGGAATTCCCTGCAATAATCCCTTTTGTTTCTTGTTTTAACATTTTTGGCTCTATTATTTTTCTTTTTCACTTTAAATTCCTTTAAAGTCAAATTTGACTTGTTTGCAAAGGATTTTATTCAGTCCTGCAGCATCCAATTTGTCAAGGACATAATTTATTATTTCTTACTGTCCGTAATCCGTCTGGTTTTTATGTTAAGGATGTGTATTTTCTTACCATCATAGTGCTCGTCTCAATTTAAATAATTGCAGCAGCAAGTTTTGTTCATTTAAAAATAAAGATTGTTTATCTTCACACATTTTCCCCAGAACTTTAACAATGTCACATTTCACTCACTTGATTCACTCACATTAAAATTCACACAAAGATTAGATACAAATATGGGAAAAACAATACAATTACAATGTATGATTGTCACCGTCTCTTTTATGACAAGCCTGCAGTGTCTTAGATGAGTTGTTGTTTTAGATGAAGTGAAAGTCTTGTACAGCAGAGGATTTTCAATAAAGCCTCTTATGGTCAACTTTCCAGGAGGTTGGTTCTCAGGTGAACTGAAATTATAACAGGCTGGGAAGCATCCTTCTCCCACTTTCAATATATGGTCCTTTAATTCTTGGCTGCAAAGTAGATATACAGCTGTTCTTTTGGCTATCTGATACAGTTTCTCTGCCGATCAGTTTCTTGCTGTTACCTCTCACCTGTCACAAGTTGCAAATAAGGTTAGTATCAAAGCTCATGAGGTCCGAGAAGCTAAACAGTACTTAACAAACCAACACAAAGTAAAGGCCACAATGTGGCTTACAGTCCAAAGGCCCAACTGACACTACCGATCATGCCGGACCCAGTCCGGGCCAGTTTTTATCAGGTGGATTTACAAGCCCCAGCTGGGTGGGCCTCTACCCAGTGCCCACCACCGTATTCCACGAGTCCCATAGGGTTTCGTGAGGGTTATTACATTCCTGCCCCCGCAAAGTCCAAAGGTTCCCCTGTAAAAGATTGTAGAGGGGGTCTCCTCCACTGTTTGTCCATGGCTGTGCTTCTCGCAGCTGTGGGGCTGGGTCAGGGAGGCATGTATCCCGTCAGGGAACGCCTTTGTCGTGCAGAACGGCGTAGGGGCCCTGCGGTGGAGCGCCTCAGATTGTAACGTCCTCCAAGCGCACTGAAGATTCTGTGTCCATATCTGAGGGAGACCTGCCCTTATCTTGCTGGCCCAGGCATCGGTCCTTGATGGGAACTACTTCCCAGTTAAAGGACGGCAAACAGGGTGGTCGAGATACAGATTCATCAGATGTGGCTTCCTCTGCGGTGGACCCCCTGTCCTTGAGGTGGATCATGTGCTTTTTCACGGTCTGCTGTCTAGACCTGACCATGTATGAAACTGGCCCCACACTCCACTATAGTCCCCAAAATCCTGAACGTGAACAGTATCCCCTGGTTTAAAGCGTCTGTCGGTCGTCTGGTCATCATAATACCCCTTCTGAAGGTCCTGCTTCCTTTCCACCTTCCCGCCAAGGCTTGGGAATGTTAAACCCATCAATAATTCCACCGGCACTATCGCGGTTGTGATGTGTGGCGTTACTCGGTAATTGAATAAAAAGCATGCCAGCATCATTTCAATGGAACCTTCAATCTGTTTCTTCATGCTCTGTTCAAACATCGGGACTGCCCGCTCAGACACACAGTTGGAGGATGGGTGGTAGGGGCAGTTCCGACGTGTGCCCTTTGTAGGATTCTGGCCGAAGCTATTGGTGGTACCATCTTGACTTCCTTAAAAAGGCCAAGTAAGGTCTTGCGATCCATGATCATTGTGAAATAATGCCCAAAGAATGGTGGAATTTCTTTACTGCGAATATAATGGCCAGTCCTTCCTTTCAAATTGCGCTTAGCAGTGCTCTGCGTTGGCTGGGGATGCTGGCCATGTAAGCTATTGGCCATCCCGTCTCATTGTCCCACCGATGGGACAACACTGCCCCAATGCCATATGGAAAAGCGTCACATGATGGCAAGTGGCTTCGACAGATCATTATGCGGCAACAGTTTGGATGATAACAATTACCACCTCGCTCTGGCGAATGCTTCCACCTGTGGCACTTTGCATGCCCATTTCTGATTCTTCTTTAATAGCATGTGCAGGAAGGGCAGCACGGTGGTGCAGTGGGTTAGCCCTGCTGCCTCACGGCGCCAAGGTCCAAGGTTTGATCCCGGCTCTGGGTCACTGTCCGTGTGGAGTTTGCACATTCTCCCTGTGTTTGTGTGGGTTTCGCCCCCACAACCCAAAGATGTGCAGGCTAGATGGATTGTGATGGAACCATCAATTCACCAGACACGTGTTTTCCGATATGAATATAGGCTTTAATCAACTTACTTCAGAGCCAGACTGTTACTCGTCGATGAACTCGGTGAACTGCAGGCTGACTCTGGACAAGGGTATTTATACAGCAGCACAAGGGGGAGGAGTCATGGGCGGAGCCAAGGGTGGAGCCCTGTACAAGCTCATGAGCATTCCCAGAGCTACTCCCCCTAGTGGTCGGGTAACGCTACTGCGCTTACAAATATACAGTGTGAATTACCATGTTATATTCACCACATTCAACCCCTGCAAAAAAAATCAAGTCCGGCGGGGGTGGTGGTTTACAAAGACAGTCTGTCCAGTGGTCGAACTGTCCGCTGTGATCTGCGGAGCACCGGGGTTGCAGCCTCTTGCGGTGGCTGGATGGGTGTTGTGTGCTGGGGTACGATGGCGGACTCCAGGGAGGGTTGTATCCGAGCTTCATACTCTCCTGATTCGACGGTGGACTGGGGCGCTGGGGGCTGGCCGGCGTGGGTGCGCGGAACTGGTGGAGCGAGCTCGTGGGCTCGGGAGCGCGAGGGGGCGGCAGCATGGGGTGTAGGGTGAGGGGTCCTTCTGTGGAGGTCGAGGGGGAGCTGGATTTGGCGGGTGCCAGATCCCGGAGGGATACAGTGTCCTGACGGCTGTCAGGGAACTCGACGAATGCGTACTGGGGGTTGGAGTGGAGCAGGCGCACCTTTTCAACAAGGGGGTCGGTTTTGTGCCCCCTGACGTGTTCCCTCAGAAGTACGGGGCCCGGTGTCCTCAGCCATGCTGGAAGTGAGACCTCCGTGGTAGTGCCCCTGGAAAAAATGAAGAGCCTCTCGTGAGGGGTCTGATTGGTCGCTGTGCACAAAAGGGACCTAATAGCGTGGAGCGCGTCTGGGAGGACTTCCTGCCACTGGGAGACGTGGAGGGGGCGCATACGGTCCGGGTCTGGGCCCAGGACTCCGTTTTCCACGACATAGCCGAGGATGGCCAGTCTGTTTGTGCGGAAAACGCATTTCTCCTTGTTGTAAGTGAGATTCAGTTTCTGTGCCATCTGGAGAAAACGGTGGAGGTTGTCGTCGTGGTCCTGCTGGTCATAGCCGCAGATGGTGACATTGTCCAAGTACGGAAACGTGGCCCGCAGCCTGTACTGGTCCACCATTCGGTCCATTGCTTGTTGGAACACCGAGACCCCATTAGTGACGCCGAAAGGGACTCAGAGGAAATGGAAGAGGTGGCCATCGGCCTCGAATACCATGTAGTGGCGGTCCTCCGGGCGGATTGGGAGCTGGTGGTATGCAGACTTCAGATCCACCGTGGAAAAGAGCCGGTACTGGGCGATCTGATTTACCATGTCTGCAATCCTGGGGAGTGGATACGCGTCGAGGAGCGTAAATCTATTTATGGTCTGACTATAGTCGACAAGCATGCGGAATTTTTCCCCGGTCTTAACGACCACCACCTGAGCTCTCCAGGGACTATTGCTGGCCTCTATAATCCCCTCACTGAGAAGCCTTCGGACCTCTGCTCTGATAAATACCCTATCCTGCAGGCTGTATCGCCTGCTATGAGTGGCTATGGGTTTACAGTACTTTGTGAGATTGGCGAAGAGAGGAGGGGGGTGGATTCGCAGCGTTGCGAGGCTGCAGATAGTGAGTGGGGGCAGGGGCCCGCCGAAGCTGAGGGTGAGGCTCTTAAGGTTACATTGAAAGTCTAGGCCTAATAAGAGTGGCGCGCAGAGTTCGGGCAAAACGTAGAGTTTGAATTTTGAGTAGCTAGCGCCTCGGAATGTGAGTGTCATGGCGGTGCGTCCCTGGATCTGGACCGAATGGGAGCCTGAAGCGAGCGAGATAGTTTGCCGCGCGGGGAAAACGGGGAGCGAACAGCGTCTTACCAGGTCTGGATGTATGAAGCTCTCAGTGCTCCCGGAGTCGAAGAGGCATGGCGTTTTGTACCCGTTGATTTGGACCTCTGCCATCGAAATTCGCAGATGTTTCGGGCGTGATTGGTCCAGAGTGACTGCGTTGAGTTGCGGGTAGTCGGCGGCTCGATCAGCTGTGCTGGAGTGGCCCCGTGATGACTGCCCTCTGAGTTCATAGTCGTACTCTTCCAATGAGTTGTCCGAGCGCGGAGATGCAGGTCGGGCCCATGGATCGCACGTGGCGGGCGGCGATGAAGATGGCGTCCAAGATGGCGGCCCCCATGAGTCGCACGTGGCTGGCCGCGTTGTGGAGGTTTGCCAAGATGGCGGCCCCCATGGATCGCACGTGGCGGGAGGGGGCGGAGTCGGGGCATAGGCCGCAGCGTTTCGGGCCCCGTGGGCCTGCGGGTGTGGGGAGCAATTACTTTGTGCCGCTGGGGAGTTGGCAGCTGGGGCCCTTTTAGCGAGGCACACTCTTGCGAAGTGGCCTTTTCGCCCGCAGTTGCTGCAGGTCACGTTGCGGGCCGGGCAGTGCTCCCGCGGGTGCTGGTTCTGGCCGCAGAAATGGCAGGCTGGAGCGGCACAGTGGCTGGCTGGAGCAGCATAGTGGCTGGCTGGGGCAGCATGGTGGCTGGACGGCCGTGTAGCAGAGGCCTGGGGGAGTCGCTGGTCGGGGGCCCATGATTGGGTCGCGGGGTCCGCGGGGAACGAGTTAAGACTGCGGAAGGAGACCTCCATCGTGGTCGCATCATCCACAGTTGTTTCTAAGTCTTGGGCCCCCTTTTGCAGCAGCCGGTGGCGCACATAATTAGACCTGAGGCCCGCTACAAAAACATCGCGTACAGCAAGTTCTCTGTGTTCAGCCGCGGTAACCGCTTGATAATTACAGTCATTTGACAAATTATTGAGTTCCCTTAAAAATTTGGCGAGTGATTCTGTAGGCTGCTGGCGGCGAGTCGTGAACACATGGCGTGCGTAAACTTCATTAATGGGCCTTACATATATCTTATCGAGTACCACTAGCGCTGCAGTATATGAACTAGCCGAGTTTAGTTGCGTAGAGATTCGGTGACTCACCCTCACGTGCAGTAGGCTTAGCTTCTGTTCCTCTGTCGTTTCGGCTGTGCTCGCTTCTGCCAGGTAGGCCTTAAAGCACCGCAGCCAGTGGGAGAAGTTTTCTTTTGCCTCTGCATCCTGCGGGTCGAGTTCCAGGCGTCCAGGCTTGAGGGCCGATTCCATGATCGATCTTGACTGTTCTTAAGTTGATTAAATTGATGGAACCATCAATTCACCAGACACGTGTTTTCCGATATGAATATAGGCTTTAATCAACTTACTTCAGAGCCAGCCTGTTACCCATCGATGAACTCTCGGTGAACTGCAGGCTGACTCTGGACAAGGGTATTTATACAGCAGCACAAGGGGAGGAGTCATGGGCGGAGCCAAGGGTGGAGCCCTGTACAAGTTCCTGAGCATTCCCAGAGCTACTCTCCCTAGTGGTCGGGTAACGCTACTGCGCTTACAAATATACAGTGTGAATTACCATGTTATATTCACCACAGATTGGCCACACTAAATTGCCCCTTAATTGGAAAAAATAAATTGGGTATTCTAAATTTTAAAAAAAAATAGCATGTGCAGGGGAGGTAACAAGATAGTCAGGTTCAGGATAAACTTCCCATAATAATTGACGAGCCCCAAAAATGACCTAAACTCCATCTGCGTTCTCAGGTATCAGGACTCCCTTGATAGCCCATGCTTTTCTCTCAACTGGGTGCAAACCATCCCTATCGATGCGATATCCAAAGTATGTGACCTCCTTTGCCTGAAAGACGCACTTACCCCTCTTCAGACGGATACCCACATTGGAGAATCGTCAGAAGACCTCTTTCTGGTTACCCATGTGTTCCTTCTCAGTGGCTCCTGTAATGAGCAAGTCTCCAGGTAGACAGCAGCCTGGGAAGCCCTTGGAGGATGTTTTCTATTACTCGCTGGAAAATTGTACACGCTGATGACACCCCGAATGGAAGCCGGGTGTACGTGTGCAACCCCCTGTGGGCATTGACGGTGGCAGATTTTCGTGACACCTCATCTCACTCCAACTGGAGGGACATTTGGCATGTGTCAAGCTTCGTGAATGAGTGACCCCCGGCCAACTTTGCGTACAAATCTTCTACAAGTGGCATGGGTTACCAGTTCAAGTGGGAGGCCTGTTACTGTCATCTTTTAATCAACACAAAATTAGCACTGCTGCCTCACAGCGCCGAGGACCCGGGTTCGATCCCGGCCCCGGGATCCGTGTGGAATTTGCACATTCTGCCCGTGTCTGCATGGGCCTCACCCACAGAACCCAAAAGGATGTGCAGGGTAGGTGAATTGGCCACACTAAATTGCCCCTTAATTGGAAAAAGAAAATTTCTATTAAAAAAGATAAATAGATAATCGCCACCATGTAGACAGACTTGACCGGCTTCAGCACCGGGTTCACTTGCTCTGCCCACTCTGTGAACTGGACTGGGCGCATGATACCCAAGCTCTCTAATCAGCTCAATTCTTTATCCACTTTCATAAGCCTGGTATTGATCTGGCAGGCCCTGAAATATTTCGGCTGAGCCTCCGGGTCAACATAAAGTTTTGCTTTGGCCCTTTTATTTTTCCCAGGCCCTCCTGGGAAACCTCCAGATACTTTCCGAGGACTTGATACAGACCACCAGTACCCATCCGGAAAATCTGTTTCCAGTCAAGACAGAGTCTTTGTAACCAATCATGGCCCAGGAGGCTGGGCCCGGGTACTTGCACCACTTCTAACAGTAGCCTTACCGACTGTTATCCATGGGACCTGGGGTCACTGTGGTACCGATCGCTGATGGTCAATGGTTCTCCGGTGTATGTTGCCAGCCAGGCCTTGGTATCTCTCATGCCCAGGCGCAGGATTCCCAAGTGGAGCCTATGGAAAGTTTGTTGTCCGATTGGAGTCATCAGCCTGCATGTCAATTTCCATGTCCAATGCCTGACCGTTGACCTGAAACCATATTATAATAGGGGCTACTTTGGAGGTTGTGGTACAGTTTAACTGCATTAGCTCTTCTTCCTTGGGTGGGGTAATGTGCAAAGCCCTGGCTCTGGGTACTTGTTCACTGTTGAATTTGCTAGCCTCAACAGCTACTGGACCTGCAACCACAAGTGCAGCACTGTTGTGGGTACTCCCCATTGGCCTCGGGGAGATGTCCCGTCGGGTCATGATGGTCCTTGGCCATCAGGTCTGCCCGTAACCTTGTTTGGTGGTGACTGGTTTATGTGAGCCATATCCTTGGGGAGGAGCCTCACCCTTCAGAACAAGGTGCTAGCCAGTGGTGCATGGGCCATAATCCATGGAACCCTGGAGCTCCTGGACCCACTTTTCCCCATTCTCATGGGAGAGTGACCCCTCTGTGGTTCTTTTTAAGTCCAAGGCCAGCCCCACTTTCAGCATCCTTTGAGTCGCCACATTGTTAACAGCAACACTAAACGATCTCTTAACATCTCAGGGAGGGCTGGGCTGAAATCACAATGTTTGGCTAACTTACGAAGGCACTTCAGAAATTCCGTAACCAATTTCCCCAGAATTCATCCGGCGTATTGAACCAGTACCTCTGCATAATTAGCAATGGCTTAGGGTTGTAATGATTCACGACAAGTTCCATAAGTTCGCCAAGGGTCCTCGAGTCCGGCGCCGCCGGGTAAGTAAGAATCCTGATTACGTTGAACGTTGCGGCCCCAAAGGCGGTCAGGAGTATTGCCGTCTGTCGGTTGTACCCAACAATACCATTTGCCTGGAAGAAAACCGCATCTGTTTGGTATACTGGGCCCAGTCTTCTACGCCTGCATCAAAGGCCTCTTGCCTTCCCAAGAGCGGCATTTTCAAACACCCGCTGATCTCGATCCAGTGCTGGGGTATTCCGGTGTGGTCAGGACATCCAGAATCACAGCTGCCATTTTCCTCAGGTGGCCCAAGGAGGTAAATTAAACAGTATTTAATAAACGAACACAAAGTAAAGGCCGCAACATGGCTTACAGTGCAAAGGTCTCAACCGGGACTATCAATCATACCGGTCCCAGTCTGGGCCAGCTATTATAAGGCAAATTTAAGGGCCCACTAAGTTGCGTGGGGGGGGGAGCTCATATTCCACAAGTCCCATGGGAGATCAATTGAGGTGTCCCCGTGATAATAACCCCGTGAGGGTTATTACCATTAGGTCAAATATACAACCTGTATCATTTCACACCTTCAGGGTTTGAGACAGTTGGTATCTTTGTAACAGAATGGCCCATTCAATTTGAAATGACCCTTTTGAATTATTGAAAAGGCAATGAGTCAACATCAGTCTGGTAAATTCATTTTGTTTCGTCTTGAGAAAGGGGAGTGATTCAACCCACAAGAAAAGTCAGGTGATTCTCAGGTAGCTGTCCTTTTGTGATCTTTGTGTTTTTTAAGAATATAAAGTATGGAGCGAAAATCCATAACATATGGAACATGACACAAGTTTAATTGAAATCCATCCATTAGTTTTTGAGATATATTGTTTCCAGTCAAAGAGACAATGAAGCCAACATACAAGGGTGATAACGTTACCTCCTCCCACCATCACTGGCGGAGGTAATAAATCATATAGACGAAACAGAACTGGGGTTTCAGGAAGCACGCAAGCTGTAAATTGATTGGATAAATATAAATTGCATTTATTAATTTAATAAGTAATTGTTTCTTAATTAGGAATGTTAGGACCAGAATCAGAAGGGATAATAACTTGGTTTTCATAGAAACCAAGTAACCCTACCTGACCTTTTGGACACAAAGGAGCACTTTAGCGTGGCCAATCGACCTAATCTGCACATCTTTGGACTGTGGGAGGAAACCAGAGCACCTGGAAGAGACCCACACAGACACGGGGAGAAAGTGCAAACTCCACACAGTCACCTGAGGCCGGAATTGAACCCAGATCCCTGGAGCTGTGAGGCAGCAGTGCTAACCATTGTGCCCATGTGCCACCCTTTAATACTTAGTAATGAACCACAATTGATAGCTGACATAGAGAAGCATCTTTTTATTATGACAATTCAATTGTAAGATTTTAAGTATGGAGCTGTGTTACGTTTAGGGTAATAGTATGCCAGCAGTTATTTTAAATGGCTTAGATTACAGAAATGAAATGAGACCAAGAGATTGGAAGAGATTAGATGATGTTGGCAACAGCACACAAATAAAATGGTATATTTCTGAAAAGAATCCTGAAAGGCTATGAAGCCTAACATCTCAACAAGTGTGTAATCAGAGAAAATCACAACGGCGTCATCAAGGATTATCAACTCCTTTTGCCTTTTCACCATTATCCCTTTTGACATTTAATCTCACCTGCGTTCCATTCTATCTCACATCTTCTCCTTTCCCCACCTTTCCCTCTTCAGTTGTTCATCTCTTTTCCATTTCTGATAAGAGGTCATAGGCCTGAAACATTAGCTTCCTCTCTCCACGTCCTGAGCATTTCCAACATGCTGTTTTTATCACAGATATCCAGCCTCCACAGTATTTTGCTTTTGTATTCATGAAATATTAGCCTAGCTCAATAAATGAATTTTAAGCATATAATACAAGTAGTTTTTCAGAGAGAGAAAATTATTTTAAAAAACAGCTAACACGAACAAACAGAAGCATTAGTAAGTAAAAATAAATGTGGGGATGCGGACAGTGGAAAGCAGCCAAAAATTTGGATTTTTTTTGTTGTATTAGGAGTCAAAAGCCATTTAAAGAACGAGCATGGCTATTTCTGGCAGATTTGGGAAAAATTATAAATTATGATAAGGTCTTGAATCAACACTTTTTACCTGTTTCAACTGTGGGAAGTCTGGGTTAATTAAACTTTAGCTCATCTGATACGAGAGTAAAGTACTACAGATAATGGAAATGTGAAATAAAAACAGAAAATGCTGGAAATAATTAGCAGGTCTGCTTGCAGCATCTGTGGAGAGAGAACAAGAATTAACGGGGGGGCGATTCTCCAATGCTGGGCCCAAGAGTTTGCGCCATCGTGTTTCACGACAGCGCGAACCGGGCCTGGTTACGTACGATTCTGGCCCCCACAGGGGCGCCAACCCATGCATGCGTAGTTGGGCCAGCTCAATCCTGCGCATGCGCAGTTGGGCCGCGCCATCCTGCGCGTGCGTGGGGAACTTCCTATGCGCGCCGACCCCGACCCAGCATGGGGTTGGTGTTCAGGGGCCGGCTGCGCCTGAATGTAGGCCCGGGGGGGGGGGGGGGGGGGGGGGGGGGGGGTGTTGGAGGCCAGCCCGCCAGCCGGTGGGCCCCAATCGTGGGCCAGACCCCATCGGAGGCCGCCACCCCCAACTGTTCCCACAGAGTTCCCGCCGGCAGCGACCAGAAGTGAATGGCGCCGGCAGGACTCTGTCATATCGGCACGGCCGCTCGGCCCATTTGGGCCGGGGAATCGGCAGCCCCGCCGATTCCAGTGGCCGGCGCCACGCCAAACGCGCCGGCGCAAATGACGCCGATTCTCCGCACCTCTGAGAATCGCGCACCGGTGTCGGGCCGCGGTTGCGCCGTTTCTCCGGCCTGGCGCGGGGCTCGGAAAATCGCCCCCAACATTTTGAGGCCACTGATCTTTCCAGCATTTTATAAGTTTTTTAAGCTCATTTGGGTTGTTTCCACATCTGAATGGAAATGGTATATGCTCAACCAAAAGGCTTCAAAAAAGGAAAAGCACCAGGTCTAGACTTAATGGGCTGGATTGTCCTTTCCTGTGATTAAGTGTTGACGCCAACTGAGAATCCATGGACTTTCACGACAGAAAAATCAGTGCCACACCTGTACCGATTCCGCTACCACTAATGGGCCAGCACCGGGTGCACCACGTGGAACACAATCAATTCTAATGAAAGATGGTGCCTGATTCGCCAGCTCCATGATTGACACTAAAAGGCTGACAAGCCGCAGCTGCAAAAAAATTATTCTCCCCACACATCCCAGCCAACAAGACGGCTGTAAGGAAAGCAGTGCCACGGTTCACCGGCGTGGAACTGGAGACGGCATGGAACAGCAGCGGATGACCCTGTACCCTGGCCCGGGAAGGAGGCTGCCAGGAGCCACAATCCGTCGTGCCTGGGCACAGGTGGCAAAGACAGTCAGCCGGTCTGGCATGCAGTGCCACTAAAAACTTCACAACTTCGTCAGGGCAGGCAGTTGGCAGCACTGACACCGCTGCCCCCCCCCAACACACACGCATAACCTGCCCACTCCTCCCTTCTGGGGGACGACGGAATCCCCACCCTGCCCCACATGCCAGCACCCATATCAGCCGCCATGGCCGGGTGCCCTGGCCACTGTGGCCACCAGCTACCCATCCCCGGGCTGCATGAGTTGGACTGCCGAACACTGTCGTTGTCGGGCAGCACAGTGGCGCAGTGGTTAGCACTGCTGTCTCACTGCACTGAGGTTCCAGGTTCGATCCTGGCTCTGGGTCACTGTCCGTGTGGAGTTTGCATATTCTCCCCGTGTTTGCGTGAGTTATGTCCCCGCAACCCAAAGATGTGCAGGGTAGGGTTAGGGTTTAGCATTGGCCACGCTAAATTGGCCCTTAATTGGAAAAAATTAATTGGGTACTCTAAATTTAATTATTTTAAAAACACTGTCGTTGTAAACTCCTGTCCCTGGTGCATCTGGTGGCAGCGGGGAGAACAGAGTGGCCACCAGGGACACCCGAGCAGTGGCCGGGCCCATCCAGGCCCAGTCGTCCCAAACGATGCGCACCAAAGCGAACCCTCGTCGCAGGTTGGAAGTCAGAGCAGGTCGCCTCCACTTCTGCTGTATTGTCTGGGGAACCACCTGGATGTAGCGTTAGGGCCCGTAAGGCCAGAAAGGTAGACATCAGTTAGGTTGTCGCATGTGCGGGGCACAGTTTAGTATTAGGGACTAGGGCACAGATGGGTAAATATTTGTTCACAATAAACACCTGTTACCACCGTTACAATCTGCTTCAGTGCTCTGTCTGATGGGTCTGAGGGGTGGGCTGGCGGGGTTGGAGGGGGGGTGTGTGGAGACTGGCGCAGGCCCTGTGGATGGCCCATGCTCCCCACCCTCCTCGCCCCCGCGTCCCCACCACCGCCACCCCAGGGATTCAGTGGGACCGTGTGATGGGATGGCAAGCCCGCATGCAGGGATCACCCATGTGGACGGTGCAACCATGAGCATGAGCCAGATATTGTCATATGATGCGGAACACCAGGGCTCATCGCAGAGCGGGTTGACATCACCTTCCACCCATGGCCCAGACTCGCTGTTACTCCCAACCCAGGATCTCCACCCCGTAGTGCTTCAGTATGCATCATGGAGGGGGTGCAGGCAGGGGGGCTTTGCAGGGTGGGTATTGAATGGGTGTGGGGTTGGGATGTGGTGTCTCTTCCTCTGGCCAGGCCCCCTTCCCACCCCACCAGTGAACCTGGAGACGATCACGATCAGAGCGCCCGCGCAAGTTGGCCCTGACGCACGCGTTGTGAGACCTCCCCTGCCTGGCTGGGTCCCATGTCCTGCCCATCCTCCCCGCATACTCCTCGTCGGACGAGATCTGCCCTTCCTCCAGCACGTCGCCCCACTGCTGGGCAATGTTGTGAAATATGCAGCAAGCCGCCACGATGCGGCCGATCCTCTTCGCATCATACCGGAGTGCCCCTCCAGAACAGTCCAGTCACCTGAACCGCATCTACAGGAGGCCGAAGCACCTCTCGATCACACTCATGGTCGTTGTACGGGTATCGTTGTAAAGGGTGTCCCTGTCGGTCTGTGCCCTCCAGATAGGTATCATCAGCCAGAGACCAGCTGAATGTTCATTGAGTGGTACCCCTTTCGTTTGTGTGGAGCAGCCTGTTATCCACAGGTGCCCGTAAGGTGACATGCATCCTGTCGATCGCCCCCTGGACCCGGGGCATCCCGACGATGGCGACAAACCCCGTTACCCGGGCATCTTGGCAGTCTCGGTCCACATTAAAATGGGTGTATTGATCCGCCTGGACATATAGGGCCTCCGTGATGGCGTGGATGCATCTGTGCACCGAAGTCTGTGAAATTCTGGCCGCTCGGTCTATTGCTCTCTCCAGCTCTGGCAGGCCAGCCCCACCCCAAACCAGCAAGGCCAGTGTCTGGGCCAACAGCCCGCAGTCGGTCCTCTCCGTGTCCTAAAGAAGAAGGATGATTAAAAATGTTGTCAAAGTGGTGGGTTTTATAAAGAGTCTTAAAGTAAGAGAGTGGGGTGATACGATTAAGGGGTTTTTCGGAATTTCAGAGTGTACAGCCCCGGCAACTGAGCTGGAGGAGGAGTTGCATGGCCAAGAGGTTAGAGTCAAATAAACGGAGAGTTGCGTTGGGGCGAAGCGGGGCACAAGAGGAGAACTGGTGTTGAGAATGATCGCACTGGAGCAGGTTAAAGAAGAGCAAGGCTATGAAGGGATTTTTTATATTTTAGGTGTTGGGGGACCAGATGCAGTGGAAGCCAAGGGTGTTGGACTATTGGATCTTGGTGTATGATATGGGCGGTAGAGGTTTGGATTACCTGACGCTTATGAAGAATGGAAGTTAGGAGGCCAGTTAGGAGATTATTGGAATAATCGAGAGGTGTCAAAGGGATGCACAATGTTTTTGACGGCAGATATGCTGAGGTAGGGGCAGAGGTAGGTGATGTTATGGAGGTGAAAGTTGGCAATATTTGTAATGAAGAAGAAAAGGCTGCTAAGTGTCAAATTGGACACTGACATTACAGTCAGGGATTTCAACCTGAGAATGTTGATGGGAAAGAAGTCAGTGGAAAGTAAAAAACATTTGTGACGGAGGGTGAAAACAATAGCTTCAACCTTGCCTATGTTTAAGTGGAAAAAGTTGCTGTACAGAGGCAGTGGGGATTTCGCAAGCGCTAGTGTATGACAAATGCCTTGTAACTCGCTTGTTAACTTCATCTTGTTGGCTCATTTATGCCATTAAAAGGCTTAAAATATCAAATTGTACTTGTGGATTCCAAATGGTGAGAAACACTCATAGGACGCACAGTAGGTTACAAAGATAGAGATTTATTGACTTTCGTTGGCGACCATGGAGTGAATAGTCGCACATTTGCAAGGGGCAGCACGGTAGCATGGTGGTTAGCATAAATGCTTCACAGCTCCAGGGTCCCAGGTTCGATTCCCGGCTGGGTCACTGTCTGTGTGGAGTCTGCACGTCCTCCCCGTGTGTGCGTGGGTTTCCTCCGGGTGCTCCGGTTTCCTCCCACAGTCCAAAGATGTGCGGGTTAGGTGGATTGGCCGTGCTAAATTGCCTGTAGTGTCCTAAAAAGTAAGGTTAAGGGGGGGTTGTTGGGTTACGGGTATAGGGTGGATACGTGGGTTCGAGTAGGGTGATCATTGCTCGGCACAACATCGAGGGCCGAAGGGCCTGTTCTGTGCTGTACCGTTCTATGTTCTATTTGGTGGCTCCCGCTCGTGGTGGTTTTTAAAAATCTTTTCCCCGCTTAACAGGTGGATGTGAGGCGGAAAAAAGGTGCAGGAAAGTGAGGGGAAGAGATTGATGCTCTGGTGTATGGAGCTAAGGGCCAGAACCAGTCGAAAAAGAGAGAATCAGTTGGTTGGAGCTGGTGCGGCACCTGATACACACATGGAGATGGTGGAGGGGCAAGGAGCGGCCCTGCCGGCTCAGTGGTCGACTGAGAAGTTCACCCAGCAATGGAAGGAGAGTCTGGAAGACCTGGTCTGGGCAGTGGATTTGATCAGGGCGGTGGTTGACCGCGTGGAAACAAAGCTGGCAGCCCAGAGTCAGGTGATCCAGAAGATGGAGGAAGTGGTAGGGGAACACAGCGGAGATGGGGCTGATGCACGATCAGCAGAAGTTGCCTCAGAAGGTCGGGGATCTAGAGAACCAGTCACCAGGAAGAATATAAGGATTGTGGGTCTGCCGGAGGGGAGTGAAGGAGCTGATGTTGGTACGTACGTGGGGAGGATGCTGAAGAAGCTGCTTGGAAAGGGTGCGTTTGCATGGCCTTTGGAGGTGAATCGAGCGCACAGGGCACTAATGAGGGGGGGTATCTGTGTAATGAGGGGGGTATCTGTGTAATGAGGGGGGTATCTGTGTAATGAGGGGGGTATCTGTGGAGGTTTGGGAGGCCGAGGGCGAAAGAATTTTCGTTTCCCTCCCAAGTGCACAAGTTGTACTCCCGAATAGATTATTTTGTGGTGGATGAGACGTTGTTGGCAGGGGTGGTGAATGTCGAGTATTCAGTAATAGTGGTGTCGGATCATGCCCCGCACAGGGTGGATTTACGAGTGAGTGGGGGGACAGCGCCCGCAATCGAGGCTGGATGTGGGACTATTAGTGGAGGAAGACGTGTGTGAGTGGGTGAGGAAGGCCACCCGGAGGTATGTGGAGATTAATGACACGGGGAAGGTTTCGGCAGGAACAGTCTAGGAGGCACTGAAAGCAAAGGTCGGGGGGAGTTTATTTTGATTCGGGCACACAAGGAAAAGACGGAGCGGGTGGAGATAGAAAGGCTAGTGGAGGAAATCCTGCAGGTGGACAGGAGATATGTGGAGGTCCCAGAGGAAAAGCTGTTAAAGGCTCACCAGAGGAAATGGAATTTGGGTTGTTAACCACGGGTAAGGCGGTAGGACAGTTGCGAAGGGCGAGAGGGGGCGTATATCAGTATGGAGAGAAAGCGAGCAGGATGTTAGCGCACCAGTTGAGGAAGCAGGAGGAGGCGAGAGAAATTGGGAAAGTGAAGGACACAGGAGGGAACACAGTCTTGGACTTGGCGGGGGTGAATGGGATGTTTAGGGAGTTTTGGAGCAAATTATATAAGTCAAAGCCCCCAGACAGGGAGGAGGGGATGAGGAGGTTTCTGGGAGGTTGGAGTTCCCGAAGGTGGACGAGGAGTTGGTGGAGGGCTTGGGGGCTCCAATTGAGCTCCTAGACGTGGTAGAGGGATTGGAGGTGATGTAATCGGGTAAGGCCCCGGGACCAGATGGGTACGCGGTGGAATTTTATAAGTACTCGTGGGTGTTGGGATCGCTGTTGGCAAAGGAGTTGACAGTGCTCCCTCTGATGTTGTCACAGGCATTGATCTCCCTCATTTTAAAACAGGATAAGGATCCGGAAAATTGTGGGTCGTATATCAAATTGTACTTGTCGAATCCAACGGATTCTGGCAAGGGATAGTACGAGTGTGTATGTGTGTGTGTGTGTGTGTGTGTGGGGGGGGGGTGCGGGGGGGGGGTGGAACACAGGGTTTTGCTCTACGCGGACAATCTTCTTGTGTATATATCGGACCCGCTGGGGGGAATTGGAGGGATTATGGGGATTATGGGATACAAATTGACCAAGGGTAAGAGTGAGGTCTTTGCGATCCAGGCGAGTGGGCAGGAGAAGAAATTGGGTGAGATGCCGTTCAAGTAGGTGGCGCGGGAGTGGTAGCAGCTGCATAAACTGAATTTGGGGCGGCTGGTGGAACAGATAAGGGGGGACTTTCGGAGGTGGGATGCGCTCCCGTTGTCATTGGCGGGGCAGGTACAGACAGTTAAAATGACGGACCACCCGAGGTTTTTGTTTGTTTTCCAGAGCCCCCAATTTTTATTCCCAAAGCGTTCTTCAAAAAGGTGAATGCAGAGATCTCAGGATTTGTTTGGGCGGGATCTCTTTATTGATGAGGGTTTCCCAAACCTGGAGGAGGAGTTTGAATTGCCAGGTGGGAATGGGTTCCTGTATCTACAAGTGAGGGATTTTGTGCGGAGGCAGGTTTCGACCTTCCTGCACCTGCCAATCCAGGGGCTACAGGATAAGGTGGTGTCGAGAACAGGAGTAGGAGAGGGGAGGGTCTCAGAGATCTATAAGGAGCTGATGGACTGGGGGAAGCCCTGATAGGGGAGGTGAAGAGAAAGTGGGAAGAAGAGCTGGGTGTGGAGTTGAAGGCCGGGTTATGGGAGGAGGCCATGAGGAGAGTTAATACATCCTCGTCGTGCACCAAGCTCAGCCTGATACAGTTTAAGCTGGTCCATAGGGCACACATGACTGTGCCCGGATGAGCAGGTTCTTTCGAGATGGTGGAGGATAGGTGTGGCCGCTGTGTTGGGGGGGGGGGGGGGAAGAGTCCTTTGAACCAAGTCCATATGTTTTGGCTGTGTCGGAGGCCGAGGGATTTTTGACAGGGGTTTGCTGACGTCATGTCAGAGGTCTTAAAAGTGAGGGTAGTTCCCAGTACGGAGGTGGTGATCTTCGGTGGGTCGGAAGACCTGGGAGCCCAGGGGGTGAGAGAGGCCGATGTCCTGGCCTTTGCCTCCCTGGTGGCCTGGAGATGGATCTTATGGGGTGGAGGGACTCAGAGCTCCCGAAATTGGGGGTGTGGGTGAACGACATGGTGGGGTTTCTCAGACTTGGGAAAATTAAAATTGCTTTGAGGGGTTCGTTGCAGGGGTTTGCGCAGAGGTGGCAGCCATTCATCAACTTTTTCAAGGAAAATTAAGCTGCCGGGGGGTGGGGTGGGGGGGGTGTGTGTGTGTGTGTGTGTGTGTGTGGTGGGGGGGGGGGGGGAGGCATGGGAGAGAGATGAGTAAGAATAGGAGAACCAACGGAGGGGTGATTGGGGAAGTTGTCATTGTTTGTGTTTGCCATGTGTTGGCTGGAGTTTGTGCTCAGGGGGCTTGTTGGTTATATTGTTATGTTTTTGTTGAAATTTGATGTTTAAAAATGATAAATGCCTCAATAAAATATTTTCTCAATGAAAAAAAGAACGAGATTTATTAAGATACACGACTAAACTCCCACCTCCCGAAGTGTCCCCTCCCTGACTTGCACCCAGGCTGGTGTTTTTATACTGTGGAGCCTTCCCTGTTAAGGGGGAAATTCTGGCCCCAAATGCTAGGGGAGTTCATACTTGTTTGGAGTTAATGGGAATTGGATGGTGCACCCTCCCTTAACTTCCCAGGGCCCATAACACCGCCCACCCTGATCTACGGGAATCCGGTGCGGAGGGGGCGTGGGGATGGCGGAGGACTCCCTCGTGAACCTGCACCTGGGCCTGGCAAAATTTGCCATAAACAGGTCCAGGCAGCAGGTGACCGAGGGGGTCAGACTTGGGAAAATTAAAATTGCTTTGAGGGGTTCGTTGCAGGGGTTTGCGCAGAGGTGGCAGCCGTTCATCAACTTTTTCAAGGAAAATTAAGCTGCCGGGGGTGGGGGGGGTGATGGGTGTGTGGGGTTGGGGGGGGGTGTGTGTGTGTGTGTGTGTGGGGGGGGGGGGGGGGGGGGGAGGCATGGGAGAGAAATGAGTAAGAATAGGAGAACCTGCCCCTGGAGTTTAGCTGCCCCTCTTCCGCAGCTTTATTCGTGGTCGGATGTCCCTGGAGAGGGAGCATGCGGTGTCCATGGCACACTCAAGGCCTTCCATGCTCGGTGGGCACTGCAGGGGTTGGACTGCTTTATCGACACTGATTTTCACATTTTGATTTAATGTTTAGTTGAGTTTCCGTTCCTCTTTGTTCGATTTGGACTGTGCTCCATTTGTTCTTTATGGGAGTGGCCCCAGTTAATTTATCTCTTAATTAGTTTCAGTCTTCTAATTAGTTGATTGGCCCTATAATACGCCATAACATTGCCCACCCACCTACCCACACAGGTCTGGAGAAATGTCCATCTCCGCTAGCCAATTCGTGGGACCCTTTTGGCCATTTTGCCTGGTGTTGGTGTTTAAGCACTGAAGGGGTTGGCCCAGGAGCAGTATACCTGATTGGTGATCAGTGCTTCACGCCGAGCGTTGAAGCTGGGCAAGTGGGGCTGGTGTTAGAGGAGGAACAGGCACATGTATCAGCGTGGATGTCGATGGCAGCAGATCTGTGTCTTCCTGCAACTGGACGTCCATGTCGGAGTCCGAGTCAGGATCAGAGGAAGCAGAGTTGGGCACTCGACCTCCTGGCTGTCGACGGTCGTAAGCGACGTTGGTTGCGCGGAATCTGGCTGTCAGCGACGGACGCTGGCAATTCTTGGAGGCCATGGATGTGGTACACATGGCGGTTAGATTCCCGGCCCAATGGCCATACAGAGTAAGATACCAGCACCATTTGGTGTAGCATGGTCCCAGGGATTCATGTGACTCCATCGCTGAATTTCTGGACATAAATTGCGTCCTTAGGAGTGAAACTGTGGAGCGGCCTCCAAGGTTCCACGCCGGCTTTGGACCGCTATTGACCCTGCTGGACAGCCTGACAGCCAGATTCCGCGCAACCTGCTGGACCTTCTTTCCAATGTCTAGAATGACCAAAGCTTAACCTCGTCCGGAAGAGTCGACCCATGAGAAACTCAGCCAGTGCCATCCCCGTGGTTGCATGTGGTGTGGTCCATAACTAAATAGAAAACAGGCCAATCGGGTTTCCCAGGTTCCGTTGGTTAGCTTCTTCATCCCCCTCTTAAATGTTTGGACCACCCATTCAGCCAATCTATTTGTGGCCAGTATTGCGGGACAGTCCAAATGTGGCGGATTCCAGTCGCGGCCACGAATGCCTCAAAATCTACACTCGTGAAAGCGGCTCCGTTGTCAGAGACCAGTACCTCCGGGATGTCATGTGTGAAGGTGTAGCGTAGGCTGTCCATAGTCTCCCTTGCGGTCGTTGCCTGCATCCTGAGGATGACAAGCAACTTTGAGTGCGCATCTACAATGATGAGGAACATCGATCCCTGAAAACGATCGCAAGGTCTATGTGAAGGCGCGACCATGGTCAGCCTGGCCATTCCCAAGGGTACAACAGCACCATTGGGCCAGCTGGTGCTCCTCTCATGGCCCGCACCATTAGGCCAGCTTCTCTATATCCGGTCGATGCCCGATCACCAGACATAAACTGTGGGCGAGCTCTTTACCTTGCACAACCCCGGGTATCTGTTATGGAGGTCCAGTAGTAAGGTGGTTCGCCCACAATCCGGAACAACCACCCTGGGTTCCCCTAAGGAGGTCGCCGTCCTCCACGCTGAGCTCCGGATGCTGGGTCCATACAGCACCATATGGCGGACCCAGGACAACTGTGAATCCGTCTGGGTCCAACCCTTTATTGTGGTCGCAGTCACCGGCAATGAGTCTGTAAAGTGCAGCGCAGCCACCACCTCTTCTGTGGTGGGGTGCGTTGGCAGATTTGTTGAGAGGAGGAGATGGCTCAACACATCCGCTTGCGGGATCTTCTCGTTGGGCGGTGTTCCAAGTTGCATTCATATGCCCCAGCAATAGGGGCCAACGCTGGATCTAGCGGATGCGATTGGGGGAATTGCTCGGTCTTCTTTGAATAAGCCCAATAACGGTTTATGGTCAGTGTAGACCATGAAAGTGTGCCCGTAAACGTATTGATGGAACTTACGGATGCCAAAGACAACCAGCAACCCTTCCTTTTCGATCTGCGCATAATTGCGCTCAGCATCAGTGAGCATGTGGGATACGAATGAGATCAGTCATTCTGATTCATCGGCCATGAGGCACGTGAGGACCGCGCACACCCCATAAGCGGGTGCATCACATGTCAGCAGCAGCTGCTTGGTGGAGTCGATGCGCGTTACCAAGTTTTGAGGACAACAGCTGCCTTTTACTGCGTCAAATGCCTGCTGTTGAGACAGTGACCAGACCCACGGTTGACCTTTCTTTAGCAAGAGGTGGAGGGGACTGAGGAGGGTTGCCAGGTTCAGGATGCATTTCCCATGTAATTCACCAATCCAAGGAAAGAGTGTAGTTCTGTCTGGCCGCTGGAGACGTGGGCTTGTTTTATCACCCGCACCTTATCCTCTACAGGGCTCAACCCATCTGGTCCACTGGGTACCCTAAATAAGTGACCTCAGGGGCATGAAAAACCAGAGGCGGACGCCCGCCCTACAAAACGCCGGATGACTTTGGCCAGGTTAACCAGATGCCTGGTCAAATGCCCCAGTGTTCAGAGAATTCACAGTGCAGAAGGAGGCCAGTCAACCCATCGAGTCTGCACTGGCCCTTAGAAACAGCACCCTACCTAAGCCCATACCTCCACCCTATTCCCACACCTCCACCCAACCTTTTTTGGACACTAAGGGCAATTTAGCAGAGCCAATCCACCTAACCTGCACATCCTTGGACTGTGGGAGGAAACAGAGCACCCGGAGGAAACCCACGCAGACACAGGAAGAACGTGCAGACAGACAGTGACGCAAGCCGGGAATCGAACCTGGGATCCTGGAGCTGTGAAGCAACTGTGCTAACTACTGTGCTACTGTGCTGCCCCCTGGCATCATTCAAGGACATCATCCAAGTAGACGGCCACCTTGGGTAACCCCCACAGGATGTTCTCCATCACACACTGGAAAATAGTGGATGCCAGATGGGACCTCAAACGGCAACCAGATATTGTATAAATCCCGGTGGGTGTTCACCGGAGTCCGGGTCCAGTATTAACTGTAGATGTGCACGAGTCTTGTCCGGTTTTGTGAACGTTCGTCCTTCACTCAGGTTTGCATCGAGGTCCTCGATGCTGGGGACTGGGTATTGTTCCAAATGGGAAATGCGGTTCACTATCATCTTACAGTCACTGCAGAGACGCACAGAACTGTCTGGTTTGAGTACTGGCACAATCTGGGTAGCCCAATCAGCAAACTGTATGGGGCAGACGATCCCTAAATATTCGAGCCAGTCCAATCTGGCATCGGCTTTTGGCTGCAATGCGTACAGGGTCAGGCGGGTGCGGAAATAATGAGGCTGTGCCTGCGGATCTACGCTGATTCGATGCCCAGCCCCTTTGATTGTCCCCAGTACATCTGCGAAGACTTGGGAAACCAGGCCAAGACCTGCTTGGGCTATGCAGGCTCATGTGGCATACCCTCTGCAGCCAGTTTCAACCCAGGAAAATCGGTCCCCCACCACAGACTACCACCAATGGTAGGTTAGCAGATTGGTGCCCATAAGTCACCGGTACCTGGGCGGTGCCCTCAATGCACAACATCTCTGCGGTGTAGGCGACCAACCTGGCCTCGATGTCACAGAGAGTCAATGTGTGGAGGCTGCTGAAGATGACCTCAAATGTGTGGTGGCTGATCACACACACAGCTGCTCCAGTAGCCAGCTCCATGTCGATGGAGTGCCAAAAGGGACACTCGAATTGGGGCGTCTCGGGGTGCTGTAACACAGTGGAGTAGTTGGTAGGAGTCCTCCTTGTGGTCATTGACATCGTACGTCGAGGGCAGCACGTTAGCATTGTGGTTAGCACAATTGCTTCACAGCTCCAGGGTCCCAGGTTCGATTCCCGGCTTGGTTCACTGTGCAGAGTCTGCACATCCTCCCCGTGTGTGCGTGGGTTTCCTCCGGGTGCTCCGGTTTCTTCCCACAGTCCAAAGATGTGCAGGTTAGGTGGATTGGCCATGCTACATTGCCCTTAGTATCCAAAATTACCCTTAGTGTTGGGTGGGGTTACTGGGTTATGGGGATAGGGTGGGTGTGTGGGTTTGGGTAGGGTGCTCTTTCCAAGAGCCGGTGCAGACTCCATGGGCCTAATGGCCTCCTTCTGCACTGTAAATTCTATGAAAAAAAACGTCCTGTCACAAAGGGAGCAGAACCAACTGGAGGGGTGGCTCTGGAGGGACTATTTGTCAGGTGACCTGCTGGGCCTTGGGTCTGGACGTCTGTCTGGGTATCCCTGCTCTGCACATTTGTTCCTGCGTTCCACGGTTGCTCAGCAGAAGCCATCTTTCGGGCAGGCACGCCACTAGCGGGTCTCCTGGTCCTCCGGCAGGATGGATCCAGGTGTCGTCGACTGAAGTGCCCCAGTTTCAATACCGTCATCCCTTGAAGCTCTTGGACTCCCAACTCTGCACTCTTATGGGAGACAGCAATCTCAATTGCCCGCTGTAAAGGCAGCTGGGTTTCGGTCAGCAACTTTCTGTGTGGTGGCGACTCAGATCCCACTGACAAAAAATGATCGTGAATGGATTCGCTCAGGATAGGGCCGAACTCTCAAGTCTCATCCAGTTTCCTTAAATGAGCTGTTTGACTTATCTTGGGCTTGGGTGGCCGTGTGGAAGCAGAATCGGCCAACGATAAGTGACGGTTTTGGATTTAAGTGGTTTTCTACCAAGGCTATCAAAGCTACAACAGACCAGGCATCAGGCGCATCTGGGTGTGTCAAGCTTTTAAAAAATAAATTTAGTGTATCCAATTCACTTTTTCCAATTAAGAGGCAATTTAGCGTGGCCAATCCACCTACCCTGCACATCTTTTGGGTTGTGGGGGCGAAACCCACACAAACACGGGGAGAACATGCAAACTCCACACAGACAGTGACCCAGAGCCGGGATCGAACCTGGGACCTCGGCGCCGTGAGACTGCAGTGCTACCACTGCGCCACCGTGCTGCCCTGTGTGGCAAGTTTTTGATAAGTTCATACGTTTGCCCACCAACTGCCGTTAGTAAGGTTTGCCGCTCATCTCCAATTATGATGTTTGTTCGAAAGAAATATTGCATCGCTGAACATATTGAGCCCAATCATCGGAACTCACATCAAAGGCCTCCAGCTTTCCTATATGAGGCATCTCAGTCGGTTGAGGTAAGCCCTCTTGCGATCTAAACAAAGTGGTCCGGGTATAGAACAAGCGGTGCCGGCGGAAACTCCACTTCAGCCAGTGTAGAATCCGACGGGCGAGAAACATTCAAAGGCCCAAGGTAGGATACAAAGAAAGAGATTTAAAAAAAATTAATTTAGAGTTCCCAATTATTTTTATTTTTTTTCCAATTAAGGGACAATTTAGTGTGGCCAATCCACCTAACCTGCACATCTTTGCGTTGTGGGGTGAAACCCATGCAGACATGGGGAGAATGTGCAAACTCCACACGGACAGTGACCCAGAGCCGGGATCGAACCTGGGACCTCAGTGCCACAGTCCCGGTGCTATCCACTGTGCCACATGCTGCCCTAGAAAGTGATTTATTAAGGCACACTACTAAACTCCCTTGCCTGAAGGGTCACCCTCCCCAATCTGCACCAAGGCTGAGGTTTCTAAACTGTGGCGTCTTCCCTGTTAAGGGAGAAGCTCCACCCCCAATTATTGGGGGAGTTGATACTCGTTATGAGTTAATGGGAATCGGATAGTACACATTCCCTTACTTACCAGGGAATCATGACAGTACTGTAAATAAGCTTGGTGATGAAAAGTCTTAGTTCGTATGTAATATGGGCTGACTTGTGAATTAGGGGTATGCTGTTGAATAAGTCTTTTGGTATCTCTTTAGGTGCCAAATACTGTGACGTAGCTTTTAGAAAGAACATGCAAGAGTGAACTGAAGTTATAACTTGAGCACATTTGAGCTCAAACAAGTCTAGCTTTGAAGTAAAGAGAAGCCAAAGCTTCAGTGCTGATTGGCTAGGGAGGTGACCTAAGGATGAGATCCTCCAGGGTGTCAGTTAATGATTTGTGTGGAAATGGTAAGGCCACTCTTTCCAGTGGTCAAGAATTACAAATATTGGGTTAGAAGTTCCTTAGTTGTATTGATCCAAGTGCACATACATGGGCTAAATGTTGCAAAACTACCTGTAGAAAGGGTATACAAATAGCAGTGCATCACTGAGGTCTTCGCACTTGCTAGGCATTAGCATTTGTCACAGGACATTTGCTGGGGAATATTTGTCGGAGAGCAAGTTAAGAATAGGTACGTTTGGAAGTTAGCATTTGCATAGAACATTGCCAGTCAACGGCTATCTGTCATGGGCGGAGGGCTTGCCTGAGAACCCTGTATTAGGCTTTGCTGCTGACTAAAGTATTTGTCACAGGGCTGGGGACTGCCTAAGAATATAATATTAAAGCAGTGGATCCAGTGTAGAAAGGAGTGTCAGGACTAAAGTAATTTCCTGAAGAGAGAGAGAGAACACCTAGCAGGCAGCTGTGAAGTGTGCAGCTTCAGCAGTTACAGTGGACTGGAAGCTTCAGCAGTTAAAGTAGACTAAGAAGTTGTGGGTTGGAAAAGTATCCACTAGATTTGAAGTCTTGAAGCTGCAAAGGGATTTGGATACATGTTAGAGTTGAGTCAGCTAAGCTAAAATCTCAAAAGACAGTGAGTCAAGAGGTCAGTTTCAAGAAACCAAGAGATGATCCCAGAAATCCTGGGATCCACAGGAACAGACCAACATTCATTGAACTTGTGCATCATACCATGCCTTGACTAATGAAATGTTAGGCCTTTACTGTCCAATAAATCTCGCTATGTTGCATTCTAAATTAGTGATTGTGCTTTTTGTCAATTTGATTATTTCTCGACAAGAATTTTCTTATTCCAGGGTTTAGTATGAGTCCAAGTCCAGACATACCTGAAGGGTGCTTTCTGGATTGGTTCGGAAACTCTCCGACAAAATGCCTGAAATGTGCTCACAATGGAGTTTTAGTTTGAAAATTATTTAGTATGGAGTACAGCTGTTGAATTGAATGCTGGCAATGGCTGGAAAGCAACATTTTCAGGTGGTCTAATAAAGGCCATGAAAAATTTAAGTTTTAAAAAAATTTAGAGTACCCAATTATTATTCTTTTTTTCCAATTAAGGGGTAATTTAGCATGGCCAATTCATCTAACCTGCTCATCTTTGGGTTGTGGAGGTGAAACACAGGCAGCCATGGGGAGAATGCGCAAACTCCACACGGATAGTGACCCAGGGCCGGGATTCGAACGTGGGTCCTCAGCGCAGCAGTCCCAGTGCTAACCACTGCGGCACATGCCATCCTATGAAAGATTTAAGTTAATCACCAACTATAATATTTTTACTTACACCCAGAAAGTTTGTGCATTCAAATAATACTTTCATATAGTGTTGGAAGCTATTTGGGAGACAGACAAGGGTCCATAGAATAGCTCAGGGGATGATTTGAATATTTCACACCTTATCTACTCCAGTAAGAAGCCCTTTATTAAAGTTAAGGCTGCAACATAAGAGTCTATGTCCTGGAGCAGTACGAGGTTACAGGGATAAGGATGGGTGCGACTGAGCCGCACGTGGCACCTATGGCGCTGAGGACGCAAGTTCGAATCCCGGCCCTGGGTCACTACCGTGTGGAGTTTGCACATTCTCCCCGTGTCTGCATTGGTTTCACCCCTACAACCCAAAGATGTGCAGGTTAGGTGGACTGGCCACACTAAATTGCCCCTTAGTTGGGTCCTCTAAATTTATTTTAAAAAAGGATGGGTGAGACCAGAAAGGGACTGAAATGCAAGAAGTAGAATTTTGAGTAAGTCAGCAACAAAAATGATAGGTGAGTAGGTCTTGTTGAAAGTTAGAATACAGATAATAAAAGTTGTGGATGACATTAAGTTTATTGGGTGTAGAGGCAGCCAAGAAAATATGGGAAATATCAGGTCCAAAAACAAAGGTGAGAGTTTCAGCAGATGACCAGAGACAGGCAACATTGAAGAGGTGAAAGTAGGCACTATTTGTGTAGGAGAATATATGGAGTCAGAAGAATAGTTCATACAGGATGATGAGATTGCAAACAGTCTGGTTCAGCCTGTGACAGTGGCGAAGGAGCAGGATGGAATCAGGAGCAAAGAAATGAAATTTCTGGCAAGGCCTTTATTTTTTCCAATGTTTAACTGCTCATCCAAGACTGGATATCAGGTAGCCAAGCAACACCCAGGCAATGGTGAAATCTAGAGGGATGGTGGAAAGGTAGAGCTGGTGTTCCCAGTGCGCATGTGAAAGCTGACCCCATGTCAGCCCCATGGAAGGGGCTGGTTTAGTTCACTGGGCTAAATCGCTGGCTTTTAAAGCAGACCAAGGCAGGCCAGCAGCACGGTTCAATTCCCGTACCAGCCTCCCCGAACAGGCGCCGGATTGTGGCGACTAGGGGCTTTTCACAGTAACTTCATTGAAGCCTACTTGTGACAATAAGTGATTTTCATGTCATTTTCATGTCTTTGAATAATGTTGTCACTGTAGATTGGTGTGTAAGTCGACCAGCATACAAAACAACCTGATTTTTCAGTGCCAAAAATCATGCTTGTGCACATACTCTGTGTATAATTTGCCCTCCTCCAGCCTTTGCAGCTATGAAATGCTGTGCTCACATTAGTGGTTGGCTTCAACTTTTCAGAAGTGCATGTTGTGCTTGCCTTATACTGAAAGTCGTAAAATTTGTTAACTCATAAAATAACTGCGGCGAGGGTGAAAAACTGGTGGGAGAACCGAAGGAGGAGGAATCCACCATGAAGAAGATGCCAAAGGCCAAATGTGCCATAAGAGGGACCTGCCACTGGCCGGATCTTGAGAAACATGTATCGGAATGGACATGAGAAGGCAAGATTAATTGTGGGACTAGCCTGCAAGGTCGACAGAACAGAAGTAAAGCACTCGGCAATTTTCAAACAGAATATCATGCCGAAAATCAGGTTCCCTTCAGGAGTTCTTGTGCATGTTCATGACAATGGTTGGATGGATGAAGATGGAATGAAGTAGCGGGTCGAATAGCCATCCCAGTGGTGCATTCAAAGAATACTGCTTATTTGTGCAGGACAATGGGCAGCATGGTGACACGGTGGTTAGCACTGTTGCTTCACAGTACCAGGGACCCGGGTTCGATTCCCGGCTTTGGTAACTGCCTGTGAGGAGACTGCACGTTCTCCCTGTGTCCGCATGGGTTTCCTCCGGGTTCTCCGGTTTCCTCCCACAAGTCCTGAAAGGCGTTCTGTTAGGTGAATTGGACATTATGAATTCCTCCTCAGTGTACCGAACAGGCGGGGGTGGGGGAGGTGGGGGGAGGCGGAGAGGTTGGGGGGAGGCGGGGCAGGGAGGTGGGGGGGCAGGGGAGTTGAGAATCCCATGTGGTGGATATTGCGGGCTGGGGGGAATCCCATGGGGATGGATCGCAAAGTCGCAAAGGGGAGTTTGCAATACCCTGGGAGGAGGTGATTAGTCGGATGTGAGGTTTTGGATTAGTCCCCTGTGGGTCTCAGGTTGGATGTTTAAAATAGTTACGCTGTAGTTAGAGTAACTATTAGCATATCACTGCCAGAACCATCTGAAGTTAGCCATTTAAATCTCTTTGTCATATGGTTCCCAGCACAGTGGAAATCTCACGGGGAAGTTAGTGCTTCTGGACAATTGCCACTTCAATCCTTATGTGGGGAATTCCCAGAGAAATCTGTGGGGTACCCTCCAAATTCGACTCCAGGGAGCCAGGAAGTTAAGGTCCGTGATTTTTACACATTCTGAAGTGGGGTGAGTCATCCTTTCGGCACATTGGGGATGATTTATATTCTGTGACAAGTTCCGCAACAGATTAATGCTCAGAGAGCAAGAATGAAATTCTGCTATGTGGAATGGAGGAGCTCTTATTGCACTGTTTTTTGGTCAATGAGGTATGTAGCCCAGCTGTTTGTATTGTGAGCTGAGATATAATTGCTCCCATTGTTGCTTTACCTCACTTACCAATGCAATTTGTGTTCTGATGCAGACTGTTTGAAGTTTCTTGCATCAGGTTGTTAATGGTGAAGACTCAACTCTGCCTCTTGTACACTTACTTGAAAGTTCAAAAAATATTCAGCACCAGTCCAGTCTCGCATTGTGCTGAATTAATTTAGATATTCCTTTGATAATTGTTTCTTTTATGATGCTGCCACAACATTAACTTTTTTCTTTTATTTTGGGGAATTATATGCTTAGTGAATACTAATTACTGTGCATTGCTTCCATAAGTTCTGTTAAAAACGTAATGTGTTCGTCTGGCCTATTCCTAAAATGATGGAATATGATTTTTTTGGGGTGAACTGATTTCTATTTATTAAGGCAGTTCAGTGGGCCTCTCATGTAACACTAGGTGGCAACCATTGTTTTTTTCCCAATTAAGGGCAATTTTAGCATGGCTAATCCACCTACTCTGCACATCTTTGGGTTGTGGAGGTGAGACCCACACAAACACGGGGAGAACGTGCAAACTCCACATGAACAGTGACCCAGGGCCGGGATTGAACCCGTTTCTTCGGTGCCATGAGGCAGCAGTGCTAACTACTGTGCCATCGGGCCGCCCTGAAATGCAAGCTGTTAGTGGTCTGGACACCAAGGAATTTGGGACTTGGTAGTACCAGTAGTTTCGCTCCTTAATTAATTAAATTTAAAGATTGAAAACAAAACACCTGAATGAAGGTGAAGGAAATTGGTGAATTAGAGTCAGAAAGCGAAATAAATAGGAAAGAAAGACTGAATTTCTAAAAGGGCCAATGGCAATTTGGATCCCATTCTTCTTAGTTGCTCTTTCCAATACTTAGCGTATATACTTGAGTACTAGTTGAACTCGTGGAACAGTCAACCCCAACTTTTGGCCAAAACAATCCTTACTTTCTCATACACCCTGTGTAAAAGTCAACCTCGACTTTCCAAGGACACTCCATTCTGACACACTTCACGACCCCACTCTGTGTTCAGAGTAACATAGTAGAGACCAGGGTTTGAAGCAGGAGTTTTCTGATCTTTCTGCATTGGTGCTAGATCACAGAGTGCAATTTGCCTATTGAGATATCGGGAATCTTCAGTTATAAAGTTAATTTTCCGTTGAAATAATAGAGATAAGATTAGGACAAACAGAGTCAGTGTGCACAGTGTGTGAGAGCCACGAGCTCCCAGAAATGGATCCAAGTTCACTGAGCTGTCATGAACAGTCCTCTGGCCTCATAGGAAAAGAAAACTCATCTTTTTAGACTTCCTTCAATCCACTTCCTGCTTCCTTCCAGATGCTGCAATCATCTAAAACTGAAAGTTTGAAAGCCCAGTGCAGTTCTCTGCTGGCTCTGTGAGCCTTGAGCATCGGACGTTGAAAGTAAGCCCTCAAAAACATTCCCTACGTAAAAGTCGACCCGTTAACCTTAGGCCTAAAAAGGTTTCAGAAATTCAAGCTTTACATAAGCTTTTATTATAGTTCCAAAACCCCCCCAAAAATACATTAACAGAATCCAATATTGACAAATTCTTGTGCTAATGCTCCATAACATCTCTCCTTAGTCCTAAATCTCAGAACCTACTCGACAGACTTATTCCCACTCTCGTTCTCAGAAACCCTATAACTGCATTTTCAAAGCTCCATGATCCCAAAACTTGACATCAAGAACCTCCAGTGCTCCTGGACTCTTGGAACATTCCTCCAGGAATCCTGGAACATTCCTCCCAGTGCTCTGAGACACAAAGAGCCATCTCACAAAATTGCTCCATTCCGATAATCCATCTCAGTATTGCCAGAACTCTCACTTCTTTGCAGTTTTCCCTCCCAAGTTCCAAAGCTATCCTCAATGCTGATATATCAAAGTCCCTGGGAATACTATTTTGCATAATCCACTAATGTTTACACACCTCTGATTCAATTTGAGCAATACAATCTTCCAACATGAATTAATAATGCAGCCAGAGCCAGGGGCTAAATCGCTGGCTTTTAAAGCAGACCAAGCAGGCCAGCAGCACGGTTCGATTCCCGTACCAGCCTCCCCGGACAGGCGCCGGAATGTGGCGACTAGGGGCTTTTCACAGTAACTTCATTGAAGCCTACTCGTGACAATAAGCGATTTTCATTTTCATTTCACTTCATTATCCCATACTCTCCAGAATTTTCCTTACCATTCAATGCAAATGCAATACATAATGTGACACATACTCCAACCTAATCACTATTCCCGCCTGTGTTCTCTCCCGAGAAAGAAAGACCTTTCGTAGAAAAGAAAGACAGAAACTACATGCTTCAGAGAGAAGATAGACAGTGAAAGATTTACAGAGATTGAGCAAAACAGCGATGTAATGTTCTTTGATTATGCTGATGTTGAATCTTGATGTGGTAGTGTTAAGAAAGAACATTAGACTTTGTTTTACAACTAAACTATTTATTGCTATCACTACTCTGAAGGATTACTATAATGTCTAAGATTAATACAGTTGGAAATAATGGTCTAACACTAACTTACACTGAGATATTACAGAGCTACCACTGCTATGGAACTGCTGTCAACTTCAGACTGACACATGGTGCGTTTGGGTCACGTGCCTGCATACTCGCATCATCTGCTGGTCGGATGCTAGAACTACAACAGTAAAACATATAATTTATAATACACATACAGATGATGAGCTCCTCATATTATATACAGATGATAGTCTACCTAACATCACAAGAGACAAGATAAAAAGTGAGACATATGCTCCAACTGAGTGTTAGCAATCTCATAAAGAAAACCATCAACACCCAGATTATTTGCCCTGAAAGAAAACCTATATAGTTTTAGGTTGATGAGTTTTATCCCGGTTCCAGGCCACTGTCTGTATGGAGTTTGCATATTCACCCCGTGTCTGCATGGGTTTCACTTTAAAATCCAAAGATGTGCAGGTTAGGTGGATTGGCCATGCTAAATTGCCCCTTAATTGGAAAAAAAATTGGGTACTCTGAATTTATAAAGATAAAAAAGGAAAGGTAATAACAGCATTGCCAACCCTCCTGCTTTGGGTAGGACTCTCCTGAAATTGATGATTCATCTCGAGTCCTACAACAGGAAACCGGGGGAAAAATTACTTCATATTAACATCTGCGTATTCTCACTTCTAGTACTACCTCCAGGTGGGATATAGGCCCTCTCACTTGAGTACAGTTACCTTGTCACTGGTTCTCATTATGGCTCAACTCTCCTGACACAATCACTTACTGGGGGTATACAGGCTCCTGTGATACGGTTTCTGTGAGCCCCAACTCTTGTTTACATCTTACATGTCCCGCTCCAATTATTTTGCATCACCTGACAGTGTTCCCTGAAGACTATATTTAGTTTGACTTCATGTGTGCAACATCACAGGAGATTAATTAGTGTTTTACATATATAATTAAATCATACAATGGCAGTTTTGTTTCTTGCAAGAACTTCTCAAACTTTGAATATTAGTTTAAATAATCCAACAGCCTTGCTCCTGTTAAATATAATGAAGTCAAAGAAACAGTTTATCTACAGACAGATAATTCAAAAGAGTATTAAACCGGGGGAAAACATAACTCTCTATCTTTATACTCAATGGCAGTCTTTGCTGTGTTTTAGTTTATTGACTCAAAAAAAGATTGATTCTACCAATCAGAATGAAATGAAATGAAAATTGCTTATTGTCACGAGTAAGCTTCAATGAAGTTACTGTGAAAAGCCCCTAGTCGCCACATTCCGGCGCCTGTCCGGGGAGGCTGGTACAGGAATCGAACCGTTCTGCTGGCCTGCTTGGCCTGCTTTAAAAGCCAGGGATTTAGCCGAGTGAGCTAAACCAGCCCCCAGTGACACCAGTATAGTTCATCTAAGAATTAAATATGTTTTTAACAATCTAGAAACAGTCTATGATTCAATTATGTGAACAAGCTGTTACCATCTGCTCTAATTCTCTATGGAAATCCAAATATGTCTGTCTTTGTCACCCCCAGCCACCTCTAAAGTTATAGTTCTGCACAAACCCAATGGCATTTGCACTTGGTCTTAACTCATAATATATTTGAGAATCCCTAGTGAAATACAATCTGCTAATATTTAATTCAAATTTGCATGTTCACACACACTACTTCAAAGAGGTCCTTAATAATGCAATCCACAATTCTAAAGAATCATCACAGATATCTCACATTTGTTCTAGTCAATGGCACATTTTAAAAAGACCAATTTTTATTGCAGGGTTTCTAGTTTTGCTGAGTCACTCTCAACAGTGAGGTTATCCCTCACAACTAAGCTCAGTTCCATCAGCTCAGCAAACAACATTATATAGTATATTTCAGATAGTAGAAGTAGAACATCCCAAGGCTTTTCACAAGACCATTATCAGGCAAAACTAAGCCACATAAAGAGATATTAGGACAAGCAAACAAAAGCTTGGTTAAAGAAAGTCGGCGGTAAAAATTTTAAAGGACAAGAGGAAGTTAGACAGGTTTTTGGAGGGAATTTATGAGCTTAGGGCTGAGCCAGGACCAGAGATCAATATCCATAAACGAGCACAAGATATATGAACAGAACTTGAAGTGAGCTAAGATATGGGGAGCTGATAATGTGCATAAGTTTATGAAGAGTGTAAATTGGGAGATTTGCCAGTAGAGCATAGGAATAGTAGATAACAAAACATAAATAAGGGTGTCAGCAGTATATGGATTGAGACAGGAGATGGGGAACATTATGGAAGTGAGAGTAGGCAGTCTTGGTGTTGGATTGAAAATTGGTTGAAACTTCAGTTCAGGGTCAAACGGGATAGAGTCAATGGCAGGGATCAAGTCCACAGCTAGGGAAAGGAGAATGTGATGAGGATTAGCGACAATAGCTTTAGTCTTCCCAATATCTAATTGGAGAAATGTTCTACTTATCCAAAACTGGACGTTTGACATGCAGCATGACAATCGGAGGCAGTGAAGGGATTGAGAAAGGTAGTTATGAGGTGGGGTGTTGTCAGTGAAGATGTAGAATTTTATAAATTTTGGATTATATCAAGGAATGTGATACGCAATCAATTGCACGTAAAGACTCGAATTGGTACAAGAGAGGCTTTATTACCGTGAGATGTTTATCCTTCAACTGCAGCTGGTAGAATGGCAGCTCAGGAGATCTCATACATATTTATACTGCTCCCTGTGGGTGGAGGTAGCCAGCAGGGGCTACCGACAAACCTGTAATACAGGTACTTCTGTACATGAAATGAAAATCGCTTATTGTCACGAGTAGGCTTCAATGAAGTTACTGTGAAAAGCCCCTAGTCGCCACATTCCGGCGCCTGTCCGGGGAGGCTGGTACGGGAATCGAACTGTGCTGCTGGCCTGCTTGGTCTGCTTTAAAAGCCAGCGAAAACCAGCCCCTAATACAGCCACACGCATATACACAGTGGTGGATCACCACATTCACCCCCTGTTAAAAATGAGTCCGGCAGGGGTGACGTGGAACTATATACATAATCCGTGAATTATTTACAGAGGGGAGGGGGAAAAAAATTAAGTGTCCATCTTGCAACCCGGTGCCCGTCAGAGGTTGAGTCTGACAGGTGGTCTGACGGTTCGTTGAGAGTGATGCAGCAGTGGTGGCAACGTCTGTACAGGCGGTGTTGGCGTTATCGGTGCTGGCGGTGTTGGTGCTGGCCAGTGGCTGGACGACTCCGGGAGCGTGCCGAAATCTTCCATGTCCTCAAGTGTGGGCAGGGGAACGAGGGATGGACCTGGTGGGGCTGATGCTGGGGGCACCTGGGGAGGGGAGGGTGGCGTGTGGGTGGGGAAGTGTGTGAGAGTGGGATCGGCACCCGAGGGAGCCAGGTCCCTGAGCGAGACTGTGTCCTGGCGGCCTAGAGAATTCATCGACCACACTAAGGATATAGGTGTTGCGGTCGGTGGAGGGGAGGGGCCCTTTGAAATCCACACTGAAGCCTTCAAAGGGGCGGGACGCTTTCACCAGGCGCGTGCGGTCTAGCCGGTAGAAGTGCGGCTTGCACTCCGCACAGACCTGGCAGTCTCTGGTGACTGTCCGTACTTCCTCCACAGATTGCGGGCTTTGACTAGGTGGTACAACCGAGTGACCCCCGGATGGCAAAGGCTATCGTGCAGGGCACGGAGCTGGTTCACTTGTGCGCTGGCACATGTACCTCGGGAGAGGGCGTCTGGGGGCTCATTGAGCTTGCCGGGGCGATACAAGATTTTGTAATTATAGGTGGAGAGCTCGATTCTCCACTGCAAGAATTTATCGTTTTTGATCTTTCCCCGCTGCGTGTTGTTAAACATGAAGGCTACCGACCGTTGGCCAGTGAGGAGGGTGAACCTTCTGCCGGCCAGGTAATGCCTTCAGTGCCGCACCGCCTCAACAATTGCCTGGGCCTCCTTTTCAACAGACGAATGTCGAATTTCAGAGGCATGGACGGTGCTGGAAAAGAATGCCATGGGTCTGCCTGCCTGGTTTAGAGTGGCGGCAAGGGCGACATCTGAAGCGTCACTCTCTACTTGGAAGGGCAGTGTCTCGTCTACTGCGTGCATCCCGGCCTTGGCTATGTCTGAGCGAATACGGGCGAAGGCCTGTTGTGCCTCGAACGTGAGGGGAAATTGCGTGGACTGGATCAGTGGGCGGGCCTTGTCCGTGTATTGTGGGACCCACTGGGCGTAGTAAGAAAAGAACCCCAGGCATCGTTTGAGAGCCTTGGGGCAGTGGGAGAGGGGGAGATCTATGAGGAGGCGCATGCGGTCGGGATCGGGCCCCAGGAGTCCGTTTTGGACTACGTAGCCGAGGATGGCTAAGCGGTCTGTGCTGAATACGCACTTCTCCTTGTTATAAGTGAGGTTGAGGAGAGATGCGGTGTGGAGAAATTTGGCAAGGTTATCGTCATGGTCCTGCTGGTCGTGGCCGCAGATGGTGACATTGTCTAAGTCCGGAAACATGGCTCGCAGTCCGTACCGGTCAACCATTCGGTCCATTTCTCTTTGAAATACCGAGACCCCGTTAGTGACGCCGAAGGGAACCCTAAGAAATTGATAGAGGCGACCGTCCGCCTCGAAGGCAGTGTAGGGACGGTCCGATTTACGGATGGGGAGCTGGTGGTAGGCGGATTTCAGGTCAATCGTTGAGAAGACCCGGTACTGTGCAATCTGATTGGCCATATCAGATATGCGAGGGAGGGGGTATGCATCGAGCTGCGTGTACCGATTGATGGTCTGTCTGTACTCCACGACCATCCTGTGTTTCTCCCCAGTTTTAACCACCACCACTTGGGCTCTCCAGGGGCTGTTGCTGGCCTCGATAATATCCACCCGAAGCAGCCGCTGGACTTCAGACCTGATGAAGGTCTTGTCCTGGGTGCTGTACCGTCTGCTCCTGGTGGCGACGGGCTTGCAATCTGCAGTCAGATTGGCAAAGAGGGAGGGAGGGTCAACCATGAGGGTCGTGAGGCCGCAAACGGTGAGTGGGTATAGGGGTCCGTCGAATTTGAGGGCGAGGCTCTGGAGGTTACATTGGAAATCCAGGCCCAGTAAAAGTATCGCACAGAGGTTGGGGAGAACGTACAGGCGGAATTCAACGCCTTGTACGGTGAGGTTGACCAGACAGAAACCCCGGATCGAGACAGAGTGGGATCCGGAGACCAGGGAGATCCGCTGGTTGGCGGGATGGACCGCGAGGGAGCAGCGCCTTACCGTGTCCGGATGGATGAAGCTATCGGTGCTCCCGGAGTCAATTAGGCAGTAGGTCACGTGGCCGTTGATGAGCACCGTCGTTGAAGCGGTAGCCAGGTTGTAAGGACGGGATTGGTCGAGCGTCATGGAGGCAAGTAGCGGGCGATCGTCCGAGGAGTCCGACGAGGAGCGGCAGCGACCTGGGTCCCGTGGTCCAGTCCCGAGGGGAGGACAAAATGGCGGCATCCAAAGTACCTGTGGGGGAGAAGATGGCGGCGCCCATGCAGCACACGTTGCGGGCGAGGGCAAGATGGCGGTGACCATGGAGCGCATGTTGTGGGGGCAGGGCAAGATGGCGGCGACCATGGAGCGCATGTTGTGGGGGCGGGGCAAGATGGCGGCGACCATGGAGCGCACGTTGTGGGGGCGGGGCAAGATGGCGGCGGCCACTGGCCGCATGTGGCCCTGGGGGGGGAAGATGGCGGCACCCTTGGTGTGCACGTTACAGGGCCGGCGCAAAATGGCGGTGCCCACGGGCCGCACGTGGACCTGGGGGGAGATGGCAGCGCCCACTGGTGGCACATGGCCCCAGGGAGCAGAGGACGGCGGCGCCCATTGCGCGATCGGCTGAGGAAAGGGGAAGAGGTCGGGCGCGATAGCGGCAACTGCATGGGCCTGACACAGCGCTGCAAAATGGCCTTTGTTGCCACATGATTTACAGGTCGCGGAGCGGGCCGGGCAGCGCTGGCGGGGGTGCTTCTGCTGGCCGCAGAATTAGCAGCGGGGACCCCCAGAGTGCGCGGTGTGGCAGGCAACGCAGGCATATTCCGCGGAAGCGGCCCCAGTCGGGGGGGGGGGGTCCACGAGGGGTAGGATGGGTGGGCCGCGCGGTGAGCGGGATAGGACTGTACGTTACGCGATGCGACCGTCATGGAGAGCGCTAAAGTCTTTGTTGCCACTAGGTCGAGCGCGGCCCCTTCCAGCAGTCGTTGCTGGATGGGGTCCGATGCAATCCCCGTCACAAATGCATCACGCGTGAGGAGATTGGAATGTTCCGTGGCCGTGACGGCCTGGCACTCGCAGTCCCGTACTAGAGGGATAAGGGCCCGCCAGAAGTCTTCAATCGACTCACCCGGTAGTTGTACGCTAGTGGCGAGTACATGCCTCGCAAACAGAGTGTTCGTCGTCTGGACGTAATTTTCTTTGAGAAGTTCCATGGCGCGTGCGTAATTCGGCGCGTCCTGTATCAGCGGGAACACACTGGAGCTCAACCTTGAGTAGAGGAGTTGAGTTTTCTGAGCTTCCGACGGTGCGGGGTCCGCTGAGGTGATGTAGGCCTCGAAGCAAGCCAGCCAGTGGTTAAAGTCTTTTCTGGCGTTTGGCGATTGCGGATCCAGCTGCAGGCGATTGGGTTTTATTCTGATGTCCATGATGCGGAAAATCTCACGGTAATAAATTGATATGCAATCAATTGCACGTAAAGACTCGAATCGGTACAAGAGAGGCTTTATTACCGTGAGATGTTTATCCTTTGACTGCAGCTGGTAGAATGGCAGCTCGGGGGATCTCATACATATTTATACTGCTCCCTGTGGGCGGAGCTAGCTGGCAAGGGCTACCGACAAACCTGTAATACAGGTACTGCTGTACATCCCCTAATACAGGCACACACATATACACAGTGGTGGATCACCACATTATGGCAGCTTGTAGATGAGAAATAGGAGGGGACCAAAGATAACCCCCTTGGGGGACTCCATAAATAATGGCAGTTAAGAATGGAACCAGGTAAGGGATCTGTTTATTGGCGGGAGGTTTGCGGACCTGGGGGAACTGGAAGATAAATTTGGGCTACCCCAAGGGAACATGTTCAGATACTTGCAGGTAAAGGCTTTTTACTAGGCGACAGGTGGAGGAATTTCCTTTGCTGCCCTCGCGGGGGGTGATGGACAGAGTGCTTTCGGGGGTGTGGGTCGGAGAGGGGAAGGTGTCTGACATTTATAAGGTAATGCAGGAGGTGGAGGAGTCGTCAGTGGAGGAGCTGAAGGCTAAATGGGAGGGGGAACTAGGGGAGCAGATAGAGGATGGGACTTGGACGGATGCCTTGGAGAGAGTCAACTCTTCCTCTTCATGTGCGAGGCTTAGTCTCATCCAATTTAAGGTGCTGCATCGGGCCCATATGTCTGTGACTCGGATGAGTAGGTTCTTTGGGGGTGAGGACAGGTGCAGCAGGTGTTCGGGGAGTCCAGCGAATCATGCCCATATGTTCTGGGCATGCCCGGCACTGGAAGAATTCTGGAAGGGGGTGGCGGGGACGGTGTCGAGGGTGGTTGGATCCAGGGCCAAACCAAGTTGGGGACTCGCGATTTTTGGAGTTGCGGCGGAGCCGGGAGTGCAGGAGGCGAAAGAGGCCGGTGTTTTGGCCTTTGCGTCCCTAGTAGCCCGGCGGAGGATCTTGAAGCAGTGGAAGGATGCGAGGCCCCTAAGTGTGGAGACCTGGATCAGTGACATGGCGGGGTTTATAAAATTGGAGAGGGTCAAATTTGCCCTGAGAGGATCAGTACAAGGGTTCTATAAACGGTGGCAGCCTTTTCTGGACTTTCTGGCTCAAAGATAGGTACCTTGGTCAATAGCAGCAGCAGCAACCTGGGGGGGGGGGGGGGGGAGGGTGTTCTTTATTATTGTTTCTATTTTTTCTATGGTTATTTAACTTAATATTGTGTTAATTTAAGTTGTTGTTAATATGTTTCGCTGTTCATTGAGGATGGGCGAATGTTTATGACTGTTATCATTATTGTTATTGTTGGTATTTTATTGCGGTTCGTTGTTATATAAATACAAAATGTTTCAATAAAAATTATTTTAAAAAAAAGAATGGAACCAGGTAGTCTCAGCAAGAGGATGGAGGAAAGGAGGCGTCTGAGCAAGACGTTGGCCAAACGTGTGGAAGGCTGTTGATTATTTGAGAAGGAATTGTGCCCCACAGCCACGCCGGGTGTCGCTTGTGATTTTGACAGTGGATTCAGCGTGGTTGCAGAGCCAAAAACCTAACTGGAGAAGTGCAAGCCTGGATTTGGGAGGCAAATACACGTTCATAGACTTTGGGCAGGAGAGTTCAAGATATGTCAGTGTTTTTTGTTGTTTCGAGGAGATTTTTTTTAACGCAGAGAAGGTTTACTGTGCAACTATTGTTTGTACTCACTTGACAAAGGTGAAAGAAAATAACATATAAAGGAACCTATCAAAATGTATTTAACTGTTTGAAAAGTATGTATTTATGTCAGCAATTAATATCGTTCTGCGTGATTTAAAAATAAATCTGATCCACACAAATACGTACTTCGAAGTCTGTCTCTGGAGAAGCTGAGGAAAACTTAGCAGCAACTCGCCTGTTTACTGACTGCTCCGAGAGTTCCCTTCCGGGTAACCGCTGACATTTAGTTCCGGGTCTCTAGCAATATGGCGGGTTCTGTTCAATAGTCGCGGCGTTTGTCCAACGAGTGGGAAACAGCAATATCGAAGTGAAGCCGCTGGGGGAAAAAAAATCGCGGTCCTTGGCTATGGAGCGAGAACAACCTTTTCGCTGACGGCCGGAGAACGGGGGAGGTTTCAGCGCTCAGTCGGGGCCGGTGGGATTTGGGCTGTGAGCTGAAAATGGCCCCGGTTCAGGTAGAGAGTTCGCAGCTGGTGTCTGCGGGCGGCCCGACCTCTGCCCCGGCCGCTGCAGTCACGGCAGCCGTGGCCGCCAGCCCCGGCGTCCGTCTCAGCATGTTGATCGACTTCCTATTACAGAGGACCTACCATGAGATTACGGTGCTGGCTGACCTGTAAGTAGGAATCGTAACCCGGGGAAATCCAGGATGAGTTGACTCCCTCCATCTACTTTGCACTCACTTTCCCAGTCCACTTGTTAAACCTCGGTTCAATCATTATAATTTAGAAATCAACTTTATAATTTGAATGTAACTATCCCTTTTATATTCGCCTATTGATACTGTGCACTTTTTAATGTCTAATACCCGAAAGCACTGTTCACCATCTCTTGTAGCCTTAGTTTGCTAGTTAGGTACTCTGTAATATTTCTAAGCTGTACATTTATGAAAATTAGCAGAATATTTGCACTAAATAATATTTGCTACAATTGATTTTCCTTAAGCAGATGGGAAATGGAGGGTGAAATACTACATTTCAAATTTATCTTCAGATTTCCAAAAGTAGTATGTTTTCTCTTCTCTTTGCTCAGTTATGTTTCTGCATGGGCTAGTTGTCTATAAGTAACTTTCCGAAATGGATATCCAGCAGGGAGTCTTAACGTTTGCGTTTCAACATGCTCATTGCGAGCAGGGGATTATGGCTAACTTTATCGCACTCTTGTTTGGCAGGTCTACATACCAGAAATTCAGCAGGAATTTTCTACTCATTATCCAATGTAATTTACTTGCCTGAGATTGGCACATTCAATAGCGACTGCGATTGAATCTGAGATCTTTCCTCTCCATTAATGGCTGAGCAAATTGGGGGATTCCTTGAGCTATTTGTTATATGCAAGGAAGTTATGGTGAACCTTTTATAAAACCCTGGTTTTGCCTCAGCTGGAGTATTGTGTCTAAATCTGGTACCACACTCTTTAGGATGGATGTGAAGGGCCTTCAGTTTTATGGGTGGATTTGAGAAGCTGGTATCATTCTCCTTATTGAAGAGTAGTTTGAAAGACTTGATACAGGTGTTCAAAATCATGAGTCTGGGCAAAAGTTGTTAGGGAGAAACTGTTGCTAATTTAGCAGTGCTACTTTATGGATGTAGTTCTGATGTATTGTAATTGTATTTACAACAGATTTCATAGACCATGTTTTGTAGATCGCCCACTGCTTGTTTAAATTCAATTTTTTTTAATGTAGTTTTTTACAAATCTGTATCAAAACAGGTTACAGCAAATAAACACCCCGGGAAATGTACTTCGCAACAATCAACAATACAGTTTGTACAACTTTTCCCCCTTTTTCACCCCCTGCCCGGGTGACAAACAGCTCCTCAAATTTCAGCTCCTCAAACACAGTCACAAACATACCCCACTTTTTCTCAAACCCCTCTGCAGAGCCCCTTAACTCATACTTTATCTTCTCCAACCGCAGGACCGAACAGGTCACCCAACCAAGCTGCTACCCATGGTGCTGATGCCAATGCCATTCCAGTAAAATTCGCTGCTGGGCAATCAGAGAGGCGAAGGGCACAACATCGGCCTTCTTCCTCTCCATGAGCTGTGGCTTCTCTGAAACCCCAAATATCGCCACAAAGGGTCCACCTCCTCCCCCACTATCCTGGCTAGGACCGCGAACACTCCCGCTCAGAATCTCTCCAATTCTTCACACCCCCAGACCATGTGCATGTGATTCGCTGGACCCTGCCCGCACCTCTCACTGTCACCCCCCTGGAAGAACCCACTCATTCTTGCCCGAATCACATGTACACTGTGTACTAACTTAAACTGTATCAAGCTCATCCTTGTGCACGAGGAGGTCCCGTTTACCCTATGCAGTGCCTCACTCCATACTCCCCAATTGATCTTCCCTTCCCATTTCTCCTTGATCTTCACCACCTGTTCACCATTTACATTCAATTTGGATAACTTTTTACATTGCAAACCTGAAAGTTTGTCTCAAAGTAAAATGTGTCATCTGACTTGACTTGGAGCTTATGTACTGGTCGTACTGTATTGTCATGTTTATGTCTGTGTTGATGCTATTTTCGCAAGGCCCTAACTGAAATTGCTCACTGTTAGAATGCATCTTCAATGTACTCTCCAATTCTATTTACAAGTTGTCCGTAAAGCTACCCTGAGCCAATTGTTTTCCTATTGTAATTTGTATTTAGTGATTTTCACTTATGCAGCATCAACTATTTAGATAGCAACCTAATTTTTAAAAAAACTATATCAGATAGGTGACAATAAATCATTCAGTTGAAAAATTGAAGTCACACTGCTCATTAATAAAATCGCTTTCCTGAGTTAACAACATCCTTGAGAGAGACCGTATTGCGATGATTGGTCATGACTTGAACTTGTTTAATTTATTCTGGTAGCATTGCCAAAAGCCTTGTGTAAGATTATATTTAAAAACAAATTAAGCTTGTACTGATGAGCTGCTGGTGGCATAAATATATTGATACATCATGGTTTCTTTGAATTTCATTCATGACCAGTTTAAAACATCACTGTCTACAATTTTGTGTTTATGATGAACAGATCTTTGATACAAGATGCAATTTGTGATTATTTATCACTCATTTCAGAGTTTTGTAATAGCAGACAATAAAAATTATTGTTGTTTTAGGGAAACATTTCTATGAGAGGTCCAAACGTGCTTTGGCTATTATGCTGGTGTTCTTCGGGAAAGCTCCCAAAAATCTGTCTTCAATTTTGTCTTTGGGTACCCCCTAAATTGTCTTTTGTTAATGGGGAATTTTGCCCCCGTGATAAAATTCTCCACAATGTTCTTTTGCACAAAGAGTAATAACTGTAGTTTGGCACTGTTATGAATAAACTGTGTAGCTGAAATATACAGTTTTCATCGACAAAATGAAAACATTTGCAGAGCTTTCACTTTCATTAGTAAGTAACTGCTCTTTTTTTTCAGGTTACCTCGAAAAACTGATATGGAACGGTAAGTGACTTTTCAGGTTGATTTTTTTCACGCATTTAGTGTCATTTTAAAACAAATGCTGCTTTTGTATTTAAAAAGAAATAGGGACACTAGACAATGATTAAAAAGTTGTGAAAATGTGCCTCCAGATTCTACATTAGTTTAAAATGGTTGACTCTTAATGCCATCTAAAATGGCCCAGCAAGTCACTCAATTCAGGGGCAATTAGGGATGGGCAACAAATGCTGGCCTACCAGTGACTTCCACATCCCCAAAAAAATACAAGAAAGTGATCTTGTTGTCAGTTTAAATAAAATCCAATTTTTTTTTTTCCAATTAAGGGGAAATTTAGCATGGCCAATCCACCTAGCCTGCACATCTTTGGGTTGTGGGGTGAAACCCACGCAAACACAGGGAGAATGGTGACCCAGGGCCGGGATCGAATCTGGGACCACAGCAGCATGAGGCCGCAGTGTTAACCACTGCGCCACCGTGCTGCCTGACCAGTTGTATTTTATAACTGAACTCAGAATTTACTTGCAAGCAACAAAGTACTGTCCCAATGTGGGATTATCACTGCAGGGCGTAAGATACTGGATAGGAGGAAGATGGAATTTAATTGTTTGTGATCCGAGGTGACATCCTACTGTGCCAAGAATAAAACACAAGGATTTCCCCAGTGACCCAGTCAATTAGTTGTTAAGCCCAGGTTAATTGGTGATGTTGTTCAGTTATCTAATCTCAGCAGGGTTGGCAAGTAGGAGCTCTTCAATTGACTTCACAATTCTTGGGTTAGAGAGGGGAAAATCAGCGTTTCTACTCCTCTCCTCACCTTTGTCGCACTGGCAGGTAAAAGAACATAAGAACTAGGAGCAGGAGTAGGCCAACTGGCCCTTCGAGTCTGCTCTGCCATTCAATGAGATCATGGCTGATCTTTTGTGGACTCTGCTCCACTTTCCTGCCTGAACACCATTACCCTTTATTCCTTTATTCTTCAAAAAACTATCGACCTTCACCTGAAAACATTTAATGAAGGAGCCTCAATTGCTTCACTGGGCAGGGAATTCCATCGATGAATGGTGGTAAGGAAGGACAGAAACAAGGGTGTGATTTTTCTCCCTGCTCTCCCAAGCATCTTGCCTTTGCTCAAAATACTTGGCAATATTCATTGCTGAAACAATAAACAATGATATGAGTGCTTGGGCAAAGTATTGGAGTGTACTGGCATCCATAGACCTGCATGCCTTCAGGAGTGATTGAAAAATAATTGGCATATAACATGAAACATCCGCAGGCCCATAGAGTAAATTTAAATTACATATCTGCTTTCAATCAATGCTGCTTTTGAGACTGTGCAGCTTACTGCAAGTCTCCAATAACAGAGACATTGTCCTGTAACATTATAACATGAGCTGAATTATGAATACTAACAAAAATCTGTTTAGCACACTGGACTAAATCGCTGGCTTTGAAAGCTGACCAAGGCAGGCCAGCAGCACGGTTCGATTCCCGTAACAGCCTAAATTCCCGTAACAGGCGCCGGAATGTGGCGACTAGCGGCTTTTCACAGTAACTTCATTGAAGTCTACTCGTGACAATAAGCGATGTTCATTTCATTTCATTTTCAAATCACAGTGTCGCAGCTCTTTTGATCTCATTATCAAATAATTAATTTGAACCTCAAATGCAGCATGTTGTGAAAGCCTCTCTCTTGCTGGAATAATTCAGTAACTGTTCTCCTAGACATAGAATTTACAGTTCAGAAGGAGGCCATTCAGGCCATCGAATCTGCACAGGCCCTTGGAAAAGAGCACCCTACTTAAGCCCTGCGCCTCCACCCTATCCCCGTAACCCAGTAACACCACCGAACCTTTTTGGACACTTGAGGGCAATTTAGAATGGCCAATACACCTAACCTGCACAACATTGTACTGTGGGAGGAAACCGGAGCACCCAGATGAAACCTACGCACACACGGGGAAGAACGTGCAGACTCCATACAGACAGTCACCCAAGCAGGGAATTGAACCTGGGACCCTGGAGCTGTAAAGTACTGTGCTAACCACTATGCTACCGTGCTGCCGTTCACATGGCAATCTGCTGTCTATTTGGATTCTGACCTTGACCATGCATATTTAAGGAAACCCATATGGATTGATGTAATTGCTGAAATGACCGAGAACAACTGCTGGAAATAACATGCAATTTTCTTTGTCATCCTCCTATATGCACTCACTGATTATCTCTTTGCCAATTGGTTACCTCTGGTCAATATATCTATTCGTCCTTTCTGCAAAATACACCTTCTTAGTGATCTTTCTCTGAATAAGATGCTCTATATAGGACGTGTGAATTGGAGACTTATGACAAGCCAGTTTTGTTGCTCTTGAGGTTATTGAATCACCCATGTGGACTGGAATCCAGTGCAAAACATAAGTCTGAAACATTTGCTACAATCATCAACATGAAGCGGACGATTCATCTCTACCTCCGGAGACCCCCAGTATCACAGATCCCAATCTTCAACCAATTCAATTCACTCCACATATCAAGAAATGGCTGAAGGCACTGGATACTGCTATGGGCCCTGACGATATTCCAGCAATCGTACTAAAAACCTGTGCTCCAGAACTTGCCACACCCCTAGCCAAGCTGTTCCAGTACAGTTATAAAATTGGCATCTACCCAGTAATGTGAAAAATTGCCAAGGTATGTCCTGTGAATTAAAAAGTAGGACAAATACAACCTGCCCAATGACTCCACATCAGTGTGCTCTTAATCATCAATAAAGTGATGGATATGGTCATTAACGGTGCTATTAAGCGGCACTTGGCAATAACCTGCTCACTGATGTTCAGTTTGGGTTCCACCAGGGCCACTCAACTCGTGAACTCAGTGAAAAGCCCCGAAAGATTATAGAAATAGCTGAAGTCTGTTGCAGTATTCAAATGCTTTAAATCAATGTGTGGTGTTACAGAATGATGAGATGCTTATCTTGTAACTTTATATGGAGAGGCATGGAGTGGTGGCCATCCAATGCTCCACAAAGAGTAACTACCAGGATTACTTTTCATTTGCCGTTTGAGAGTATTTGATGTATAGTAGCAAGTTGTTTAACTGTTGGAACTGAATGTACTTAGAAATAAACAGTTGTTTGAAAATCCAGAAAGGGATATGGCAAATTATTTTTATACTTGTCTTAATGCTCATTTTTGAAAGTGTTGAAATTTGAAAAAAACATACAAACATATTTTCTTTTCACAGGAAAATTGAAATTGTTCAGTTTGCCAGTCGAACACGTCAACTCTTTGTTCGTCTGCTAGCATTGGTAAAATGGGCAAGTAATGCTGGAAAGGTGGAAAAATGTGCGGTAAGAGTGCTGAGATACAATGATTTATGACTAAATGGATGTTTACCCAAAAGAAGGGAGTATCAGATATGGCACTTTTTAAAAAAAAAAAATTAGTTTCTTGTGCCTGGAATTGCGCAGTGTGTTTTTGTTCAATGAGTACCACATGTAGAAGTTTACCATCTCTGAATATAGAAACTGAGTTTTTGTTAGGCAATATACTGTCTCTTAAAACAGAAATTTAAAGACCCAGACTTGAGCACCCCAAAGTTTGCATATAGGTCATGTTAAACGTAACCAACGTTGCTTACCAGTACAGAACTTTGCTAAGCTACCTACTGAAAGACCACCTTAACCACTAATTCATTGGCTTACAGGATTCGTGCGCTGAGTGGAAAGAATTCTAGCTGCCAACAAAACTACTGATTACTGAGGCGGATTGCTTGATCAATGGTCTAAATTGCTTTGGAGTAACATGGAATTGCTTGGCTCAGATATTGGTAAACAGTTTCTGATCTCCAGGATGACAGACCTGAACTCATTCCCCAACCCACCGACCGACCTCACATAAGGATTCCATTGTAATTGCCCAGGAAGTTCAAACTTCCATTGGGCAATTACCCTGCATGGGGAACCATGCAATTCTCCGATTTAAATGTCAGTCTTTGGATGGTTCTGACAGTGTTGCAGACACAATTAACCAGGAAAAATTAGAACAATTAAAACCACTTTGATTCTCTGTGTAACTATAATACTGACCACACACACACACACACTAAATTACCACCCTCCCCCCTTGTGCACTTGTTTTCTCCCCAGCTTCTCAGTGGCTGGATGTTTAAACCTACCTATCTGTTTTGCCACGGCTAGTGCCATAAAAATGGGGGCATGTCTTCCTTTGTCCCAACACTTGGCTGTGGCACTTGACTGAGACCTCAGGACCTTGCTGCATTGCACTTTTCTCAGTGGTCTCGAGTCCGTGTTGGGTGAGAATGATGCTGCTGCATTTTAGTGTAAGTAGAAAGGAGCAGAGTGGCAATCTGACTATGATTATTACTCTATGATGACCCATTGAACCTGATATAATGGGTTGATTTGACGTCAAACTTTACCCGTTCTGCCAACTTTGAGATTGCTCACATTCTGAGAAGCCAAATTCCTTTTCTCACTTGCCCTCCAGAAGGTTTGTCTTTGGTTTGTTTCAAATTGGGTGATTTAAAAAAAAAAAAAATTTAGAGTACCCAATTCAATTTTTCCAATTAAGGGGCAATTTAGCGTGGCCAATCCAAACCTGCACATTTTCTGAACATAATGCAACACAAATCAGTGACATTGCAAAACTGGCCAACTACTCAAAGACATGGTGCCTTTAGCCCAGCAGCTAAACCATCTTGGGTGTATTCCACCTCCACATTGAAGACAACCTCTAACAAAACTCAGCGGACGACCCTGAGAGCTCATTTGGTCACCGCAGAGTTATTGCCTGGCTTGGTGACTATTGCACATGCTAAAAAAAAAGTTGGTTTGCCACACTTGCTGATATTCTCATGCCGATAAACTTCTCAAGTGTGACGATGAACAACAGAGCTCATGTTTGATTTGAGACTACAACATTTCAGAAGAAGCCATGTGGAGCAGCTTGCCATATATCACCAACCGGAATATTGCGTTTTTGCAATCTGGGGATGTCCCAAAGTCAATTTAGTACTTTTGAAGTGTAGTCAGTGTTGTAATGTATGCCTGTGGCAGCTGTGAGCTCCCACAAACAGCAATGTGATAATGACCAGATAATCTGTTTTAGTAATATTGATGAAGGGAAAATATTGGCCAAGACCCGAGAGATAACTCCCTTCTAACAAGAGTTCAGGGTAGTATAGTAACAGGTTAATTTAGGATAGAAACATTCCTTGCAGTAATTTATTATTTGTGTATTCAGCTCCCCTAATAACTTGATCCTGGGTGTAACAGCAAATAGATGAATGGAGATTTCTGTTGTATGCTAGAGTTGAAAACTCAATGTTTGGATGTAAATTCTGTATGTCACAAGTTAATGTCCATTGAAACTTACATTGTCCTTTAATAACAGCCAAGAGACCATTGCTAACCTTGGAGTGATCCCCCCCAAAATTGTCTCAATCTTTGCATCGGGATCCGGTTTCTCAGCTGGTAACGGCTCATTTGAGTCATGTTACAGCTTCAAACTCCAGGAATTGAATGCAGAATTTTGGCTGCATTGTTGTCCAAGCGATGCGTTGTCCACGGTGCCATCTTTCAACTGAGATATTAAACTGATACTTAAGATCACATTGCACTTTGGGGGGAAAAAAAGGGAGATCATCCTGTTTCAGTGAAAATTTATCCTTCAAATGGTGGTAGAAATAACCAGCTCAGTGATCATTTAATTAGACATAGATATAGAACATACAGTGCAGAAGGAGGCCATTAGGCCCATAATGTCTACACCGACCCACTTAAGCCCTCATTTCCACCGTATCCCCCTAACTCAATAACTCCTCCTAAGCTTTTTGGACACTAAGGGCAATTCAGCATGGCCAATCCACCTAACCTGCACATCTTTGGACTGTGGGAGGAAACTGGAGTACCGGGGGAACTTGCAGACTCCGCACAGACAGTGACCCAGCAGGGAATCGAACCTGGGACCCTGGTGCTATGAAGCCACAGTGCTAACCGCTATGCTACCATGCTGCTCTCAATTGATTGCTGTTGTGGAACCTTGCTGTTTAAGAATTAGTTGTGACATTTACTTGCATAACAATGACAGGCAAATCAAAAGTCATTAATCCATGTAAATTAACAATTCTAAATGTAGTACAGTGGTTAGCACTGTTGCTTCACAATGCCAGGGTCCCATGTTCGATTTGGGCTAGGGTCACTGTGCAGTCTCCACGTTCTCCCTGTGTCTGCTTGGGTTTCCTCCGGGTGCTCCAGTTTCCTCCCACAAGTCCCGAAAGACGTGCTGTTAGGTAATTTGTACATTCTGAATTCTCTCGCTATGTACCCGAAGAGGCGCCGGAATGTGGCAACTAGGGGCTTTTCACAATAATTTCATTGCAGTGTTAATGTAAGTCTACTTGTGACATAAAAGATTATTATTATTGCTATATAAATATGAGCCTGGGTTTTCACTCCTTGATTTTTGAGAATGCACGTGGGGCCCTTGGTGTTGTCCTCTTCCAGTACTCGCAACCAGTCAGAAAGAAATTGAAAGAGATTTTTGAGCCTCCAATTAAATTTGCTGCTATGGGAAATGATTAATTATTAGAACCATAGAATCCCCACAGTCCAGAATGAGGCAACACAGCCTATGAGTCTGCACAGGCCTTCCGAAAGAGCACCCCGCCCAGGCCCAATCCCCTACGCTACCCCCGCAGCTCCACCTACGGTTTGGACACTAAGGGGTAATTTAGCATGGCCAATCTATCTTACATCTTTGGACTGTGGGAGGAAACCGGAGCATCCGGAGGAACCCCACACAGATACGGGGAGAAAGTGCAGACTCCACACAGACAGTCACTCAAAGTCGGAATCGAACCAGGGTCCCTGGCACTGTGTGGCAGCAGCGCTAACCACTGTGCCACCTTGAATGAAGTTTGTGTATATGAAGTTTTAAATGCCAGAGTCTGACAAATTTCAATTAATATCTTTGTACCATGTTATAGTCTGCTCTGAAAATACTTCTGGTAAAGTGAACACACATTCCATAAACTACTGTCAATTGGGTTTACATGTTTAATCTATTGCAAAAAGTTTAAACATTGAGAGATTTAGAAGCTGTCAAAATTTAAGTCAGTTGTTACCTAAGTTTGGGTGTGGGGATAACAAGTGGAAAAAGTTACTAGGGCACTCTTATTCAAGAGTTTCTGTGTCCGCCAATATTCCTGAAGTTAGCAATTACAGGTCCTAATCACAATGTGACCTGAGATGGCGCAACATTTCTTTCATCCCTGTCTTGAAAATGAAATGAAATGAAAATCGCTTATTGTCACGAGTAGGCTTGAATGAAGTTACTGTGAAAAGCCCCTAGCCACTACATTCCGGCGCCTGTCTGGGGAGGCTGGTAGGGGAATCGAACCGTGCTGCTGGCCTACTTGGTCTGCTTTAAAAGCCAGCGATTTAGCCGAGTGAGCTAAACCAGCCCCTCTTCTGAGAGCCTATATTTCACTTGTTTCGTGCAAGGATATTAGCCAATACATACACTTTGATGTGGACGGTATCTAGTGAATCTTTTCACTCCTCTTCTCTCAAGTTTAAAAGAATTAAGAGATTCAATTTGTTTGGATATCAAAAGATTTTTCAAGTTCCATTCTTACTAAATTCCTTACTGTAGACTACTTTGGCAAACTCAATTAATTATGCTTCCAAGTGACTTCAGACATCATTGGGTTCAATGAGAGCAGCTCCTTATTTCAGATTCTGTGATGCAAATTCATTGCACTGTGCACATTGTCATTAATTCTTGTTCTTTTTTTTTGCATGTAGATGATATCAAATTTCTTGGATCAGCAGGCATTCATCTTTGTGGAAGCTGCTGATCGAATGGCGTCGTTAGCAAGAGATGCTTTGGTTCATGCACGTCTACCAAGCTTTGCAATTCCATTTGCAATTGATGTTCTAACTACAGGGTCGTACCCTCGCCTGCCCACTTGTATTCGGGTGAGCCACTGGCCTACGATCATAAAAAACGGATTGTGACTTATTTATGATAGTAAAGTTCAGGGCAGCATGGTGGCACCATGGGTAGCACTGCTGCCTCACAGCACCGAGGACCTGGATTCGATCCTGGCCTCGGGTCACTGTCCATGTGGAGTTTGCATATTCTCCCCGTGTCTGCATGGGTCTCACCCCCACAACACAAAAGATGTGCTGGGATGTGGATTGGCACGCTAAATTGCCCCTTAATTGGAAAAAAAGAATTGGGTGCCATGAGGCAGCAGTGCTCACTACTGTGCCACCATGCTGCCCCAGCATACTGATTTTTTAAACGTTTATATCGAAGCTTAAATTGTAAATGCTGGAATGTGACTTCTAATTAAATTTTGATCACTTCTGAATTTTGTATTGCTCATATTGCCAATAGGATAAAATCATTCCTCCAAATCCAATAACAAAAAGTGAGAAACAATCCACACTTCATCAGCTTAATCAGATTCTAAGACACAGGCTAGTGACAACAGACCTGCCTCCACAACTGGCAAACCTTACTGTTGGTAAGCATTTTGTACAGATCAATATTAATTATATGGTACATCACCTAAAGCTGCAAGACTCTAAATCCTTCAATGTTTACAAAGTTTTATCTTGTGTTGATGAAATTGCCATTGAAAAATGCAATGTGACCGTCGACATCTCCATGTTGCCATTGGGACTGAATTGCATGCAATTCGCGCTTCCGTTGAGGGCGCTGTTCGGTCAGCGAGTTGGAACATGCAAATGGGCCAGCACCCTGCCAGCTCAAAGTGAAAGCAGTTCCCGGCCCAGCGTTTATTGCAACTGCTGGGGCTGGATTTAGCGCCGAAGAGCATGACAGCTGGAGCTGTGATTAAGCGCTCCATTTAGCATACACTGCAGCTGCGAAGATGGCTCACAGTAGACCTGCCACTCCCGTTCAGGAGTCTGAAGTGGACCTGACGTGCCAATGAGGAGAGGAGGGGCACCCTCTTCTCCAGGGTGGGTCGTAGACTCAAGCCTCCCTCCTGTGCAGTGCCTTGAGGTGGTGGCAGAGTAGCCATCACTGTGAACTACTGGAAAGGGATCCACAAATGGAACCTCACCAGCCTGACGGAGGAAGTTAAAAAGGACCTGCAAAGATGGAACACACTCCCGCTCTCCCTCGCGGGGAGAGTTCAGACGATCAAAATGAACGTACTGCCCAGGTTCCTCTTCCTGTTTAGATCCATTCCGATCTACATCCCCAAGGCCTTTTTCAAAGCGCTGGACAAACTCATCATGGCGTTCGTATGGGGGGGTAAAAATGCTAGGATCCCAAAGAAGGTCTTACAAAAAACAAAAACCAGGGGAGGGCTAGCCCTCCCGAATCTACAATTCTACCACTGGGCAGCAACAGCCGAGCGAGTAAGGGGATGGATCCAGGAGCCAGAAGCTGAGTGGGTGCGTGCGGAGGAGGCCTCCTGCATGGGAACCTCCCTCCGGGCCCTCGCCACGGCAGCACTCCCATCCCCACCCAAAAAACACTCCAGCAGCCCAGTGGTGACAGCCACCCTCCAATCCTGGAACCAACTGCGGCAGCAACTTGGCCTGACCAAAATGTCGAACAGGGCTCCCATCTGCAACAACCATAGGTTCAAACCAGCACTGACCGACGCCACCTTCAAAAGGTGGAGGCAGGACGGGGGGACACTGACAGTCAGGGACCTATACACGGACGACAGGATCGCAACACTGGACGAACTGACAGAGAATTTCAGCTAGCTGGGGGGAACGAGCTACGGTACCTGCAGCTCAAAAACTTCCTACGAAAGGAGACAAGGACGTACCCACAACCGCCACGACAGACACTACTGGAAGACCTACTGGACGCAAGTATCCTAGAGAAAGGGAACTGTAGTGACATGTATGACCGACTGGTAGATAGGGACGACACCGTACTGGACGCAACAAGAAGGAAATGGGAGGACGACCTGGGGATGGAGATAGGGTGGGGACTCTGGAGCGAAGCACTGCATAGGGTCAACTCCACCTCCACGTGCGCAAGGCTCAGCCTGACGCAACTAAAAGTGGTACATAGAGCCCACTTAACAAGAACCCGTATGAGTAGGTTCTTCCCGGAGGTGGAAGACAGATGTGAACGGTGCCAAAGAGGCCCGGCCAACCACGCCCACATGTTCTGGTCTTGCCCCAGACTCGTGGAGTACTGGACAGCCTTCTTCGAGGTTATGTCCAAAGTGGTGGGAGTGAGGGTGGAGCCGTGCCCGATAGTGGCGGTCTTCGGGGTTTCAGAACAGCCAGATCTATTCCTGGGGAGGAGGGCGGACGCCCTTGCCTTTGCCTCCCTGATCGCCCGCCGTAGAATCCTGTTTGGCTGGCGGTCAGCAGCACCGCCCAGAGCTGCGGACTGGCTGTCCGACCTCTCGGAATCTCTCCAAATGGAGAAAATCAAATTTGCCATCCGAGGGTCGGACGACGGCTTCCACAGAACGTGGGAGCCATTCATGCAACTGTTCCGGGACCTATTTGTGGCCAATGTACAAGAGGAAGAATAGTCGGGGGAAGGTAGCGGGAGGGGGGGGGGGCTACAGGTTCGGTACGGGGGTTCGATGGCTAGCTAAGGCCCAAAACCAAACTAAATAAACATGTTGAGGGGGGGGGGGGGGGGGGGGGGGGGGGGGGGGGGGCGCAGTTACTACTACGAAGATGCTTACCTGTAAATATGTATGTTAATTTTTGCGTGTTTGTTTTTTTTTTCTCTCCTAACAATTTGTAATTTGTTCAATATAAAATATGAAAACTGAATAAAAACATTTATAAAAAAAAATCACTGTGAACTCACCAGGAGGAGACAGCTGATGATCCTGTAGGATGGGGGTCACAGTGAGGCTTCTGCCCCGAGAGGAACAGAGAACCAGGGAGGGTTCCAAAGGCCACGGTGCAGGTGTCCTCTGGTTGGAGTGAGCTCCGCTGATCCTCTGCTTCCTCTGCAGTGGGGCAGCGCTTCTAAGAAGACCCAAGACCTCGTGGGGCCCCCAATTAATAAAACAGCTGTAGGATGAGGATGTCCAGAGGGGCAGCCGAGATGGGCTCTCAGATGACCAAAGGCCCCCTGAGCATTCAAAAGACACAGGCAGTACTCAGCAGTGTGAGCAACCAGGAGCATGTAAGAAGCACCAAAGGGGTGCTTTGAAAACACATGCTGCAGCAACGGTGGTCTGAACCAGGCTACCCCGATCCTGAGGGAACACCCCGAGTTCCTCTCTCTCTCTCTCTCTCTCCACGTCTGAATTGGTGCGGGGAAGGGCAGCACGGTGGTTAGCACTGCTGCCTCAGGGCACCGAGGACCAGCGTTTGATCCCGGGCCACTGTCTGTGTGGAGTTTGCACATTCCCCCCATGTCTGCGTGGGCCTCACCGCCACAACCCAAAAAGATGTGCAGGATAGGTGGATTGGCCACGCTAAATTATCCCTTAATTGGGGAAGAAAAAGAATTGGGTACTCTAAATTTATATTTAAAAAAAGAAATTGGCGGGGAGCGCATACCTGATTTGATTCCCCCCAATTGTGCACAATTCTCGGCTCAATCGCGATTCCTGCTTCTGGAGTCACAAAGCAGAGAATCCAGCCCATTGTCTCATGTAAAGATTTTTGGTTGAAGAAAGATCCTATTTTTTTTTTTTTTTTTTAAATAATTTTTATTGAATTTTTCAAAATACAAACATTTTAACCCCCCCTACATTTACATTTAAATTATAACACAACAAAGTCAAACCCCCCTACTTAACAAGAAAAAGAAAAAGAATCCCCCCCCCCCCCCTACCCGCGCATCCCCCCCCCCCCCCCCCCGCCGGCGAACCGACAGTCAGACCAACTTATCATTTCTAGCAGCGTCCTCGGGCAGGCCTTGCCCGTGCCACCGCCGCTACCGTACTTCCTTCGTCGTTTTCCCCCCTCCCCCCCCCTCCCCCCCTCCCGCCCTCCCCTCCCGGGTTGCTGCTGTCATGGCCTCAGTTTCTATCTCTGATCCAAGAGGTCTAGGAAGGGTTGCCATCGCCTGGAAAACCCCTGCACCGACCCTCTCAGGGCGAATTTGATCCTTTCCAATTGGATGAAGTTTGCCATGTCGTTTAACCAGGTGTTAACACTCGGAGGCCTTTCGTCCCTCCACTGAATCAGGATCCTCCTCCGAGCCACCAAGGACGCAAAGGCTAATATTCCAGCCTCCCTCGCCTCCTGTACCCCCGGTTCCACCCCAACCCCGAAGATCGCAAGTCCCCATCCTGGCTTGACCCTGGACCCCACCACTCTCGACACCGTCCCTGCCACCCCCTTCCAGAACTCCTCCAGTGCCGGACATGCCCAAAACATATGTGCATGATTCGCAGGGCTTCCCGAACATCTAATACACCTGTCTTCACCCCCGAAAAACCGACTCATCCTTGTCCCCGTCATGTGGGCTCTATGCAGTACCTTAAATTGAATGAGACTTAGTCGCGCACATGACGACGACGAGTTAACCCTCTCCAGGGCGTCTGCCCATGTCCCGTCCTCTATCTGTTCCCCCAGCTCTAACTCCCACTTATCTTTCAGCTCCTCTACTGGTACCTCCTCCACCTCCTGCATAATCTTATAGATGTCCGAGATCTTCCCCTCCCCGACCCAGACCCCTGATAGCACCCTATCACTCACCCCCCTGTCGGGGAGCGCGGGGAACCCCGCTACCTGTCGTCTGGCAAATGCCTTCACTTGGAGGTACCTGAACGTGTTCCCCGGGGGGAGCCCAAATTTCTCCTCCAGCTCTCCCAGGCTCGCAAACCTCCCCTCTATAAACAAGTCCCTCAGTTGTCTAATACCCGCCCTCTGCCAGCTCTGGAATCCCCCTCCTGTGTTTCCCGGCGCAAATCTGTGGTTCCCTCTTAGTGGTGCCCCTATCAGACCTCCCACTTCCCCCCTGTGTCGCCTCCACTGCCCCCAGATCTTGAGGGTGGCCGCCACCACCGGGCTCGTGGTATACCTCGTGGGAGGGAGCGGCCATGGTGCCGTTACCAGTGCCCCTAAGCTTATGTTGCCGCAGGACGCCCTCTCCATGCGCTTCCAGGCTGCCCCCTCCCCTTCCATCATCCACTTTCGTACCATCGATGTATTTGCCGCCCAGTAATATCCTGAAAGGTTGGGTAACGCCAGCCCTCCACTATCCCTACTCCGCTCCAAAAAGACCCTTCTAACTCTCGGGGTGCCATGTGCCCACACGTACCCCATGATACTACTCGTTACCTTCTTGAAAAAGGCCCTGGGGAGGAAGATGGGCAGACACTGGAACAAAAACAAGAACCTCGGGAGGACCGTCATTTTAACTGACTGCACCCTCCCTGCCAGCGACAGCGGCACCATGTCCCACCTCTTAAACTCCTCCTCCATCTGCTCCACCAGTCTGGAAAAGTTCAACTTGTGTAGGGTCCCCCAGTTCTTTGCCACCTGCACCCCCAAATACCTAAAACTTTTAACTGCTCTTTTGAAGGGGAGCCTCCCAATTCCCTCCCCTTGGTCTCCCGGGTGTATTACCAAGACCTCACTTTTCCCCAGATTTAATTTATATCCCGAAAAGTCCCCGAACTCCGCTAGTATCCCCATTACCTCCGGCATTCCCCCCTCCGGGTCTGCCACATACAACAACAAATCATCCGCATAGAGCGAGACCCGATGTTCCTCCCCTCCCCTTGTCAGTCCTCTCCACCCCCCTGAACCCCTCAGTGCCATCGCCAACGGCTCAATCGCTAATGCAAAGAGTAAGGGAGATAGGGGACATCCCTGCCTAGTACCTCGATGGAGCCCAAAATATTCTGACCTCCTCCCGTTTGTTACCACACTTGCCATCGGAGCTGAATAGAGCAGTTTTACCCACTTGATAAATCCCTCCCCAAACCCAAACCTTTCCAACGTCTCCCACAAGTATTCCCACTCCACCCTGTCAAATGCCTTCTCCGCGTCCAGCGCTACCACTATCTCCGCCTCCCCTTCCACTGCTGGCATCATAATCACATTTAACAATCTCCGAACATTTGTGTTAAGTTGGCGTCCCTTCACGAACCCCGTCTGGTCTTCATGGACTACCCCTGGCACACAGTCCTCTATCCTGGTTGCCAGGACCTTTGCTAACAGCTTGGCATCTACATTTAAGAGGGAGATAGGCCTGTAGGACCCGCACTGGACCGGGTCCTTGTCCCGCTTCAAAATCAAGGAGATCAGGGCCTGCGACATTGTTGGAGGCAGAACCCCCCCCTCGCGCGCCTCATTGAAGGCTCGCACCAGCACTGGACCCACCAAGTCCACAAATTTCCTGTAAAACTCCACCGGGAACCCATCCGGCCCCGGCGCCTTCCCCGCCTGCATCTGGCCTATCCCTTTAATTAGCTCCTGCAGCTCTATCGGCGCCCCCAACCCTTCCACCAGCTCCTCCTGTACCTTTGGGAACCCCAATTTGTCGAGAAAGTTCTTCATTCCCCCTCTCCTCTTCGGCGGTTCAGACCTATACAATTCCCTATAGAAGTCCCTAAAGACCCTATTCACCTCTTGCCCCTTCTGCACTACATCCCCACCCCTCTCTCTCACTCCCCCAATCTCTCTGGCTGCATCTCGCTTACGAAGCTGGTGTGCCAGCATCCTGCTCGCCTTTTCCCCGTACTCATACGCCGCACCCTGCGCCCTTCTCCACTGCATTTCCGCCTTCCTAGTGGTCAGTAGGTCGAACCTGGCCTGCAAGCTACGCCGCTCCCTTAATAGCCCCTCCTCTGGCGCCGCCGCATATTTCCTATCTACTTCTAGGAGCTCCCCCACTAGCCTCTCCCTTTCCTGCCTCTCCTTCCTCTCTCTGTGTGCCCTTATGGAGATCAGCTCTCCTCTAATCACTGCTTTCAAGGCCTCCCAGACCGTCCCCACCTGCACCTCACCTGTGTCATTCGTACCCAGATAGTTCTCAATGCCCGTTCTCACCCTTCTGCACACCTCTTCGTCCGCCAACAGCCCTACATCCAGGCGCCACAACGGGCGTTGGTCCCGCGCCTCCCCCATGTCCACGTCCACCCAATGTGGTGCATGGTCCGATATCGCAATGGCCGAGTACTCCGTGTCCTGCACTCTCGGTATCGGCCCCCTGTTCAATACGAAAAAAATCGATCCTAGAGTACACTCTGTGGACGTGGGAGAAAAAAGAATACTCCCTCGCCCTAGGCCTACCAAATCTCCATGGGTCTACCCCTCCCATCTGCTCCATGAACCCCCTTAACACCTCTGCCGCTGCCGGCCTCCTATTCGTCCTGGAACTCGATCTATCCAGCCCAGGGTCTAACACCGTATTAAAGTCCCCTCCCATGATCAGGCCCCCTGCCTCCAGTCCCGGATGAGGCCCAGCAGGCGCCTCATAAAACCCGCGTCGTCCCAGTTCGGGGCATACACATTTACCAGTACCACACTCTCTCCCTGCAGCCTACCCCTCACCATCACGTACCTGCCCTCCTTGTCTGCCACCACCTCTGCCGCCACAAACGACACTCTCTTTCCCACCAAAATCGCCACCCCCCGGTTCTTGATATCCAAGCCTGAGTGGAACACCTGTCCCACCCACCCCCTTCTCAGGCGGACCTGATCTGCTACCCTCAAATGAGTCTCCTGCAGCATTGCTACATCAGCCTTCAGTCCCTTCAGGTGTGAGAAGACCCTTGATCTTTTGACCGGCCCATTCAGCCCCCTTACGTTCCACGTGATCAATCGGGTCGCAGAGCGACCCGTCCCTACTCCCGGTCGATTAGCCATGTCTTGTCCCTTGCTCGCCCCGGGTCATCCCTTCTTTTCTGACCCGCTTCCCATAGCGATGGCCCCCCCCCCCACCCCCCCCGGCTCTCCCCTTCTCGTCCCTGGTCTTTCTAGCAGCAACCCGGTGTCCCCCCCCAGTCCCCCCCCCTCCCCCCCCCCCCCCCCCCCCCCCCCCTGGCTAGGACCCCTCCTAGCCGCGATGTACCCCACATCGTACTCCCGAGAGTCAGCTGGTCTCCGCTGACCCGGCTGCTCCTGCCACATTCCGACTCCTCCCGGTTCACCCCATCTGCGCCCGTGAAAGATCCCCTTAAAACCCCCGAGAAAGACCCGCATAATCAACCCGCTCCCCCCCGTCCCGTCTCCCCAACTTAACGATATAAATACAAATACCCAATGGCAACTAAATACATAAATACTTAACTACATACTTAAATAACAAAATAATTAACTAACTATCAACTAACCGCGTGCCCAACCATCACCCTCCATCAAACAGTATAAATAACCGCAGATAACCATAACCCGAAAAGAAAAAAAAAGAACCAAAAAACCCCCCCAAGCACCCAAAGAAAAAGGGTAGGAGGGGTAAATAACTAAGGGAAATTGGAAACGGGAAAAAAACACCCCATAAGAAGCCAACGACCCACAATAGAGATTTCAACAGTACAAATATACAGAAACACCCAACAACTCGAAACCTTCAAAATATTCAGAAAAGTCAACCGTTCGAGAAAAAACACCCCAAACACTCCACGAAACTGTTACCCAGTTCCGACCTGGCCTGAAAAAGAAAAGGGCCACTTGCACAATCAAGAGTCCCCCGGCGGCTACGACCGCCGGTGCTCCCAGGTTTTAGTTCGTGTCCAACTTTTCCTCTTGTACAAAGGTCCAGGCCTCCTCTGGGGACTCGAAATAATGATGTTGGTCCTTGTAGGTGACCCACAAGCGCGCCGGTTGCAACATTCCAAATTTGATCTTTTTCGCGTGTAGCACCGCCTTTGTCCGGTTGTACCGGGCCCGCCGCTTTGCCACCTCCGCACTCCAGTCCTGGTACACCCTTACCGTCGAGTTCTGCCACTTGCTGCTTTTCTCCCTTTTAGCCCACCTCAGGACTTTCTCTCGATCACTTAGCCGCTGGAACCGCACCAGCACCGCCCTCGGGGGCTCGTTTGCCCTAGGCCTCCTGGCCATGACCCGGTATGCCTCTTCCAATTCCAGGGGCGCCGGACCGGCCCCTTCCCCCATCAGGGAGCTCAACATCTCCGCCACATATCCCGGGAGATCCGACCCCTCCAGGCCTTCTTCCAGGCCCAGGATCCTCAAATTTTTCCTCCTCATCCGAGTGTCCAGCTCCTCGAAGCGGCTCTGCCACTTCGTGTGGAGTGCCTCGTGCACCTCCACCTTTGCCCCGATGACTGTGGCCTCCTCCTCCCTCGCGGCCATCTCCTGCTGCAGATCTTTAATCGACGCCTCTTGGATCGCCTGGGCTCCCACCAACCTGGTGGCCGTCGCGTTCATGGACTCTAAGAGTTCCACTTTCATCTCCGTGAAAAAACGGAGGAGAGCGGCCTGCTGCTCCTCCGCCCATTTCTTCCACTCCTCCGGTGCACCGCCGGCCGCCATTTTGATTTTCTTCCCCCGCTTTTTTTGGGGAGCTGCTGCCGTTTTTCTTGCCGCTCCACTCCGGGTACCGACCATAAAATCGGTCTAGTTCTCCTCAGGGGACCTTCCCCCACCGGGATTCGTTTTTTCAGCGCCGTTGGGGCCCTCCAGTTGGCCCAAAAACACCTTTGTTGCAGGAGCTTCCAAATGTGCGGCTTAGCTAGTCATAGCCGCAACCGGAAGTCAAAGATCCTATTTTTAAGAGTTCAGTTCACATTGCTTAAGGTATGAAGTAGTAAGAATTCTCCAAAATGTTCTAATTCCTAACTTTTCAAATTCCTGTCCTTTCTGCAAAGCCAATGGACGTGTGAAATTCCGTGTTGAAGGTGAATTTGAAGCCACGCTTACGGTGATGGGCGATGATCCTGAAATTCCCTGGCGGCTACTCAAACTGGAAATACTAGTTGAAGATAAAGAAACGGGAGGTAATTTATGGTCCAGTATGAGTAAAAAAAAATGCACTAAAAGTAATATACGAAAGCACAGTCTGGGAAATCTCCATTACATGTTGATGATTTTCATGGTGTGGCCAAAAGATGACAGTTCTCCATTCCAATAGACAATTGAGACAACATATCCCTCCTCAGAAACAATGAATTTTGCAATTAAGCCAATATAATTTAGATGCAAAGCATTATAAATCAATTTTATTGGATGCATGTATCTGCCAGAAAGCCTCCTGGACTGCAGCCCACTGTCTGCGGTTTAGATTTTGTCAAACAAAAGTTAGTCCTCAATTTTTTTTTTCTGGCTTCATTAATAAAGCTAAAAGTTTCTGTGGTAAACTACCATTCGGCTTCTCTTCTAGTGCCAATATTTATTTTTCAAAATTTATGTTGTAATTATTTCCTTTACACAATTCTTTCATTATACTGGAGATCATCTACCAATTTTTAAATTGTGACTATTTTAGTTAAACGCTAAACTCGTGTTGATTGCATGCTTGTTGGTGACATTGTATTGATTGTCTGTAGGTGTACAGCAAAAAGTGAGGAGGCATTTGATTTCTATTAGGTGAAATGCTTTATTGCTACTGTTAGACATTGTATCTCTTTGTATCTTCATTGTATCTCAGAGATTAGCTGAAAACTGACTATATACTTTGTAGAATGTTATTGATTCCTAGCAGCATTCGGGCTTGAACCAATCCACAATGAGGCAAAGCATGCACCTGGAGTTCTTTTATGTTTCTGAGCTCAAATTGTTCAATAACTTTAGCTTCTTGTGTCATTTGAAAACTTCAGATAGCTTTACTGTTGATGCAATGTCTGCCCAGAAGTTTTTAATGTTTTAAAAACTATTTCAGATGGCCGTGCTCTGGTCCATAGCATGCAAATCAACTTCATCCACCGACTGGTACAGTCCAGACTGTTTGCTGATGAGAAACCTCTGCAAGATATGTACAACTGTTTACGTATCCAAATTCTTAAGGAATAGTTTATTAACAATTTATTTGAGGAAAAAAATAAGTGCTTGTCATTGAATATTATTATTGATGTAATATGGACTATCCAAAGTTGATGATGAAACCTTTTCAAACTTGTATTAAGTGACTACTACCACATGCAATAGTAAAATCTGTTGAAACAACTGTGATCAGAATTATTCACTAAAGGCTGCAATCTTGTGCAGCAGAAGTAAACACACAGGCAAATTTATACCAGTCCGTTTTTTAAAAAGAACACGTATATATTTGCATGACTGTGTCTTTTCCAAAAGTATTGACAACTGTCAGCACTTTTCAGGGGATTTGTATTTTGTTTTTATTTGTCTGCATTGAGTTTTTCCGCTTCAATGCAGTTGCTGAATCGGACACAGAAACAGATTAACTTCTGGCTTATCCTGCAGAGTCTTGCTAAGTGATTTTACAGGTACTGCAGAGTTAGTTGACTTGACAGGTGTATTCTCTTTAGCGTTTTTTTTTGGGTTCAAAGTTTGCACATTGTATAGTGTAAGCAGCATATCTTTGAAATCTGTAAAACTAACCATATTAATTTGACTTTCTAGGTGACAAATAGAAATGTTGGTCTTAATAAAACCAGCTTAGTTTGTGAGATGACTGGTTTGTGGTGCGGAGAAACACCAACAGCATGGGTTCAAATACCATACCGGCTGACGTTATTTATGAAGGCCCGCTTCTCAACCTTGCTCCTTGGCTGAGGTGGGGTGACCCTCTGGTTAAATCATCACCAGTCGAAATACCTCACAGGGGTACTGGAGCGGTTTGGGCTTGGAACATGGTTCACTTCCTGGGTAAAACACCTATACAACGCTCCCATGGCGAGCGTATGGACCAACAACACCAACTCCCGATACTTCCAGCTGCACAGGGGCACCAGACAAGGATGCCCACTGTCCCCGCTGCTGTTCGCCCTAGTGATTGAACCATTAGCAATTGCGCTCGGAGCAGCAAAAAGCTGAAGGGGGATCCAAAGGGACGGCAGAGAGCACAAAGTCTCACTCTGTGCAGATGACCTGCTCCTCTACATTGTGGACCCACAAAGCAGCATGGATGGAATCGTTGCGTTCCTGAAAGAGTTTGGCGCCTTCTCAGGCTACAAACTCAACATGAGCAAAAGCGAGATCTTCCCGGTACATCCACAAGGAGGGGGGGAGGCATTAACGGGACTGCCGTTTAAACAAGCCCAACACAAATTCCGCTACCTGGGGATCCAAATAGCCATGACTGGAAAGGGATCCACTAATGGAACCTCACCAGCCTGACAGAGGAAGTAAAAAAGGACCTGCAAAGATGGAACACACTCCCACTCTACTTCGCGGGGAGAGTCCAGACGATCAAAATGAACGTACTGCCCAGGTACCTCTTCCTACTTAGATTCATCCTGATCTACATCCCCAAGGCCTCTTTCCAAGCACTAGACAAACTAATTATGGTATTTGTATGGGGGGTTAAGAATGCTAGGATCCCAAAGAAGATCCTACATAAAACAAAATCCAGGGAGGGGCTAGCCCTCCCAAACCTAAAATTCTACCACTGGGTAGTGAGGGCCAAGCGAATAAGGGGATGGATCAAGGATCCAGAAGCTGAGTGGGTGCACGCGGAAGAGGCCTCCTGCATGGGGACCTCCCTCCGGGCCCTCGCCAAGGCGGCACTCCCATCCCCACCCAAAAAACGCTCCAGCAGCTCGGTGGTGATAGCCACCCTCTAGTCCTGGAACCAACTAGGGCAGCAATTTGGTCTGACCAAAATTTTGGACAAAGCTCCCATCTGCAACAACCATAGGTTTGCACCAGTGCTGACTGACGCCACCTTTAAAAAGTGGGGACAGGACGGAGGGACACTGACAGTCAAGAACCTATACACAGACGGCAGGGTCGCAAAATGGACGAACTGACAGAGAAATTCCAGCTCGCCAGGGGGAATGAGCTACGGTACCTGCAACTCAAAAACTCCCTACGAAAGGAGACAAGGACGTATCCACAACCGCCACGACAGACACTACTGGAAGAGTTACTGGACGCAAGTATCCTAGATAAAGGGGCAGCACGGTGGCGCAGTGGTTAGCATTGCCTCCAGCGCTGAGGACCTGGGTTTGAATCCTGGCTCTGGGTCACTGTCCGTGTGGAGTTTGCACATTCTCCCCGTGTCTGCGTGGGTTTCACCCCCACAACCCAAAGATGTGCTGGATAGGTGGATTGGCCACGCTAAATTGCCCCTTAATTGAAAAAAATAACTGGGTACTCTAAATTTATTTTTTAAAAAAGTATCCTAGATAAAGGGAACTGTAGTGACATGTATGACTGACTGGTAGAAAGGGCCGACACCGTACTGGACGCAACAAAAAAGAAATGGGAGGAGGACCTGGGGATTGAAATAGGGTGGGGAGTCTGGAGCGAAGCACTGCATAGGATCAACTCCACCTCCACGTGCGCAAGGCTCAGCCTGACGCAACTAAAAGTGGTACATACAGCCCACTTAACTAGAACTCGTATCAGTAGGTTCTGCCTGGAGGTGAAGGATAGATGTGAACGGTGCCAAGGAGGCCCGGCCAACCACGCCAACATGTTCTGGTCTTGCCCCAGACCTGTGGGGTAATGGACAGCCTTCTTCGATGCAATGTCCAAAGTGGTGGGGATGAGGGTGGAGCCATGCCCGAAAGTGGCGGTCTTCGGGGTATCAGACCAAATCTATTCCTGGGGAGAAGGGCGGACGCCCTTGCCTTTGCCTCCCTGATCGCCCGCCGTAGAATCCTGTTCGGCTGGCGGTCAACAGCACTGTCTGACCTCTCACAATCTCTTCAAATGGAGAAAATCAAATTCGCCATCCGAGGGTCAGACGATGGCTTCCACAGGACGTGGGAGCCATTCACCCAATTGTTCCGGGACCTGTTTGCGGCCAACGAATAAGCAGAAGAATAGCCAGGTAGCCACGAATCCAGGTTAGTAGCCGAGGCGGGGGAGGGACGGATAGACCGGGGGGGGGGGGGGGGGGGGGGGGGGATAGCAGCTAAACCGAAGAGAAAGGAAAGGCAAACCACGGGAGAAGGGGAGGGGGTGGAAGAGGGAGGAGACAGGGAACAGGAGAGGGGAACCAGTGAGATGGGGGGGGGGGAAAGCAAGGGAATGACAACCGGAAGGAGGGCACGGGAAACAATAACAAACTTGGCATCTACAGGAGCAGAGAACAAGTAAAATTCAGGCGAAGTACTGGTCAAACGGCTGAAGTGGAGGTGATCGCGAGACGGCAGCGAAAACCGTCCGGGAGAAGCAAGCGACAACACCAACACCAGATCCATTCGCGTATTGCCCTCTGTAATTGTTCTGTATTTGTTTCCCTGGCACCCAAATGTATATGTCTCCCACCCCCTCCACACACAAACAGATGCCTACTTATGTGCGAAAAACAATACTGCCAATTGTACAGAGCTGCTGTTATTGAGCTAGCACATAATACCCTACCAGTTATTTTATTCTAACTTTTTTGTTGTTTGTTTTGTTTTTTGTGCGTGTTCCCTTCTCTTCTGTATTCTATTCTGTGTACATAACGGTAAATATATTTTATTCAAAAGCCCAATAAAAAATATTTAGAAAAAAAAGCATCACTAGTCAGCTCTCTCAAAAGTGTGGGGCGGCACGTGGCACAGTGGTTAGCACTGCTGCCTACGGTGCTGAGGACCTGGGTTCGAATCCCGACCCTGGGTCACTGTCCGTGTGGAGTTTGCACATTCTCCTCGTGTCTGCATGGGTTTCACCCCCACAACCCAAAGATGGTGCATGGTAGGTGGATTGGCACGTTAAATTGCCCCTTAATTCGGAAAAAAAAAGGGAGAGCAACCTATGGTCATCTTGGACTGTGGCTGAATTTCATTTATAAAACTGAAATTTGAGTTATCGGAGTTGTAATTTCATGGTCCTCTTCATTTCTCCACTCCCTTCTCCGGTTTCTTGAAACCCTGTGCTCTCTTGAGTCAGCCATTTCTGTATGCAAACCTGTGTGATTAACTATTCTTACAAGATATAATCTGAAGTTTTTTCTTAATATTACTAAATATGAGAGTATTGAGATTTTGCATCTTTTTTCACCCAGTGTTGACATTTCCATTTTAGTGTTCCTTAACCTTTTATCTCAGATTCATTCTGTTTGTCACTGCAATTGGAGGTTTTGCACTCACAGGCACAAATGCTAATACGTGAGCGTTGGGGCGATCTTGTTCAAGTCGAGCGATATCAACCTGGAAAGTGCCTGACTTTGGTTGTTTGGAAGTGAGTAAATCATAATTGTGTTATAGATGCTGCAAAATATGACTTCCAGGAGATAATGGAACGAATTACATGGGTGCAAACAAGAAAACATCAAGATTATTGAGCCTGATTTTTAAAAATTATTTAATTCCCAGAATTAGATTTAAATAATGCATGAAATCTTAACTGAAAAGATCAGTATAAGGTAGTTAATGAACTATTGCTAAAATGTATTTTTGCTCATCATTTATTACCCACAGAGTAGAGGGAACTGCTGAAATCTCTGTCACTTTCCCAACTGTCAGACAATTTTTTGAGAGGGAGATGCCAGTATGATTTTTTTAAATCCCTGATTGTGAGGATGATTTGAATCGCAAGCAGCAAGCCTTCTGTGGGTTTAAATAAGGAAAGATGATTAGATGATTGTTTATTTAAGTACCCCCCCCCCCCCCCCCCCCCCCCCCCCAGATTCTAAAGTGTATGTCACCCACTCTCCACGTCACAATCAAGGGAAGTACAGTTGGAGTTAATAGTGCATTTTTGAAAGTTGTATAAAAAAGGAATCATTTATAATTCATGTGGTTGTCTTGCTTTGGTGAAGGTATGTTGCAGGCCTGATGGATGGTTATCTTCACATTTGCAGTTTAGATGAATTCAGCAGCCCAAGTCATATTGTCAAGGTTGGATGCTGGATTTTCCAGAAATTATGGTCTTTCTGTCGGTTGCAAAGCCACTTATAGTTTCATTACCAGTTGCTATTTTGGTGGACCTAAAAATGGAACGGAATTTGAGAGATGTTGTAGCATGGAGATTTTTCTCAGACAAAGATATTACTGCTTTTTTTTTTCCTGTGTCTCCCTTTCCACAGACAGTATTTAAAGATTTTAAAAGGATAAACTTGGCCCTCCCACCATGTTACCTCTCACAATTGTTGCTTCTTCACCAAATATGATGGTATTTTTAGATAGATTAGCCACATCCTACTTGTAATGTTTCAAAGGACCCATTCAACTCAGGACTACCTTTTGAGGGTCTTGTAACATATATATATATATATTTAACACCTTTTTATTTGGAACACCTCTTTTTCTATCTTTAGGGTGCAATGCAGATTTTTGAATGTGAGATTGCACCAGCTGAAGCACGTTTTCTTTTAAAATGGACAAAGTTAATTCATAAGGTTCCATCTTGGATAAAGTTCACATTTTTTATTTAAAAAAAAAAAATTTAGAGTACCCAATTCATTTTTTCCAATTAAGAGGCAATTTAACGTTGTCAATCCACCTACCCTGCACATGTTTGGGTTGTGGGGGCGAAACCCATGCAAACACGAGGAGAAAGTGCAAACTCCACACGGACAGTGACCCAGATTCAGGATTGAACCTGGGACCTCGGTGCCGTGAGACAGCAGGGCTAACCCAATGCACCACCGTGCTGCCCTGATGAAGTTCACGTTTTAAAAGTAATGAATAAGCAATGCCATTACTTGACATGATGGACAAATTGGGAAGCACTGGTTACAAACGAGAAGTGCACTTTCCCCCCTAACTGAGATGGACTAATAAGTTAACTAATCCTTCAGTTGCTTTTTCTTTTATTTAATGAAACCTTGCATTTGGTTGATAAGCATTCATGTCCTGCTTTGTTTTCTCCTTCATATATGGTGTAGCTGACGCCATTAGTGCATGTACCTCTCTAAATTGATTATCCTATATACTCGGGTTATGGTCAAACTTGTGTAAAAGGTCATTCCCAACTTGTGGCCAAAAAATGAAAATCGCTTATTGTCACGAGTAGGCTTCAATGAAGTTACTGTGAAAAGCCCCTAGTCGCCACATTCCGGCGCCTCTCCGGGGAGGCTGGTACGGGAATCGAATCGTGCTGCTGGCCTGCTTGGTCTGTTTTAAAAGCCAGCGATTTAGCCTGGTGAGCTAAACCAGCCCCTTACTTAAGTACAAGTCAATGCCCGACCTCTAGCCAAAAAATGTAAACCCTTTGTATTTACCACCCGTTTGCAGGTTTGACCACCAAAGTCAACCTTTCACTGGTGCAAGCCTACTTATTTTAGAACCATAGAATAGTGGATTTCGACCCCACAAAACTATTATTCCTGAAAACGTTGACGCCACTACTTTTTGGCTAAAAAGTTAGTCTTAGAAACTTGACTTTTATCTGAGTATATGGCAATAATTAGACAGGCTTGATGCAGGAATTTTGTTTCCTCGAGTATAAGTTTATGAATGATCAAGGGCGGCGCAGTGGTTAGCTCTGCTGCCTCACAGCACCCAGGAACCAGGTTCGATTTTGACCTTGGATGACTGTCTGTGTGGAGTCCGCACTTTCTCCCCCTGTCTGTGTGGGTTTCCTCCCACGGACCAAAGTTGTGCAGGTTAGGTGGATTGGCCGTGCTAAATTGCCCCTTACGGTGTCCAATGGTTAGGTGTGATTTCGTGATAGGGTGGTGGAGTGAGTCTGGGTAGTGTTACGGACGATGGTCAGATCTCAACAGTGGCTGAGAAACTGAACCCGAGCCATAACGTTTTTAAGTTTGAAGACTGTGCGGAAGGATCGATTTGTTCCAGGAATGATAATATAAAAAATAGGGCATCGTTATTTTATAAACAAACTTTGTTAAAAGAAAACAATTTTTAAACTTTAACCCTAACAATTTTAATTTTTCCAATTAAGGGGCAATTTAGCATGGCCAATCCATCTACCCCGCACATCTTTTGGGTTGTGGGGGTGAGACCTGCGCAAACACGGGAAGAATGTGCAAACTCCACACGGACAGTGACCCGGGGCCAGGATCGAGCCCAGGTCCTCGGCGCCATGAGGTAGCAGTGCTAACCGCTGTGCAGCCAATGTCAACCCTAATAACCAATTGTGTGCAGTTTCTTAACCTTAACACACTAGTTCCCATTAAACAACACTGCAACAGAACATGCAGCTCTCATGCCAGTTTCACGGGCAGACAAAGGCAATACGTGCATTTACGAAACAATTTTTTAGTAGGGACAGTAGTTCTAAACCCTTTTTCCCAAGCCTGCCCCTGGTGGCAACTTTCATGACCGTCTCGATCGATTTCCAAAGCTTCTCCCTGTAACTGTTTAAAACAGCACCCGCTTTCTCTCGGCTCTCTTGGTTCTCTCGGCTCTCTTGGCTCTTTCAGCTCCACCCACTCCTCAAAAAAAGACGCTCCCTCCTGGGGTGCCCAGACTTTTAATTTTTTAAAAATTTATAGTGCCCAATTAATTTTTTCCAATTCGGGGGCAGTTTCGCAGTGCTTGTACCGTTTGTTTCTTGTACAACTGTGTTGTGAACTGTTTTAATAATCAGAGTATCCTATCCCCCTCTCCCCGTACGTTGGTACTGAAGGGAGGGTGCCCTGTTTCTCCAACCCAACATTACTGTTTGTACCCTTTGGCCTTGTGTATTTTCTACTGTTTTAATAAAAAGATATGGCCAATCCACATAGCGTGCATATATTTTGGGTTGTGGGGGCGAAACCCATGCAAACACTGGGAGAATGTGCAAATTCCACACGGACAGTGACCTAGAGCTAGGATCGAGCCTGGTACCTCGGCGCCTTGAGGCGGCAATGCCACCCACTGCGCCACCATGCTGCCTTTGGGTGTCTTGACTTAAACCTAACAGCATTATCTTGGCTGCTTGATTTCCCACTTGGGTTTGTACAAAAAAAGAGCCATGCTATTGATACGCAACTAACCTCCCATTAACAGACCGATGCCTACAGACTCTGTAATGGGCTAATAGCTCGTCAGACTGGAGTGTCCCAAAAGACAATGGATCTCAACTGAATCACTCTTGCTGAACCGGGCCATCCTGCATATTCCCACTAACGAGTTTTAGTCTCAATGGAACAATGTAACTCGGCAAGATGTGGGCGTATCTCTTTGACTGTGTGCTAGCAGTTTTTTTCCCCTCGGTCTGTTTATTCCCTAAATTGTCTGCTACATTGGGGCCTCATTTCTGGACCCAATTTCCGAATATCTCCCTCTTGTGACTGTAGGGTGCTCTTTCAGAAGGCCGGTGCAGACTTGATGGGCTCAATGGCCTCCTCCTGCACTGTAGGTATTCTATGATCATCAGTGCCAACAAATTTAATTATTCTAGCAGAAATAGATGAACTGCAAAATTTCCTCTGATTAAAATCAGTTTTTAGTAGACTTTGTGGTGAAGGCCGAGGTTTCATAAGATTTCCTAAGGAAACTTTGATCGACATTGCTGGGGACTGCTCAGAGACACAATTTTAGGTCATGCCTCTTGATCAAATCTGGTGCAAGAGATGTTCAAAAAAAATTGAAATAAATCTGATGGTGTATAATCGAGGGAAGAATCTTTGGCCTCCAATCATTTTAGTTTGCTTGATATCATGCAATCCTAAGCAAGAACCTCAGCAGAAACAGCACATTATAGTCAAAGAGTTTTGCCAGAACCACTAAATTTAAATCCTATCTAAGTTGGAAATGTCCTATTTTTCTTTTTCCCACTTGACTTATCTCTATACTACATGGTCAAAATCCCAACTTCATGCTCCAAAAGAACACTCCAGTGCTTCACAATTATCAAGCACCAAATATCAGAGTTGCGCTGGCTCAATAGCTGGAGCTTGGCGTTTGAACACTTCAATTTAAAATTTTGGGTCAGTGCGGATATCTTTATTCAGGCGAGCATTACCTGATCTAATGACAAACTGATGTTGTAAAAATATGCTGTTTACCCAGTGGGTATCTGCAACTGCACCAATGCAACCTCACTCCACTTTCTGTTTTACTATGGCAGCCTGTAAAGCAATGTTCTAAATTTCAAAGAAACTGAGTAAATTCAATGAAAAAATATATACTAATGCAGCCTCCAATAGGGCAACTTGCAGGAGTTTGGTTCTTGCTCATTTCTATTGTTGGACTAATCATAGAATCCCTGCAGTGCAGAAAGATGCCATTCGACCCATCAGGTCTGCACCGACCATCCGAAAGAGCAGATTACCGTTTGTTATTCTTATGAATGATCAAAGACCTAAAATGTTAACTCTGTTTCTCTCTCCACTGATGCTGTCTGATGTTCTGAGTATTTCTAACGTGTTAGGGCAGCACGGTAGCACAAGTGGATAGCACTGTGGCTTCACAGAACCAGGGTTCCAGGTTCGATTTCCCGGCTTGGTTCACTGTCTGTGTGGAGTCTGCACGTTTCCCTGTGTCTGCGTGGGTTTCCTCCGGGTGCTCCGGTTTCCTCCCACAGTCCAAAGACGTGCAGGTTAGGTGGATTGCCCATGATAAATTGCTCTTAGTGACCAAAGAAGGTTAGGAGGGGTTATTGGTTTACAGGAATAGGGTGGAAGTGAGGGCTTAAATGAGTCGGTGCAGACACGATGGGCCAAATGGCCACCTTTTGCACTGTGTGTTCTACATTCAGTTTTTACTATTAACTGGTTGGTTTTGTTCTGTTTCCAGCCAACAAGTCTTAGGGAGAAAGACCGGCAGTGCTTCTGTACACAAGGTCTTGATAAAGATCGACGAGAGTGACTGTTCAAAACCCTTACAGATATCGCATGATCCCCCATTACCAGCGTGTGATTCTAAATTAATAGAACGTGCAATGAAGGTGAAAAGATGTTCGTTTTCATGTCTATAAATGTGTGTGATTTGGCTACCATTTTATAGTTGCAAGATAATTCATTTTGTAGCTTGGTCTTGTGATCCAGTATATACATTAAATATTCCCGTTGGTGTCATACAATATATATTATTGTGTATAATTTATACTTGTGTTGTAAACAAATGCAAACTTATTTATTGTGGTAACAGTTATACCTTTGAGGAAAATCTACATTTAACCACCAGATACGTTTACTTTACATGTAGTATATTATGATTTTATTTACTTTGTGTATAAGTTCTTCAGGTTTATTTCTTGCATTTTGCTACGTATTTGTGTTTGGTGAATTGGGAAGAATTTCATCTTGGTGTCGAGAGTCCCAACACCTTTCAGTCTGGCTCTTGAGTTAATGATGCAATGCCTCTTTCCAGACATTTGCTGATTATGGATCTCCTCATATCGGGCCAGTTGACCCTCTTTGCTGTCAACTGAGCTGCTCCTGCTGATGTCTTACTGGCCTGTTGAAGTGCAGTTAGTCCGGGCTCTGGAGCGGTCCCTTGACAAGGAAATGCTGCTTTGTCTGAAACAATTTTAATGGATTGGGGGAAAAATCAAGTGATGTTAAAAAAGAGTAACACATTTGAAGGTTTCAATTTACAGTTATTTAATGAACAGCTTCTTCTGGATTGTTTGTAATTGGACTGATGGAGGGCAGCATGGTGGTGCAGTGGTTAGCACTGCTGCAGAGTTCGATCCCGGCCCCGGGTTACTGTCTGTGTGCAGTTTGCACATTCTCCCCGTGTCTGCGTGAGTTGCACCCCCACAACCCAAAGATGTGCAGGGTAAGTGGATTGGCCACGCTAAATTGCCCCTTAATTGGGAAAAAATGAATTGGATACTCTAAATTTCTTTTTAAAGAAGTAATTGGACTTGTGTTAAATAGACTTAGACAAGTGAACTGTTATACATTAAGCAATATTGTGTTGATGTTTCTCATGCCAATTAATGTCTCCGGCTCCACAGGTTGACCACCTATCTGTCGAGAAGCTTTTGATTGACAGTGTCCATGCACGTTCCCATCAGAAACTGCAGGAGCTGAAAGCCATTCTCAAGAGCTACAATCCCAATGATAACTGTATGTTGAATAATGATTTAAAGAAAAACCTCAATTTATTATTTTACAGCATTGCCTTTTCATAGATTTGAAATTTTTTTTGCATGACTGGAGCTTTTGGCAAATTTCTGCTGTGTTCTGTGAATCTGAAAGAGATGGGATTTGATGAATACTTGCAACATTGTGTGAAAATGCTTTGATGACTGCTCCTTTGTGGACAGATAGATGCATGGGAATGTCCATATCGCCTGTTCATCGTTACAAGATAAAAGCATACACACTGTATTAAAAGCTTAATAATTTGTGGTAGTTAGCTAGATTACTGGAATAAGTTGCGGTGTGGGGGAAGGAATCAAGTTATATAATCTAATTTTCTTGTAATTTTACGTATATCTAACTTATCTAGCCTCTCGTGACACTAACAAAATAATGAACAGAATGACAAATAAAGAAGTATTATGACTTTGTTTACTTTTATTTTTGCTCTTCCCCACAGCCTTTATAGAGACAGCCTTGCCCACGTTGGTTATTCCTATCTTAGAACCTTGTGGTCGTTCTGAGTGCCTTCACATTTTTGTGGATCTGCATTCTGGAATGTTCCAACCTATGTTATATGGGATTGGTAAGTGTGATCTGTGAAATTGAACAATTAAGTTTATTTTCAGATGCTAAGGTGATCTTTATTAAGGAGTGGCATTTAAGCAGCTGTAGTATAAGTAATGCGGGAGGAATTTTATGTTGCATTGGTGGTGGGTGGAGTGGGGGGGGGGGACGTCAAAGATTGGATGTCGTGCCATTCCTGCACTTACAGGGGTAGATGTTTGAAGGCCCACCCACCTGTGTGATATTTGAGGCCCTTAAGTGGCCAATTCATAGTCATTTAAGGGCCTCCAACTGCAGTCAATGGGTTGCTGCTCGTGGACGGAGCCTAGCGCCAACTATGAAGCCCAACAGCTTTCATTGATGAAGCTGGTGGTGGGCAAGGGTGGGAGAGTGTCTTCTTTACAGACTGCCTATAGCTCTCAAGCAGGACTTCCTTAATTGGGTTCCCAAAGGCTGTTAAATGTCTGCAAGGTGAGCCGGCCAAGTGGAGCAGATTCACCCCTGACACAGCAGTTAGCACTGCTTCATCACAGCTCCAGGGACCACGGTTCAATTCTGGCCTCGGGTGACTGTCTGTGTGGAGTTCGCACTTTCTCCCCGTGTCCGAGTGGGTTTCCGCCGGGTGCTCCGGTTTCCTCCCACAGTCTAAAGATGTGCAGGTTAGGTGGATTGGCCCAGATAAATTACCACTTGGTATCCAAAAAGTTAGGAAGGATTATGGGAATGGGGTGGAGGTGTGGACTTAAGTGGGGTGCCCTTTCCCAAGGGTCGCTACAGACTCAATGGGCCAAATTGCCTCCTCCTGCACTGTAAAATCTATGATTCTGTGACTAAGTTTTGGAATTGATTGGGTGTAGAATTTAAATGAGGTCACTTATCCCAATGTAAGGTGTTTTTTTTCCCCCATTCTTATGTGTGTGCTAACACCTGAGGCATTTGGGGTGGTAACGTATCTGGTGAATGACTTCATCTCACTTATCGGCCTGGAAATTTGCTCATGATGTATTAAGTGCACAAGTAACCTGTGTTAACATTTCCTAACTGAAAATAATTGCTTTGAACAGTGAAGCCATCCTAGCTTTGCAGTGTTATAATCTGTAAAGTAAAACATAAAAGTCACATCGTTATCACAAAGATTTTAATGATCTGTCTGCCAGTGCAATCTACAAACTTTGATTACAGGTAACAGATTTCACATCAAACACAGCAGGTATTAAATCAGCAAACATGTCAACTCTCAGGCACATATATGAATTTCCAAATTGCCATAAAGTTGTGTCCCCATTTTCCCTTATGTTATCCAATGTTGCGTAAATTATTTGTATTTTGTTGGTCTTTTAAAATTGTATTGCTACTTTTCTTAATCAGATCAAACTACATTAGACGATATTGAAAAGTCCATCAACGATGAGATGAAGCGAATTATTCCTTGGCTTCTGCAGCTAAAGTAAGTATGAAATACCATTTTGTCTCAGGATAATAAAGGAAGGAAATAAGAACCAATTTGGAAAAGAAATAGAAAGCTGTTCTTTCATGTCTATCTTGTCAAACCAGGGCAATATTTGTTCAAATGTACCCTTGATTTCAAGAAAGAATTTCCCTCTAGGTTTTGGCTTGGACAACAAAGATGCAAGCAGTCTATGAAACACCTTCCCACAGTCTGCAGTGAGACGTTACACCTTTCAAACTCCTCCTCTCATCCAGTTGGAAACCTCTCAAAACACAAACTATTCATCAAGCTAACACGCCTTCCTCAGTATTATATTGTAAGTTTATTTCATTGATGAAACGTTCTTTGGTTAGAGCTAAGTACTATTGAAGAAATTATTTTGAGATCTGGAATGTTTATCATCAAGCAGTCACATTTTGTTATTTTTTTGTAAAAACTTTAAGTGTTTCCTTCACTGAATTGCATTTTTAACTTGATCAGATGTCCGTCACAGACAATAATTTGGTTTATCTTGCCACAGATGCTCTCAGATCTGCTGATTAGTTTTTGTTTTACTTGTGTTTACTCCTAATTTCCAAATCAACCTAGTTACACACCAATCCCAGACCAAGAGGCCAGGCCTCTATTATTGCTAATTATAATTGCTTGCTTGAAAGATAACAAGAGCAGTTAATGGTCTTCCCTCCTCTCCTGTTTGAGTACTAGGCCCGGTCAATATTAAATGTCCCATTTAAATCTAATGAAACGTTGCAAAACGTAATGGGCCAAGTTTTTTTTTCTGCAGTTCTTATTGGACATCAAGTGGTGTTGACATTTTCTGCTTTGTTCTTTCAGGTTGTGGAAATGTTAGACAGGCCAGGCTCTCCTGTAGAACTACAGTATAAATACCACTTCCTCTCCTTAAGTCATGGGCTGACTGATCCAGACGATGGTCCTCCGACTGCACTACTTTTGCAACAGTTCAAACCAAACATTGAGGATCTAGTACTGGATGCAAAAACTGGGAAGCAGGCCAAGGCTGGAGATAAACACAAGGTTTGGATCTTGTATTAAAATGAAGGCTTTGACCTTTAACTATAAAAATGGCAAAATATTAGATGCAATTCATACTCAATACTTTTTAAAAACAATTTATGGCGTGCATTGATTTTCCTGTAAGTAATTAGATGAAAAAAGCTTGCTCCTTATTTATTTTACATTTTTGTGCTTATGAAGACAGATGAATACATATGGTGAGTAGAAAGTTATTTGCTTGTATTTAAAAGACAAATATTGGGGTGACTCGAGTGTCTGATTTTAAGATGCAAATGTGGTGCAGTCACATTTTGAAAGCTGCACAATAGAAAATAATGTAATACACAGTGCAAAGTAAATTGTTTACCTCAATGGGTGTCTAATTTCAACTCTAATAGTATGAGAGAAATACATTTTAAAACATAAGGACCACATAATAGACCTGCAAACTTTACATATCCTGTTTATTTTTTGGTTTCAAGTTAATAGCCATTTCTGCTTAAGAGTGAAGTGATGGCAAAGGAAAAAATGATGTAATTCATATTAGTGTCTCAGGATATTCCAAAACAGTTTTTATATAATTATTTTCAGTATAAGACCATAAGACATAGGAGCAGAATTAGGCCACTAGGCCGATCAAGTCTGCTCCGCCATTCAATCATGGCTGATATTTTCTCATCCCCATTCACCTGCCTTTTCCCCATAACCCCTGATCCCCTTAATAATCAAGTGCAGTCTTGTTACTATATTGGTGAATATGGCAGCCACTTTAGGAAAAACAAGTTCAAACAAACAGCAAGAAGAGCAATAACTAGTTAACTTTTTGGTTGTAATTAAAGTAAGAACATTGAACACAATGGTAGAATTGTCACTGTCCACTTGCACAGATTTAAAGTCTCATTGAAATGTTAGTGCCTCTAACAATACAGCTGCCCCTCAGCATGGAATTAGAATATCAATGCAGATTAAATGTTGGAATTTTGGAATGTGTCCTAAACGTACAGAGGTCTCAGATGTGAAAGTCCTGTCAACTGAGCCAAGCTGGAGGGAAATTAGAATTACTAGAAACTGAGGATCAAGTTGGAGAATGGAAGACCGATATGATCAGAAGAAAAACATGTGTATTATGGTAAACTCAAAGAAGGAATAATAGAATGATGAGAATATCTGACAAGGGGCAAAGAGGTGCACCTGCACTAACACTGCCACTAAATAGAAGGGGCTGGTAAGAGGAGTTGAACCTGTATGTGGAGGTGGAGGGAATAGTGTACAGACCAAACAATTTTTGTGATGTACCTTGTGGTTAAAGAGCTAGGCCTTGTGATGAACTTGATAGCTTTATCAAAGAGCTGACACGGACATGATGGTCGAATGACCTTCTCCCATGCTCTAAGATTCTGTTTCTAAGATGTCGGTTGCTCTCTGGTCTCCTTCTCTGGGAAGTGCACTACTACAATGCCATCTTGTGGTGAATGTTGAGTATTGCAGTTAAGATTGACATCCATTAGCTTGAGCTCGAGTGTAGTTGATTGGCAGCTATAAAATGTTCGGAATCATTTTGTACCACTTGCTGTGTCGCCTATCGTTGCTGTGCCATTAGGCTGTTTGGAATTATATTACTTATAATTCTTATAATTCTTTGACATTGGGCCCCACATAAACTTGTACCTGTGCTTCTGAAGGAGAAGATTTTCACTTGCCCATCTGGATAGGCACATGAACAGATGGGGTATAGAAGGATACAGGCGGTTGGTCTAGATAGGACATGTGATCGGCACAGGCTTGGAGAGCTGAAGGGCCCGTTGCTGTGCTGTATTCTTTGTTCTTGTAAAACAGTCTCCATGAAGTGACTGCAATGTCATGTCTTCTCGACTTTACCGTTAGCGCCTGCTCCCTCGTACCTGGAGGCGGTGCTGTCAGGGGGGGGGTCATTTTGGAGGAGGTGTCCATGGAGGGGGTTACGGCAAAGTGGGAAGAAGAGTTGGGGGTGGTGTGAGGTGCTGCGAGGGTAAATGCCTCAACTGCATGCACGAGGCTGTGGCTGATAAAGCAGAAGGTAGTGTACAAGGTGCACCTTACAAAGTCTAGGATGAGCTGGCTGTTTGAAGGGGTGGAGGATGTCTGTGAGCCATGTCCGAGAGGCCCTGCGAATCATGTACGTATGTTTTGGTCCTGCCTGAAGCTGGAAAGGTTTTGGAGGATGGTGTTCAGCACCATTTTGGGGATTCTGCATGTGGACACTGAGCCCGGTCACCTCAAAGTTGCCGGTGGGAGCGGGGACAGATGTTTGGCCTTCATCTCACTGATTGCTCGTAGACTGGTCTTGTGGTGGAGGTCAGCTTCTCCACCCTGTACCTTGGCGTGGTGGGGGACTTGCTGGAGCTTCTGACCCTGGAAAAGGTGAAATTTGCTCTAAGAGGGGGTGAGCGATGGGTTCTACAATTGTTGGGGTTTGTTTACCATGGATTTTCGGGAGTTGGTTACTGTTCAGGGGGGTGGCTTGAGTGGGCTGGGGGGTTTTATGGAGTTGTTATGAATTGTAAAACTTAAAAATTTGTTGAATAAAAATACTTTGGTGTGAAAAAAAAGACCGTTCAGTGACTCTGGAACTTGGTGCCTTGGAAGGTGGTGGGATGGGGCCGTTGAATATTTCAACAGTGCAAATAGATAGATTATTTTAAGGCAAGCAAATCAAAGGTTATTGGGGGTAGAGGGGAAATGTGGAACTCCACACAATCAGATTAGCCACAATCTTACTGAGTAATATGGCCGAAATGCCGACTTCTGCCCCTACCTTGATAAGGTAGAAGATCAGCCATAAACTTATTGAATGATAGTATAGGTTCAAAGGGCCAACTCAAGCTCGTATTCCTCAAGTTCCTTGCGTTAATTGGTGGAGAGAAAATGTTCAGTGCTACCAGTATACATCTGGAAGCTGTTATTCAGCCTGCAAATAGGCACCAAAGGGCAGCATGTAGGTGAGAGCTGAGGATGTACCCTTTAGGTAATGTTGGGGTGAGAAGGAAATCCATTGCCGAGGATGCTATTGCTGCAATCAGATTGGGAAGAGTGGAACCAAGTGAAGGTAATCCCACTGAGCTGGACAGGAAAGGAAGTGCATTGGAGAAGATGATATTGTTGACTATACTGAACAGTGCAGAGAGGATGGGGAGGAATAATACAGCATTGTCCCTCTAAAGGAAGAATGTTCGTTCCGATCCTAGTTAGGGCTGTTTGGATGCTGTGATGGAACAAAATGTGATTTGAAGAGATAAAATTATAGAATTGTGGGAAAAATGGGCTTGGATTTGGGAGATGATAACATTTTCAGGACTTGAGAGAAAAAGAAAGTTATAGGTGGGTGGTTTGCAAGAGAGGCCAAGGGCGTGTAGCTTGAAATGTGAGTTATGGTGGTGGTTTTGAAAGAGATGGAAAGTATTTTTGAGGATGTAGAACCACTTAAATCATTTATTTCTCATTGCCTTTTTTGCTTTACACCCTTGTCACTTTGGTGATTTAATCATAGATATTTGTTTCTCTTCGCTGTTTCTTTCACACACTCTTCATCCGTGTTGTTGGGTGGAGCAGATGCATTTGTTCATAAAGAAGATGGTGCAAGTACATAAGGTCATGACAACACTTTATTTTGTATCACAGTGCACTGAATCACGAAGCAAAGTGGTAATTTGAATCTGTACAATATCTTAGGCTGCCAATGGAGTATTGTGTGTAGTTTTGGATACTATTGGAAAAAGATATGAAAGCAATGGAAAAAGGTGCAGCATAGATTCACTCGGGAGTTACTTGGTTGAAAAGAGGTTACAACTGCGAAGAGACCCTTGAAGTTGGAACCTTTCCATTACAACTTAGAAGTTTAAAAAAAATACTTTTTTAGCGTGCCCAATTCATTTTTTCCAATTAAGGGGCAATTTAGCGTGGCCAATCTACCTAACCTGCACATCTTTGGGTTGAGGAGCGAAACCCACACAAACAAGGGGAGAATGTGAACACTCCACACGGACAGTGACCCAGAGCCGGGATTGAACCTGTGACCTCGGCGCTATGAGGCAGCTAACCCACTGCGTCACCGTGCTACCCTACAACTTAGAAGGTTAAGGAGTGACTTAATAGGTCTTCAAGATCAAGAAGATTGTAAAGTAAATAATTGCAGATTGTTCCCACTGGTTTGTAACACGGATCATATATTTAAGATAATTACTTAAAGAAGCAAAGACAGTTTAAAATACACATACAGAGCCTTGTTAGTATGTTCTTTTTAAAGAGAATTGGATAGTTGCTTAACAAATATCAAATGATATGGCGAATAGGCAGGGGAGTGGAACTAGACTGGCTTGTAAAAAAAAACATGGGCCAAGTGGACTGTTTCGGTGCTGTAGCATTTTATCAAAGTTGAATGCAGCAGAGGACTAATTTACATCCGCACCGGATGAACAGAGAATTGTGCTGATTGCTCGTACAGCCTGCAGAAAGCTCAATGGTTTTTTGCACTGTGAAATGGAGCACAGGATATCAGGATGCAAAATTTCACAATTGATTCTCTAACATTTCAAGAGCTGTGATGCTCCAAGCTGCAAACCAGTGCTTTGCAAAATTTGCCATCAGAAGATAGCTTGACATGCTAAGATTTTCTTTAAAACCCTCTAATAATTGACAAATATGTTCTAATTGTAGTTGCCTGCTGATCAAGGACCTATAGAACCTAAGAAACCCAAGAGGACAGGGGAAGTGTGTGCCTTTAATAAGGTCCTAGCACACCTGGTAGCTATGTGTGACTCAAACATGCCATTTATTGGACTTCGTTGTGAGGTAAGAAGCTTTCACATTTTTTTTAATGTAATCTCTTTCTAATAATCTTCTGATCATTTAATCTTCATTGAAAACACTGTTTCGCTGAGTCAGTGCTCCAATGTATTGGTCTTATACCACAGAAAAGGTAGGAAATGGCCACCAAAAAATAGAAATAGCCATCAGTGGTTTTGCACGTCAGACCCATCGAGTCTTCACCGACTCTCTGAAAAAGCACCCTACCTAGGCCCACTCACTCGCCCTATCCCTGTAACCCCATCTAACCTGCACATCTTTGGACTGTGGGCCGGAACTGGAGTGGCAGGAGGAAACCTGCGCAGACACAGGGAGAAGGTGCAAACTCCACGTAGACAATTCCCCAAGGTCAGAATTAAACCCGGGTCCCTGGTGCTGAGGCAGCAGGGCTAACCAAGGTGCCATTGTACCACCCCACAACTTGCATTCATATCGTGCCTGCTGCTATCTCAGGATGTCCCAAAGCACTTCACACTCAGTCAGGTATTTTTAATATTGGCCACAGTTGTGATTCAGGTTAATGCCAATTTATGCAAATTACAGTCCCATCAACAGCAATGAGAATGATATTGAAAAACAACAAAGAAGGCAGTGGAGTGTTTTTAGCAAAGGTGTGCTGCGCAAGTCCTTTAGGAGCCAGAACCACACTTGTAACACATTTAAGCTTGTAATGTATACAGTGAAAGGGACTTTTTAAAAAATAGATTTAGAGTACCCAATTCATTTTTTCCAATTAAGGAGCAATTTCAGCGTGGCCAATCCACCTAACCTGCACATCTTTGGGTTGTGGGGGCGAAATACACGCAAACCTGGGGAGAATGTTCAAACTCCACACGGACAGTGACCCAGAGCCGTGATCGAACCTGGCACCTCGGCGCCGTGAGGCAGCAGTGCTAACCACTGTGCCACCGTGCTGCCCGTGAAAGGGAGTTCTTGATCTAAGTGAGTACCCGATGCATCCTCCAATACAGCATGGAGTGATTTGACATCCAGTTGACCTGGTTTGTGGGTCAGGACTTGTCATTCTTTCTTCCTTTTTTGTTGATGGTAGAGTTGCTCTTTTCATAGCTTTTCATTTAGCAGTTATTGGTGAGACTTGTCCAAATCTACTGCCAGTTGACTTGACCTTTAGCCACTCTGGATGGTGTTCCATGCTCTGAGAATTGCTGTGTTGTCTTACACAAGCTATATTTTTTGGACTGACGATGCATCAACAATGTTTCCTGTTGGATATTCTTCTAATGCTTTTAGAAGTGAGCTTTTATTTGGCTTTTATGGACATGCATATTTTACTTTAACAGACCCCAGTAAGCTGACCGTGACAAAGGTACAAATATTAACGACTGGATGATTTTAAAGCCAGGATCAGAGTATTAGAGGCATGATGTTAGTAAAATAAAGGCCCAAACGCCCAAACTCAATAACATCTTTATTTTGACTTGCTTGATAAGGATAGGGAATAACTGTGCCATACAAACCAAAATGGTCTAGGTTCAGTTCTCCATTTGTGCTCAGTTAGATCATCTGAGCTGGGGATAATAGAATGCTGCAAGCTGCCATCTGCAAATCTTAGACCGAGGAGTATCCTTCCACTGATTGCTAAGCAGTAACCTTTGCTGGAAAGTGGACCTGTGAGAATATCAGGTGAAGTAGAGATTGGATTTGCCTGCCATATCCCTCCAATCAAGTGGCCTGTTAATACTTTCTCTCCAGGCTCAAATGTCTAGTTGCGTGAAGTTTTGGAGGATGCTTTTGAAGCTGTACCCAAGTAGCTGGAAATACTTTGTGTTGGCAGGAAAGAAGAAAATTAGTTAAATTTGCTGAATCTATTAACCAGAGATTCTCATTTGTATTATGTAATAGTGTTTATTGGATACGTTTATACAAATTGCAACATAAAACAGCCCTTTTTGCTTCAATCTCTCTCATGTTGGTACTTACACTTTTTGTGAACAAATAATTCAAATCCCATTTATCCATCCTGTTCCACCTTGTTCCTTCAACCCTTTTCTTTCATCCACCTGTCCAATCTACTCTTGAATGTTGACATCATTCCTGCTCCAACTAATAACCCTGGAAGTGAATTCCACATCTTCATAACTCTCTCATGCTTTATATTCTAAATCTCTTGGATTTAGTCTTGTATCTATGCCCATTCATTCTTGACCCCCAATGACTGCGAAAGGTTTGCTTCAAGCCACATTCTCATTTTGTTAAATTTTAAACAAACATTATATCAGTATATGGGTTTTACTGCAAAAAGATCAAGTATTTCAAGTACACACTGGTATTTGTATTTTCTCATACCTTGCAGCATCCTCGTGATTCTGTTCTGTATTTTCCCCAAATTCTCATATACTCTTCTAATAGTGTGGAGCTTAATATGGCACACAGCACACTACCGTCTTACTGTGCCCAACTTCATTACTGTATCTATTACTGCATAATTAAATGTTCCTAAGTTTGTTTATTTAGGACCTAAAAATGATTTGCTGTTTTTGAAGCAGTTATTTCAAAAACATGCAATTGTTCAGAGCATGTGTTGTTTTAAAGCTTTCAGCTATGGAGATTCCTCACCAAGGAGTTCAAGTGGAAGGAGATGGCTGCAGTCATGCTATACGCATACTAAGGTAACTTTTTTCATCCAACTTGGATACAGTAAGACTGCTTACCACCTTTTACAAGGGAGATGTTATTTTGTTGATTATTCAACAGAATAGGGAACATTTCTTACCCTCTTCTCCCCTTACTTTCTGATAAAACAGATAGCCCATTCATCAAATACAGAGGAAACAAAATTGTTCAATTGTTAGACATGTTCATGCATTCTAGCAAACTCTGATATTTGGGTGAACACTGGTTCACTCTGGATCACACACGGTATGAACTTCAAGCAATTATGTCAACTGTATTTGTATTCGCAGATTTACAAATTTAGTTGCATTTAGAAGGAATTAAGATTTGGCTGCAAATTTTTCAGTTGTCTGACTCTACTCCAAGTATGGAAGTTCTGTGCGTTAGCCTCAAACTTTAATTCAGATAGATCAGTCTCATGTAAATCTATGACTTTCAGTTCTCCATTTTCTTGCAACCAGAAGCAGGGCAAGTCAAAGCGAGTGTTGGAGTTAAAAACTTTAATGTGCAACAACATATCTATTAACTACGTTTGGTGGTGAGCCAAACTGTTCTTCTAGTCGTCCAATCTTTCCTGACAGATATTTACTGTGTAACAGATATTGTAGATTTTTTTTATTATTCGTCCTCCCTTCGCCAAGAACTCTCTGATGTTGTCTTAGTTCTTTATGGGGGTTCTGCACCAAAATAGCTCTTTGCTAGATTTTATACAGAAAAAACCAAACAAATGGCAGCTATGTTAATTTTCAAGGAATCATTTTTTCACCAGACAAGTAAGTTGTGGTTCTTTTGAAGTCCTTCCTGCCTCTTGTTCCCTAAGAAGTACCTATCCTACAAATTGCATCCTCAAAAAAACTCTAAACTTGTCGATCACATAAATCCAAGTTAGCATTGTTTGATGTAATGGAATATTAGAAAGATTGCCTTTTCAGGTGGAACTCCCTAACAGCGCTTTGGGTGTACCTACACCACAGGAATTAACACCTTCTTGAGGGCAATTTGGGATGGGCAATAAATGCTGCTTTAGCCAACAACACCCAAATCCTGTGAATGGAATTTTTTAATAAAAACTATAATTTTCAAGTGCAAGAATCGGCTTACAGACTTTTCTTTCTCTTCCTCCTTTCTTGAATAGTAGCGTTATATTTGCGATGCTGGGACTATTCTCTAATCTGTGGAAGTAAAAGAAAATCATAGCCAGCATGTCAGTGATGTTGGGGCTTGCCTCTTTTCTGCAGCTTGCCTCTTTTGGACCCAAGGAGGCCATCATGTTCTCAGGATTTGTCAGCTTTCAGCCTCTTGAGTTTTGTCAATACTTTTTCTTTGCTGTTATTAAATATCTTAAATTATTCATTCTTATTAGCTCCTTGGGTACCCTCAATTTCTGGTACATAATTTGTGCCTTCCACTCTGAAGACATAAGATATTTGTTCATAGTATTTGCCATTTCCCCATAATTTCTCCTGTCTCTGTCACAATGATTACCTCTACCTCTAATGGATCGCAGTAATTTTAGCTGCTACTCCTTTTTATATGCCTCACTATCTGTTTTTAAAAAATTCTTGGCTAGTTTGCTCTCGATCTGTTTTTGTCCTTTTTAATCAACATTTGGTGGCCCTTTGCTGATTTCTAAAATGTTTCCAATCCATAGGCTCACTACAATTCTTTGCCACATTATAAGCCTATTCTTTTAATCAAATACTGTCTATAACTTCCTTATTAGGCTATGGATAGATCTTTCTTGCTGCGTTTTTGTACGAGAATGCATTTCTGTTGAATACTTTGGGAAACATTTAAAGAAATAATTCAATGTTTACCTACTGCCATATCTTTTAATCTATTTATCCAATTTACTATAGCCAGTTCTCCCTGCATCCCTTATAATTGGGTTTTATTATTCTTGTTTAGGACTGAAGTATGTTGCTTTGAAACTTAATACATGGAATTCTTTGTATATACTTCTCTCAGCAAATCTTTTGCAATGAGTTTATTAATTAACACAATTGCACATTGCACAATACTAGATCTAAAATAGTTTTTTTTTTCTTGCTGGTTCCACAATGTATTGTTCTGGGAAACTGCCACAAAACCATTCTACAAACATATCCTGCGGACTGCCTTTGCCAATTTGTTCCAGTCCTTATGAACGTTAAAGACCCCACAATTATTTTTTTGTTTTCTAATTCTTCATGCAATGTGGGCGTCGCTGGCTGGGCTCTCATTTTAAAAAAATTTAGAGTACCCAATTCATTTTTTCCAATTAAGGGACTATTTAGTATGGCCAATCCACCTACCCTGCACATCTTTGAGTTGTGGGGGCGAAACTCAAGCAAACACGGGGAGAATGTGCAAACTGCACATGGGCACTGACCCAGAGCTTGGATCAAACCTGGGACCTTGGTGCTGTGAGGCAGCAGTGCTAACCACTGTGCCACCGTGCTGCCCCGGGCTAGCATTTATTGTCCATTCCTGCAAGTCAACCACATTGCTGTGGATCTCGAGTCACGTGTAGGCCACACCAGATTAGGGTGACAGAATTCCTTCCCCTAAAGGACATTTGTGAACTCGTTTTTTTTTACGCTCATCGACAATGGTTTCATGGCTATCCTTGGCTTTTATTTCCAGATGTCTTTTTTAACTGAATTAAATTTCACCATCTGCCATGGTGGGATTTAAACCTGGTTCCCAGAGCATTACCCTGGGCTCTGGTTGCTAGTTCAGTGACAATTCCACCACTTACTGCCTCCTTTATTATATTGCCTTTGTTGCAAAGTCTGGCTATTTCTTTCATAACGCTCTAATGATACAACTACTTTTAGGGAGCCATAACCTACTGCCACTAGGATTTTCTGATCCTTATTCCTAATCTCCACCCATACTGATTCCACTTTTTGGTCTTCTGAGCCACGATCCTTTCTTACTACTGTTCTTATGTCATCCTATTTTTCTCCTTTTCCATTCAACCTGACTTTGAAATGTGTACCCTGGAACATTTATTTCCCAACCGTGGTCATCTTGTTATCACATCTATATAATGATGACTAGATCTAAAGCATTTATCACAATTTATGCTGCTAGTTTATCTTGCTTATTGTGAATGCTTTGCAGATTCAGATAAAGAGCCTCTAATTTTATTTTTTGCTACTATTCTTTGCATGGACCTCATTTTAGATGGACTATTAAATTCTGTTCACTTCCTGTCCCAATCTGCTTGTCTTTACCCAAATAGCTGCACTGTTCTATTTTCTTAGTTTCTCTGTGAACTTCTAAATCTCCTTTCATTCCCCCTCCCTTTACATTGAAGACCATAGCCCTAGTTATATGATTTGCTTGGTCACTGACCCCAGACTGGTTAAGTGGAACCCATTCCCAATGGAGCAACTCCCAAATACTGTGTCCAGTGAACTGAAATCCCATTTTCCCACATTTTTTTAAGCCGCTTGTTTAATTCTGATCTGCTTGGCTCGATGCCAGTCAGCATGCGACTCGGGTAACAATCCAGATATTATTATGTTTGAGGTTCGACATTTGAATTTGAACTCTGACTCCTCCAAGCATCGGACCAGAACACCATTTCTACTTTGACTTATGTCATTGGTTCCGATGTGGACCAGGACAACAAGACGCTCATCCCCAGCTACAAGGAGCTGCCCTTATCCCTGACACCAGGCTGGCAATGCCACTGTTGGAACTCACACAAGGGAGCATTATTATCCCCTGACTATACTGTCCCCTTTCATTACCATATTCCATTCCACTCGCATAACTTGAATAGCATTCAGGAGCATGGTGCCATGGTCAATTTGCTTATCCACTCTTCAGTCCTTGTCCTCATCCACACAGGCAGCAATCACCTCATACAAGTTGGTCAAAAGTCAAGAGCTGAGGCTTTTCTATTAGCACATGCTGGAGCTCCATACCTACCTGACTCGATCATACCTCCTGTTCCTAACAATTGACCAATTTTAAAGTCCTACTGACCTCGCTGGTGTGACTGCCTCCCAGAACAAAGTATTCAGGGAGCTCACCTCCATTCTGATGCCCCACAGTGTCTGCAATTCAGACTCCAGCAACTTGGGCTCAGACATTGACTGCTGGTCTGATTGTCCAGGACTGCAGTGCACTTCACAAACTTCCACGTTTTCCAGTCATGACACACTACCTGCCTCACCCTAATGATTTATTAGATTAGTTTAACTTAAACTAAATAGTTATTAATTTAGTAAATTGTGGATAAAAGATTACACCCCAGGTAGTGGAGATAAAACGAAAGAATAAAGAAGAGCAATCTCCTTCCCCCTCTATACCTGATTATCACGATTCACAAAGCACTCTGTTGCCTATCACTCTGCTTTCTCATTCTGTGCATTAATAAACAGTCTTTCATCTCCCCTAAGAGGTTTACCACGAGCCCGGTGGTGGCGGCGACCCTAAGAATCTGGGAACAATGGAGACTGCATCGGGGGGAAACAGGGGGCTCGATGGAGGCTCCACTGGGTGGCAACTATCGGTTCATCCCGGGGAACACGGATGGGGGATTCAGGGGGTGGCAAAGGGCGGGCATCAGCAAATTGAGGGACCTGTTTATTGGCGGGAGGTTTGCGGGCCTGGGGGAACTGGAAGATAAATTTGGCCTTCCCCAGGGGAACATGTTCAGATACCTGCAGGTAAAGGCGTTTGCTAGGCGACAGGTAGAGGGATTCCCCTTGCTGCCCTCGCAGGGGACGATGGACAGAGTGCTTTCGGGGGTGTGGGTAGGAGAGGGGAAGGTGTCTGACATCTATAAGGTAATGGAGGAGGTGGAGGAGTCGTCAGTGGAGGAGCTGAAGGCTAAATGGGAGGAGGAACTCGGGGAGCAGATAGAGGACGGGACTTGGGCGGATGCCTTGGAGAGAGTCAACTCTTCCTCCTCATGTGCGAGGCTTAGTCTCATCCAATTTAAGGTGCTGCACCGGGCCCACATGTCCGGGACTAGGATGAGTAGGTTCTTCGGGGGTGCGGACAGGTGCACCAGATGTTCGGGGAGTCCTGCGAACCACGCCCATATGTTCTGGGCATGCCCAGCACTGGAAGAATTCTGGAAGGGGGTGGCGGGGACGGTGTCGAGGGTGGTTGGATCCAGGGTCAAACCAGGGTGGGGAATCGCGATTTTTGGAGTTGCGGTAGAGCCGGGAGTGCAGGAGGCGAAAGAGGCCGGTGTCCTGGCCTTTGCGTCCCTAGTAGCCCGTCGAAGGATTCTGTTACAATGGAAGGATGCAAGGCCCCCAAGTGTGGAGACCTGGATCAGTGACATGGCGGGATTTATAAAATTGGAAAAGGTCAAATTTGCCCTGAGAGGATCAATACAAGGGTTCTATAAACGATGGCAGCCTTTTCTGGACTTCCTGGCTCAGAGATAGGTAACTGGGTCAATAGCAGCAGCAACCCGGGGGGGGGGGGGGGGGGTGCATTATTGTAGTGTTTATTCTGTAACTTTATAGTGTGTTAATTTGCGTTGTTGTTAAAATGCTGGGTTGTTCATGGGGATGGGGCGAATGTATATGATTGTTAATATTATTGTTATTTTCGGTATTTTACTAAGGTGCGTCAATGTTGTATAAAATCAAAATTTCTCAATAAAAATTATTTAAAAAAAAAATAAAAATAAACAGTCTTTCAGAGAAAGCTTATGATTCACATCCAAGTTGCACCTGCTAAGTCAGCTTCATGCTATAGTAATATACACTTATTCAAGCAACCATTTGCAGTTAATAGACAGTTAACTCCCACTGTCTGGCAATTAACTTGGCAATCTTAACTACCTTGCAATGCCTAAGTCAAATGCTAGTTATTAATCTAAATTACAGCTTGAGAAATACTTGGCAGAAATTCTATTTCCACCAAATTCCAAAGTCAACATTTGGTTCACGAAGCATTCATTGCCCAGACCCCTCTGTACTTCTCCACGAAAAAGCTAGATAAGCACATGAGAGAGAAAGGAATAGAAGGTTATCGTAATGGGATTCTATTTAAAAAATGGTATGAAGGGGCTCATATATAGCATGAACAGTGAGATGGACGTATTGGGCCAAATAACCATTTTCCTGTGCTCTTAATACCATGTAACGATGTTAGAAAGGCCTATCCCTACTCCTTAGTTTCAAAACACAATTAATAATATTGCTTTGCTGTCTGTCCATTTTGTCAGACATAATTTGGCTGCACAGTGGTTGGCACTGTTGTTTCACTGCTCCCGGGTCACAGGTTCAATTCCCGGCTTGGGTCACTGTCTGTGCGGAGTCTGCACGTTCTCCCCGTGTTTGCGTGGGGTTCCTCCAGGTGCTCCAGTTTCCTCCCACAGTCCAAAGATGTGCAGATTAGGTGGATTGGCCATGCTAAATTGCCCCTTAATATCCAAAAAGGTTAGGTGGGGTTGCTGGGTTGCAGGGATAGAGTGGAGGTGTGGGCTTGGGTGGGGTGCTCTTTCCAAGAGCCAATGCAGATATGATGAGCTGAATGGCCTCCTGCACTGTAAATTCTATGATAATGGCTTGGAAGTAGTTACATTGAAGATAGGTTGATGCTGGAACTTGAGCTCTTGAGATCTTAAGATGGGAGTTCAGTCTTTGGCTTATGGCGCAATGTTAATTAATGATTGGTAGTATTTAGTTGGGCTATAAACTTTGTCCCTTCACTTTTTTTTTGACCATTCACCTCCAGGTAATTAAAGGTCTTTACTTGTACGTTTTATGGCATGTAAGTGTTGCTAGCTAGACCAGCATTCATTGCCTGACCCTAATTGCCATTGAGAAGGTGGTGATGAGCTGCCTTCCTGAAGAGCTGCAGTCTCCGAGGTATAGGTACATCCACGGTGCTGTTAGGGAGAGAATTCCAGGAGTTTGACCCAGCAAGTGAAGGAATGGCTATATTCTATTTTAAACTAATGTGGCAGGGGAATAGGAACCAGATTAGGAAGTTAGAGGTCAGTAAAGAGGCAGCAACTAAAGCCAGTAAGGTACTAGATAATAAACTCATTGTGACTAAGGGGAAGAGTAGACGGGGAAGAGATGATGAACGCAATGGGACAGGTGATCTGAGGTGCATTTGTTTTAATGCAAAAGTTTTAATGCAGGTAAGGCAGATGAATTTAGGGCTTGGATTAGTACCTGGGAATATGATGTTATTGGTATTACTGAGACTTGGTTGAGGGAAGGGCAAGATTGACAACTAAATATCCCAGGGTATAGATGCTTCAGGAGGGATAGAGAGGGAGGTAAAAGGGATGGAGGAGTTGCATTACTGGCCAGAGATGATATCACAGCTGTGGGAGGGCACTATGGAGGATTCGAGCACTGAGGCAATATGGATAGAGCTAAGAAATAGGAAGGGTGCAGTAACATTGTTGGGACTTTACTACAGGCCTCCCAAACGCGAGCGTGAAGTAGAGGTACAAATATGTAAACAGATTATAGAAAAATGTAGGAGCAATAGGGTGGTCGTGATGGGAGATTTTAACTTCCCCAACATTGAATGTGACTCATGTAGTGTTGGAGGCGTAAATGGAGCAGAATTTGTAAAGAGCACCCAGGAGAGTATTTTTTAGAGCAGTATGTAAATAGTCCAACTCGGGAAGGGGCCATACTGGACCTGGTATTGGGGAATGATCCCGGCCAGGTAGTTGAAGTTTCAGTCAGTGATTACTTTGGGAATAGCGATCACAATTCCCCAAGTTTTAGAATACACATGGACAAAGACGAGAGTGGTCCTAAAGGAAGAGTGTTAAATTGGGGAAAGGCCGAATATAACAAAATTCGGCAGGAGCTAGGGAATGTGGATTGGGAGCAGCTATTTAAGGGTAAATCCACATTTGAAATGAGAGTCTTTTAAGGAAAGGTTGATTAGAGTGCAGGACATATAGGTCCCTGTGAAAATGAGGGATAGAAATGGCAAGATTAGAGAACCATGGATGACGGGTGGAATTGTGTGACTAGCTAAGATGAAAAAGGAAGCATACATAAGATCTAGGCGACTTAAAACTGATGAAGCTTTGGAGGAATATTGGGAAAGTAGGGCAAATCTCAAATGCGCAATAAAGAGGGCTAAAGGGGTCCTGAAATATCGTTGGCTAACAGGGTTAAGGAAAATCCCAAAGCCTTTTATTCTTGTATAAGGAGCCAGAAGGTAACTAGAGAAATGATTGGCCCACTCAAAGACAAAAGAGGGAATTTATGCGTGGGGTCAGAGGAAATGGGTGTGATTCTTAATGAATACTTTGTATCGGTATTCACCAAGGAGAGGGACATGACGGATGTTGAGGTTAGGGATGGCTGTTTAAATATTCTAGGTCAAGTCGGCATAAGGAAGGGGGAAGTTTTGGGTAAAAGGCATGAAGGTAGACGAGTCCCCAGGTCCGGATGGGATCTATCCCAGGTTACTGAGGGAAGCGAGGGACGAAATAGCTGGGGCCTTAACAGATATCTTTGCAGCATCCTTGAGCACGGGTGAGGTCCCGGAGGACTGGAGAATTGCTAATGTTGTCCCTTTGTTTAAGAAGGGTAGCAGGGATAATCCAGGGAATTATAGACCTGTGAACTTGACGTCAGTGGTAGGCAAACTGTTGGAGAAGATACTGAGGGATAGGATCTGTTCACATTTGGAAGAAAATAGACTTATCAGTGATAGGCAGCATGGTTTTGTGCAGGGAAGGTCATGTCTTACAAACCTAATAGAATTCTTTGAGGAAGTAACAAAGTTAATTGATGAGGGAAGGGCTGTAGATGTCATATACATGGACTTCAGTAAGACGTTTGATAAAGTTTCCCGTAGCAGGTTGATGGAAAAAGTGAAGTCATATGGGGTTTGGCGTGTACTAGCTAGATGGATAATGAACTGGCTGGGCAACAGGAGTCAGAGAGTAGTGGTGGAAGGGAGTGTTTCAAAATGGAGAACGGTGACTAGTGGTGTTCCACAGGGATCAGTGCTCGGACCACTGTTGTTTCTGATGTACATAAATGATCTGGACGAAGGTATAGGTGGTCTGATTAGCAAGTTTGCAGATGATACTAAGATTGGTGGAGTTGCAGATAGTGAGGAGGGCTGTCAGAGAACACAGCAAAATATAGATAGATTGGAGAGTTGGGCAGAGAAATGGCAGACGGAGCTCAATCCAGGCAAATGCGAAGTGAAGCATTTTAGAAGATCTAATTCAATGGTCAATGGAAGAGTCCTGGGGAAAATTGATGTGCAGAGAGATCTGGGAGTTCAAGTCCATTGTACCCTGAAGGTGGCAATGCAGGTCAATAGAGTGGTCAAGAAGGCATACAGCATGCTTGCCTTCATCAGACGGGGTATTGGGTACAAGAGTCGGCAGGTCATGTTACAGTTGCATAGGACTTTGGTTAGGCCACATTTGGAATACTGCATGCAGTTCTGGTCACCACATTACCAGAAGGATGTGGATGCTTTAGAGAGGGTGCAGAGGAGGTTCACCAGGATGTTGCCTGGTATGGAGGGTGCTAGCTAAGAAGAAAGGTTGAGTAGATTAGGGTTGTTTTTGTTGGAAAGACGGAGTTTGAGGGGCGGACCTGATTGAGGTCTACAAAATTGAGAGGTATGGACAGGGTGGATAGCAACAAGCTTTTTCCAAGAGTGGGGGTGTCAATTACAAGGGGTCACGATTTCAAGGTGAGAGGGGGAAAGTTTAAGGGAGATGTGCATGGAAAGTTTTTTACGCAGAGGGTGGTGGGTGCCTGGAACGCTTTGCCAGCGGAGGTGGTAGAGGCGGGCACAATAGCATCATTTAAGATGCATCTAGACAGATATATGAACAGGCGGGGAACAGAGGGAAGTAGATCCTTGAAAATCGGCCACCGGTTTAGATAAAGGATCTGGATCAACGCAGGCTGGAAGGGCCCCAAGGGCCTGTTCCTGTGCTGTAACTTTCTTTGTTCTTTGTATATATTTCCAAGCTAGAATTGTGAGTGAGTTGGAGCGAAACCTCCAGGTGGTGGTGTTCCCATGTGTCTGCTGCCCTTGACCTTCAAATGATAGCGGTCATGGGTTTGGAAGGTGTTATCTAAGGAATCTTGGTGAGTTGCTGCAGTGCATCTTGTAGATGGTACATACTGTTGCTACTGTTCGTTAGTGATGAAGGGATTGAATGTTTGTGGAAGGGGTAGCAATCAAGCGGGCTGCATTGTTATTGGTGTCAAGCTTCGAGTGTTGTTGGAGCTGCACTCATCCAGGCAAGTGGAGAGTATTCCATTACACTCTTGACTTGTGCCGTGTAGATGGCGGATAGGCTTTGGTAAATCAGGCGGTGAGTTACGTGCTGCAGGATTCCTAGCCTTTTTAACTAACTAAATTTTTGTTTTTCTACAGGATTCCTCCATGTGCAAGTGTCAGTGAGGAGACACAGAAGTCCTTAGATCGATCTTTGTTGGACTGCACATTCCGATTACAGGGAAGGAATAATCGGACCTGGGTGGCAGAATTGGTATTTGCCAATTGCCCTCTGAACAGTACTTCTGCCAAAGAGCAAGGTAGATACTTTAGAACATCCATGTTGACCACTTCCAAAACTGTTCAATTTTGAGTTATTTTACTTCAAATCTCATTTATTTATTTGTTTTATTTTATTTTTTTATTTTCATGTACTTAATGATCTGTTGAGCTCCTCGCGGGAAAAACTTTTCACCGTACCTCGGTATACATGACAATAAACAAAATCCAAATCATTGAGTGTTTCAGATCATCTTGTACATGACCTGGAAATTAGAATGGTTTGTTTATTGTCTTAAACACAAAAATCACAGCTTTGTAAAGAGCTATTTTTAGTCTCCGTAGTAGGGTATGAGAGTTGTGTAGTATTCATGCTGAATCAAATTAGTGGAAAAGTTACTGCTATAATGATACTTATTTTGTCCCATTTTCTGGAGTTCAAAAATAAAATACTGATTCAGAGCTTTTGGTGGAAGCAAATGCCACCAAACCAAATTAAGTTTATGAAATACTTTATTCCAAAATATAAATGCTGTTCCATGACTAGATATATGGGGCGGGATTCTCCTGCCGTTTGCTGGCGGTAGGATTATCTAGCCCTGCCAGCACCACACTCCCACCCGCGGGTTTTCTGGTGGCGTGGGGCGGCTTCAATCCGGAATCCTACTGGTAAACGGCAGGAGTAGAGAATCCTGCTGTCAACGAATGGCGTACCAAATTCTCTGTCCTCGCTAGTAGTGGTAACAGGTCAGACTCTCAATGGCAATCCAGCCCATGAGGTTTTGTTTGCAAGTGATGCATATATTTGTTAAAAGCCAAAAAATAAATTAGGATAGAATGTATACTGTTCCTTTCTACTGAGCTTGACAATCACTAGTTTAAAAGCCTATTTATGAAAGTAGAATATTGTTTTCGATGAGAAAATAACTTGGGGAGCATTCCGAGTAAGTCTACAGCATCACTACGAAGTAGGGGTTGGACTTTGTATGACATGTTAATAGCTTAAATACAGTCTGGGTCCAGAGTTACACCCAACTTGATAGCAGATTGAAGAGGAGGGATGTTGTCTGGTTTCAAGGTCTAAAATCTTGACACCTGATTAGCACTTCACAAATTTAGCATTGATTTTTTAAAAAAAATGTTGAAACCACATTGCATCAAAGCTAAACTTATAAATGAGCTATATATTACATAGTACAGATCTCATCTTTGTATGTTTGGTATGGAATTAGATCTTGTATTGCAAAAACTGGTTAGAAGCATTTTACTTTAGCAATCAAATCATTAAAAGATGCTTTGCGGTATTCATTTCAGATCTAAAATCATTGTACCAGTTGAGAAACTGCAGCTGCTAATATACCCAATTGTCATATGGTACAGAAAATACAATATTTTTCATAACTGGCACAAATATTTGGGAGTTCTCAGTAAAATGAATTTCAATAGCTTTTGCCTGTAATGATTTTGTTTCGTCACCAGGTTCAACACGCCACGTCTATCTGACTTATGAAAGTTTATTATCAGAGCCTGTTGGAGGTCGAAAGGTGGTCGAGGCATTCCTGAATGATTTGAATAGCGTAGCTAAGCTCTATGACTGTGTTCTAGATTTTGCACGTTCCTTGCCAGGTACTAATCATGATTTCAAGTTTTTAAATTATGAAGTAACAGCAATAGTAAAATGAGAAATAATTTTCTAACATTTCACCTTCTAGAAATACCATCCCACCTTAATCATTTCTCGGAGATACGTGTCTATAATTACCGTAAACTTGTCATATGCTATGGAGCCACTAAAGGCAGCTCGGTAAGCAGGGTACAGTTCATTTGCTATCTATCCTTGTCTTAATCTTGCAAATATGCAACATCTTTGTTCCTTTTAAAAGAGCATGCAATGTAAATACATAGTTTACAGACTACAAGAAAACAAAACTAAAATTATTCATTTAGAATTAGATGCCTTCATAAAAATGGTTCATTTCCTTTTTAAAAGAAAAGGCATTTTATATTACAGATAACCATCCAATGGAATCCCAGTCATCAGCGATTCCACATTTCATTAGGAACGGTAGGTCCGAATTCTGGCTGTAGTAACTGCCACAACATCATACTCCATCAACTTCAAGAAATGTTCAACAAATCACCAAATGTTGTTCAGTTACTGCAGGTAATCTTGCATAAATTACACTTTTTGGTGAAATCTTGTTGAAATATTATGTTTCCACTTTTATAGCGGTGAGGAATTTTACTGTAAAATATATGAACCCATATAAATTCAACTTCAGTTATCCATAATGGAGATAATTAACTAAGTTACTGGTGTATTAGACTGCATAAAGCACTAGGAGAGTTGATTGATGCTCATCAATCAGTGCCCAGCTTGGTGGAGGAATTTGAGTTGCCCGCCGGGATGGGTTCTGATATTTACAGATGAGGGATTTTGTCAGGAAGCAGGTACCGTCTTTTCCCCACCTGCTGGCCCAGGGACTACAGGACAAGGTGGTGTCTAAAACAGAGGGTGAGGGTAAAGTGTTGGAATTTTTTGTTTTAAATCTTTTTATTGGCATCTCTTATATTTATAAACAACTGTGTATATATACATTTTTCTTACCCGCGTTAATTTACTTTTTGTACAGAAAGGTTTATTTTGTCTTTTAATTGACCCTATATACATTTTGCCGCCCTCTGGATCAGTCTATGGTCCTCCCCACCTTGCAAACCCCCCGTCCCTTGCATACTCCTCCTGTCCGTCCGTCCCCCCTTTGGCTTCGGCTGTGCTTTGCTTTTATTTTTGGGGTGGGGGGGGCGGTGTTACCCCCTTTTCTCTTCATTTGTGGTTTCCCTACTTTCCGCCTGTCTTAGACTGAGCCTTGCGCAGGAGATGGTGGAGTTAGCCCTGCTCAGTGTTTCGCTCCAGAGTGCCCTCTGTCCCAGTTTGTCCTCCCATTTTTGTCTGGTCTCGTCCGGTGGTGTTCGGACTCTGTCCAGTAACTGTCCGTATATTTTCCCACAAAGCCCCCCCCCCTCCTTTCTGCTTGTGTCTATCAGGTCCTCTAGTATTGTGGTTTCTGGGAGCTCAGGGTACTCTACTGTCTCTTTACGTAGGAAGTGCTTTATTTGGAGGTGTCTCATTTCCTGTCCTTTTGTTAGTTTCCACTTCCTCTTCAGTTCGTCCAGTGTCGCCAGTCTGTGCTCTATGTAAAAAAAAACGTGGGGGCACAAAAGTCGGGTTTTTTTTACATAGGCCATTCTTTTGAAGGTGGTGTCTTGCATGGCTGGGGGGAGGTAATCTGTGATTGCCGCAGATGGGAGCCATGAGGGACATTTTAATTAGCCCGAGGTGTTGTCTCAGTTGGGCCCATGTTCTCAGCGTGGCCGGTACAACTGGGCTTGTTGTGTATCTTGTTGAGGGGGATGGGAGTGCTGCTGTAGCCAGGGCCCGGAGGGTCGTTCCTTCACAGGACACCTCCATTTGTACCCACTCTGTGCCGGGTTCGTTTACTCATCCCCTCACTCTTCTGCCGTTGCTGCCCAATGGTAGTATTGTAAGTTCGGTAAAGCCAAACCCCCTGTCTTTGCAGTATCGGTTTGGGAATTCTCGGGTTCTTACCCCGCCCCTACACAAACGCCATGATTAGACTGTCACATTTTGGAAAAAGACCGTGGGGATAAAGATCAGTGTGGATCTAAACAGGAAGAGGAACCTCGGAAGTCCATTCATCTTGATCGTCTGCACTCGCCCCGCCAGGGAGAGTGGGAGTGAGCCCCACCTTTGTAGGTCCTTTTTTATTTCCTCCACCAGGTTGGTCAGGTTCCACTTGTGGATCTGTGTCCAATCTCTGGCTATCTGGATCCCCAGGTAACAGAATCTGTTCTGGTCCGTTTTAAATGGGAGCCCCTCCAGCTCCGCCCCTCCCCCATTTAGGTTCACTGTGAGTGCGTCACTTTTGCCCAGGATAAGATGATAGCACAAGGGCAGCACGGTGTGGAGTTTGCACATTCTCCCCGTGTTTGCGTGGGTTTCGCCCCCACACCCCAAAGATGTGCTGGCTAGGTGGATTGGCCACGCTAAATTGCCCCTTAATTGGGAAAAAATAAATTGGGTACTCTAAATTTAAAGAAAATTGTAGAACGAAAAAGTTCCAAACCCCTTCATGATCTGCAGTATTGCCTTCGGTCCCTCCTGTGGCTTCGAGACATAGAGGAGCAGATCATCTGCATAGAGTGAGACTCTGTGCTCTCTGTCTCCTCTCCGGATTCCCTTCCAGCTTTTGGCATCCTGCAAGGCTATCACCAGGGGCTTGATCGCTAGCACGAACAAGAGTGGGGACAGGGGGTAACTCTGTCTTGTTCCTCTCTGTAGCTGGAAGTATTCAGAGCTGGTGATGTTAGTTTGGACGCTCACGGGGCAGCGCGGTGGCCCAGTGGTTAGCACCTACGGCGCTGAGGACCCGGGTTCAAATCCCGGCTCTGGGTCATGTCAGTGTAGAGTTTGCACATTCTCCTCGTGTATGGGTGGGTTTCGCCCCTACAACCAAAAATGTGCAGGATAGGTGGATTAACCACACTAAATTGCCCCTTAATTGGAAATTTTTTTTTTTTTAAATTGGGTACTCTAAATTTTAAAAAAAAGTTTGGACGCTCGCCACAGGAGCGTTGTACAGGATTCTCACCCAGGCTCCTAGCCCAAACCGTTCCAATACCTCGAGGAAGTACTTCCATTCGACTCTGCCGAAGGGCTTTTCTGCATCCAGGTAGTCAATCGCCTCTGATGTTCTCTCCCTGGGGGGTTGGGAGGGGTGGGGCATTATTACGAAGTGTTGGAAATTTATAAGAAATTGATAGATTGGGAGCGGCCCCAATAGGGGTAGTAGAGCGTAAGTGGAAGAAAGAGTTGGGGAGGGAGGTGGAGGCTGGGGTGTGGGAGGAGGCTCTGAGGACGGTGAACGTATCATCTTTCATGTGCTAGGCTGAGTCTTATTCAGTTCAAGGTGGTTCACAGGGCACATATGACTGTGGCCATGATGAGCAGGTTTTTTGAAGCAGTGGAGGATAGGTGGGCGAATCATTTCCACATTTTTGGGGATTGTCCGAAGCTTGGGGGATTCTGGCACGGGTTCACTGACATTATGTCGGAGGTCTTGAAGGTGAAAGTGGTCCCGAGTACAGAGGTGGCCATCTTTGGAATATCAGAAGACCCAGGGAGCGAGAGAGGCCGATGTCTTGGCCTTTGCCTCCCTGGTAGCCCGGAGATTGATCTTATTGGAATGGTAAGACTCGGGGCAGCTGAAACCGGCAGTTTGGGTGAGTGACCTGGCACAGTTCCTCAGGCTGGAGAACATGAAGTTCGCCTTGAGAGGGTCTGTGGAGGGGTTTGCACAGAGGTGGCAAGCCGTTTGTTGACTTCTTCGGAAGTAGTTAAGATATCAGCAGTGGGGGGGGGGGAAGAGTTGGGAAGTGGGATGGTGTGGGGTATTAGGTATTTAATTGTTTGCAGCCCTGTTTTCTTGTTTTGTGTTATGGCTGAGTTGATGTGTTTATATGAATGTCTCAATAAAATATTTAATCAGTGCTCATCAATGACCTTGCCAAGAATGCATTTGGTACTCATTAACAGTATTAAGCTTTATGATAAGCACCTGGCAAAATCTTCTGCTTTGTGGCCAGTTGTCACCTGCTTTAGGTTTGATCTGTAATATGTGATGTTCGGACAAGTTGAGAAGATTTTTTGTTAAATTTCTTATTTTGAAAGCTGTTAAAATAATTGATTTTGTTGGTTTGCAGAATTAGTGAATTGCCATGATCTTTTCCTGAGCTTCGCATTGGAAGTTATCTTTAAAGAACTGAAACCTGAATGTCATAATTCCCAGAAAATCATTGCTAAAGTTTATCTGCCACTGCATGATTGCTCCTCAGGAAAGAACTGTAGGAACAAAAGTAGGCATTTATCCTCTGCGGTCTGTTCTGCCATTCAAACTAGGTTATGGCTGATCTGTGACCTAATTCCATATCCCTTAATACCTTTGGCGAACAGAAACCTGTCAATCTCTTTTTAAATTAACAACTAATCTAGCATCAAATTACTCTTTTCTGAAGAGAGTTCCAAACTTCTCCCATCGTCTGTGTAGGAATGTTTCCAAAAATCACTCCTTGCTAGGTCTGGCTCCAATTTAAGGCTGTATCCCCAGTCCTAGACTTGGCAACCAAAATACTTTCCTCTACCTACCCTATTGGGTTCCCTTAATATCTTGTAAATTTTGATTAAATCACTGCCTGGCCTTCTAAGTTCTGGTAAATCTTTTTTAAGGTCTAAGGTGTGCTGACGAAGTATCAGTTTAAGTAGAGGTGGTAGACATATTGAACATTCCATCTTCCTCATCCAAGGGAGGAGAGACCTACCTATCCGAAAAAAGTCTCTCCTAGAATAAATCTATCTCTTGGGTGTAGAAACCACTATGGAGTTGCCCCTCCCACCAATCTTCTCTGTCAGGTGCCAACATCTTAGACCTAGATTGATGAAACTTGGGATCAAGTACACAGTTTAAATGCACTCCAAATAACAGTTGATGCGTGTACAGATCAGGAATTCAACACGACCCCCTCCTCACAAATGGCGTATCGTCCCAATTTGGATCATAGACATTGACCAATACCACCAACATTCTAGTGAAGAACCTATTGACCATCATGCCGTTGATGTCCGCCATGGTCTTGGGATCAAAAAGGACCCCGTTTGTTAATCAAAAATCCCCGTGCCCTAAGGTAGAAGGCTGAATGAAATACCTGGCTCACCCATCCCTTCTGGCGCAGGCTGGAAGGGCCTGTTCCTGTGCTGTAATTTTCTTTGTTCTTTGTTCTGGTATGATCCCTTACCCGCAAATGGGTCTCCTACAAAAACACCACATCAGCCCCAGATTCTTTAAGTGAGCTAATATTCTCCACCATTTCACTGGATCCCCCAACCCCCTTACATTCCAGTCGACTGACCAAATTGCATCCCCCCCCCCCCCCCCAAAATAATCCCAGTCAGCCATTTCCACCCAAAGGGATTACCTCTTTAAAAAAAAATTTTAAGTACCCAATTATTTTTTTCCCAATTAAGGGCAATTCAGCTAAGCCAATTCACTTATCCTGAGCATCTTTGGATGTGGGGGCGAGACCCAAGCAGACAAACTCCACACGGACAGTGACTCGGGGCCGGGAGACAGCAGCGCTAACCACTGCGCCACCATGCCGCCTCTGAAAGGGATTATCAAGCAGCTGCCCAGAAAGTACAGGCACAAGACCCATCCACCCACTAAATGACACAAAGAAAAATCTGTAATCCCTGTCAGTGAACTAACCCTTTCAACTCTTCCAAATGTATATTGATGACATGAAAATGAACAATACTACCAACTCCAACCCCCAACAAAACAAAAATGCTAAGCTCATTAAATCCAGCAAAACTGGTCCAACGAGCTGCAGCTCCTCCCCCCACCTCACTTGTGTTAGCTAGCTAACTTTGCTACTAACGAAGCAGTCCCTCACCCAGAGTAAAGAGAAAGAAAAATGCCACTGCCCACCCAAGTGCCCTGGCAGGAGCTACGTTGTGCGCAATATCAGGGGGCTGTTTAGCATAGGGCTAAATCGCTGGCTTTGAAAGCAGGCCAGCAGGATGGTTCGATTCCCGTAACAGCCTCCCTGAATAGGCGCCGGAATGTGGCGACTAGGGGCTTTTCACAGTAACTTCATTTGAAGCCTACTTGTAACAATAAGCAATTTTCATTTCATTTCATTTCATATCTCCTTGCATGCCGTTACCGGAAGTTGTTGCTCTGTTTACTTGCTATAAATATAGCAGTCAATATGGTCGCTTTTCTTAATCCTAATTATGTTTACACTTAGTCGCCAGGTATCTCTCGATACCGCCACAAGGTTCAAACTGAATACCGATCAAAGAGCCGATACTCCAGTTAGTTTGTTCAAAGTCAATACTATTTATTTACACACGCAGTAAGATCTACTCGTGCACAACAGTACTACAAACTAAACTATCTCTAACGCTAACGCCTATACTTAACTTCGGGTGCCCACTTAGTCAGAGGAACAATGGCCGTTGTTCGGATCTGAGGCTGTTGGGTTCGAAGAGGTAACAGGAGAACAGCTAAGGTCGTCCGTCTGGTAGCGAGCATTGACCTTAAACTTACCTGCTTCTGGTGATGCTGGTGGATGGGTCTCTCCGCCTGAGAGCCAAATCCAAGAGCGATTCTCTCGTGGGGGTTCCTTCTTATACTTGGAGGGGCTTTGCGTGCTTTTAGGCGGGCCTTAAACTTGGTCCCAATTAATTGGGCAGCTTCTCGATCATTGTTATCGATTTTAACCAATAAAAGGGTGGGTGCCCTGATGGCTGGGCGTGTCTTTGGTGGCCGTTGACCTTGCTTTGTTCGTGTCTTTCTGGCGCCGGGGTGTCTGCAACAGTATCAACTACCTGAGTGTTAGTCCTTTGTTTCTCAGAGATGGGCCATCGATATGCTAATCGACCCAGAGTTTCGATTCCGTCTGGTAACTGCTTCCCAAATATACATTCAGGCCTGCTTGCTATCTAGCATTGTCCATTTCCCTACATTCTTCGTGAGCGTCCATTTTGTGTTCTGGAAGTGGCCATCCCAGATGGCTACAAAGTCTATCTCAGTGACTTGCTGAGCTATCGATCAAATATAAAATAGAAGTGTATATTATGGTTGTTTATGCAAATAAACTGCTTAAATTCTGCTTTTAATACATGTGGAATAATCTTGCATATTTTTCCATAGATATTGTATGATACGCAAGCGCCACTGAATGCTATTAATAAACTCCCAACCGTGCCAATGTTGGGTCTCACGCATCGAACAAATACTGCCTATCAGTGTTTTTCAATATTGCCCCAGTCACCTACACACATCAGACTGGCTTTCCGTAACATGTACTGTATTGACATATACTGTCGAAGTCGAGGCGTTGTGGCTATACGTGATGGTGCCTATAGTCTTTTTGACAACAGTAAGATCGTAGAGGGATTCCATCCTGCTCCTGGATTGAAGGTCTGTAATTTATTAGATTGCTAAAGAGAGCTAATTGATAGTATTGTTTAGAAGTATTTTGTTGGATTATTTAAATCTCCTTAATAAAAGCAAATTACTGCGGATGCTGGAATCTGAAACGAAAGAGAAAATGCTGGAAAATCTCAAAGTCTGGCAGCATCTGTAGGGAGAGAAAAGAGCTAATGTTTCGAGCGGAGCTTTGACAAAGAGTCATCAGACTCGAAACGTTAACTCTTTTCTCTCCCTACAGATGCTGCTAGACTTGCTGAGATTTTCCAGCATTAAACCTCCTTAATTTCCATTACAGACATTTTGTGAAAGTGTTCCCATCTATATAATACAACATGATTTGAGGTAGAAATTTCCAACAACATGAATGAATGATTGAATTACAGGCAGCACAGTGGTTAGCACTGCTGCCTCACGGCACCGAGGTCCTAGGTTCGATCCCGGCTCTGGGTCACCTGGCCGTGTGGAATTTGCACATTCTCCCCGTGTTTTGCCCCCACAGCCCAAAGATGTGCAGGGTACACGGATTGGCCTAAATTGGATCCTAATTGGACCTAAATTGGGCCTTAATTGTAAAAAATTAATTGGATACTCTAAATTTCTTTTTTTTAAATTCGGGGAAAAAAAGAATGATTGAATTACTATTGATATACACCAATATATACCAAGCAGAAAAAGTCAACATGTTTTTGTTATTGTTGCTCCAGGTAGCAGTGGGACTGAAAAATATTTCACTTGAAGTGACAAGTAATTGTAGGAAATTTAAAAAAAAAAAAAATCTTATTTACTTGTCCATTGTAAAATCAAAAAATGACATACTTACAGAAATCTTAATTATCGTTTTGGCTGAAAGAAACCGACTGACCAAGAATGCAGAGTAACCAGTCAACAACGTGATTTTCCAGGGTTCTGCAAAATTGGATCAACATCACTGCCATATCTAAATTGTGAGCCCCACTGAGTTGCAGATCCGTCTGTTCCTTATTAGTGACGATAGAGGCTGATATGACAGGAAGAAGACATGATCCAATAAATAATAAATTGAATGTTTGTTTGAAAAAAATTACATCAAACAAAATTTTGATAAGTATATCTTTCATATTGTGAGTTAGATAGTTCTTTGGAATTGAGAAAAATCACTTGGTCCAGACATCCCTTCTTAAGCATCCAGTTTGTGTAGAAGAGTGATACCAGGTAACATTGTTCCTCTTGATCTTCAGTTGCAGATTAGCATTCACAGGGGCCTTGAAGCAGCTCCTTTGCAGGCCATCTTTGTCAGGAAGGGGTGGGATTGCAAAAGAAAATCGAGTTTCACTGATGCATAAAGATCAGTTAATATCACCAGCTATTCTAATGTTTGAAAAGTTAAAGCAACACTCTAAACTTGGAGTGAAATAATTAGCATGTCCTAAGGGATCCATAATGAATGAAAACAATCTGCAAATATGTAGTTCATTTTGAGTGTACTACATTCAATCTTGTAATAAAGTTTTTTAATTATTACTATATGCTCTTTCTGAAAATAAATCACTAAATTTGGTTGGGCTTGACCACAGAAATAATTTTGCTGGATTTATGGCAGGACAGGTTGTGGGCAAGATATGTCACATGTATGGTTATGTGAATATTTTCTTAACCATTTTTAATATAATCTGATCACAAATTTATTCAAAACATTTCCATCTTGAACTTGGCACCAATACAATTTCTTGTCAGCTGTGAACGATGATAACCCAGTCATGACTTTGTTGATTTGTGCATTAGCATGAACATATTTATTGATTGTCAAATTTTGCTTACGTTCCAGACTTTCTTGAACATGTTTGTAGACAGCACCCAGGACGCACGTAGACGGTCAGTAAATGAAGACGATAACCCACCGTCTCCTATCGGTGGGGACATGATAGAATCATTAATGTCTCAGCTTCAGTCACAGCCACAGCAGGTATTTGTGCCTTTTGAACTATGGAACAATCTACACTTGGGAGCTATTGATGTGGCACGGTTTCAAGTATCCTTTGGAAATAGATTTATGTACAGCAGATCAAGAGAAATGCAGCTTTTACAACAAAATGGTGCCTATCGGTATTGACAATATTGGTGACAATTAGTTGTAGTCAGAGCTGGCATTTTAATTGTAGATATGTTGTTTGTGTTTCTTTATATTTGTTCTTTGCTGTTTTCTCTGCAAAATCTCCCTGGGTGACAGGTGGGGTGGTGGCAGCCTTTGCTAATGATGTTCTGCAGCCAGCAAACGTTTCAAATCAACTAATCAAAATTGTGATACCATTTCGTTAGGAATTTTCATGCCCCTTTCATATGTTTTTCATGGTAAAGCGGAAAGAAAAATTCCAGCACCAAATGGGTGACTAGCTTTCTTGCTCTGCATCACATCAATACATCATCTCAGTCACGAGAGTTGATAAATGACTCGAGGACGACATAACTCAGTCACAGCTTTTTTGCTTGCACATTAGCTTGAAGCAATTTCTTAAAACTCTCTTGGTTACTTTCCAGGCTGGCTGCTGATATATGAATGAGGGCAGTTTCAGAATATGCCTCTTGCTTGAGTTAAATCCCAACCCAGAAATCCCCCCCCCCGAACACAGTTTCACAAATTCTGATTTGCAATTAAGAATGGGTATCCTTACTGATATGAATTTTCTCTTCCCGTTCCTGGCCTGAGGATGGTGCAACCAATTATATCACCACAATTGCTTTCCCACAGTGATCAGCTACCTAAGCACCATTCAGGAATTTAATCTGAGATCTTCCAGTCTCTGTGCTCCACCAAATATGTCACTGAGAAAACTGTGTGCCATTTAGGCTATCAGCTCCCAGGATGTCGTCAGTGCTGCTCTTGATATAGATACTGGTGATGTGTTTTAATCTTTTTTTGTTGTAACTTTAGTGTACCCAATTATTTTTTTTCCAATTAAGAGGCAATTTAACGTGGCCAATCCACCTAACCTGCACATCTTTGGGTTGTAGGGGCGAGACCCACACAGACACAGGGAGAATGTGCAAACTCCACATGGACAGTGACCCGGGGCCGGAATCGAACCCGAGTTCCTCAGTGCCGTGAGGCAGCAGTGTCATTGAGTTATAGATGTTTACAGCAGGGAAACTGGCCCTTCAGCCCAGCTTGTCCATGCCGCCCAGTTTCTATCACCTAAGCTATTCCCGCTTGCCTGCATTTGGCCACTGTCCCACCATGCCCATGCAACTGTCCAACTGTTTTTTAAAGGAAAGAATTGTACCCGCCTCTGCCACTGTCTCTGGTAGCCCGTTCCAGATGCTCACCAGCCTCTGGGGGGGGAAAAAAAATTCCCTCTGGTCTCTTTTGTATCTCTCCCCTCTCACTTTAAACCTGTGCCTTCCAGTTCTAGACTCCTCTACCTTTGGGAAAAGATGTTACTATCTACCTTATCTGTGCCCTCATTATTTTATAGACCTCTATAAGATCATCCCGAAGCCTTCTACGCTCCAGGGGATAAAGTCCCAACCTCTCCAGCCTCCTCTTCTAACTCAGACCATCAAGTCCTGGCAGCATCCTCGTAAACCTCTTCTGCACTCTTTCTAGTTTAACAATATTCTTCCTATAATAGGGTGACCAGAACTGAACACAGTGTTCCATGTGTTGTCTTACTAATGCCTTGTACAACTTCAACAAGACATCCCAACTCCTGTATGCTGGAGCTGGTTTAGCACAGGGCTAAATCGCTAGCTTTTAAAGCAGACCAAGGCAGGTCAGCAGCGCGGTTCAATTCCTGTACCAGCCTCCCCGAACAGGCGCCGGAATGTGGCGAATAGGGGTTTTCACAGGAACTTCATCTGAAGCCTACTTGTGACAATAAGCAATATTCATTTCATTTCATTTCATATTCAATATTCTCACCAATAAAACTTGGCATTCTGAATGCCTTCTTCACCACCCTGTCCATCTGCGACTCCACATTCAAGGAGCTGTGAACCTGTACCCCTGATCTTTGTTCTGTAACTCTCCCCAACTCCCTACCATTAACTGAGTAGGTCGAGCCCTGATTTGATCAACCAAAGTGCATCACCTCACATTTATCCAAATTAAACTCCATCTGCCATTCGTCAGCCCACAAGCCTAATTGGTCAAGATCCTGTTGCAATCTTGTATCACCTTCTTCACTGTCCACTATGCCACCAATTTTGGTGCCATCTGCAAATGTGCAAGCCACCGTGCCACCCGTGTTGTAACCTTTTTAAAGGTTTCTGAATAAGGTCGTCAAATTCTGGCCACCTTCTGCACTGTAAATTCTATGAAATTTATGAAATGGAAGTTGTACCTTAAGGTAGACCAAGTATCAAATTAACTTATGCTCTTGTCTCTGAATCAAAATGGCATAGGTTTGAAGCTCCACTCTAACATATAAATGTTTGCTGACACTTCATTATTGAGGGAGTGTTGTCTTTTGGATAAGAAATTAAACTCCTGCTCCGTCTGCAGGAAATCTGAAATAAAACAGATTTTGCTGAAAAACGTGGCAGATCTGGCAGCTTCTGTGGGGAGAAACAGTTAATATTTCAAGTTGACCATGCCTCTTCAACCGATCTAGTCATTTATCTTCGTCATTTATTTCATTTGCTGCATGCAGGTTGCGTTTCCATTTGTCTAGAGAACATTTGCCTATAGTTACTTATGGTTGCCACTCAGAAGTAACTTATTTACTGTGAAGTACTTTGGGATGTCCTAAGAACATTTAAAACACTGTTTCAATGCTTTCATTCACACAAGTGTGAGAAATAAAATATAAAAGGAAGTTCTTGATATCACTGTCAACATTTCCAGACCAATCACAGGTGGACATTAAAAGTGTTGAGACTTCCGAGCAATACTTGGAAGAGAGTGGGAAAGAAGGATATTTCTTGTTTGACCTGATCAAGGCTCCACAAGTTTTGTCCTTGTTCCAAACATCAGCTACAGTTGGGCAGTCAGTATTGCACAGAAAACATCACGTATGAAGTTCTTATGGGGTTTGTTGGTGCTTGTATATCAAATAAAAATGGTAACTTCTTATTTTTCTTGAAACCATATGCAAATTTGTTTCCTTCAGCCTTTCACCAAATCTGGTGGAACAGTAAACTACCCGTTGACATCACCACCTACATCCTATCATAATACAGTGACTCCATCGCCACAAATGATGCCTACACAATCACCTGGTAAGTGATGAATAGTTTTAATTCTATATGTCAAAGCTTATGAATAAAGGGTACTTGAACTGTGAAACAGAGTTTTTTTACCAACTTAAGTTACTGCCTTCAGGAGAGGTGGTGGTGGGGGGGGGGGGGGGGGGGGGGGGGGGGGGGGCGCGGGGGGGGAATGGTCTGGAATTTGCATTCAACTACAGATGAAGAGCGGTGGCGATTCTTTGCACTTACTGCTGCCCACAGATTTTTTGTGGGCATTTTTGGTGATTTACAGTCATCAGGAGTCTGATATATTGCAATATCCTCTACAAGGGATAGGGCATGTGCCAGTGTATCTCTTCAACTAAGCAGATTGGAGAATCCCTTGCCGAAGCGCACCATTCTAAACCAGGAAATAGGAAGTGTAGGTTTGAATATTTCATTCAATGTAGAAACATCTACAGAAAATGAAATGGAGAGGAAAATAAAAATAGGGTTATGGGAGCGAGACAAAAGAGAAAAATGTAAATTATTTTTAGATCTTTAGCAAGCATTAAAATCTGAAGGAATGAAGCTCCACAAATATAAAAGTCAATTTGCAGTGCCCAAAAGGTTGTTTAGCAGTAATTAAAATTTGCACTGGGTCAAAAATTTATCTTATCTTGAATGAGAAATTTTGTTTTCTGTTTAGTAGATAGCTAGTTGATAGGTATAGCAACTAATACTGAATAACCCATCAAGATATCAATCTTCAGTCAATACGATTCACTCCACGTGATATCAAGAAACGCTGAAGGCACTGGATACTGCAAAGGCTATGGGCCCTGACAATATCCCGGCAATACTACTGAAAACCTGTGTTCCAGAAGTTGCTGCACCTCTGGCCAAGCTGTTTCACTACAGCTACACTGGCATCTACCCAGCAATGTGGAAAATTGCCCAGGTGTATCCTGTACACAAGAAACAGAACAAATCCAACCCAACCAATTACTGTCTTATCAGTCTGCTCTCAGTCATTAGCAAAGTGATGGAAGGAGTCAACAGTACCATCAAACGGCACTTAGACAGCAATAACCTGCTAATGGAGGCTTTGTTTGGGTTCCGCCAGGGTCATTCAGCTCCTGACCTCATTATAGCCTTGGTTCAAACATGGACAAAAGAGCTGAATGCCTGAGGTGAGAGTGACTGCCCTTGGCATCAAGGTAGCATTTGACCAAATATGGCATCAAGGAGCCCTAGCTAAACTGGAGTCAATGAGAATCGGGGGGAAACTTTCAGCTGTTTGGAGTCATACCTGGCACAAAGGAAGATAGTGGTGGTGGTTGGTGGTCAATCATTTCAGCTCCAGGACATCACTGCAGGAGTTCCTCAGGGTAGTGTCCGAGCTCCAACCATCATCAGCTGCTTCATCAATGACCTCCCTTCCATCATCATAAGGTCAGAAATAGGGATGTTTGCGGATGACTGTACAATGTTCATCACCATTTGCGGCTTCAGTTAATGAAGCAGTTCATATCCAAATGCAGCAAGACTTGGACAAAATCCAGGCTTGGGGTGGCAAGTTACATTGCGCCACCAAGTGCCAAGCAATGATCACATCCTCTCAGAGAGGATCTAACCACTGCCTCTTGACATTCAATGGCATTACCATCGCTGAAACCCCCACAATAAACATCATGGGGATTTGATCAGAAACTGAACCGGACTAGCCATGTTAATACTGTGGCTACCAGGGCAGGTCAAAGGCTAGGAATCCTATGGCGAGTAACTCACCTCCAGACCCCCCAAAGCTTGTCCACCACCTACAAGGCACAAGTCAGGAGTGTAATGGAATACTCTCCATTTACCTGGATGAATCCAGCTCCAACAACACTCGAGAAGCTCGACACCATCTGCTTGATGCTCCCCCTTCCACAAACATTCAAATCCTCCACCACCAACAAACAGTGGCAGCCAAATGTACCATCTGCAAGATGCACTGTAGTAACTCACCAAGATTCCTGAGGCAGCATCTTCCAAACCCACGACCACTACCATCCAGAAGCACAAGAGCACCCCACCACCTGGAGGTTTGCTTGACTTGGAAATATATTGCCGTTCCTTCACTGTCGCTGGGGCAACATCCTGGAACTCCCTCCCTAACAACACAGTGGGTGGACCTACACCTCAAGGACTGTAGAGGTTCAAGAAGGCAACTCGCCACCCATCTTCTGAAGGGCAACTATGGATGGGCAATAAATGTTGGCCTAACCAGCGATGCCTACTTCCCATAAATGAATCTTTTTTAAAAATACTATTATTGCAGAATTTGTGGAGGAGCAGCGTTGTCTTCTCCTTCTTGGGTGGTGCCTTGGGTTCGAAGATGACTTGCTTCCACCCTGATTAGATAATTATGAAATGGCTGATAACTCAACCGCGTAATCTGAAGACTGTCACATGCAAGACAAGTGGTGATTGAATTGTTTAACTTCACCTCTGCACATTCTTGATGAAGTCTCTCGATGTGTTGGTGCTGCCAGAATGAACCTTCTCCATTTTCAAGCCAGCATCTCCCATGAATCCTTGGGTATGTTTGACCTCTTCTGATATGCTCTGAGAAGGAGTCAACAATGACCTCAATTTTAGTTTCTCGTAAGCCCACACAAGAGCTATCTGCATACTGAGCTCTTTGACAAAGTCACTTGGTAAGACACTATTGTCGCAAAACGTAGAGGAGCATAGTAATGCAAAGCAATTTCATGATTTAAGCATAGAACTGTGGATGTGGTGTGTGTGAAGACTGGAAGTCTTTAAGGATATTGGGTTCTAAGTTTAAGAAGTTTAAGTTGCGCAGTTTAAGGGCGAAAAGCCTGGGTTTGAGTGTGTTTGACTGAAATGGTCATTTTTCTTTTAATCATTCTGTTTTGTAAGGCCTGGGTGGTTTTAGCAGCCAGAAGGGGAAATTGACAAATGTGTTCTTCAGTCGAATGGACTGTGGTTGACTGGGGAAGTCCCTGGGGAATTGATGTGCTTTGCAGCATGCAGAGATAATTTGTTTTTCAGCTTGGAGAGATGAGGTTATTGTTGGATGGAGCCAAGGAAGGCAAGGAAATGTTTTGAAACCATTAGAGAGTTTGTTTTGGAGAAAGCTGTGGAGAGAGACGGTTTTTGGAGAAAACTCTGGAGAGAGGAGTTTCATTCTGATTTGCCTGATCCTGAGTCTGCTATTCTCCCGTAGTAAAATAGATTGAGAGCTGTGTTTTCTTTCTTGTTCTTTAATAGTAAATTGAATAGTAGTGTTTAAGATTTAAATTGTCAGCTGTTCTTTCTGGATGTGAAGTTTACTCAGTTTAATATTGTAGCCATTTTATTTTTTAAGTAACCAATTTCTATTTTTTTTCATGCATCACTCCTGGAGCGAATTATTCTTTCTGCAGTCTTTCAAATAAACTTAAAATATTGGAGGTTCAGTCCCGTGTCCTAGCTACTGTTGGGATCTGGTCTGGGATTGTAATAAGAGGATGGAATTTGCTGTCAATGTACTCCACAATAATGGATAGCTTCATCATTATTCCTGTGCAAACCTGCGCCAATGTTTTTGAAGAAATTTGCCCTTAATGTCAGCCCCATGACAAGCTGGAGGATTGTATTTGTACAGCCATTGTTTCAAGCCTCACTCTGACTTGATACATAATATAGATTGACACTTGAATGCAGGAAAGATTATCAACTTTCTATATTGATAGTTGCAACTATCAACTCATCATGTGAAAAATATCGAGTCATTGCCTCAAGCTCATTATAGCTGATTTTTACAAAACATCAGTTTCACATTTCCAACTAAAATAAATATTTGACATTTGACACAGAAAGCAAATTAGATGCATTTCATGGACTGTGTATTCTGTTACCCATAGCTATGCATTTTGATTTATGGTAATTTTTGATTGCCTTCCTCAAGTACCTGTTCTGTTGACATTTGAGGAAAAATAGGACGTTTTCTTTTAACTTAGGAAAGGGACATTTATTTTTTAAACCAGTTTCTGATCTTTAGTATAAAGTATTGGTTTTCATTTTCTTTGGGATTTTGAAGTTTGAAGAAAAAATGTAAGAATTACACCTATTAAGTTCTCAGCACTTGTTGGTAATTGGGAATAATTGTTGGTGTTTATTTAGTGCAAAAATGTTCTATTTTGCACAGGGAGTTTACATCCAGCAAGTTCCCCAAGTGGTGCAATACGAGCCCCATCACCAGCGTCATTTGTACCCTCTCCATCACCATCTTCCCTTGGAATTTCAATGGGACAGACACCAAACTTTGCAAGTCCACACGGTCAGTTCTCCTGCTTATTTGACTAAAATTAATTACTTCTTGGTTTAATTTTTTGAGGATTGTTGCCTCAAGCATCTTTCTTCAACTACGTCGAGAGCTATTGGATGCTCAAGTATCAAATGCAACTGAATCCTTTGATCAATTTTAAGTAAAAATCCCATAAATGGATGCACTTCCTGTTAAGATTTTTATCAACTCTGCCCATTTCTTAAATTGGAATGCCAAAATTCACTGATGTAGTTTGGAGATGAACCAATCGAATTGAAACATACAAATGTTGCCACTTTTCTCCAGTCCTTTTATCCAAAATAAATTTATTATAACTTGTTGAAATAAAATAAAATTGCTGAGCTATTTTCAAAGTATCACAAAAACAATAAAGGAATTAATATTTTAAAATACAGCAATCACACTGGTAAGTATTGTGAGAAATCAAAAATATTTAGCAGCGTGAAAACATTTTATTTGCTTTTTTTATTCCAAGAAATTAATTTTCACATACTGACCTTGTCTGTGATATTTGATAATTCTCTGTAAATGTTGTTCATGAGAGTTGAATAGTGGTTCGGCATAGATATTTCCAGGATTGCATCAATAAGGTTTCATAAGCTGTTTGCAGATGGCATGAATCTGGCTTGGTGTGGGTGTAAGAATGTGAGTTCTATTAGCCTGTTTGTTTTTTGTTCAGGCACAATTGACCCAAGTTCACCGTATACAATGATGTCACCCAGTCAGCGTCCTGGAAACTGGCCTGGTTCTCCACAGTTGCCTGGACCATCTTTAGCACGCATTCCTGGAATGTCTCCAGCAAATCCATCCTTGCATTCGCCAATCCCAGATGTATCTCACTCCCCACGAGCTGGAACAAGTAGGTATCAACAACTGTTGTCTTATTTCCAAATTGTATTCCATTTTCACAAACAAATGGATTCCTTTGCGGTAACAATTGCTTGAGTGGATAGAAATATAATTTAATTTTAATTTGGTGCATTTAATGCATCCCTCTTTTCCCCCTCGCCCCAGCATTATTTCAATTTCAGTGTAGTTTCCAGAAGAATGGGAAGAGTGGCACAATACCATGTAATAGCCTTCATAATACTGCTGTCTATTTTTCTCAACAATTGAAAATCCAACCAGCACATGTCTGTTTTATGTTTACATTTGTTCACCTGAAAAGATTGTCGGAACCTTGTCTCATTCTTTTTTGCAATCTCGCACGCATATGGCCGGCACAGTAGCGCAGTTATTAGCAGTGTTGATTCATAGCGGTAGGGGCCCAGGTTTGATTCCCGCTTGGGTCACTATGTGTGGAGTCTGCACATTCTCCCTGTGTCTGCGTGGGTTTTCTCCCACAAGTCCTGAAAGACATGCTGTTAGGTGAATTGGACATTCTGAATTCTCTTTCGGTTTACCTGAACAGGCGCCAGAGTGTGGCAACTAGGGGATTTTCACAGTAATTTCATTTGCAGTGTTAATGTAAGCCTACTTGTGACATTAATAAAGGTTATTTTAATATTTATGTATTGCCTTTAACAAGATTAAACATCCTAAGGGGCTTCACAAGAATGTTATGAAGCAAAATATGAAACTGAGCTGATGAGGTGATATTAGGGCAGGTGATCAAAAGCTTAACTAAAGTGATTTTAAGGATATCTTAAAAGAAGGAGAACTAGAGAGGTTTCGGGAAGAAATTCCATAACTTGGGGCCTAAGCAGCTGAAGATGCAGCTACCAATGATGGAACAGTTAAAATTGGGGATGCTCAAGGGGGAAGAATTAGATTTGCTCTGAGGCTTGTGGGACTGGGGTCGAATATAGAATTATGGACGGGGCAGGCCATGGAGAGTTTTGAAAGCAAACATGAGAAATTTTAAATCAGGCCATTGTTTGATTGGGAGCTCATGTAGATCAATGAGTGTCGGGTGATAGATGAATGGGATGCTGCCAGTTTTGACACGGACAGTAGCGGATTAGCACATGCTAATCTGTGAGAAAACAGGTTCATTGTCTCTTGGTGGCATGACAAAGGCTCCTACATCTGTCCTGGTCAGCAGTTGTTCGTGCTTGGAATGTGAATTCTGTAATGGTGCAGGTAATGACAGTTACCATCATGCAGAAAAAAGCTGACATGGCCACTTAGTAAATTTTATATCCATCAGATGAAAGTGGATTACAACTGATCGATCTGCAGCATGAATCATCCTCTTGAAACTGGCAGAGAATTGGCAATACGCTTTTGTGGTGCAACGGTCGAGATAAGAATGCAAGGCAGAAAGACGAGAGACCAACAGCATATGTGGCCATAGAGAAAACCTGAACTTCTGAATTGTAACCCAAGACTGGAGCCTAATTTTGCAGCTTATTGGTGTGAAAAAATGGTGATGATCCAACTGAGGGTGACGACTGTCCTCAGTACTACTGTCTTGGCTGAAACCACCCAGGCTCTGCAAACTGCCTTGGCTGAAACTGCAGAAGCCTAAAATTGGGTTGTCGGCCTGTCCTGGCAGAAACAAAACATTGGAAGCCAAAAGAGAGAGTAATTTTCTAAATTCTTTTAAGTCTCTCAACTTCTAGGGCAGCACGGTGGCACAGTGGTTAGCATTGCTGCCTACGGCGCTGAGGACCCGGGTTCGAATCCCGGCCCTGGGTCACTGTCCGTGTGGAGTTTGCACGTTCTCCCCGTGTCTGCGTGGGTTTCACCCCCACAACCCAAAGATGTGTAGGTTAGGTGGATTGGCCACGCCTAAATTGCCCCTTAATTGGAAAAAATAATTGGCTACTCTAAAAAAAATTTTTTAAGTTTCTCAACTTCACCAAAATAATTAGAATCTGCACAATAATGAAACGTGATCCTGTGGTTATCAAATTAGCAGCCAGCAACAAGACAAAATAATTGCATTCTGATGGTTGAAAGGAGTCTAAAAATTTTTATTATAAATGTAGTGGAAAATTTTAAGAGTTAGATTGTGTTTGTTTAAAAATAATTCTGTTTGCAGACCCTGGGTGGTTTTAGCAACCACCATGTGAAATTGACACAGGAATGTGTTTATCAATCTGGGCCCATACACAGAGGATTGACTAGGAGGTCCTTGGGGAGTTTTTTTAAAATATTTTTATTCTCCATTTTCACATTTTCCATCAAAATTTACACCCCCCCCCCCCCCCCCCCCCCCACAAACAAGCAGTAAACGGTGACAAATACGAAGTCAATACCCTTAACATCAACAACGATCCCATCCTCCCACCACCCCAACCGACTTTTGCTACCTTTGCTGCCCCTAGGACCGAGCTTTAACCCCCGACAATGCCGTTCCCGAACGGGAGCCCTCCAACGCGCGGCTGCCTCCTGCCCGCCATCACCGGAAGTCAGGTCCTTGGGGAGTTAATGTGTTTTTGCAGCCTGCAGAGAATGTTTTTTTCCAGCTTGTGGAAATGAGGTCATTGCTGGATGGAGGTTGGAGAGGCAGAGAGTTTGGAAAAGTTTTGAGAGAGAGAGGAGCTGAGTTCTGATCTGCTTGACTAGGAGTCCACAATTCTTTCCAAATAGGGTAGTTAAAAAAAGAGTAATATTTTAAAGCAGAGCAGCCTTGTCTGAAGCCAAGCAAGAGGCTAGAACAACCTGTTTGAAGATGTTCAGCCAGAGTCTAAGGGTTTCAAACCGGAGCCAAATTTGTTTTATAAAGTATTAATCGATGCCCTGCTAATTTTAAGATGGATTCAGAGCTGGATGTTTCTTTTAATGGTAAATTGTATAGTTGTGTTAAGGGGTAATTAAAGCTGTTCTTCTTCGGCTGTGAAGTTAAAAGTTTAATTATGTATTTATCAATAGAGGCTTTGTTTTAGAAGTACCAAAGACCTATTTTTTTCATGGTATCATTCTTGGAACAAATCATTCTTTCTGCACAGTCTTAAAAAGAACTAAAATATTGGGGCTCCGGTCCAGTATCCTAGCCACTGCTATAGTCTGGCATCGTAAGAACATGAACGTGTTGACATTTCAGTTTCTATGGACATTCACATCCAAGATAATCTAGACAAGATTACAATATCCTGCATGTAGAATGGGATCCTTTGATAAAAGGAAATGAAACTAAAAGAAATAGTAAAGAAAGTGCCTGACTTTTTAAAAAAGATTAATCACTCATAACACTTCAATAAATAAAGAAAAATACTTTGCAACATGAAAATGTGTTCATTGTTTATGGTCAAATTAATTTTAACAAGAATAATCTTGTCATTCTAATAGTTTATGTCATCTGAGTTTATCTCTGCATGCTTTGAATACTTTTTTCCGTAAGATGATGGGACAGGCCTTAAGAATGAACTCCCTCTTGACTGAATACTGTTCTATGTACATACATACAGCAACAGACATTAAACCAGCAGGGTGAGGGTTGGGAGTAAAAAGGTATCTTTCCCTAATCGCATTTATTCTATCTCTTAACTGTCTCTTTTTTCCTAAAATGCTACCCTTTTGTGTTCACTTGAGAATGAAATGCCACCAGAATTAGTGAGGTTTGGGAGGCCTATAAACCTAGAATTCAAACTTGTAACATTGTGGTTGATGGATAAGCACCACTTGACTTAGACTTAGACTTAGAATTTACAGTGCAGAAGGAGGCCATTCGGCCCATCGAGTCTGCACCGGCTCCTGGAAAGAGCACCATACCCAAGGTTAACACCTCCACCCTATCCCCATAACCCAGTAACCCCACCCAACATTAAGGGCAATTTTGGACACTAAGGGCAATTTATCATGTCCAATCCACCTAACCTGCACATCTTTGGACTGTGGGAGGAAACCGGAGCACCCGGAGGAAACCCACGCACACACTGGAAGGATGTGCAGACTCCGCACAGACAGTAACCCAAGCCGGAATCGAACCTGGGACCCTAGAGCTGTGAAGCGATTGTGCTATCCACAATGCTACCGTGCTGCCCCACTTGGCAAAGTCCAGTGTTGCTCTGTTCACTGCTATAAATATAGCAGTCAATATGGTCGCCTTTCTTAACCCTAATTATGTTTACACTTAGTCGCCAGGTATCTCTCGATACCGCCACAAGGTTCAAACCGAATACCGATCAAAGAGCCGATACACCAGTTAGTTTGTTTAAAGTCAATACTATTAATTTACACACACAGTAATATCTACTCATGCACAAAGTACTACAAACTAAACTATCTCTAACGCTAACGCCTATACTTAACTTCGGGTGCCCACTCGGTCAGAGGAAACAGCACAGGAGAACAGCTAAGGTCGTCGTTTGGTAGCGAGCGTTGACCTTGAACTTACTTGCTTCTGGTGCAGCTGGTGGAAGAGTCTCTCCGCTTTGAGAGCCAATTCCAAGAGAGAGATTCTCTCGTGGGGGTTCCTTCTTATACCTGGAGGGGCTTTGCATGCTTTTAGGTGGGCCTTAAACTTGGCCCCAATTAATTGGGGCGCTTCTCGATCACTGGTATTGATCTTGACCAATAAATGGGTGGGTGCCCTGATGGCTGGGCGTGTCTTAGGTGGTCGTTGGCCTTGCTTTGTTTGTGCTTTCGGTTTGGGGAACTGGCGCCGGGATGTCTGCAACAGTACCAACTACCTGAGTGTTAGTCCTTTGTTCCCAGAGGTGGGCCATCAATATGCTAATCGGCCCAGAGTTTCGATTCCGTCTGGTAGCTGTCGCTCCAATATGCATGCATATGTTCAAAGTTCCATGCATGCTTTGCGAGCGTCCATTTTGTATTCTGGAAGTGGCCATCCCAGATGGCTACACAAGTTTTGTGAAAATAGATAACTATCTAACATGTTGCATTTTCTTTATTTTAGGCTCCCAAATAATGCCGACCAACATGCCCCCGCCTCGTACACTACCTCAGCGTTCATGGGCTGCATCAATACCCACCATCTTGACTCATAATGCCTTGCACATTCTCCTTTGTCCTTCACCAACGCCAGGTCTTGTCCCAGGATTGGCGGGTAGTTATCTGTGTTCCCCGCTGGAGCGATTTTTAGGATCTGTTATGATGAGACGACATCTACAGAGGATCATACAACAGGAACCGGTAGGTGAATTGATGATAATGCCCTGTGATAACAACCAATGCTGCGATTATACATCAGGCCCATCAATTTTTTTTGGGAGGGGGGGGGGGGAGAGAACAAAATGAATTCATGTTCTGGGTATTTTTGTTTCCAATTTCCGGGTTGCATCTAAACTGGAGAGGCATAAATATCCTGGCCGCTAGTGTCACACGGGAGAGTTCAAACTCGTATGGCGGGGGGTGGGCACCAGAGCAATAGGTCAGAAGGTGACAAAATTGAGGGAGAACAAGGGAATAGGGCCAGTATGACTCTGAGGAAGAGCAGACAGGAAGATGTTGCTGAAAACAGCGGGACTGGTGGCCTAAAGTGCAAATGTTTTAATGCAAGAAGTATAACGGGTAAGGCAGATGAACTTAGAGTTTGGAATTATACTTGGAACTATGACGTTGTTGCCCTTACAGAGACCTGGTTGAGAGAAGGACAGGATTGGCAGCTAAACGTTCCAGGATTCAGATGTTTCAGGCGGGATAGAGGGGGAGGTAAAAGGCGTGGAGGAGTTGCACTACTGGTTAGGGAGAGCATCAAAGTTGTACTGCGGGAGGACACCTCAGAGGGCAGTGAGGCTATATGGGTAGAGATCAGGAATAAGAAGGGTGCAGTCACAATGTTGGGGGTTGACTACAGACCTCCCAACAGCCAGCGGGAGATAGAGGAGCAGATGGGTAGACATATTTTGGAAAGGAGTGGTCCACATAGGTACCAATGACATAGGTAGGAAAAGGGATAGGGATGTAAAGCAGGAATTCAGGGTGGAAACTTAGATCTAGGACAAACGGAGTTATTATCTCTGGGTTGTTATCCGTGCCACATGCTAGCGAGACGAGGAATAGGGAGAGAGAGCAATTGAACATGTGGCTACAGGTATGGTGCAGGAGGGAGGGTTTCAGATTCCTGGATAATTGGGGCTCATTCTGGGATAGGTGGGACCTCTACAAACGGGATGGTCTACACCTGGACCAGAGGGGTACCAATATCCTGGGGGGGAAATTTGCTAATGCTCTTCGGGAGGGTTTAAACTAGTTCAGGGGATTAGGAACCAGAATTGTAGCTCCAGTATACAGGAGGTTGAGAGTAGTGAGGTCATGAGTAAGGTTTCAAAGTTGCAGGGGTGTACCGGCAGGCAGGAAGGTGGTTTAAAGTGTGTCTTCTTCAATGCCAGGAGCATCCGGAATAAGGTGGGTGAACTTGCGGCATGGGTTGGTACATGGGACTTCGATGTTGTGGCCATTTCGGAGACATGGATAGAGCAGGGACAGGAATGGTTGTTGCAGGTGCCTGGGTTTAGATATTCCAGTAAGCTCGGGGAAGGTGGTAAAAGAGGGGGAGGGGTGGCATTGTTAGTCAAGGACAGTATTACGGTGGCAGAAAGGAAGTTTGATGAGGACTCGTCTACTGAGGTAGTATGGGCTGAGGTTAGAAACAGGAAAGGAGAGGTCACCCTGTTAGGGGTTGTCTATAGGCCTCCAAGAAGTTCCCGAGATGTAGAGGAAAGGATTGCAAAGATGATTCTGGATAGGAGCGAAAGCAACAGGGTAGTTGTTATGGGGGACTTTAACTTTCCAAATATTGACTGGAAACCCTGTGGTTCGAGTACTTTAGATGAGTCCGTTTTTGTCCAATGTGTGCAGGAGGGTTTCCTGACACAGTATGTAGATAGGCCAACAAGAGGCGAAGCCATATTGGATTTGGGACTGGGTAATGAACCAGGACAGGTGTTAGATTTGGAGGTAGGTGAGCACTTTGGTGATAGTGACCACAATTCGATTACGTTTACTTTAGCGATGGAAAGGGATAGGTATATACCACAGGGCAAGAGTTATAGCTGGGGGAAAGGCAATTATGATGCGATGAGGCAAGACGTAGGATGCATGGGATGGAGAGGAAAACTGCAGGGGATGGGCACAATGGAAATGTGGAGCTTGTTCAAGGAACAGCTACTGCGTGCCCTTGATAAATATGTACCCGTCAGACAGGGAGGAAGTGGTCGAGCGAGGGAACCGTGGTTTACTAAGGCAGTTGAAACACTTGTCAAGAGGAAGAAGGAGGCTTATGTAAAGATGAGATGCGAAGGCTAGTTAGGGTGCTCGAGAGTTACAAGTTAGCTAGGAAGGACCTAAAGAGAGAGCTAAGAAGAGCCAGGAGGTGACATGAGAAATCTTTGGCAGGTAGGATCAAGGGTAGCCCTAAAGCTTTCCAGAGGTATGTCAGGAATAAAAGAATGACTAGGGTAAGAGTAGGGCCAGCCAAGGACAGTAGTGGGAAGTTGTGCGTGGAGTCCGAGGAGATAGGGGAGGTGCTAAATGAATATTTTTCGTCAGTATTCACACAGGAAAAAGACAATGTTGTCGAGGAGAATACTGAGATTCAGGCTACTAGACTAGAAGGGCTTGAGGGTCATAAGGAGGAGGTTTAGCAATTCTGGAAAGTGTTAAAATAGGTAAGTCCCCTGGGCCGGATGGGATTTATCCTAGGATTCTCTGGGAAGCTAGGGAGGAGATTGCTGAGCCTTTGGCTTTGGTCTTTAAGTCATCTTTGTCTACAGGAATAGTGCCAGAAGACTGGAGGATAGCAAATGTTGTCCCCTTGTTCAAGAAGGGGAGTAGAGACAACCACGGTAACTATAGACCAGTGAGCCTTACGTCTGTTGTGGGCAAAGTCTTGGAAAGGTTTATAAGAGATAGGATGTGTAATCATCTGGAAAGGAATAATTTGATTAGAGATAGTCAACACGGTTTGTGAAGGGTAGGTTGTGCCTCATAAACCTTATTGGGTTCTTTGAGAAGGTGACCAAACAAGTGGATAAGGGTAAAGCAGTTGATGTGGTGTATATGGATTTCAGTAAAGCGTTTGATAAGGTTCCCCATGGTAGGCTATTGCAGAAAATACGGAGGCATGGGATTCAGGGTGATTTAGCAGCTTGGATCAGAAATTGGCTAGCTGATAGAAGACAAAGAATGGTGGTTGATGGGAAATGCTCTGACTAGAGTCCAGTTACTAGTGGTGTACCACAAGGATCTGTTTTGGGGCCACTGCTGTTTGTCATTTTTATAAATGACCTGGACGAGGGCGTGGAAAGAAGCATGGGTGAGTAAATTTGCAGATGACACTAAAGTCGGTGGAGTTGTGGACAGTGCAGAAGGATGTTACAAGTTACAGAGGGACATGGATAAGCTGCAGCGTTGGGCTGAGAGCTGGCAAATGGAGTTTAATGCAGAAAAGTGTGAGGTGATTCATTTTGGAAGGAATAACAGGAAGACAGAGTACTGGGCTAATGGGAAGATTCTTGGTAGTGTGGATGAGCAGAGAGATCTTGGTGTCCATGTACATAGATCTCTGAAAGTTGCCACCCAGGTTGAGAGGGTTGTTAAGAAGGCGTACGGTGTGTTAGCTTTTATTGGTAGAGGGATTGAGGTTCGGAGCCATGAGGTCATGTTGCAGCTGTACAAAACTCTGGTGCGGGAGTATTGCGTGCAATTCTGGTCGCCGCATTATAGGAAGGATGTGGAAGCATTGGAAAGGGTGCAGAGGAGATTTACCAGAATGTTGCCTGGTATGGAGGGAAGATCTTATGAGGAAAGGCTGAGGGACTTGAGGCTGTTTTCGTTAGAGAGAATAAGGTTAAGAGGTGACTTAATTGAGGCATACAAGATGATCAGAGGATTAGATAGGGTGGACAGTGAGAGCTTTTTTCCTCGGATGGTGATGTCTAGCACGAGGGGACATAGCTTTAAATTGAGGGGAGATAGATATAGGACAGATGTCAGAGGTAGGTTCTTTACTCAGAGTAGTAAGGGCATGGAATGCCCTGCCTGCAACACTAAGGGCATTCAAATGGTCATTGGATAGACATATGGACGTTAAAGGAATAGTGTAGATGGGCTTTAGAGTGGTTTCACAGGTCGGCGCAACATCGCGGGCTGAAGGGCCTGTAGTGCGCTGTAATGTTCTATGTAACAGGGTTGTTGTGATGGGAGACTTTAACTTCCCCAATATTGACTGGGGCTCACTTAGTGCTCGGGGCTTAGACGGGGCAGAGTTTGTGAGGAGCATCCAGGAGGGCTTCTTAAAACAACATGCAGATAGTCCAGCTAGGGAAGGGGCTATACTGGACCTGTTATTGGGGAATGAGCCCTCACAGGTGGTAGAAGTTTCAGTAGGGGAGCATTTCGGGAACAGTGACCACAATTCAGTAAGTTTTAAAGTGCTGGTTGACCAGGATAAGAGAGGTCCTCGGATGAATGTGCTAAATTGGGGGAAGGCTAATTATAACAATATTAGGGAACTGAAGAACCTAGATTGGGGGTGGATGTTTGAGGGTAAATCAATATCTGACATGTGGGAGGCTTTCAAATGTCAGTTGAAAGGAATTCAGGACCGGTATGTTCCTGTGAGGAAGGATAAATATGGCAAATTTCAGGAACCTTGGATAACGAAAGATATTGTAGGCCTCGTCAAAAAGAAAAAGGAGGCATTTTTCAGGGTGAAGATGCTGGGAACAGACGAAGCCTGTGTGGAATATAAGGAAAATAGGAAAGTACTTGAGCAAGGAGTCAGGAGGGCTAAAAGGGGTCACGAAAAGTTATTGGCAAATAGGGTTAAGGAAAATCCCAAGGCTTTTTACACGTACATAAAAAGCAAGAGGGTAATCAGGGAAAGGGTTGGGCCACTGAAAGACAGGGGAGGGAATCTATGTGTGGAGCCAGAGGAAATGAACGAGGTACTAAATGAATACTTTGCATCAGTTTTCACCAAAGAGAAGGAATTGGTGGATGTTGAGTCTGGAGAAGGGTGTGTAGATAGCCTGGGTCACATTGAGATCCAAAAAGACGAGGTGTTGGGCGTCTTGAAAAATATTACGGTAGATAAGTCCCCAGGACCTGATGAGATCTATTCCAGAATACTGAAGGAGGCAAGAGAAGAAATCGCTGAGGCCTAGACAGAAATCTTTGGATCCTCACTGTGTTCAGGTGATGTCCCGGAGGACTGGAGAATAGCCAATGTTGTTCCTTTGTCTAAGAAGGGTAGCAAGGATAATCCAGGGAACTACAGGCCGGTGAGCCTTTCATCAATAGTAGGGAAATTACTGGAGCGAATTCTTCGAGACAGGATCTACTCCCATTTGGAAGCAAGTGGACGTATTAGCGAGAGGCAGCACGGTTTTGTGAGGGGGAGGTCGTGTCTCACTAACTTGATCGAGTTTTTTGAGGAGGTCACAAAGATGGTTGATGCAGTTCGGGAAGTGGATGTTGTCTATATGGACTTCAGTAAGGCCTTTGACAAGGTCCCTCATGGCAGACTGGTACAAAAGATGAAGTCACACGGGATCAGATGTGAGCTGGCAAGATGGATACAGAACTGGCTAGGTCATAGAGGCAGAGAGTAGCAATGGAAGGGTGCTTTTCTCATTGGAGGTTGTGACTAGTGGCGTTCCGCAGGGATCAGTGCTGGGACCTTTGCTGTTCGTAGTATATATAAATGATTTGGAGGAAAACGTAACTGGTCTGATTAGTAAGTTTGCGGACGACACAAAGGTTGGTGGAATTGCAGATAGCGATAAGGACAGCGATGAGGATACAGTCAGATTTAGATTGTTTGGAGACTTCGGCGGAGAGATGGCAGATGGAGTTTAATCTGGACAAATGTGAGGTAATGCATTTTGGAAGGTCTAATACAGGTAGGAAATATACAGTGAATGGTAGAATCCTCAAGAGCATTGACAGTCAGAGAGATCTAGATGTACAGGTCCACAGGTCATTGAAAGGGGTAACACAGGCGGAGAAGTTAGTCAAGAAGGCATAAGGCATTCTTGCCTTCATTGGCCGGGGCATTTGATTTAAAAAATTGGCAAGTCATGTTACAGCTGTACAGAACCTTAGTTAGGCCACACTTCGGAGTATAGTGTTCAATTCTGGTTGCCACACTACCAGAAGGATGTGGAGGCATTAGAGAGGGCGCAGAAGAGATTTACCAGGATGTTGCCTGGTATGGAGGGCATTAGCTAAGAGGAGAGGTTGAATAAACTCGGTTTGTTCTCACTGGAACGACGGAGGTTGAGGGGCGACCTGTTAGAGGTCTACAAAATTATGAGGAGCATAGACAGAGTGGATGGTCAGAAACTTTTTCCCAGGGTGGAGTGGTTAATTGCTAGGGAGCATAGGTTTAAGGTGCGAGGGGCAAGGTTTAGAGGAGATGTACGAGGCAAGTTTTATTCATACATAGAGTAGTGGGTGCCTGGAACCCACTACCGGAGAAGGTGATGGAAGCAGGGACGATAGTGACATTTAAGGGGCATCTTGACAAATACATGAATAGGATGGGAAAAGAGGGATACGGACCCCGGAAGTGTAGAAGATTTTAGTTTAGGCGGGCAGCATGGTCGGCGCAGGCTTGGAGGGCCGCAAGGCCTGTTCCTGTGCTGTACTTTTCTTCTTTTGTTCTTTGTAATTCCCATCATTTGCAAATTTTTACGCTGCGGCGGTGGTATCGTGGTATTGTCTCTGGACGAGTAAACCAGAGACCCAGATAATGCTCGGGGAACCAAGGTTCATATCCCGCCACTGCAGATCATGAAATTTGAATTTAATAAAAATATGGAATTTTTTAAAAAAGTCTAATGATGACCATGAAGCCATTGTCAATTGTCATTAAAACCCATCTGGTTCACTAATGTCCTTTCGGGAAGGAAATCTGCCATCCTTACCTGGTCTGGCCTACATGTGACTAGAGACTCACAGCAATGTGAGTGACCCTTAAATGTCCCTTCAGGGGCAATTGGGGATGGGCAATAAATGCTGGCACAACCTCAACGCCCACGTCCCATGAATGAATTTTTTTTTAAATTCCGCAGCCAAAAGTTAGAAAAGCTAGCAATTAACCACTCCACCCTGGGAAAAAGTTTCTGGGAAAAGATCCGAATTTTAAAAACAAATTTTGCTGTTTTCATACAACTAGTACACAATATAACCGTGGCAGTTTGAATCAGAACGTTCCCAGACAATGAAGTTATGATTTCTTAATCGGATCATTTAAAACAAGCTTTTAATTATATTTTCTGCCTGATTATTAGCTGCAGCTTATAAACTCCAATGAACCTGGTGTGATCATGTTTAAGACTGAAGCATTGAAGTGTCGAGTAGCATTGAACCCACAGACATATCAAACTTTGCAGTTCAAAGTAACACCTGAAACACCAGACCCATGGACACAAGAAGAACTACAAGTTTTAGAAAAGTTCTTTGAAACAAGAGTAAGTATGATAGTCATGCAATTCATCTTCTAAAATTATCTACTGCCCAACCAATGGTCTTGTTAAAGGAGAACCCTGCAGATGACAAATTGTTTATACATCTCTAAAATGTTGGCCTGGGTGGTCCTAGGTGTGGGAATCCGTGTCAGATTACCGTTCCACTCAAACATTTCTTGACTCAAAACTGCTCCACGTTTCTTCCGGGACCTTCTGAGCTGGACTTTCTCAGAAATGTGGAGCACAGCGTCCCTCAGTGTGCTTTGTTGCTGAAGAGTAAAGTTGGAGGAAGATAAAATACACCTCTTTCTATGGTACCAGCTGCCTTGTGGTAAGTGGTCCATTTAGAAAGTTAGCAAATGGGTATCTAAGATAGGCAGCTGAGGTGAATGGGTAGGGCAGGTGAGTTGGATAAGTGACAGGTGTATCTGGATGAGGCGACTACTGGGCTGAGGTGGCAGTTAGGTCAGGGGTGGGGATGTTGGTAACCGAGTGGTGGTTCGGTCGGGGGTAGTCTCGTTGGGTGAGACAGGTAGTCGATGTGAAAGATTGATTGGGAGGCTCAGTTTCTTAGTTACCTAACAGTTGAACTAATTTTTAATCTGTCTGACGTTTCCTGGGTAACTATTCAGGTAAGTACATCAAAACCATCCCAAATCTCTTGACTCTAACTCAGACATTAGTGTGGGGCCCAGGGGATCTGGGAAATTGCCAATCAGAAGTTGTAACTTTCTGAGCAATTCCCACGATCCAGAGACTGGAAGATTTGGGCCATTATATAATGCAGGGCCTAGTTAGCCTGTAGTTCAACACTTGAGTTTTTAAAAGCTGCTAGTTGCTCTTCCTTGGTGCTGCTTGCAGATGTGGTGGAGTGTGTAGTGTGCAGGCTAGTCAGTGAATTATGTACTCAAGAGTGGTATTATAATGGCCAAAGTACAACAAAATGAGTTGTACTAAGTTTCTCATGTTTTATTGTGGTGCATTTGCTGTTTGTTTCTTTCTTTACATGAGCGAAGTGGAATGATGTTTACCTGATGAGTAATTTTAAGTCGGATAAAGTAGTTTTAAATTTTAAGTAGAATTGCTGTCTCTGTTTTTCTTAAACCAACAGTCTACAGAGGAACTATTTTGCACTTAAATCCACCTACTTTGGCCAATAAGCTGTCATGGATAAAGTCACAATTGAAGCAGAACATATTGTTATTCACATCCTTTGTAGAAAATTGCAACGGATTCAAAGAAAGATCCTTAGATTAACGTTTCCCGTAAAAGTCCATCATACTTATTGTTATATATGTTCCTTGAAAAATAATTGGTATTTTTATTTATGTTTGTTAAAAAACATTGATACGTATGGAACCGAACAGAATCAAATCTAGAACCACCTATTTCTATCATTTCACAATGTTACTTATATTACACTTCTAAAGCCAAACAGTAATTCATTAATTGCTTGCCTTTTTTGTTTGGTAAGGTTGCTGGTCCCCCATTTAAAGCCAATACACTAAATGCCTTTGCTAAGCTATTGGGAGCTCCCACACACATTCTCAGGGATTGTGTGCGCATCATGAAATTGGAACTGGTAAGTGATCTGCATTACTGGGCGGGGGAATGTACCCATTAACCATTTAAACACTTACATTTTGTTGGAAAAATGTGTTCATTTTATTCTAAATTTATAAAAACCGTACAGATTATTTTAACAGGTATTGTGAACTGAAAATTAAAACTGGGTGATTATGTGTTTGTAATTTTTATCACCCTGCTCTAAATTTTATCTAAGAGTGACAATTTATTTGTATAACATTTTAACATAAACATCCCAAGGCTCTTCACAGGAGCATTATTATACAAATTATGAACTGGGACACATAGAGGCTGGTTTAGCACACTGGGCTAAATAGCTGGCTTTTAAAGCAGACCAAGGCAGGCCAGCAGCACGGTTCAATTCCTGTACCAGCCTCCCCGAATAGGCGCCGGAATGTGGCGACTAGGGGCTTTTCACAGTAACTTCATTTGAAGCCAACTTGTGACAATAAGCGATTTTCATTTCATTTTTCATAAGGAGACATTTGGTCAGATGACCAAAAGAAGTAGGTTTCAGAGTGTCTTAAAGGTGGGAATGAGGAGACAGTGAGTTGTATGTCGAGGATTTTAGAGCTTTGGGCCTTGGCAACTAAAGGTGCAGCCACCAGTATTGGAACAAAGGTCAAGAGGCTAGAATTATATGAGAGTGGAGAGCAGAAATATAGAGAGACGAGGCCGCACACTAATTTGAAAACGAGGGTGAGAATTTTCAACTCAAGACTTTGCTCGCCAGGGAACCAAGATAGGTCAGTGAGCACGTGGGGTTTAGGTAAATGGGACTTAGTATGAGTTCAGACACCAAAGCAGAATTTTGGATAATTTAAAGTTCTCAGAGAATAGCATGTGGGAGGCCACCCAGGAATGTATTAGTGTGGTCAAGTCTTTTTTTTTCATTTATGGGCTGTGGGCATGGCTGGTTAGGCCAGCATTTATTGCTCATCCTTAGGGTGCGACCCTTTTTGAACCACTGCAGTCCCTGATGTGTAGGTACACCCACATTGCTGTTAGGGAGGGAGTTCCAGGATTTTCACCCAGTGGTAGCGAAGGAATGGTGATATATTTCCAAGTCTGGGTGATGGGTGACTTGGAGGGGAACCTCCAGGTGGTGCGGTTCCAGGCACCTGCTGCACTTGTCCTTCCTGATGGTAGTAGTTGTGGGTTTGGAAGGTGCTGCCAAAGGAACCTTGGCAAGTTCATGCAGGATCTTGTGGATGTATACACTGCTGCCTGCCACTGTTCGTCGGTGATAGAGGGATTGAATGTTTATGGAAGGGGTAGCAATCAAACGGGCTGCTTTGCCCTGGATGGTGTCGAGCTTCATGAGTGTTGTTGGAGCTGCGCTCATCCAGGCCAGTGGAGTGTATTCGATTCCACTCCTGACTTTGTGTATTGTAGGTGGTGGACAGGCTTTGGGGGAGTCAAGAGGTGAGTTACTCACCATAGTTTTTCTAGCCTTTGACCTGATTTGGTAGCCACAGTATTAACATGGCTTGGCCAGTTCAATTTCTGATCAATGGTAACTCCCAATATGTCGATTGTGGAGGATTCAGCGATGGTAGTGCCATTGAATGTTGAAGGGCGATGGTTAGATCCTCTCTTGTAAGGGATGGTCATTGCCTGGCACGTGTGGTACAAATGTAACTTGCCACTTCCCCAAGCCTGGATATTGTCCAGGTCTTGCTGCATTTGGACATGGACTGCTTCATTATCTGAGGAGTCACAAATGGTGCTGAACATGCTGCAGTCATCTGCCAACACCATTTCCAACCTTATGATGGAAGGGAGGTCATTGATAAAGCAGCTGAAGATGGTTGGGCTTGGGACACTACCCTGAGGAACTTCTGCAGTGATGTCCTGGAGTTTGAGATGATTGACTTCCAACTACCACAACCATCTTCCTTTGTGCCAGGTATGACTCCAAACAGCTATGGGTTTCCCCCCTGATTCCCATTGTCTCAAATTTTGTTGGAGCTCCTTGATGTCATACTCTGTCAAATGCTGCCTTGACATCCAGGGCATTCACGCTCATCTTCCATCTGCATTCAGCTCTTTTATCCATGTTTGAACCAAGGCTCTAATGAGGTCAGGAGCTCAGTGACCTTGGCAGAACCCAAACTCGGCATCCATGAGCAGGTTAACACTGAGTAAGTGCTGACAGATGGCACTTGATGACTCCTTCCATCACTTTGCTGATAATGGAGAATAGACTGATAGGGCGATAATTGCCTGGGTTGAATTCGTACTGTTTTCTTTTTGGCTTTTTTTCATACTTGGAGCGCCCAGTTATATATTTTTTCCAATTAAGGGGCAATTTTGCGTGGCCAATCCACCTACCCTGCACATCTTCTGGGTTGTGGAGGTGAGACCCACGCAGATATGGAGAAAATGTGCAAACTCCACACGGGGAGTGATCTGGGGCCAGGATCAAACCCGGGTCCTCAGTGCCGTGAGGCAGCAGTGCTAACCACTGCCACCCTTTGATTCGTCCTGTTTCATGTGCATAGGGCACACCTGGACAATTTACCACATTGCTGGGTAGATGTCAGTGTTGTTGCGATACTGGAACAGCTTGGTTAGGGGTGTGGCAAGTTCTGGCGCACAAGTCTTCAGTACAATTGCTGCAATATTGTCAGGGCTCATAGCCTTTGCAGTATCCAGTACCTTCAGCTGTTTCTTGATATCATGTGGAGTGAATCGTATTGGTTGAAGATTGACGGGCGGGATTCTTCCATTCGGCGGCAGAGTGTCCACGCCCTCGGGAACGCTGTCGCGTTTCACGACTGTGTGAACGGGCCGCTGGGAGTATCGATTCTGGCCCCTACAGGCGCTGGAGCGGTTCACACCGCTCCAGCCTCCCATCCTGGTGTGGACAGCGCGGGCAGGACTCTGCCTTTTTAGAGCGACCATTCGGGCCAGAGAATCAGCGGCCCGGCCGCATAGAGCGGCCCACGACGGCGCCGCGCCAGTGGTGCCGATTCTCTGCTCTGCGGAGAATTGCATGCCAGCGTGGCGCGGTTGCGGAGATTCTCCAGCCCGGCACAGGGCTGGAAGAATCCTGCCCATAGATGTCTCCAACATCTATGATGCTGGAGACCTCCTGAGGAGACCGAAATGGATCATCCACTCGGCACTTCTGGCTGAAGATTGTTTTGAATGCTTCAGCCTTGTCTTTTGCACAGGTGTGCTGGGCTCCTCCATCATTGAGGATGGGGATATTTGTGGAGCCTCCTCCTCCAGGGAGTTGTTTAATTGCCCTCCACCATTCATGGCTGGATGTGGCAGGACTGCAGAGCTTAGATCTGATGCATTTGTTGTGAAATCGCTTGGCTCTATCGCTTGCTTCTTATGCTGTTTGGCACACAAGTAGTCCTTTGGTGTAGCTTCATCATTTTTATGCATGCTCTCCTGCACTCTTCTTTGAATCCGGGTTGATCCCATGACTTGGTGATAATGGTAGAGTGGGGGATATGCCGGGCCATGAGGTTGCAGATTGCACAATTCTGCTGATGGTGATGACCCACAGCGCCTCATGGATTGCTAGATCCGTTTAAAGCCACGGGCAGCACGGTGACGCAGTGGGTTAGCCCTGCTGCCTCACTGCGCCGAGGTCCCAGGTCCGATCCCGGCTCTGGGTCACTGTCCGCGTGGAGTTTGCACATTCTCCCTGTGTTTGCGTGGGTTTCACCCCCACAACCGGGGCCTCGTACAGCAGCCTCACCCAGCTAACGAACCCCTCCCTGAACCCAAACCTCCTCAACACCTCCCACAGGTACCCCCACTCCACCCTATCAAAGGCTTTCTCCGCGTCCATAGCCGCCACTATCTCCACCTCCCCCTCCACCGCCGGCATCATAATTACATTCAGGAGCCTACGAACGTTGGTATTCAACTGCCTCCCTTTCACAAAACCCGTCTGATCCTCGTGTATGACCCTCGGAACACAGTCCTCGATCCTCATGGCCAATATCTTTGCTAGTAGTTTTGCATCCACATTAAGGAGTGAAATCGGCCTGTACGACCCACACTGTAAGGGGTCCTTGTCCCGCTTCAGAATTAGAGAGATCAGCGCCCTAGACATCGTCGGGGGCAGGTCCCTTGCCTCGTTGAAAGTCCTTACCAGCAGCGGGTCCAACAGGTCCGCGTACTTCCTATAGAATTCCACCGGGAACCCATCTGGCCCCGGTGCCTTCCCCGCCTGCATACTCAGTAGTCCTTTGACCAATTCCTCCAACCCAACCGGCGCCCCCAGCCCCACGACCTGCCCCTCATCTACCCTCGGGAACCTCAGCCGGTCCAGAAAGCGACCCTTCCCCCTCCCCCCTCCTCCGATGGGGGCTCAGACCGATACAATCCCTCGTAGAAGTCCTGAAGACCCCATTAATACCCACCGAACTTCGCACCGTGCTCCTCCCTCCCTCCCTTACTCCCCTGATCTCTCTCGCTGCCTCCCGCTTCCGAAGCTGGTGTGCCAGCATCCGGCTAGCCTTCTCTCTGCACTCGTGCACCTTCCTCCACTGGACCTCCGCCTTCCTGGTGGTCAACAGGTCAAACTCGGCCTGGAGGCTGCGCTGCTCCTTAAGTAATCCCTCCTCAGGGGCCTCTGAGTACCTCCTATCCACCCTTACCATCTTCCCCACCAACCTCTGCCTCTCTCTCCTCTCCTTCCCCTCTTTGTGGGCCCTGATGGAGATCAGCTCTCCCCTGACCACCGCCTTCAGCGCCTCTCAGACCACCCCTACCTGCACCTCCCCGTTATCATTGGCCTCCAGGTATCTCTCTATACACCCCCAGACCCGCCCGCTCACCTCCTCGTCTGCCAGCAACTCCACCTCCAAGCGCCACAGCGGGCGCTGGTCCCTCTCCTCCCCCAGCTCGAGGTCCACCCAATGCGGGGCATGGTCAGAGATGGCTATCGCTGAATACTCCGTGTCCCCCACCCTCGGAATCAGCGCTCTGCTCATTACAAAAAAGTCAATCCGAGAGTAGGCCTTATGAACCTGGGAGAAGAATGGGAATTCCCTGGCCCCCGGCCTTGCAAACCTCCACGGATCCCCTCCTCCCATCTGGTCCATAAACCCCCTCAGCACCTTGGCCGCCATGTGGGAATCTCCCCTCCCCCCTCCTGTCCATCAATGGGCTCTCCCCACCCCCCGACCCCACCCCCTTCCACTCACAGTGCGGGAAAAAGCCCGCGCTTTCCAGCACCGGCCCCGCCCCTGTCCACCCTTGGTGCGGGAAAAAGCTCGTTGTTGCCACCCACCCGACCCCACCCCCTCTGGCATAGCTCCCTTTCCAGGCCCAGTCCCAATTCCCCTGACTCGGGCCCACCCCCCACGGGGCCCCATCCCCATTTCCAGCCACTGACGCCCACAGGCTTTTACCTGCCCCCCCCCATGAACCCACCCGACAGACAGAAGAAACATTGCCCAACCTAACCACAAAATCCCTCCAAAATGCAACACAACAGTCCCAACCATCCCCCCTCAGCGTCCCCTCGTCCCCGGCCCTCAATCCAAGTCCAGCTTTTCGGCCTGAATAAAGGTCCGCGCCTCCTCCGGCGTCTCAAAATAATGGTGACGGTCCCTGTTGGTGGCCCACAGTCGTGCCGGCTGCAACATGCCGAACTTCACCCCTCTCCGGTGCAGCACCGCCTTAGCCCGATTGTACCCGGCCCGCTTCTTAGCCACCTCCGCGCTCCAGTCCTGATAAATCCGGACCTCGGCGTTCTCCCACCTGTGCTCCGCTCTTTCTTGGCCCACCTTAACGCACATTCTCTGTCCGCGAACCGGTGGAACCGCACCAGCACCGCCCGCGGCGGCTCTCTGGGCTTGGGCCTCCTCGCCAGCACTCGATGGGCCCCCTCCAGCTCCAGGGGCCCCTGGAAGGTCCCCGCGCCCATCAGCGTGCTCAACATGGTGACCACGTAGGCACCCGCATCCGATCCAGCCCCTCCGGGAGACCCAGAATCCGCAGATTCTTTCTTCTCGACCGGTTCTCCATGTCCTCGAACTTCGCCTGCCATTTCTTATGGAGCACCTTGTGCGCCTCCACCTTCACCGCCAGACCCAAGATCTCGTCCTCGTTCTCCGAGACCTTTTACCGGACCTCCCGGATCGCCTCCCCTTGGGCCGTCTGGGTCTCAAGCAGCTTGTCAATTGACGTCTTCATTGGCTCCAGCAGCTCTGCCTTCAGCTCCCTGAAGCAGCGCTGGAGAAACTCCTGCTGCTCCTGTGACCACTGCGCCCACGCTGCCTGGTCTCCACCCGCCGCCATCTTGGTCTTCCTCCCTCGCACCTTTCTCTGCTCCAATTCCACTTTTTTCACCGCTCCACTCCTGGTCCAATCCATACAGTGCCGGGGGAATATTGCTGTCCCCTTCCCAAACTGGGAATTGTCGAAAAAGTACCATTGGGGGCCCTAGAAAGAGCCCAAAAGTCAGTTTCTAGCGGGAGCTGCCGCCCATGTGACTTAGCTCCGCATAGCGTCCAGGATGGCAAGCTTTTGAGTTTCCTTCTTTAACACTAAGTCAACGATTCTCAACATTGATCTGGAGGAGCTTTGTCCTTTGGAGGCCTTTTTCAGGGCATTGGACCCAACTGGGTTGCAGACAGCATTGAAGGCGGATGCTCTCACCTTTGCTTCGCTGATAGCCCAGAGGTGAGTTCTGCTGGAATGGAGATCTGCTGCCCCGACAATCACCTCAATCTGGTTGGGATGGAATTTTTACATCTGGAGAAGGACAAGTACACTGACAGGGGATCGGTCGAAGGGCTCTACCTAACGTGGCAGCATTTCATTTCCTACTTTTTAAGAATTAATCACAATCAACTGGTAGAGAGGTTAGTTCTTATTGTTGGGGAAAGGGAATTTCCATCCTGGGTGGGCTTTGGTTGAACATAGAACATACTGTGCAGAAAGAGGCCATTTGGCCCATTGAGTCTGCACCGACCCACTTAAGCCCTCACCTCCACCCTATCCCTGTAACCCAATAACCCCTCCTAACCTTTTTGGACACTAAGGGCAATTTAACATGGCCAATCCACCTAACCTGCACGTTTTGGACTGTTGGAGTTTTTCTAATATTGTATTTTGTAGCATCCATTTTTCATGTTGATATTGTGTATTTTGTTTGTTATAAATGAAAATTGTTTAATAAAAATATTTTAAAAAATAATTTTGGCTAACATAAGGACCGGGGGCAAGTTGGGTGATCATTTAGTGGGAATAGAATCGAGAGAGCAGGAGATGTTTCGTGGACATGATGAGCTTGGAGACGACATAAGGGGATATAGGAGAGAAACCAAAGAAATATGCACTTTCAGAGCTAGGGCAGGGGGAATCAAAGACCAAAGAAAAGTACAGCACAGGAACAGTCCCTTCGGCCCTCCAAGCCTGCGCCGACCACACTGCCCGTCTACACTAAAATCTTCTACACTTCCTGGGTCCGTATCCCTCAATTCTCATCCTATTCATATATTTGTCAAGATGCCCCTTAAACATCACTATCGTCCCTGCTTCCACCACCTCCTCCGGCAGCGAGTTCCAGGCACCCACTACCCTCTGTATAAAAAAAAAACTTGCCTCGTATATCTCTAAATCTTGCCCCTCGCACCTTAAACCTATGCCCCCTAGTAATTAACCCCTCTACCCTGGGAAAAAGTCTTTGACTATCCACTCTGTCTATGCCCCTCATAATTTTGTAGACCTCTATCAGGTCACCCCTCAACCTCCTTTGTTCCAGTGAGAACAAACCGAGTTTATTCAACCTCTCCTCATAGCTCATGCCCTCCATACCAGGCAACATCCTGGTAAATCTCTTCTGCACCCTCTGTAAAGCCTCCACATCCTTCTGGTAGTGTGGCGAGCAGAATTGAACAATATACTCCCAAGTGTGGCCTAACTAAGGTTCTGTTCAGCTGCAACATGACTTGCCAATTTTTATACTCAATGCCCCGGTCAATGAAGGCAAGCATGCCGTATGCCTTCTTCATTACCTTCTCTACCTGTGTTGCCCCTTTCAGTGACCTGTGGACCTGTACACCAAGATCTCTCTGACTGTCAATACTCTTGAGGGTTCTACCATTCACTGTATATTCCCTACCTGTATTAGACCGTCCAAAATGCATTACCTCACATTTGTCCGAATTAAACTCCATCTGCCATCTCGCCACCCAAGTCTCCAAACGATCTAAATCTTGCTGTATCCTCTGACAGTCCTCATCGCTATCCGCAATTTCACCAACCTTTGTGTCGTCTGCAACATGCTGAACTTCACCCCTCTCCGGTGCAGCACCAGTTACATTTTCCTCCAAATCATTTATATATATACTACGAACTGCAATGGTCCCAGCACTGATCCCTGCGGAACACCACTAGTCACAGTCCTCCAATCAAAAAGCACTCTTTCATTGCTACTCTCTGCCTCTATGACCTAGCCAGTTCTGTATCCATCTTGCCAGCTCACCTCTGATCCCGTGTGACTTCACCTTTTGTACCAGTCTGCCATGAGGGACCTTGCAAAGGGCTTACTGAAATCCAAATAGACAACATCCACTACCCTACCTGCAACAATCATCTTTGTGACCTCCTCGAAAAACTCGATCAAGTTAGTGAGACACGACCTCCCCTTCACAAAACCATGCTGCCTCTCGATAATACGACCCCTTGCTTCCAAATGGGAGTAGATCCTGCCTCGAAGAATTCTCTCCAGTAATTTCCCTACCACTGACGTAAGGCTCACCGGCCTGTAGTTCCTTGTATTATCCTTGCTACCATGCTTAAACAAAGGAACAACATTGGCTATTCTCCAGGACATCACCGGAAGACAGTGAGGGTCCAAAGATTTCTGTCAAGGCCTCAACAATTTCCTCTCTTGCCTCCTTCCGTATTCTGGGGTAGATCCATCAGGCCCTGGGGACTTATCCACCTTAATATTTTTCAAGACGCTCAACAGCAGGGCAGCATGATGGCCTAGTGGTTAGCACAACCGCCTCACGGTGCTGAGGTCCCAGGTTCGATCCCGGCTCTGGGTCACTGCCCGTGTGGAGTTTGCACATTCTCCCCGTGTCTGCGTGGGTTTCGCCCCACAGCCCAAAAATGTGCAAAGTAGGTGGATTGGCCACGCTAAATTGCCCCTTAATTGGAAAAAATAATTGGGTAATCTAAATTTGGGCAGCACGGTAGCACAGTGGTTAGCACTGTGGCTTCACAGCACCAGGGTCCTAGGTTCGATTCCCGGCTTGGGTCAGTGTCTGTGTGGAGTCTGCATGTTCTCCCCGTGTCTGCGTGGGTTTCCTCCGGGTGCTCCGGTTTCCTCCCACAGTCCAAAGACATGCAGGTCAGGTGGATTGGCCATGATAAATTGCCCTTAGTGTACAAAAGGGTTAATTGGCGATACTGGGTTGTTAAGGGGATGGGATGGAGGAGGTATGTACTTGGGTTGGATGCTCTATCCAAGGGCCGGTGCAGACTCGATGGGCTGAATGGCCTCCTTCTGTAAATGGGGCAGCACGGTAGCATGGTGGTTAGCATAAATGCTTCACAGCTCCAGGGTCCCAGGTTCGGTTCCCGGCTGGGTCACTGTCTGTGTGGAGTCTGCACGTCCTCCTCGTGTGTGCGTGGGTTTCCTCCGGGCGCTCCGGTTTCCTCCCACAGTCCAAAGATGTGCGGGTTAGGTGGATTGGCCATGCTAAATTGTCCGTAGTGTCCTTAAAAGTAAGGTTTGGGGGGGGGGGGGTTGTTGGGTTACGGGTATAGGGTGGATACGTGGGTTTGAGTAGGGTGATCATTGCTCGGCACAACATCAAGGGCCGAAGGGCCTGTTCTGTGCTGTACTGTTCTATCTATCTATCTCTTCTTTTTGGATCTCAATGTGACTCAGGCTAACTACACACCCTTCTCCAGACTCAACATTCACCAATTCCTTCTCTTTGGTGAATATTGATGCAAAGTATTCATCTTGTACCTCGCCCATTTCCTCTGGCTCCACACATAGATTCCCTCCCCTGTCCTTCAGTGGGCCAACCCTTTCCCTGGCTACCCTCTTGCTTTTTATGTACGTATAAAAAGCCTTGGGATTTTCCTTAACCCTATTTGCCAATGACTTTTCGTGACCCCTTCTAGCCCTCCTGACTTCTTGTTTAAGTTCCTTCCTACTTTCCTTATATTCCACACAGGTTTCGTCTGTTCCCAGCCTTCTAACCCTGACTAATGCCTCCTTTTTCTTTTTGACGAGGCCTACGATATCCCTCGTTATCCAAGGTTCCTGAAATTTTCCGTATTTATCCTCCTTCCGCACAGGAACATGCTGGTCCTAAATTCCTTTCAACCCCAATTTAGCACATTCACTCGAGGACCACTCTTATCCTTGTCCACCAACACTTTAAAACTTACTGAATTGTAGTCACTGTATGGAACATTAGACTAACTTTGGCCAGGTGGGAAGGAAGAGACAGATGTGGCAGAGGCAACTGATTGGATGGTCTCTATCTTAATAACAAAGAAATCCTCACAATTACTATTGGAGGGTGATAAAAGTGTTCAAGAAGACAATTTGCAGTAAAGGAAATAAGTTGGGAGTTACCTGTGCATTCCAGGATGATCCTGGAATATCGAGCAGTTTTAGCAGATTTAATCCAGCCATATCACGCAGTGATTGACTAAACCAGTTGGCCACCATATGACCACATCCCTTCAAGTCTGCTGACCTCCGATTTGAGAAAGGGGAGATTTGGCCAGGGGGTCAGGAGCAGGGTGAGAGTAAGTAATGGTTTTATTGGTAATTAAGGTGGAGAGGTGAGGGTGTGGGTGAGAACATCAGTAGCTGCAGAAATGTTTTTTGGTGAACAGAACCAATAGGCTAAACAATTGGAATTTTGCAAATGAAGGGATTTTTTTTTTTGAGCGATGAATACAGAAGGAGGCAGTTCCAAATTAATCGATCATGTTAAAAGCATTATGGTTGGCTCTTTCAAACTAAGCACATAGCATTTTTTCAATGGCATAGGATTTGTAGTAACTTGTGGTTTCACTTTTTCATCAGATATTTGACCTGTATACTTGGCTAGTACAAAATATGTAGCTCAATCTAATTCTGATTAATAGTCTCCTCAAAGCATTTTTAACTCGCCAGAGTTTGTGATTCCAGATATTAAAGTAAGCTAAATAATCTGTTTAAAATTGCTGGTATGGTTGTTAAGTTTAAACGTACAAAATTCTGGGAAACCAGTTAGTGGATTACAAATTTGATCCCTCACACTGCTTTTGATTCAGCAGAAAGTAACACTGCTGGCTTAAGGTTTATGCTATTCATGGCAGTGCATTTTTGAGATATAATAATATAATTATCTATCATCCAGATTATCTTAATGTTGTGCCTCACTGACCAATTTTTTTGTTAAGTTGTTTTCTGTTATGCTCAATTTTATTACAAAGGCAATGTGACTGCAATGTTAGTTTAAAAAAACAAGTATATTGCAAAATGATCTTGATGAAGTAATGTTCTTTGTAACTTCACTGGAAATGCTACTCTCAGAAGAAAATATTGAATACAGTATTTTGCACGTGAAACTATGTGACACAAATGTTTCCTAGACACAAGTCTATATTGATTCAAGTAGAAAAAGCATTTGGAGAACATCTCTAGATTCAAAACCAGTGTCATCTTTATTTAACATTTCATGAAATTAAGCTCTATTTTGTTGTGAACAGTTTCCAGATCAGACCACCCAGATAAGGTGGAATGTGCAGTTCTGTTTGACAATTCCTCCTAGTGCTCCACCAATTGCTCCACCAGGAACACCTGCAGTAGTGCTGAAATCCAAAATGCTGTTCTTTGTAAGTAGAGCTACCATGTTTATTTTGCATTTATTGCAGTCCATGGTCATGAAATTGTAACTTATTAACTGTGAGAGACTGTTAGGATCGGTGGCACAATAATGTGAATATTAAACAAAGTGCGTTGTGTCTTTCATAATCTAGGATGATGGTACCAACAGTAGAGGGAATATAAGCATGTTAGATGGGTGTGTTGATGACTAAGGGACATTGTCTTATCCCAAACTTCAAATATCAATGTACCTAGAGGAGTTCTTTATTTATTCTTCTGCCATTGCTGATTCTACTGTCATTTGAGACTCGCCTTCAAACTGGCCTTGTGTCATAGCTCAATGTACCTCAGCTGTTACCGTCTATGGCCAAAGTTTCCTGAGTTGGCAACTAATTTTGCATTGCTTCAAATGAATCTTTGGTGTGTCCTTGAAATGCTTTTGTTGTCTGCCATGCTCTCTTCTACCATCTGCCAGTTCTACACAAATCAGTTGGTTTGGCAAACATACACCATCCATCCTAACTCATCTAGCTCAACAGAGCTGATCACTGAATATCATGGCTTCAATGCTGATGCCGGTTCAGTTAGCAGTTTCTAGTCCTTCATTGTTAGTGACACCATCCTGCCGCCTAATACGAAATGAGGTACACGGGTGTCTTTGGTGAAAGCTTTCTTTTGACCTGTTGAATGTACTTTATGTAAAGTGTCAATATTTCACATCCAGAAAGGAGATTTTCCTTCAGTTTAGTGCCTGCCTTGATACTGCATGCTGATTTCATTCTTTGTGCATATGCATTTGTACAACACAAAAACAGGCCATTTGGTCCAAGTGATTCATGCCAGTGTTTATGCTCCACATAAGACTACCAAAAGTAGTGTTTGCTCTCTATATGCAAGTCATGAATTCCTTATTATTCTTTGCGCCAACAGATAATACACTTCCAAGAAAGGTGAACTCATTGACCACGTGCTATTTGGCTACCAATAGTGCTTGATGATATAACCTATAACTTTCTAAGAGCTGGTTGATGCATTACTTCAGTATTCAGGCGAAAGTACCCATGTAACTGTCAGCAAAATCTGCAAGTCTCTTCATCAGCACATGGTCCACTTTGCAATACGCTGTCATTAACAAGCAGAATTTCATGTACAATTTGTTTAGAGACTGTCGTCAATACTCAGTCTTGATAGATCAGACATTTACACTATTGCATATATTTATATCCAAAATCCAACTTTAAGGTCCCAGCTGTTTCATCTAGTGGAGCAGCAGAAGAATTAATAAAACAAGGCCTCATGCATATCTACAACATTGAGTTTGACCGCTTTAGATTGTGGTGACATCCTGACGCACTCCTGCATCACACTCAACTTTCCTTCCCATGCACCTTCCCTTGCAATCCCAGAAGGTCCAACACCTGTTCTTTACCTCCTCCCTCCTCACCATTCAAGGCCCCAAGCAGTGTTTCACTTGCACATCCTTCAATTTGGTCTATTGTATTCCCTGCTCCCAATGGAGTCGTCTCTACGTGGGGAGACTAGGTGACAGCTTTGAGAAACATCGTCACTCAGTCTGCATGCATGACCCCAACCTTCTTGTTGCTTGCCATTTTAACTCTGTATCTTGATCTCATGTCCACATGTCCGTCCTTGGCCTGCTGCAGTGCTCCAGTGAAGCTGGAGGAGCAGCATCTCCGCTTCCGGTTTGGCACATTGCAGCCCTCGGGACAACATTGAGTTCAACAGTTGTTGATTGTGATCTTTCTCCTGCATCTTAAACCCCCTCTTTTTAAATACCGCCCACACACACACACACACACATCAGGCGGCATCTGTCTTTTGTTCTTAAAGTTGCTACTTTATGTTGCAAATTCTCTCTGCTGCACTGTAATATATAACTCAGTCTCCCTCCTTTCAGTTCTAAGAAAGAGCCAAACGGACTTGAAACATTAACTCTGCTTTGTCTCGTTACAGATGCTGTCAGACCCGCTGAGTTTTTCCAGCATTCCAGTATCCGCGGTATTTTGCTAATTTCCCTGTGCAATACTGGAAACGGTTTACAAATTAAATTATGAGCATGGCACAGATTATATAAAACCAAAAGGAAGAAAATTGTTCTGGAACTGGATGTTGAAGTCTGTATTTGCTAAACCAAATTTAAGATTTTCCTTTTTATTTTTATTTTGTGCTGTTCACCCAACCCTCAACATTCCAAAAGCTGCAACTCACTCAGCGACTAACAGTTCCACAAGAACCGATCAGCATAATTGTGCCAATTGTTTATGACATGGCAACAGGAGCTACACAGCAAGCTGATATTCCAAGACCGCAGAACACATCAGGAGCAGCTGCCTCAATGGTTAGCAACATCTTGAGGAGGTTTTCAGAAGTGCACCAGCCACCGCAGGGTAAACTAAAACTTGTTCATTTTCAGGATGTCTGTCTATCATCATTATATTATTTATTACAAATGCAAAAAAAAAAAAAGCCATGATAAGTTTAACTGTGTAGCAACACTGAAGAATGTTTGGGTTCAAAATTTAGATATTTTGTGTAAACTTAGGCATGTTTCCAGTATCTATGTTGCTGCTTTTTAAGATTCCATATATAATCTTCTTTTAATAATCATTATTGTCACAAGTCGGCTTACGTTAACACTGCAATGAAGTTACTGTGAAAATCCTCTAGTCGCCACATTCCAGCTCCTGTTCGGGTAAACAAAGGGAGAATTCAGAATGTCCAAATGACCTAACAGCACGTCTTTCGGGACTTGTGGGAAGAAACCGGAGAACCCAGAGGAAACCCACGCAGACACGGGGAGAACGTGCAGACTCCACACAGTGACTCAAGCCGGGAATCAAACCTGGGACCCTGGAGCTGTGAAGCAACAGTGCTACCCACTCTGCTACCGTGCTGCGCTTTTGCCCAAGTAATAGTCAATCTTGTGTAAGAGACGAGCCCCACCTGATTTTTGACCCAAAAATCAACTCTCTTCCTACTTTCAACCCGCTTGTCACTGAAATCAAACTCTCCCTTGTGCAAACCTTCTCATTCAAAGGCAACTGATCAGCTACTCATGTCTGCTCAGAATAATAAAAATACGTTTTGCCTCCTTTTGTGTTAGTTCTGGTGGCAGGGTTGTCGGGAATAGTCTCTAACCTGGCAGAGCTGCAATCAGCTGTAAATAGCTTGGTAGCAAGATGATGGGAGAGGGTGGATTTCAACCCTTGTGTAAGTCGACCCCCTACATTTTGCCTAAAAATTGGTCTCAAAAACCTGACTTTTACATGATTATATGTGGTATTCACCTTTCACCTCATCCTCTGCTGGCTGTTAAGGTCTGATTTGAAATCAGATTGTTAAATTTCAGGTGGGCATGACCCCATAGCATATATTAACCCTAATTTAGCACTAGTTGGCAAGTCAAATTAGAGCCTCTATGGCAGATGGCCACAGCATGCCACATTTGAGAAATGGCAGAAAATATTGCCTGCTGGCCCAGTAGTCAGCACTGCTGCCTCACAGCGCCAGGGACCCAGTTTCAATTACGGCCTTGGGCGATTCTGAAGTTTGTACTTTCTCCGTGTGTCTGCGTGGGAGTCTTCCGGGTGCCCCGATTTCCTCCCACAGCCCAAAGATATACACGTTAGCGAGGGTTACAGGGATAGGGCAGGGGTGTGACCCTGAGTGGGGTGCTCTTTTGGAGTGTTGTTGCAGACTCGATTGGTCAAAAGGCCTTCTTCTTCACCATAGGGATTTTGGGTTCTATGATGTAGAGTGCACTTTTGTGAAGATTAGATGCTATACCTGAGCTGAGAGCATTTGCTGACACTGGTTCACTGATTTGTATAATGGCCTCTCTAGAAGCACTAATATATCTTTCAAAATGTAGTGCATATTAATTAACAGTTGGTTTTAAATTTAACAGTTCCTCACCTGGACTTTACCAATGACCATTAAGTTAAATGAGGTTAGGGCAGCATGGTGGCACAGTGGTTAGCATTGCTGCCTCACGGCGCCAGGTTCGATCCCGGCTCTGGGTCACTGTCCGTGTGGAGTTTGCACATTCTCCTGTGTTTGCGTGGGTTTCGCCCCAACAACCCAAAAGATGTGCAGGGTAGGTGGATTGGTCACGCTAAATTGCCCCTTAATTGGAAAAAAATGAATTGGGTACTATGAAGTTATTTTAAAAACAAGTTAAATGAAGAATTCATATTTGGGTGTCTAATTGGAGCCCGGTGCTTTGTTGCTTCACATTTCTGAAACAGCCATTTTCTTTTGTTTTCCTGTTTCCTTCAGGTTTGTATCATTTTTTTTTTCTTTAAAATTAGAGTAGCCAATTATATTTTTTTCCAATTAAGGGGCAATTTAGTATGGTCAGTGCAGGGTATCCACCTACCCTGCACACCTTTTTGGGTTGTGGGGGGTTAGACCCACGCAGACACTGGGAGAATGCATGTTTATATCATAAATAAAACCTTGTCCTTCATTATAATGCAGTAATCATAACTGGTATGTTAAAGAGCACATTTCACCGAACAGAGCATGTTCATTATTACTTATTGGATTGTAGTAGTCACTTGCCCCCTTTTGTGCATTTTCTAATATTAACAATGTTACTTTTTCAGGTGACTGCACAATCTATGCAGCAGTGAGGGAATTGATGGCAAACCTAACACTGCCCCCTGGGGGTCGACAGTAATGCACTACAGCCTGCCTTAGGAGTCCTTCAAGTGAAGAAGAAAGGATTGAGTACAACATAATTAGGTGGACAGTGTGTGATGCAAAACAAAATCAAGGATTATCAAAATCATGCTCCAACATGACTTGAGAGCATGATATAATTTATTCTTCAGGGATGAACTTCTTCCATCAAAAGATACATTCATGACTTTGTTTACCTGCTGTTATATGGTGTATTTTATAAACTGCATTTCAAGGAAAATATAAATCGGAAAGATTCCTGTTTGGTTAAGTTAGATTTAACCATTCTGTAATATTTACAAGGAGAAGATCATTAGGTTATGACAATGAGAAGAATATTTTTTAGAAAATGCAAATCTGTCAATTTTCACATGTTCTGGCAAAATAGCTTGAGTTCTATTCATTCTCAAACTTATTTGTTACCTTGGTTGTTGTAAAGTAAATTGTGAAACTTTAAAGTACTGGAGCTGTATTTTTAATATGACTGCTTTAAATCTTTACAGAAAAGTTGAGTTCTTTGGTCATATTGCCTTAGAAACCATATTTAATAAACAAGCAGATAAAACCACCATCCCATGAAACACCTTATTCATACAACATTGATAATGTGTACACCTGGGTGCAGCAGCAAACGTTTGGTTGTACAATTGCACTAGGTTTTTGTCTCGCCCCTCATTGAATTTTCTGAAATGCTTAAATAATTCGGTAAGTATTTCTATTATTTTTATCTACTTTTTATTGCTACCTTGTTTAACAGTAATTTTGACAATACAACTTCAAAATAGTTTCTTTATTTTGATGGGGTGATAGTCAGAAGGCTGCACATCAACAGAATTTGTTTTAATTTTAAAGTCATACTTTGGCTGTTTAGTGATGAGTTTAATATAATTATAATTATTGAAGTTATATTAAAAAGCTGTTTCATATTGTCTCTCATAGGTGACTCAGAATTGCCTGGTGTTCATTGTGGTATCTGTTATCTTGAGCAACAAGTTTACTTGCCCTCTCCTTCATTCTCTGCATGCTTTCTTCGCTCTACGCCTGATCCACTATATCTCGCTTTTCCAACCCCTGTCATGTGCTGCATTCCTTTCTGTTCCTCCCCTTTTACTGTCCTCCTTTCATCATAAGAATTAGGAGCAGGAGTAGGCCATCTGGCCCTTCGAGCCTGCTCCGCCATTCAATGAGATCATGGCTTATCTTTTGCGGACTCAGCTCCATTTGCCTGCCTGAACACCATAATCCTTTATTCTTCAAAAAACTATGTCTTTATCTTAAAAACATTTAATGAAGGAGCCTCAACTGCTTCACTGGGCAAGGAATTCCAGTAATTCACAATCCTTTGGGTGAAGAAGTTCCTCCGAAGTTCAGTCCTAAATCTGCTTTCCCTTATTTTGAGGCTTTGCCCCCTAGTTCTGCTTTCACCCACCAGTGGAAAAACTTGCCCGCATCTATCCCCTTCATAATTTTATATGTTTCTACAAGATCTCCCCCACATCCTTCTAAATTCCAACAAGTACAGTCCCAGTCTACTCAACTTCTCCTCTTAATCCAACCCTCTCAACTCTGGGATTAACCTAGTGAATCTCCTCTGCACACCCTCCAGCGCCAGTACGTCCTTTCTCGGGTAAGGAGACCAAAACTGAACTACTCCAGGTATGGCCTCACTAACACCTTTTGCAGTTGCATCATAACCTCCCTAGTCTTAAATTCCATCCCTCTAGCAATGAAGGACAAACCTCCATTCGCGTTCTTAATCACCTTTTTTTTTTTGTTTCCCTACTTCAATCCATCAGTAGTCCTCAGACAACCTTCGCCTCCAGATTATCCAGGCTTGAGTCGTCTTGAACAAACTCACCTGTACACTCATTGCCCTCTCTTTGCACTCTCGGCCCATTGTGGCATCTTCTGCTGCCTTGAGCAACAATCTTAATTCTCCTAACTTCTGAGTCCTTTCTTTGCTCCTTCCACCGCCTGCTTATTGGAGTTAACATCTCCAACCTCCTTTTAGCTGACATGCAAGATGTTGGCTACAGGAGCCCACGCTTCCCTGTGGAGCATCAACTTGTTAGAGTTCCTGGTGATCTATTATCTTACTATGGATAATTGTTTTTTAATTTAGAGTACCCAATTCTTTTTGTTTTCCAAATTAAGGGGCAATTTACATAGCCAATTCACCTAGCCTGCACATCTTTTTTGGGTTGTGGGGTGAGACCCACGCGGACACTGGAAGAATGTGCAAACTCCACACGCACAGTGACCTGGGGCCGGGATCGAACCCGAGTCCTCGGTGCCGTGAAGCAGCAGTGCTAACCACTGGGCTGCCGTGCCACCCCAATACGGATAATTGTATTGACACACTGCCTTTGGCAGAAATCATATTTACGGTTGATGCCACTTTTCTCCATCACTGAAAGTAATTCCTTGACTGAACTTAATATATGTTTCCATACACTTTGGTACCAAACTGAAATTTGCATTTCTATAGCATACAACACTTGTAGAAAGACATTCCTGACTTTCCAAAGCAATGTGTTCAGAGTACATACCACGGACTAGATTTAAAGTGAAAACGTGGTTGGGATCGGAGAAGCACAATTGAAGATAACCGAAAGACTTCCGGTGTGGTATGTAATGGAGCTGTCGCACATGTGGGAACTTCGGCCGGAGATCACTGTTTAGGCCTGTTTCACACAGTCGCAATGGAAATTGGACGCAAAATGTTTTAAATCCAGATGGTGTAAGTATCCCAAAAGGGGATGGCCGATCGGTACTGAACCAGGCAACAAAAGAAGAAACGACTTCAAAAGTGAAGTCTGAACAAATTGCAGCAGGCCATCGAATGTTTAGCTGACTCGGCTAAATCGCTGGCTTTTAATCAGGCCAGCAGCACGGTTCAATTCCCGTACCAGCCTCCCCGGACAGGCGCCGGAATGTGGCGACTAGGGGCTTTTCACAGTAACTTCATTGAAGCCTACTCGTGACAATAAACGATTTTCATTTCATGTGATGTCACTTGGACATCAGGTGCGGTGGCATGGAGGAGCACCCGCATCTTGGGTGGCTCGCGCGCAGGCTCCTTGGCACTTTGGGCTTATCTGCCTGATTGAAGGGAAACTACCAAAAATTGGAGGTCCTCAGCAGAAAAAAAACAGCCTTGGAATTGGGGGCCGAAGATTGTGGCGAGGGAGCAGAGATGCCAAGTGTGGCTCGGGCAAGTTCAAGCAGGGCCCAAGCCGGGTCAGTGCTGATCTCAGATCCAGGAACCAGACCAGGAACACCATGTTCACCAACCTCCCTCTGAGAGAGATAAGGAAAGTAAAGTAAACTAAAGAAAAAGTGGGGGGGAAAGAGAGAAGAGCAAGGAAAATAACTGTTCCTTGGTGTGCGTAAAAGAAAAGCTGACTTCCCAGTACTGGTGATGGTGATGTTTTGAGCAGAAGCACATCAGGTGGCTCCCCTCCGAGCCCAGGACAGGAAAAAAAGGCACTTTCAGTTGAATTGCACAAATTTCAACGGGGGAAAAAAAAATCCCTCAACAGAAAAATGAGGGCAACCAAGAAAAGATGCCAGCAAATGGGAGCTCGGGGTGCCGAAGAGACGGCAAAACCGGGGAAAGAGCCACGACCAGCAGGCAGACAAGACTACAGACACACGAGGCAAAGGGACCCCAGCCACCCAGGAGAGAGAATGGCCAGCGACCCGAGCATCACGGCCCCTCCCCCCACCACACCACCAACTAAAGGTGGATGGAAGAGCTTTGTGATGGAGAAGCTGACTGCCATGTAGGAGGCAATCATGATAGAAATCCAGTTGGCGGTCAAGGAGCCGATAGGCAGAGGCGATGGCCACCATGCAGAAGGCAATCGATGGGCTGGGGAAGAAAGTGGTGACTCGGGAGAGGACGATCCTATGGGCTGGTGAGCAGCCGAGGGCGATTATCGCAACGCTCCACCGATTTCAGGACCATAAGAGGATCCTGCAGTGGGCATGCCAGACGAAAGCGAGCACCTGGGAAGGACACAAAATCAGAATCTAGACACTGGGGCAGATCTAGCAAAACGCAAGGCCGGGTTTAACCAGGCGAAATCGTCCCTGTACAAGAACAGGGTACATTTTCGGTACGCTGTTCCCAGCTTGAGTCACGTACCAAAAAAAAGAACACTTCTTTAACTCCCCAGAGGAAGCAAATGAATTTGTCAGAGCCAACTGCTGCGACAAGGGACAGACACCGCAACAATGAGAGTTTTACAGGGCAAGGCTGAGAGAGCAAAAGACTCATTGGACAGTGAGCATGTTTGCGCGGGGACTGCACTGCCTCGTTCCAACCATTAAGTGAAGACTGGGTCATAGAAAGAAGCAAGTACTGGGAAGGCAGAAAGAAGCAAGTACTGGGGAAGGCAGGCAAGGGTTTAAAGAGGGAAACGATTTGTCAGTGGGCACAAGGGAGGGGCTAGACCAGCCCTGGGAGGGGCCACCACCTAACAGACACAGCTAGCATGGGAAGACAGAAAGCAAGGGGGACCACGACGCACCTCCCGGCAGGGAGGGAGCGCCTGGTTTTTGGGGGGGGGGGGTGGGGAAGGAGAAAGGGAAAGCAGAGGAGGGAATGGGCGACGCAGAGATGGGGGGAAGGAACACAAAAGGAACAGAGCAGGAAAAAAGTTGGATTTCTACCGCCTTCAAGTGGGGAACAGGCTGAAGAAACAAGATGGCGCCACAAGCAACCACCTTGGAGGGTCGCAAAACAAAGGGAAACCCTGGAGTTCAGGGGTGCACCCATGTGGCGCGTACACAGTTGGCGGCCACTTTGGGTGCCCCCTGGATAAAGGGAAACCCCGGAGCACAGGGTCCCGGTCTCATGGCGAGAATGATGACCGTAGTCATTTTGGACAGCCCCCTAATAAAGGGAAACCCCGGAGTGTAGGGGCACATCCACCAGGTAAGTATGGTTGATCCCGCAGGACTGGGGGGGACAAAACCCCGCACCAGGATCGTCACCTGAAATGTTAGGGGACTTGACGGCGTGGTGAAAAGATCTGGAGTGTTCGCCCACATAAGAAGCCTGAAAGCCGACAGTCTTCCTGCAGGAAACACAGGGAGAAGGACAGACTGCGGGTAAGAAAAAGCTGGGTGGGGCAGGCGTACCATTCATGCTACGGGACAAGAGCTGGGGCAGTAGCCATATTGATCAGTAAGAGGTTCTGTGACAAGGACCGTTACGGACCAAGAGCGACGTATGTCATGGTCAGTGGTATCCTCGACTGGGCACTGGTAAATGTGTACATGCCCAACCGGGACGACACAGGCTTCATAAAAAGGACCATGGCAGAAATCTCCGACATTGACACGTGCCGACTGATCATGGAGCGGGGGGGGGGGGGGGGGAGACGTGACTTCAACTGTGTACAGGACCCACTGACAGACCAATCGAACCCCAGATCGGGGAAAAGAACAGGCATGGCTAGCGAACTGGGAACATTCATCGAGCAGATGGGGGCGGTAGACCCATGGCAGTTCCGACACCCGGTGAGAGAGAATTGTCATTCTTTTTGCCAGTCCACAAGGCATACTCGAGGATAGACTTCTTTGCACAGTAAGAAGTCTTACAACACCAGGTTAAAGTCCAACAGGTTTGATTCAAACACGAGCTTTCGGAGCACAGCTCCTTCCTCAGGTGAATGTTCACCTGAGGAACATGAGGAACCTGAGGAAGGAGCCGCGCTCCGAAAGCTCGTGTTTGAATCAAACCTGTTGGACTTTAACCTGGTGTTGTAAGACTTCTTACTGTGCTCACCCCAGGCCAACGCCGGCATCTCCACATCAAGACTTCTTTGCAGTAGGGAAAGTGGTGCTTCCAGGAATAGTAAGAGCGGAATATTCCACGATAGTTATCTCCGACCATGCTCCACATTAGGTGGGTATCAGGTTGGAGACGGGCCGTACCCAGCACCCCATGTGGAGGTTGGACCTACTAGCCAATAACGTCTTCTGACAAAAAAATAGCCATTGGCCGGTATGTTACAAATAACCGGGGAAGTCTCAACTTCCACGTTCTGGGGGCACTGAAGGTGGTGGTTAGGGTAGAAGTTGTAGTCTAGAAGGCACGAAGAGATAGGGAAGAAAGGGTGGCCAGGTAAAAACTGATCGACTCCATGCTGGAGGTCGACAGAAAATATTCCAAAGCCCCGACCGTAGAGCTTCTGGTGGAGAGGAAAAAGCAGAAGCAGACTGGTAATGGAGCAAAATGAGGTCAACCAATCTTTTACAAAGGGCTGTATACCAGCCCCCCCCCCCCCCCCCCGGACGGGGATGCGGCGATTAAATGGTTCCTAGATGGACTAGACATGCCAGTTGGGGGGAGCTGGAAGCACCAATAGAACTGCGAGAGATCATGGCGAGTATCAGCTTCATGCAGGTGGGGAAGGTGCCGGGAACGGACTTCTATAAGAAATTTGTCCCACACCTACGGGAGAGCCAAAGGATCCCTAAGTCGACACTGCGAAGGAGGAAAAACATGGGCTGCCTAGCCCTACCAAATCTACAGTAGTACCATTGGGCGGCCACAGTCAAGAGTGTGAGGGGACGGATACGAGAACTGAACATGGAACGGGTGAGGCTTGAGGAGTCCTGCAAGGGAACGACCTCTAAACCCACCTCCCCCCCCCCCCCCCCCTCAAAGTACACATCCAGCCCACGTGGCTAGCACTGTGGCTTCACAGCGCCAGGGTCCCAGGTTCGATTCCCCGCTCGGTCACTGTCTGGGCGGAGTCTGCACGTTCTCCCCGTGTCTGCGGGGATTTCCTCCGGGTGTTCCGGTTTCCTCCCACAGTCCAAAGACGTGCAGGTTTGGTGGATTGGCCATGCTAAATGGCCATGCTAAATCGCCCTTAGTGTCCAAAAAGGTTAGGAGGGGTTATTGGGTTATGGGGATAGGGTGGAAGTGAGGGCTGAAGAAGGGTGAGGGTACAGAAGCGATTTACCAGGATGTTGCCTGGTATGGAGGGCATTAACTATGAGGAGCGGTTGAATAAACTCGGTTTGTTCTCATTGGAACGACGGAGGTTATGGGGTGACCTGATAGCGGTCTACAAAATTATGAGGGGCATAGTGGATAGTCAGAGGCTTTTCCCCAGGGTAGAGAGGTCAATTACTAGGGGAGCATAGGTTTAAGGGGCATGGTTTAGAACATAGAACAGTACAGCACAGAACAGGCCCTTCGGCCCTCGATGTTGTGCCGAGCAATGATCACCCTACTTAAACCCACGTAACCCGTATACCCGTAACCCAACAATCCCCCCATTAACCTTACACTACGGGCAATTTAGCATGGCCAATCCACCTAACCCACACATCTTTGGACTGTGGGAGGAAACCGGAGCACCCGGAGGAAACCCACGCACACACGGGGAGGACGTGCAGACTCCACACAGACAGTGACCCAGCCGGGAATCGAACCTGGGACCCTGGAGCTGTGAAGCATTGATGCTAACCACCATGCTACCGTGAGGCCCCTACCTTAGAAGAGATGTACAAGGCAAGTTTTTTACACAGAGGGTAGTGGGTGCCTGGAACCCGCTGCCGGAGGAGGTGGTGGAAGCAGGGACGATAATGACATTTAAGGGGCATCTTGACAAATACATGAATAGGTTGGGAATAGAGGGATAAGGACCCAGGAAGTATAGAAGATTTTAGTTTAGTCAGGCAGCATAGTCGGCACGGGCTTGGAGGGCCGAAGGGCCTGTTCCTGTGCTGTACTTTTCTTTGGTCTTTGTTCTTATTAGTCTTGTTTCAAAAAAAATCTTGAAAACGTTGCACCTTGTGTGAGGTGTCACTGGGGTTTTAATGGTGTACTAATTCATAATTACTACTGAACAATTACTGTCCCTGAAAAACGATTATTTTGGCATGTCAATTCCTCCATTATGGTAAAAATTCACTGCTAAAATATGTTTTATTTCATTTGTGATATTTCAGCTTCCACTGGGTTCTATGTGTATGTCTCAAACATTTATTTTGCTCTGTAAATTTTTTAGGCTAAAAGTGTAAAGTTCAGTTTGTTTTATTTCCTGGTTTGCCGTCTTAGAATACTTCAGTGTGATTGACAGTTTAATCTGCTTTATGACATTACCTGGAGATCCTGCGGACATGGTGCCAGGTTCAAACTGACACCAAAAAAAGGGAAACTCCACACCATAGTGTTGCTGCTGACTTGAAATCAGCCATTGTTTACATTCTGGATGAAAATTTAAATCTTGTGAAGAATACAATTAGAACTTGTCATAGGTAAATATCTTGAAATGGATTGTTTCAACATCTAAACGTTCTTTAATTAAATGGCTGTTTGCGAAGTGGTTTTGTTGTATACTTTCCTCTTTCCCCAAAGAATTACTTCCATAAATCTTCCGCATGTCACAGAGAAAATCTGGCAACAGTTTTTCAAGGAAATCTTGTATAAATGAAGGAATTATTTATTCCATTTTAAAAACTGCTCATTTTAAAGCCATTTTCAGAACAAAACTATATATACGGTTATGATTACTTTATTGAAGTACAGCAGATAAATTCTAAGATTTGGGGGGAAAACTGACCAATTTACTCTTCATCAGAAAACAGTTATTTATTGTGTGCTCTGATTTCATGGTCAACAGCATCAGTGCTGACCTTGAAAGCTGGCCACATAGATCTAACAACCTCTGGTGTGGATTTTACCTTTCCTGACATCAGTTTTAATCTGTTGTCATACGCTGAAGAACCGTCATTTCCAATTGTAATACCATTTGTTTCCAGCCTTGGCAGGAGGTTCCAAATTTGAATAGGTGCTAATGTTAAAGCAAAAGCTATTCTTGAATGTTGATGTTTTCATTTGAATTTCATTTTTTAAATCACTTTTTTTTTAAGTATCCATATTTATTTGTATGATTATTTCTTTTGGTGTACCTCAATTTTAAAATAAATACATGTGTTTAATTTTCTAGCTTATTATTTGTGTGATTGTTTGAATTGTGAATATTATCTGAATGAGTTTTGAGAAACCGAGTAGTCAAAACAAGTTTGGGAAAACATGCTTATTCAGAAGGTGTTGAATAAAATCAGACAAAAAATACCATGTAATATTCAATCACTTCAATGTTCTTTGACATCATATTTTTCGAACAATCTAGCTTCAGCATAGTGGATGAAATGCTTTGACTTTGTTTTAGAAAAAGAGTTTTAAAAACAGACTAGGAAGTCAAAAGGGCCCTGCAGAGATGGGACACACCCCCACTCACTGGCAGGGAGAGTGCAGACAATCAAAATTAACCTACTGCCCAGGTTCTGCTTCCTGTTAGATGATTAGAACTCTAAGATAAACGAGAGACTCAAATTTTCTTTCCGTCTGGTTGTGGAAGTCTCCCACCTTCCTGTAATTGAGAAGCCTCATCATTGTATTCGCTGGAGTTCAGGAGAACGAGGGTGAATCACATAGAAACCTACAACATTCTTACAGGACTACACAGGGTAGATGCAGGAAGGATGTTCCTGATGATGGGGGTGTCCAGAACCAGGGGTCACAGTCTGAGGATATGTGGTAGACCTTTTAGGACTGAGATGAGGAGAAATGTCTTCCAGAAAGTTGTTGGTCTGTGGAATTCAAATACCACTGAAAGCAGTTGAAGCCAAAACACTGTTTTTGAGAAGCAGTTAGATATAGACTTGGGGCAATGGGGATTGAAGGATATGGGGAAAGGGAGGATCAGGCTATTGAGTTGGATGATCAGCCATGAACATAATGAATGGCAGAGCACACTTGAAGGGCTGAATGTCCTCCTTCTATTTCTATCTTTTAAGTATCACATCTACTGGAATTATTGGAACCGAATTCCTTTTTTAATAAATGTTGCATTCAATTTAGGTCAAAAGTGAATTCCCACTACCAGAGGGCCTGGTACAGGGCAAATATAGTAAAGCTCTTCTTCTATCACTGTGCCTCAATCCTAATTGAAGAATGAAGAAGGAGGCCATTTGGCCCATTGAGTCTGTACCGACCCTCTGAAAGAGCACCCTACATAGGCTACTCCCCTGCAACCCCACCTAACCTTTGACCACTGAGGGGCAATTTCACAGTCAATCCATCTAACCTGCACATCTTTGGACTGGGAGGGGGCGGCATGGTAGTTAGTACTGCTGCCTCACGGTGCTGAGGATCTGGATTCGATCTCGGCCCCAGTCACTGTCTGCATGGAGTTTGCACGTTCTTGTGTCTGCGTGAGTTTCACCCCCACAACCAGAAGATAGGCAGGGTAGATGGATTGGCCACAGTAAATTGCCCCTTAATTGGAAAAAAATAATCTGGTACTAATTTTTAAAAAATCTTTGGACCGTGGGAAGAAACTGGAGCATCCAGAGGAAGCCCACGCAGACACAGGGAGAATATGCAAACTCCACACAGTCACCCATGGTCACTGTGAGGCAGCAGTGCTAAAGTTTTGGCTGTTTCCCCACATTGTCTTGTCTCGACGATGACAGTTCTAAAATCAAAGACCTTTGTGACACAAAATCGGTTATTTTTTTATTGATGGACTAATATGCATACGTTAAGGCAAATTTCATATTGGAGAATACATTGGTGCTGCATCGCTATAAATCTATGACTAAGAGGATGCAATCAATGTGTAAAACTAAGCAGGCGGGGACTCTCTTTTTTTCTGGCAAGGAGGAAATCTGAAGGTTTAGAAAGTTATTCGGGGATTTTGTAGGATAGATTTGGAAAAACTCCACTTGAGTCCAAAACAACAGAGCATAAATATACAATAGCAATTCATGAATCAAACAAAGAATTTAGAAGTGTTTTATTCTTCCTGGAACTTGCTGCCACCTGCAGTGTTTGAGGCAGATTTATTGTTACATTTCAGATCACAAAATTATAATATGGGAGTAAAGGTGTTGATTAGTTGGCAAGTTGACTGATGGCCAAGACATTGCTCTGGAGAGATGAATATGGAACCATAGGCTCCCCATGCTTCTGGGTAACTTTTTTTTTTAATAAAGTGCACGGCTTGAACATATTCCTTTGTTTGCAGAGTTCAGGTCCCTGCTTGTGAATGTATGTCGCTTGCAGCAAACTCATAAGCCACCTGACAAGCTCAACCAATTACCTGAAATTGGCTGTTCTTGTAACAATTGGTACACACAGGATTGTTCAACTTAATCACAGAATCATATCTAACAGCAGATGTTGTGAGTTATACAAGCACATGGCTGGGTGAGTACAGTCTGTACCGTCCGCTTATTACAAACAACCGAAGGAACACTCTGTATGATTTGATCAACAAATCACTCCTTTTGTGCTGTAAAAGGTGATGATTCTATTCTCGTACGCACAAATACTGGTTAAGACTATTGTTTGTGATATAACGAGAGGTTGAGTAGACTGGGACTGCACTCATTGGAATTTAGAAGGATGCTGGGGGATCTTATAGAAACATAAAATTATGAAGGGAATAGATAGGATAGATGTGGGCAGGTGGTTTCTACTGGCAGGTGAAAGCAGAACCTGGGGGCATAGCCTCAAAATAAGGGGAAGCAGATTTAGGACGGAGCTCAGGAGGAACTTCTTCACCCAAAGGGTTGTGAATCTATGGAATTCCCTGCCCAGTGAAGCAGTTTAGGCTCCTTCATTGAATGTTTTCAAGATAAAGATAGATAGTTTTTTGAAGAAAAAAGGGTTATGGTGTTCGGGCAGGAAAGTGGAGCTGAGTCCACAAAAGATCAGCCATGATCTCATTGAATGGAGGAGCAGGCTCGAAGGGGCAGCTGGCCTATTCCTGGTTCTTATAACAAGATTATTTCTTCCAAGTGTACCTTGCCCCAAAAGCTTGATTTTTCATTCTTAGTCACTTAGTTCCCATTCACCATTACAGGCTGTTTCAGCTCTTGAACAGCTTTGATATGTGAGGCACTCTCAATTACAACATGAGAGCGAGGTCGGTAATCAAAGGCTTTAATATGCAGTGAACAGGACAGCATTCGAGAGAAGTGTGCTCGCCACATGGAGCCTTATCCTATATACTGTTTCCTGGGGGCGTAGCCAGAGGCAGAGTCCCCCAGGGTTCCAAGCCTCTTAAAGGTCAGGTACCGTTTACGGCAGTTATTAATACCGTTCATCACAATATGCTTGGACACTATCCACCACCAGCCTCATATCTATATCATCTACCATCTTGCAGCGGCAACCATTTAAAAAAAATTAAAGTTCCAAATTTAGCCAGCACTAAGTGAATAAGTGTGAGCAACATAAGTAGCAGAAAGAACAAGAATAAAATATCACAGAAAAATTCAAAGATGGAAAGATGCTAGTTGTGATTAGATGTGTTCCTGGAGGTTTCAGCGCATGACTTGCCCACGCTCCAGTCAGCCAACCAACAAATCCACCCTTTGACACACTGCCATCTTGTGCCAACTAGAAATCAAAAAGACTCATTCACCAATTCAATGATGCTGACTGGTGGCCAAACAACACCCTCCCATTACAATTTTCAATATCTTTTGTAGTTAGTAAAGAAAATGACAAGAAAAAAAAGTCACGATGATTTTTTTCCCCCCCAAGATTCCACACACAAGTTGACCTTCAAATCCTGGAGACTCCAGCCCAATCGCAGAGAGCTGGCAACCTATATCAACAGGAGAGGAGAAAGGGTGGTGCAGTGGTTAGCACTGCTGCCTCATGGCACAGAGGGCACAGGTTCAATCCCAGCCCCGGGTCACTGTCTGTGTGGCGTTTGCACATTCTCCCCATGTCTGCGTGGATGTCACCCACCCACCCAAACATGTGCAGGGTAGGTGGATTAGCCACAAAAAACTGCCCTAATTGGAAAAAAAAATTGGATACTCGAAATTTATATTAAAAAGGAAAATAAGGGAAGAGAGAAAATGGGCGTTCCCCCGATTGTCCAAAAGGAGCCAAATTCTGATTTGTGATTCAGCTGTTGGAATATTTTTGTCGCCTTGAGGGTCGGCGCGGTGAATTCTATGGTGTCGAATCAGCGGGCTGTTTAAAGGTCTGGTGTGCTCCAAATCCAGCCTTCCCCAATCTTACTTCCGCACTTTGTGTCCAGTTGGCAGGCTGGAGCGCGGGGCAGCATCCAGATGTGACTGGGACAAGGTTCCAAAGGCCAGCTGCGCACAGTTTGAACGTGTTTGGCAGCGGCATCCGCGTCAGCAACAATGCAATCGGAGCTGAGTATTCGCCTCAATGACGAAGGCTACAAAAACTGGATCAAGGCTGGCTTCTGCCTGCAGAAAATCAGAGACTGCCTACTCCGTTTCGTCAACACAGAAATGGAGAAGTTTCACCAGTTCCTCCTTCGAACCAACTCGGTGCTACAACGAGAGAGCTGCAAATATTTTTGCAGACCTGCAGGAACAAATGTAAGTCGGGATCGTGCGCACATCTTTACACTGACAATGGGGAAGGAGCAGGAACTGAACTGTGGTATCCTTTTGTAACTCCGTTACCCCTCTTCCTTTCGTGCCCTGCCAGGTGGTTTCATTCCTCACAAGGATTTAAATAATTCACTGTTGGGTTCAGAGATTGATGGTAACCAGCTGCATCTGTTATTGTCCCGTGCTGTCTGCTGGTGGGTGGGAATATACAACTGCAAATTGTCAGCATCCCCTCCCTCAGATTGTGGAGATTAAGCTGCCACTATGTGTGTGTGCTCAATATTCTGAGTCAATCATAGACATCCTGTCGCAAAGTTGCCTTTTTACGACAGGGTGAGAGTTGCTTCAAAATTAAACGGAAGCTGAATTATAGAAGTACAGTTTTGCCAGCATCGAGGGAGGAGGAGGACACAGCAATTTAACTTGAGTAGTCGTAGCCGCCAAGTATACGAGTAAATTGGCCTGGCTAGATGCAGAAAACGGAGGAGATGATGTTGGGAAGCTTCAGTTTAGTATATGTGGTCCAGTGATAGGATGAAGTTGACTCAACATAAACATGCAAGAAGCAGTGATCATTAGGAATAGCAGAATCCAAATCCTGGAACCTCCCCCACCCCCAAGTAGCATTATGGGTGTGCCTACACCACTGTGGACTACAGCAGTGTTCTTCAAACTTTTTTGGGGGGGACCAATTTTTACCAATCTGAGCAACCCACCATTTTCTCTTACCCTGTTTACTGCTGATAAAAATGGAGGAAATGGTTTTGGATCCCTTCAACGCTCCTCCAATGGAATGTGTTGGATGAAGGTGAAGCCTTCCAGTGTCGGAAAGTATGGAGTCTCCATCTGGCCAAAGTTCTGCATTTTTTTACTGTAAAATTTTATCAAATAAAACCCGCACACCCCCCCCGAACTTGTAAAAAAAATTTTAATGAATAAAATTTAATGAATAAAACCCACCTGGAACATGTAAAAAAAATGAGTAAAATAAATGAAAGGAATAAAATGAATAACCCCCCCCCCCCCCAACTTGTAAAACAAAAAGCGACTGTTTAAATAAATTGTGGCGTGGGAGGGGCCGGAGTCACAGAGAGAAGGAGGGAGCTGGGCACCAGAATGGGCACCCTGGGGGGAGGGCACACACTGGGTGGGGGAGAGGGCAGGATGGGAGTGGGCGGACAGGGCACACTATGGGAGGGGGCACACTGGAGGTAGGGGGCACACTGGGGATGGGGGAGAGGGCAGGATAGGAGTGGTGGACGAGAGGGGGCACACTGGGGGGGGGGGGGGGGTCCTTAATTCCACCCGGGCCGGGCGGCTGATCCGGGCAGAGAGGGTGAGCAGTCCCGCCGAGAGGCTGGTGTGTTTGGGGTGGGGGAGCTGCGGGGCCGCCTGTTGCGCGGCACCGGGATGAGGCGCCCCCGGGCCCGGGACAAACCCAAAACAAATCAGCACCGAGGCTTCGCTCACCACAAACTGCAGCCCTGGCCCCGATCCCCAGGCAGCTTCCCCGCTTCAAACCCCGTCTCATACAGCCCGCTGCAGTGTCACCGCTTTAAACAAACCCCGCCAACAGCGCGCTCCCCGCAATTGCTCGTTTGACAGCCCCGCTCCTGGTTCGCTCCATACAGCACCAGGGGGAACCTCTCCAGCGTCCATTCCCACGCCAGTACCCGCCCTTCAAGTGGTGCCGCCGCCCCGTTAAACGGCCCGAAATCCCGGTCCTGACGGGAGCTGCCGTGTATGCGACCTAGCTGGTCATGGCCGCTACAGGAAGTCGACTCGACTGTAGAGTTATATTTTTGATCACATTTACCTCACTTTTATGGAAGTTGGATAGGCACATGGAGCACACCAGAATGACAGGGAGTGGGATAGCTTGATCTTGATTTTGGACAATGCTCGGCACAACATCGAGGGCTGAAGGGCCTGTTCTGTTCTGTTCTGTACTGTTCTATGTTCCTTGATGCCATTATGACATAATGCTGCTTAGGTTTTCTTGGTAGTGTTGTAGCCTTCAATCTCCTGTCTCCCAAATGCTTATTTCTGTGTGGCATGAAACCACAAAGTCAAGAAAAACTGCTCTATTCAAAGTTGTCAGAAATGTATGCTACAGTTCTGGCAAGTGTTTGCAAGGGCAATGTCCAAGGTGCTTAACACATGGGTGGTACCAAGTCCAGAGATAGCGGTCTTTGGAGTGTCAGAAGACCCGGGAGTTCAGGGGGCGAAAGAGGCCGACGTCTTGGCCTTTGCCTCCCTAGCAGCCCGGAGACGGATTTTATTAATATGGAGGGACTCGAAACCTCTGAGTGTAGAGACTTGGGTTAATGACATGACTGGGTTTCTCAACCTCGAGAAAATAAAGTTTGCCTTAAGAGGGTCTACGCTAGAGTTCTCTCGGAGGTGGCAGCCGTTTGTCGACTTTCTCGGGGAAAATTAAAATGTCAGCAGCAGCCGCAAGCCATAGGGGAGGGGGGGGGGTGAGTGCTTCATTGGGATGGTGTGGGAAGACTGGGTCGCGTGGGGTAATGTCTATTTAATTGTTATTGTATATTCTCTTTTTACACTATGTTAATATTCACTCTAGTTTGTTTTGTTATTATTGTTCCTACTGTTTTATTATGAAAAATTCTGCAAAACCTTAATAAAAATACTTTAAAAAAAATAAATGTATGCTACGTTTTGTATGTTAATAATTTTGTTTTTGCAAGGGCAGCACGGTGGCGCAGTGAGTAGCCCTGTTGTCTCACGGCGCTGAGGTCCCAGGTTCGATCCCGGCTCTGGGTCATTGTCCGTGTGGAGTTGCGCATTCTCCCCGTGTTTGCGTGGGTTTCGCCCCCACAACCCAAAGATGTATAGGGATATATACATTGGCCATGCTAAATTGTCCCTTAATTGGAAAAAATGAATTGGGTACTCTAAATTTATAATTTAAAGAAAATTGCTTTTGCTGTCTGACAATCCATGACCTGACCCAACCTTTGAATGATTTTTATTTTTAGAAATTTATTATTTTTTTCCAATTAAGGGGCAATTTATTGTGGCCAATCCACCTAACCTGCACATCTTTGGGTTGTGGGGGTGACACCCACGCAGACATGGGGTGAACCGTTGAATGATTTTTAACTCAACCCTTTAATTCTCCACCTACATTCTTTCACTGCCAAATTCTCTTACAACCTCATCTGACCTTTCCACCTGTCAACTGGATCTAATGCTGAAATAGCTGCCAAGCCCTTCATCTGACCAGATTTGTCAGTCTGAGACAATGCTGAATCTGACCAAATCCTTTTGATGGCTACTAAACGCTCCCATCTGAGCAAAATCCTCTGCTGCTGAATCCCTGAAACAACTCAGCACTTTGGTGCCAGTTAAATCCCGAACCCAACACAACAACTTGTACTTGTATAGAGCCTTTTAACATGGCAAAATATATTATGGCGCACAAGCATCATCAAACAAAATTTTAATTTGACTCTAAGCCACATCGGGAGATGTTTGGGAAAGGTGAACAAGTGCATAATCAAAGAGGTAGGTTTTAAGGAATTCTTAAAAGAGAACTGAGAAATATTGAGGCAGCAGATGTTGGGAGGGAATCCCAGAACTGATATGCAATGTTTCAAGGCAGGTTGATATGATATTCTTAAGAAGCAGTGTGATTGGGCAGCACGGTGGCGCAGTGGTTAGCATTGCTGCCTCACGGCGCCGAGGTCCCAGGTTCGATCCCGGCTCTGGGTCACTGTCCGTGTGGAGTTTGCACATTCTCCCTGTGTTTGCGTGGGTTTTGCCCCCACAACCCAAAAGATGCGCAGGCTAGGTGGATCGGCCATGCTCAATTGCCTCTTAATTGGAAAAAATGAATTGGGAACTATAAATTTATAAAAAATTTAAAAAAGAGAAGCAGTGTGATTACACATGAAGATAACGTGTGATGTTGATGCCCCAAATGCAATATCATCATAAGCCATCAGCTGGTAATGTTAAAAAAAATCCTTCATAGGTTGTGGAATGCAATGCCGGTGTGTGTTAACCTTACTTCACGTGCCACAGTTTTTCACCTTTTGATCTGAAGTTGAATTGCAGAATGCCCCAACACTTTCAGATATTTCACGATATTGTAATTGATGTTCTTGATAAAGATACATTGTCCTGTTGTCTTATCTAGTGCCTCAGCACACATCATTTTCTTCAGTTTCAGAGAGCCTGTTCTTTGTGTGAAGAATGGAAGAGAGAACTTCTGAACCACCATACAAATCAGAACAATGTGATATACTGGGGCAATTGCTCTCCTCCGCTATGGCCTAAATATGCCTGGGAAGTGGCAAAAGTAAGTTCTATTTAATGTTTTTATCTACAGAAATATGGTAAACAACTGAAATTAGCAAGAACTTTTCTGATTGCAGTAATTTAATATGAGCCGTTAGTGTGCAGACTCATTGAAATAGAACCAAAATCCATGTTTGTGTGGGTTTTGCCTCACAACCCAAAGATGTGCAGTCTAGGTGAATTGGCCACTCTAAATTGCCCCTTAATTGGAAAAAATGCATTGGGTACTCTAAATTTATTTTAAAAAAAGAAATGGTAACAAAATGAGCAAAGTGCAGATTGATGTTTGACATTTCTTTTTAGCTGAATATCGCAAATTAAAATATTTATGCTGCTTCTAGCAGTGAAATTACCCCCTGAAGAATCAGATTACAATGACAAGTTTAAAATTCCATTTATCAGCAGCTATTCAAATTAATATTAAATTTAATTTAATTTAATGAACAATTACTTATTTTGCACCAGCTATGTTCCAGTTTCTGGTGTTTTAAGTGCAGTGAAACCTGCATAGATGAATGCTTGTAATAAAGCAAACACTTATTGAGAGATCTAAATGATGTGATAAAATACATAACATGCATTCTGAAAAGACAGACACACACAAGTTACTAACTACAAACAGCCTTTAATGTACCGTGGGGCGGCACGATAGCACAGTGGTTAGCACAGTTGCTTTACAGCTCCAAGATCCCAGGTCCGATTCCCAGCTTGGGTCACTGTCCATGCGGAATCTGTACATTCTCCCCGTGTCTGCGTGGGTTTACTCCGGGTGCTCCGGTTTCCTCTCACAGTCCAAACATGTGCAGTTTAGGTGGATTGGCCACGCTGAATTGCCTTGGTGTCCAAAAAGGTTAGATGGGGTTACAGGGATAAGGTGGAGTTGTGGGCTTAGGTAGGGTGCTCTTTCCAAGGGCCGTTGCAGACTCGATGGGCTGAATGGCCTCCTTCTGCACTAAATTCTGTGGTCTATGTCTACCCAAGCCCTTTCACAACTGAAAGTACAGGTCTGTACGAAGCAACACAGGGTTTTGTGAAACAACTATTGTGAACAAAGAGTGGTGGGAATCTGGAACTCACTCACTGCCTGAACATTAAAGAAGTATTTTGATGAGCACTTGAATTGCCATAGCAAACACGGCTACGGGCCAAGTGCTGCAAAATGCAATTAGAGTAGATAGATGCTTGATGGCTGGCACTGACACGATGGGCTGAAGGGCCTCTTTTTGTGCTGTAAAAAAAATTCTATGACTCTGTACCCAGCATCCAAAAATGTGCAGGTGAAGTGGAATGACCATGCTAAATTGCCCATAAATGTCCAATGGTTAGGTGGGGTGTGCTTTCTAGGGGCAGTGCAAACGCGATCAGCCAAATGGCCTCCTTCTGCATTTTAGGGATTCTATCCAAAGGGGAGGAGATTCTACTTACCCTTGGATTGAATGCTTGCACAACTCTATCCCAGGGATAGAGTGGTTTTCTGCTTCTAACGGTCCTGAATAAAGAACTTTCCATTCGACCAAAGCCTTCATTTCCACAAAACCACCTTGTACTTTGAACTCGCCGCAATGTTACCTCTGAACAGAGTGTGCAGCCATGCCAAAATCAGCAACAAACAACGCTGAAGCAACTTTCCTTTTACGGTACATTTATATGCGCTGTGTCAATCATTTTAATAAATTTATAGAGTACCCAATTATTTTTTTACAATTAAGGGGCAATTTAGCATGGCCAATCCACCTAACCTACTCATCTTTGGGTTGTGGGGGCAAAACCCACACAAACACGGGGAGAAAGTGCAAACTCCACACGGGCAGTGACCCAGAGCCGGGATCGAACCTGGGACCTCGGTGCCTTGAGGCAGCAGTGCTAACCACTGCACCACCTTGCTGCCCCGGTCCAATGATTATTAATATTGTTCTATCTCTGTGCTGCATTCGGCATCTGTTACTTGCCCAGCAACTTAGTCAGTATTAAGTTTGTCATTTGAGGATGCTAGTTAACTTCTGACTGTTTTCTAACTCTGAAATTTGAATTTGATCGCTGAAAAGAACATGTTGCTGTTGTCGCCCTGCTGCTGACTCCCCTTCAAACATCTTGACTGCAGTGATGGATGGTCTGGTGTGACTGCCTTTAGGGATGGAGGCGGAACTGCTAGGAAGATAGCAGAAAGCAGTAGCAGCTAGCTGCACAGGGAGATGGGGAAGAGCATTTTGTAGGAGACCAGACCCACAGCAGGTCTTCAGGGATCACTTCTGCCTGAACAGAGAAATATCTACGGCATTTGTGCTTCAGCAAGGAGGAGGTCTTTGATCCATCTGCTGTAGCCACAACTCGAGCTTCAAACCAGGGCATGGACAGCACTCCCTCTGGCTGTCAAGGTCACTGTGGCCTCAACTTCAATGCTACAGGCTCCTTCCAGATCGCAGCAGGTGACATCAGTGACCTGTTACAATTCACAGATCACTGCTGTGTCAAGGAGGTCATTGAGGCTCTCTGTAGAAGGAGGGACATCTACATTTCTTTCCCCATAGAATTTGCATGCATTGCAGACTTCCCCAGGGTGCAAGCTATCGTAGTCTGATCTTGTGTGCCCCCCTATGGCCAATCTGACAGTCTGAATTGAAAGCGATTTCACTCCCTAAATGTCCATATGGTTTGCAATTACAGACAAAGCATCACGCAGGACTATGCCCAGATTAATAGTGGTTAGCACAGTTGCTTCACAGCTCCAGGGTCCCAGGTTCGATTCCCTGCTGGGTCACTGTCTGTGCGGAGTCTGCACGCTCTCCCCGTGTCTGCGTGGGTTTCCTCCAGGTGCTCCGGTTTCCTCCCACAGTCCAAAGATGTGCGGGTCAGGTGGATTGGCTGTGCTAAATTACCCTTAGTATCCAAAAAATGTTAAGTGGGGGTTACGGGGATAGGGTAGACACGTGGACTTCAGTAGGGTGTTCTTTGTAAGGGCTGGTGCAGACTCGATGGACCGAATGGCCTCCTTCTGCACTGTAAATTCTATGCTTAATCCTGTGTAGGTCCTCTGAGCCACCTTTATTCCAATTAGGTAGTCAGGTTTCCGCCTGCCTACAAGGAAACGTGGCTTGTAACTCTTTGTATGGGCACAGAGTTGGCCTGTAACAAGAGCCATGCTACTATTTAAAAAAAATAATAATTGAGCAGAAACCAAAGATTTTCCAGCATTTTCTCTTTGGTTTCAGATTCCAGCATCCGCAGTAAGTTGCTTTTATCGTTGAGCAGACCTTGTGTGTTCACACAATGCCTCCACTGTCTGGTGGAGCCATTCTGGGGGAGCCTCTCAATACATCAGTGGTTGTCTGCTGCATGTTAAACCACTGTATTTTCTTGAGTAGGTGGAAGAAGAGCAGGGCCATCCTGGTGTGACAGTGCATCTTCCTGAAGGCTGTCTTACTCTCAATCCGTTGGCAGAGAGGCATCCACATTTGGAAAAAGGACAAGGGTTAGCTTTTAGTGTGGCAGCAGAGCAGAAGAAGTAGTTGGTGTAAGTAATTGTAGTTTGTCATACAGTTTGTAGACTTGAGATGGAAGTACGAAGGGAAAATATGGATAAAATTTGTAAAGAAACCCTAAGTGACATTTTCTTCATGGTTGCCGTTTGCCATGGCCAAAAATCTTCTCCCAGATTTTATTTCCGGCATGCAGAATGCATAGCCAGTTGATCAGAACGATCGCATTCCCGGCTTGTTTCACAGTGATTTTGTCCCCCTTTTAATCTGGAAGTAAAATTCAATCATATTGTCATCTCTGCTACTTATAGGTGCCTTTACTCTAAGATTATTAATTAATCCTGTCACATTACACAATACCAAGTCTTCTAAAACCTGCACTCTGATTAGTTCCAGACTGCTCGAAGAAACTATCTTAAAAACATTCTATAAAATCCTAATCCTGGCTACTGCTTCCAATCTGATTTTTCCAGTTATACATAGATTAAAATTGGCTATGATTATTGCCATCCCTTTATCACTAGCACCCAATATTTCTTCTTGTATGCTTTGCCTTCAATTGTGGTTACTATTAGGCGGCTTGTAGACCACTCCTACAAGTGACTTCTTTCGCCTACTGTACCTCCACCCAAACCGATTCTACTCCTGATCTCCTGAACCAAGATTATCTTTTTCTGTTGCACCAATGCCAACCCCGATCGACAGTGCTACCCCTCTACCTTTACTTAGCTTCCTATTCTTCTTGAAGGTCATTTACCCCTCAATATTGAGTACCCAATCCTTGTATTCCTGCAGCCACAACTCTGTATTGGTTTTATGATCATAATTATTTTACTTCATTGTGCACTTTCAATTAATTCACTTTGTTATGAATGCGACATGCATTCAGGTTCAGAGTCTTCAGTTTTGCCTTTTTGTTATCTTTGTAACATCTAGTCTTGACTATTGGTGTATTTTTAGGTTTTATCTCTCTGTCCCTCCTGCTATTCTATGACCCCCTCATTTCCCTTATTATTATGGTCTTCTGCCTTCATAGGATCTCTGCAGTGCAGATGGAGACCATTCAGCCCATCAAAAAAGCACTCCACTCAAGCCCACTTCTCCGCTTTATTCCTATCGTCCCTTAACCTAACCTACACATCCTAGGACACTATGGGCAATTTAGAATGGCCAATCCATCTAACCTGCACATTTTTGGACTGTGGGAGGAAACCAGAACTCCCGAAAGAAACCCACGCAGACACTGGGAGAAAGTGCAAACTCCACACAGACACCTGAGGCCGGGATTGAACCCAGATCCCTGGTGCTGTGAGGCAGCTGTGCTAACCACTGTGCCACCGTGCTGCCCATAATCTACTCCTTGATTTACTACATCTACCAAGTTTGATCCCTCACCCCTCTTGTTTAGTTTTAAGCTATTTCTACTTCCCTAGTTGTGTGATAAACAAGAACACTCATCCCAGCACTGTTCAGGTGTAGGGCATCCCAACAGCACAGCCTCCGCTTTCCCCAGTACTGGTGCCAGTGCCCCCCGAACTGGAAACTTCTTCTCCTGCACCAGTCTTTGAGCCATGCATTCATCTCTAATTCTATTTAGCCTTTGCCAATTTTCATGTAGCTCAGATAATAATCCAGAGATTATTAGCTTTGAGGTTCTGCTTCTTAATTTAGTATCTAGCCTTTTATAGTGACTATTCAGAACCTCGTTCCTCATCCTGCCGATGTCATTGGTATGGGTCACAATGACTGGATCCTCCTCAAATTGCAAGTTCCTCTCCAGTCCTGAGCAGATTGTGATGAATGTAGGAATTTCAGATGAATTGCATTATATGTATTTGGTGCAGCAGGGGTTAAAAGCCTGGGTTAGTGTGCGAGTGCTGCAGTCATGTTTGTAAAAGTCCTGGTTTGAGAGGCAGCTAACATTTTGGTGACATGGGTAAAAAGCATTGTAAGAGTAAGATCATAATTCATTACAGCCATGGATATTGTTTGTAGAAGTTGGGCTAATGGCATTTTGTTTATATAAAGAGGGTTCCCTGGGGAGTAGATAATTAGAGACAGTGTGTTTAGTTTTAGTAAGATGATATAGTTAATGGGAGGAGCCAGGGTCTGAAGCAATCACGTGATTATGGTTTTCAGTTTACAGACAAGAAGCTGTGCTCTCAATACAGTTCAGTTAAAGATCTGTCTGTGAGCAGACTAGTAGTTTCTGGAGAAACAGCCAGTTAAAGATCTGACTGGTGACAGACCAGACAAGCAGCTGTTCCTGACAATGAGTTAAAGATTTGCCTGTGGGGCAGCACGGTGGCGCAGTAATTAGCACTACTGCCTCACGGAGCCGAGGTTCGATCCCGGCTCTGGGTCACTGTCCGTGTGATGTTTGTACATTCTTGCCGTGGGTTTCGCCCCCACAACCCAAAAATGTGCAGGGTAGGTGGATTGGCCACTCTGAATTCCCCCTTAATTGGAAAAATGAATTGAGACTCTAAATTTAAAAACAAAGATTTGCCTGTGTTCAGGATAGGAGCAGTGTCTCAGGCTGGCAGTTTATACAGTAGTTTAAGAGAGGCAAGAATCTGCAGCTAGTTCCTGAAGGTCTCCCTTTTTCAAATTGGTTTATCCAAAGATACCTGAGTCTGCTAACTGTCTTTAAAAGTGGATTTTGACCTGAAATGGGTTTTGTTTGAGTAGAGATAAAGATAGCAGTGAGGATTGTTTCATTGTATTGTTGAGCATTGTTTAACTGGTAATTGAAATCTATTTGTCTTTATGATGTTAAAGTTAGTAGTAACGGGTTAGTAATAAAGTTTGTTTTTAAATAACATGGGCAGAATTTAATGGAAACATTTCTAAGTTCATTTGTGGCGGATTTTTCAGGGAGTGCCCCGCCAGCTCTGCTGGCAAGTTCCCCACCACTATCAAACAATATTTAGTCACTTTTTTGGGCCCTGGGGAGCTGAGCTCCGAGATTGGGCCGCCATTTTCAAAGGATGCTCTGATCTCTAATTGAGCTTTTGGGTCCCCTATGCATCCCACCCATGGGCAATGTCATCCCCCACACACATGAGCACTACCCCATACTCCTCCAAGTGAGGACACCCTGCTATGGGTCCTTGGGGCTCTGTCCCCTCCAGGTTCCATGCTGTCACCCCCTACGTAGCTGCTCTGCACCCCCGCACCCATTAAACCTTGGTAGATCCCGGGTGAGCAAGTAGGTTTAAAACCTACTTAAACCATATGGTCACGTACCTCTTGGGTGGGATTTTGATTCCGACACCTCGCGGGACTTGGGCATATCCCACGAGACCTAAAGACTGCCAGGAAACCTCTCCTGGCATCTACCAGACACGGAGCGCAACGCGGCTAGTAGATCGCACCCCAAGAGGGCATGAAAAAGCCCTGGCGGGAAGGATTAGGGAAAACCCCAAGGCGTTCTCCACTTATGTGAGAAATAAGAGATGATCAGAGTGAGAGTAGGGCCGATCAGGGATAGTGGAGAAAACTTGTGCCTTGAGTCTGAAGAGATGGGGGAGGCCCTAAATGAATACTTTGCTTCAGTATTCACTGGAGAGAGGGACCTTGTTGCTCTTGAGAACAGTGTGAACCAGGTTAATAGACTCAAACAGGTTGATATTAAGAAGGAGGATGTGCTGAAAATTTTGAAAAGCATCAGGATAGATAAGTCCCCTGGGCCTGACGGGATATACCCAAGGTTAGTACGGAAGCGAGGGAGGAGATTGCTGCGCCATTGGCGATGATCTTTGCGTCCTCACTCTCCACTGGAGTAGTACCGGATGATTGGAGGGAGGCGAATGTAGTTCCCCTGTTCAAGAAAGGGAATAGGGAAATCCCTGGAAATTACAGACCCATCAGTCTTATCTCTGAGCAAAATATTGGAAAGGATTCTGAGAGATAGGATTTATGATTATTTAGAAAAACATAGTTTGATTAAAGATATTCAGCATGGCTTTGTGAGGGGCAGGTCATGCCTCACAAGCCTCATTGAATTCTTTTGAGGATGTGACGAGACACATTGATGAAGGTCGGGCACTGGATGTGGTGTATATGGATTTCAGTAAGGCATTTGATAAGGTTCCCTATGGTAGGCTCATTCAGAATGTTAGGGGGCATGGGATACAGGGAAATTTGACTGTCTGGATACAGAATTGGCTGGCCGAAAGAAGACAGCGAGTGGCAGTGGATGGAAAGTATTCTGCCTGGAGGTCGGTGACCAGTGGTGTCCCGCGTAAGGATCTGTTCGGGGACCTCTGCTCTTTGTGGTTTTTATAAATGACTTGGATGAGGAAGTGGAAGGGTGGGTTTGCCGATGACACGAAGGTTGGGGGAGTTGTGGATAGTGTTGAGGGTTGTTGCAGGTTACAACAGGACATTGACAGGATGCAGAGCTGGGCTGAAAAGTGGCAGATGGAGTTCAACCTATATAAATGTGAAGTGATTCATTTTGGAAGGTCGAATTTGAATGCTGAATACAGGGTTAAAGGCAGGATTCTTGGAAGTGTGGAGGAACAGAGGGATCTTGGGGTCCACGTACATAGATCCCTCAAAGTTGCTACCCAGGTTGATATGGTTGTTAAGAAGGCATTATGGTGTGTTAGCTTTCATTAACAGGGGGATTGAGTTCAAAAGCCGCGAGGTTTTGCTTGAGCTTTATAAAACCCTAGTTAGACCACACTTGGAATATTGCGTCCAGTTCTGGTCGCCTCATTATAGGAAGGATGCAGATGCTTTGGAGAGGGTACAGAGGAGATTTACCAGGATGCTGTCTGGACTGGAGGTCATGTCTTATGAAGAAAGGTTGAGAGAGCTAGTACTTTTCTCGCTGGAGCGAAGAAGGCAGAGAGGTGACTTGATAGAGGTGTACAAGGTGATGAGAGGCATGGATAGAGTGGATAGCCGGAGACTTTTCCCCAGGGTGGAAATGGCTGTCATAAGGGGACATAATTTTTAGGTGATTGGAGGAAGGTATAGGAGAGATGTCGGAGGTAGATTCTTTACACAGAGAGTGGTGGGTGTGTGGAATGTATTGCCGGCAGAGGTAGTGGAGTCAGAGTCATTAGGGACATTTAAGCGACTCTTAGACAGACACATGGACAGCAGTAAATTGAATGGGTGTAGGTTAGGTTGATCTTAGATTAGGATAAATGGTTGGCACAGCATCGTGGGCTGAAGGGCCTGTATTGTGCTGTGCTGTTCTATGTTCTATCTCTATCTGTGCGTGAAATCACTCCTGAAGCAAAGTATCCTTTCCTTGGAGTCTTACAAATTAAATAAAATATTGGGGTTTCATTCCAGTCTCCTAGCAACTGTTGGGGTCTGGTCCAGGATTGTAATAAGGTGTCCTAAACTCTGGCACCAGGCAAACAACACAACTCTCTGGACTCTTGCTCTTTGCTGCAGAGAACGTGTCTATCCCCCTCACTGTACTACTGCCCTACTACCATTGCATTCCTGTTTGCTCACCCCCGCTTGAACGGCTTTCTGTTCATCCATCTTGCAGATTTCTCTTTCATCTGCACAGATTGTGAGCACCTCAAACCTGTTTGACAATTGCAAAGTATGAGGCGCCTATTGCCTGCTCAGTCCTTTTATCTGCCTCACGCATGGTTATATCCTCCTATCCCTGACTGCTAAGCAAAACAGATGACCGTATTCTCAGAAGCATGACTATTTCCTCGAACAAAGTGCCCAGGCATTCTCCCCTTCCCTTCTGCTGCACAGTGACTGCAGTTTAGCTTCTTGATAAATAATCCTGGTCCGGAGGTGGGCGTCCAAAAATCTCCCACATTCCACAGCTGCAACATAACACCTGTCCTGATATTGGTACTTGCGTTGTTTAATTAATTAAATTTAATTTCTCAATTTATTAACTTAATTTAATTCCTATGTATACCACACCTCTTTCCCTGTGCACCAAATTCCCACGTGAAAATAATTCGCTAGTCAGTTTCTGTCTCACTCTGGCCCAGTTGTCTGTCTCCACGTGCACTCTATTGATCCAATAGAGAATACAAGAATTCTTATCTTGATAAACTCTGGTGAAATCATTGAACCTTTTGGGGCATTTCAGACATGTGTGGGAGCTTAGCCCTTCTACAACTCTTCTCATCAGCACTGACATTTTTGCATGGAGGGCTTTTTATCTCTCCGTACTCCCAGTACTTCCTGCAGCCATTTGTGCTTACAAGTGTTTCCCTGCTATTTGCAGCGAGAGTACACCAGAGTTGCTGGCTGTCTTTCAAGGGGTGCAAGAGGCGGTCTATCTCTAACCTCTCCAAACAGACATGCAGCCACTGAATAGCACAGGCAGCTCTTGCTGAACGCTTGATTCATTATGATTAGACTATTACACAAATATAACTTGCTGCCTGGACAACAGAAATGCAGGCCCTGTCCCCCGTTTGCCTGTTTTTTTGGCACAAATGTGGGGTGAAGGGGTGGGGGCAACAACAACCTGAACCACAGAGAAGAAAAGCAAAGGGAAAACCAGTGGAAAGCAAAACGCAGGGGACCACAATCACCACTGCAAACACTGTAAGGAAGGAATAAAAGGAAGGGGAAACTGACCTGCTGCCCTCACGGCGCCGAGGTCCCAGATTCAATCCCGGCTCTGGGTCACTGTCCGTGTGGAGTTTGCACGTTCTCCCCGTCTTTGCGTGGGTTTCGCCCCCACTACCCAAAGATGTGCAGGGTAGGTGAATTGGCCACGCTAAATTGACCCTTAATTGGAAAAAATAATTGGCTACTCTAAATTTTTAAAAAAGGAAGGGGAAACTGATGTATCTATGTAAATAGTCAAAATCAATCTATGTGTAAATAGTTCTAGTTTTACTTCTTATATTCTCTTGATTAACTCCCACTGTTTGTTCATGTTCATTTTTATATTTGTTTTGTATGCCAAAAGCTAAAAAACAAAAATTCTAGACCAACCTCTATCAAGCTTTCCTATGTCATGAACACATGGGCAAAACGTGTGTTTGGTTGCCTGTGCCCAAGTGTGCTTGCCTGTGCTTAAACCCCCATCCTCAGATATTTTAATCTTAGATTTTAAAAATCTGGATCCACCCTCTGGTCTCAGAGTTCACAACCTATGTTTTTCAACAAATGCTTTTGTAATCTTGTGTCAATGTAGGAACACTATTTTAGTAAGATTGCATCTCCTAAGCTCCGAAGTAATTTAACATTTGATTTATCCTTCCTTTCGTGAGCCACGCACCAGCCAGGCATCATGAAGCAAAACAGAGTGGGGTGGAGCAACTGACTATAATTTCAACTAAAATATTTAATCTTTCAATTCTTGTTCAGTTTGTTTAAATAGATATTTTTAAAATAACACTGCTTTATTTTTACTTATGAAATTATTATTAAGTGGGTTTCTAAATTTTGTCTCACACATACTCGCACATTTGCACGCACACATACACAGATTCTTCACTTCACTTAGAGTAGGAAAAGGATCACTCCTAATTAATAGTCAAGTTTCCCATAAATTTATGTAATTGATCCCAGAGGGAGTGATTCATATTGCGCCCAGTCCACCTTTGCCTGAAACAAAGCTACTGTCTTTTGGGTATGAGAAGGTAGAAAAAGATCATTATGAAAGAAGAGTGACCAACATATTGAGGGAATATTTAATTATTCCACAATGGCTAGTGTTAAACTTTTCAACTCTGCATAACTGTTAATTTGATAATAACATTTTTTAAATGAATGCAGAAAATTGCAAGTACTTAAAACAGTTAACTTGACAGTTTTCATTGGTAAATATTGTCTATGCATCACATAATTTTACTGAAAGGATGACAACATGGTACAAACTGTAATTCAAGGTGTTATATTAGTTGCAAATTTATAAGGTTTTACTCATACATATGCTTATTGTTGCACGTTTTACTTGAGTGTATTACGCGTTTATTGGAGTGTATTAACACGCCTCCGTTTAAAGGCCATGTGCTTAACACTGCTACAGCTCTGTGTGTGTATTTTCAGCTCGGAGTCGCCAGGTGCCGTATATAGACACCTCACAAGTATTTCAAGGTCAGGTTCAAAGTAATAAAACTATACACCGATCAGTAAGTTCCAACGATCAATATTTATTATACAAATATAATAAATACGCATGCACACGCTAAAGACTAATACCTATTTCTACTATTAAGCGACTAAATACTTATCTAAGTAGGAACCAGCAAGGTCAGGGGACAAGGCCTTTGTTCCTTTCTGGGCTGCACCTTCTGTTCGTTACTAGTCGATTAATGTATAGGCAATGCTGGGTTCACGTAGCGAGCGTCGTTTTGGCACTTACTGAACGATGGCTGGTGCTCAACGGCTGGTGATGGAAGACAGGATCAACGGCTAGAGTCGGAGTCAGGATACAACAGCAGATCTGGGCCGGAGTCAAAACAGCAGTCCAAGCCGGAGCACAAAAACAGACCTGAGCCGGAGTCAACAGCGGAGCCGGAGCAAAACAGACAGAACCATGTGCGGGGTCTATCTTTATAGGGCCCCCAATGTCCGTGCCTTTTCGGGGCGGGCCTTTAGCTGCCATGTATCGATTGGATCATTTCCCAATCGATGTCTTACAAATCCCCCAATCTGAGGGTCTCTTCTCGATGGGTGGGGCGGTCTCTAGGGTCTTTTGTGATGGATACTTCTGGTGCCGTTTCGTCTGGGCGTCCACTCAAAGTATCCATTCAAACTCAAATGTTGCTATTGTGTGTGCCCAGATCTGGATTGCCTCATTACTATGCAAAGCGTTTTGCTATTTACACCTTTGGTTGAGATCTTCCACCTGGCCATAAACCAGTTTTGCTACGTGCAGAATGCTAATTAGCCTTTGCAGACTGCTTGTCCTGGCTAAACTGTTTTCTCCCTACAGTCTTAGCAGTTCTCCATTTTGTTAGCCCAGTGTCCATCTTAGGTGGCTACATTATAAATGTGCATCCACTGACTTCAGCTCATCTGCTATAATCTGCTTTCCTCACCATACTCCATTGTTTGATTAGCACTGCCTGAAAAAATATAGTTTGGGCCAACTGGCCCTTTTGTTCATGGAAAACACTTCACCCATGCAGCCATTCTCCATCAGTTAAAATTGCCTGAGTGACAATGTTGAAAGATAATGTTGTTGAGGAGAATACTGAGATACAGGCTACTAGACTAGAAGGGCTTGAGGTACATAAGGAGGAGGTGTTAGCGATTCTGGAAAGTGTTAAAATAGATAAGTCCCCTGGGCCGGATGGGATTTATCCTAGGATTCTCTGGGAAGCTAGGGAGGAGATTGCTGAGCCTTTGGCTTTGATCTTTAAGTCATTGTTGTCCACAGGAATAGTGCCAGAAGACTGGAGGATAGCAAATGTTGTCCCCTTGTTCAAGAAGGGGAGTAGAGATAACCCCAGTAACTATAAATCAGTGAGCCTTACTTCTGTTGTGGGGAAACTCTTGGAAAGGTTTATAAGAGATAGGATGTGTAATCATCTGGAAAGGAATAATTTGATTAGAGATAGTCAACACGGTTTGTGAAGGGTAGGTTGTGCCTCACAAACCTTATTGAGTTCTTCGAGAAGGTGACCAAACAGGTGGATGAGGGTAAAGCAGTTGATGTGGTGTATATGGATTTCAGTAAAGCGTTTGATAAGGTTCCCCACGGTAGGCTATTGCAGAAAATACAGAGGCATGGGATTCAAGGTGATTTAGCAATTTGGATCAGAAATTGGCTAGCTGATAGAAGACAAAGGGTGGTGGTTGATGGGAAATGTTCAGACTGGTGTCCAGTTACTAGTGGTGTACCACAAGGATCTGTTTTGGGGCCGCTGCTGTTTATCATTTTTATAAATGACCTGGAGGAGGGCGGAGAAGGATGGGTGAGTAAATTTGCAGATGACACTAAAGTCGATGGAGTTGTGGACAGTGCAGAAGGATGTTACAAGTTACAGAGGGACATAGATAAGTTGCAGAGCTGGGCAGACAGGTGGCAAATGGAGTTTAATGCAGAAAAGTGTGAGGTGATTCATTTTGGAAGGAGTAACAGGAAGACAGAGTACTGGGCTAATGGGAAGATTCTTGGTAGTGTGGACGAGCAGAGAGATCTCGGTGTCCATGTCCATAGATCCCTGAAAGTTGCCACCCAGGTTGAGAGGGTTGTTAAGAAGGTGTATGGTGTGTTAGCTTTTATTGGTAGAGGAATTGAGTTTCGGAGCCATGAGGTCATGTTGCAGTTCTACAAAACTCGGGTGCGGCCGCATTTGGAGTATTGCGTGCAGTTCTGGTCGCCGCATTATAGGAAGGATGTGGAAGCATTGGAAAGGGTACAGAGAAGATTTACAAGGATGTTGCCTGGTATGGAGGGAAGATCTTACGAGGAAAGGCTGAGGGACTTGAGGCTGTTTTCGTTAGAGAGAAGAAGGTTGAGAGGTGATTTAATTGAGGCATACAAGATGATCAGAGGATTAGGTAGGGTGGACATTGAGAGCCTTTTTCCTCGGATGGTGATGTCCAGCACGAGGGGACATAGCTTTAAATTGAGGGGAGATAGATATAGGACAGATGTCAGAGGTAGGTTCTTTAATCAGAGAGTAGTAAGGGTGTGGAATGCCCTGCCTGCAACAGTAGTGGACTCGCCAACACTAAACGCATTCAAATGGTCATTGGATAGGCATATGGACGACAAGGGAATAGTGTAGATGGGCTTTAGAGGGGTTTCACAGGTCGGCGCAACATCGCGGGCCGAAGGGCCTGTACTGCGCTGTACTGTTCTATGTTCTAAATACGGAGCAGGATTCTTCCATCGGGCAGCCAAGTCCCGACACCGGCATAAAAACGGGAGTGTTTTACTCCGGCGTCGGTGCCCGTTCCGAGACCCGCTTCTCCGGGCCACAGTCAGGTAGCACGGCACTGGAGCGGCCCACGCCGCTCCAGCTGCCGATCCCGGTGTGAACCCGGCGCCGCGGTGGCCTTCTTACAAGCGCTAGCCCTGACGCCAAATGGCGCAGGGCTACAGGAGCCGGCGCGGAGGAAAGGAGGCCCCCCCCGACAGAGAGGCCGGCCTGCCGATTGGTGGGCCCCGATCGCAGGCCAGGCCACTACGGAAGCCCCCCTTGGGGTCGGACCCCCCCCCCACAGGCCTCCCCCGTATCCTTCAAGGCCGAGGTCCCGCCGGCTCAGAGGATGTTAGAACGGCGCTGGCAGGACTTGGCTTTTTGTTGACGGCCGCTCGGCTTTTGTTGACGGCGGAGAGTCGGCGCTTACCCCGACTGGCGCCGCGCTGGCCCCAGTGGCACCGATTCTCCGCTCTGCGAGAATTGCGTCCCGGTATCGACGGGGCGCGATTCGCGTGGCCCGCCGGCGATTCTCCGACCCGGCGGGGGGTCGGAGAATTCCGCCCATGTTTTACCAAAAAGGGTTACCTCACCAGTGCTAGTGCTCATGCTTGTCTTTTTTGTACACATGGCATAGTATAGATATTTAAATTCAGAATTTAAATTGTGACCTTTAGTCTAATGTATGGAAATACCATATTTGAATTTTGAATATACACTTTGTATTTAAATTGAAAAATTGACATTGGGCACATTTTATTTTGGGTTATTTCAAAACAAAAACATTTGTTTTCTGTAGGTCTATATGCCTCGTGGACAGGCCAACAGACAGGGGCCGGAAAAATGTGATGTGGCAGCTCTGTTGAATCTTATTAATTCCTGTGATCAGTTTGACTTTGTCGAACGGCAAAAAGTAATTGAGGTAATTAAGATCACATTTTGAAATACTATTGAAAAAGTTGTTATTTTGTTTTGTTTCCTATATCCTAACTGGAGTTTCCAACTGTGATTAAATGTATTAATGGCGATGCCATACCTGACATACCCCATGCTCCAGTCATTTGTCAGTCAACACATTCAACCTTGTGATGTACTGTCTTCCCACACTAGTTGGAAAGCAAATACACTCATTACCCAATCGAATGATGCTTGATTGTCAACCTGATCTTTCCCACATTTTCATTTTTATGTTTAGTAAAGAGAAATATTCAAAGAAAATAACAAAAAAGCAGCCTTTTTTAATGTCCTGATGATTTTTGTCCTGTGTTGCACACAGCAGTGTCCGGCATATTGATCTTCAATTCCTGGAGACTCTAGAGCAATTGTGTAGTGTCACTAAATTTCACTCACCTACTTTCCTGTCTTTTCTGATTTGGCTCTTGGACCCACAATGTCCCCATTTAAAATTCTCAGCCTTCTGTTTAAATCCCTTCATGACATTTCCTATATCTTCTCAAACTTGAAAACATTTCCCACATCAGGGCCGGGATTCTCCCATACCCGGCGGGGCGTGGGGTCCCGGCGTATTGGAGTGGCGTGAACCATTCCGGCGTCGGGCCCCCCCAAAGGTGCGGAGGTCTCCGCACCTTTAGGTGCCAAGCCCTCACATTGAGGGGCTAGGCCTGTGCCGGAGTGGTTGGCGCTCCGCCAGCTGGCGTGAACGGCCTTTGGCGCCACGCCAGCCGGGGCCGAAAGGACTTCGCCGGCTGGCGTAAGTCTGCGCATGCGCCAGAGCGTCAGCGGCTTCTGACGTCATCCCGGCGCATGCGCAGGGGAGGGGGTCTCTTCCGCCTCCGCCATGGTGAAGACCATGGTGAAGGCGGAAGAAAAAGAGTGCCCCCATGGCACAGGCCTGCCCGCCGATTGGTGGGCCCTGAGCGCGGGCCAGGCCACCGTGGGGGCACCTCCCCGGGGTCACATCGCCCGCACCCCCCCCCAGGACTCCGGCACCCGCCCGCGCCGCCAATCCCGCCGGTCAGGTAGGTGTTTGATTCCCGCCGGCGGGGGGTCGGAGAATCCCGCCCCAGAACTCTCAGTTCATCTGAAGCTGGCCTCTTTTTCAGTCCCCATCCCACAACCCCCTTATTACCATCTTTACAGTTGTGTCTTAATTATCTAGTCTCTACAGTCTGGAATTCCCTACCATAACCTGACTGCCTTTCTACTTTACTCTCCTCCTTTGCTTAAATCTTACCTCTTTGAGTTTATAGGTCTATTGGTGCCCATTTTATGTCTGATTATGCATTTGTCAAAGCACCTTGGGATATTTTACTGTTAAACATGCAAGGCAAGTTGTTGATTTGAATCACTTGCAACAAAATGGTGTTTGTTGAAGAGATGCTTGCCATAGAGCTGCATTTTTGTATTTGTAATTTTCTGGGAGATTGCCCAGTCACAGGGTGTCTGTGGGGGAAGGGTGTTAATTCATCTGTTCGTGGCTGGCATTAGGTCAGAAATGGGGAGCAGATTTGGGAGACTTTTGTCTGGGATCATCCTCAGTGAGTATATTATTTTTTGTTTTGCACTGTTGTTTGCTATTGTATTTCTAATCAAGTGTACTTTTTAAAAATACTGCTCTTTGCACTTTGTGAAACGGCATCAGAAAGAATGAGATGTTAAGCAAAATCTCCCTTGTGGAAAGCTTTGTCATAAATGCAATGGTGTGGTAATGCCTTTGGTGAATTTGAATGTATTTGCCTGCATCCAATATACATCTTTATTCTCAGAAAAGGAGCCCGGGAAAGGGCAGCAGAGTAGATTCAGTTGAAGAGGTGGCTGGAAATGTCTGATTAATAATATGCTTTGGTGCTTTAACTTTTATCCTTCTATGTATTTTATCCCAGAAAGTGCATCAATATAAGTTACATCAAAAGATGATCCAATTTTTATATTTGTCAACGTTTATGATCATTTTGAACACTTAGTTATATCAGCAATTTACACTTGGGGGTTGGGGGAGGGAGTTGGGGAAATCAACTTTAGATATTGTATCAAGGCAAAGCCCAGCATTTGAATCAGTGCTGGGATTTGAGTCCCACCTCAATGTCCCCTTACTTAAAGTACTATATTTATCTTTTTATTTAACTATGGGTACCAACACACACATTGTAACAATTGGGGACAGGCAAATAGCCTGCTTCTCAATTTTCTTCATCCATAGCTACTCAACTTCTAAATTCCAATTCCCTATCTTTTCCCCAAATGTTTAACACCTATCCTTATAGGAATTGATTATAAGCTAATAGTTTTATTAAATGTTCAACTGATATCATGAACCATGAGAAGCAACGCAAATGTTTTCGAACAATCACATTGGTTAGCACTGTTGCTTCACAGCTCCAGGGTCCCAGGCTCGATTCCCGGATTGGGTCTGTGCGGAGTCTGCATGTTCTCCCTGTGTCTGTGTGGATTTCCTCCGGGTGCTCCAGTTTCCTCCCACAAGTCCCGAAATATGTGCTGTTAGGTGAATTGGAAATTCTGAATTCTCTCTCAGTGAACCCGAACAGGCGCCGGAGTGTGGCGACTAGGGGATTTTCACAGTAATTTCATTGCATTGTTAATATAAACCTACTTGTGACACTAAAGATTATTATTATGCTGTATCAGTGGCAATTTCTCGTTTTTTTAATGAAGCATTGTTTTTGTCTAGCTTTACCCCTCTTCTGAGCCTCCTGCTGATTTTTCCCTCCCTCTGAGCCTCCTGCTGATTTTCCCCTCCTTCTGAGCCTCCTGCTGATTCAAGGGTATGGATTATGGAATAGAGATTTGCTATTTGGCTGTGGACCATCTTCCAGCCAATATCCACTCCCGGCGATTGTCACTGGAAAACAATCAGGAGCATGAACACTCGCTTACTGCCGTTCCCTCGCTCCCCAGATCTAAGAATTGATTGTGGGTTCTTTCTGGTCTGTCTCCTTTAGTACCAACCAAGTGATGTATTCACCCTCAAAATTACTGTACAATTTTAGTGTACTGTGAGTGGGTTTCATTTTGGATATGGATAATTAGGATCTATTAGTACGCTGCATTCTTCGCCCCTCTGGATCACACTGATCTGTTCCCGCCACTGTGCCCCCTCCCTCCCACTTCTAAATATCACTTCACCCAGGTGAGGCTCCCCAATTTTGATGATCCGGACGAGATCCCTCGATTTCATAGAATCATAGAATTTACAGTGCAGAAGGAGGCTATTCGGTCCATCGAGTTTGCACCTGCCCTTGGAAAGAGCACCATAAAAGATTTAACACCATCCAGCTATGACACCCCAAATTATTAGAAACTCGGGTGAGGAGTTATGAGAATAGTTATGTTTAAAAAGGAGCTAATTTAACTTTCTTGAGTTAAAGATAGCGTAAGTTTATTAACTACTTAAAAGGTATGGAGAAAAATGATAAAACACATGCATCGACAATCATACAGATTAGAACCGAGAACTGAGTCCAATAGTAAGCAAATATAAATATGGAACAGTTCTTGACTCATGAGAAGTAGATGATGAAGCATGTGGCCGTTATGATTTGATTTCAGTAGAGCTGACTTCATAAGGCAAATAGTTTGCTCTTTAATTCCAGTGTTCTGTGGTTCTTTAATTCCAGTGTCCTGTGGTTCTTTAATTCCAGTGTCCTGTGGTTTGGCAGAGAAACTTCAGTTCACTTTCCAGCTGCAATTCTTTTGCTGGCTGGGCTGACTTCCACAGTCAGAGAGAGAGATTTGAGATATACCTGCTTTAAAAACTGGCTACTTAGCAGGGGCACTGCTGGCTACTTCTAATACGTGGAAAACATACAACTGCTTATCCTCACACAGACAGACAGGGCAGCTCTGTCAGCTAGCTTTTAAGCCCTTCTTTGTATATTCCAAGTGGAAAACAGAATCTACTTGTCTGCTGAGGCATTGCACACCGGATTTATTTTACCTTTATCTTGACCAAAAATTGTAATCAGTTAGAAGATCTTTCAAGATGGGATGGCCATTATGTTCCTTTGTCTTTACTAGCTAAGTCTGTGGATGCTTTTAGAAGTCCCTTTCCTGGAAACAGGGAGCAGTTACATTGTCCCTTAGAGAAACACCCTGAACCAATTCCTGTCAGTGGCTGACTGTACATTCTCAGCCATGTTTGGGGTGCGTGTCTAATTTAAAAGTTAAAACTCTGGTCTTTTTAAAGTTCAATATTTCAGGTGTAATTCCGTGGGGTTTTTTCCTCCACAACCATGATTGCGCTTTTGAATCTTCCCCTTCCTGCTTGCACCACAATTTGTTTCCTAAATATAGTCTCCCTGCATATGAGTGGTGCTACAGAAATGTAAGTTATAATCACCATAAATTTGAGCGTTAATGCATAGAAAAGACTATGGGGATGGGCCATTTGATCCAACTAGGCCATATTGGCTTTAATCTGCCACATGAAATGTCGGCCTCAATTTATGTACCCTTCCTGTTCCTGTATCCCTTTACAAAACCAAATTACTGTAGATGCTGGAATCTGAAACCAAAGAGAAAATGCTGGAAAATCTCAGCAGGTCTGGCAGCATCTGGAGGGAGAGGAAAGAGCTAACGTTTCGAGTCCGATGACTCTTTGTCAAAGCCTATATCCCTTTATTTATCTTTCATTCAACCACTTATCTAACCCAATCGTAAATATTGATGCATTCTTCACTTCAATTAGGAATTCTGCAGCCTTTCAACCCTTTTGATAAACAAAATGTTTCTCTTGCACTTTGCCTTAAATTTCTTAAATTAAGTCTGATATCTATATCCCATTGTTCTAGACCCAGGATGACCAAAAACAATTTGTTTCTAACTACTGTATTCCGGGGATCCGAAGGGGAGGTAGAGAGCACAGAGTCTCACTCTATGCGGATGATCTGCTCCTCTATATCTCGGACCCACAAAGCAGCATGGACGGAATCATCGCGCTCCTGAAAGAGTTTGGAGCCTTCTCGGGCTACAAACTCAACATGAGCAAAAGTGAGATCTTCCCATTACACCCGCAAGGGGGGGGGGGGGGGCAGCACTAAAGGGGCTGCCGTTCAAACAAGCCCGACATAAATTCCGCTACCTGGGGATCCAAATAGCCCATGACTGGAAAGGGATCCACAAATGGAACCTCACCAGCCTGACGGAGGAAGTTAAAAAGGACCTGCAAAGATGGAACACACTCCCGCTCTCCCTCGCGGGGAGAGTTCAGACGATCAAAATGAACGTACTGCCCAGGTTCCTCTTCCTGTTTAGATCCATTCCGATCTACATCCCCAAGGCCTTTTTCAAAGCGCTGGACAAACTCATCATGGCGTTCGTATGGGGGGGTAAAAATGCTAGGATCCCAAAGAAGGTCTTACAAAAAACAAAAACCAGGGGAGGGTTAGCCCTCCCGAATCTACAATTCTACCACTGGGCAGCAACAGCCGAGCGAGTAAGGGGATGGATCCAGGAGCCAGAAGCTGAGTGGGTGCGTGCGGAGGAGGCCTCCTGCATGGGAACCTCCCTCCGGGCCCTCGCCACGGCAGCACTCCCATCCCCACCCAAAAAACACTCCAGCAGCCCAGTGGTGACAGCCACCCTCCAATCCTGGAACCAACTGCGGCAGCAACTTGGCCTGACCAAAATGTCGAACAGGGCTCCCATCTGCAACAACCATAGGTTCAAACCAGCACTGACCGACGCCACCTTCAAAAGGTGGAGGCAGGACGGGGGGACACTGACAGTCAGGGACCTATACACGGACGACAGGATCGCAACACTGGACGAACTGACAGAGAAATTTCAGCTAGCTGGGGGGAACGAGCTACGGTACCTGCAGCTCAAAAACTTCCTACGAAAGGAGACAAGGACGTACCCACAACCGCCACGACAGACACTACTGGAAGACCTACTGGACGCAAGTATCCTAGAGAAAGGGAACTGTAGTGACATGTATGACCGACTGGTAGATAGGGACGACACCGTACTGGACGCAACAAGGAGGAAATGGGAGGACGACCTGGGGATGGAGATCGGGTGGGGACTCTGGAGCGAAGCACTGCATAGGGTCAACTCCACCTCCACGTGCGCAAGGCTCAGCCTGACGCAACTAAAAGTGGTACATAGAGCCCACTTAACAAGAACTCGTATGAGTAGGTTCTTCCCGGAGGTGGAAGACAGATGTGAACGGTGCCAAAGAGGCCCGGCCAACCACGCCCACATGTTCTGGTCCTGCCCCAGACTCGTGGAGTACTGGACAGCCTTCTTCGAGGTAATGTCCAAAGTGGTGGGAGTGAGGGTGGAGCCATGCCCGATAGTGGCGGTCTTCGGGGTTTCAGAACAGCCAGATCTATTCCTGGGGAGGAGGGCGGATGCCCTTGCCTTTGCCTCCCTGATCGCCCGCCGTAGAATCCTGTTTGGCTGGCGGTCAGCAGCACCGCCCAGAGCTGCGGACTGGCTGTCCGACCTCTCGGAATCTCTCCAAATGGAGAAAATCAAATTTGCCATCCGAGGGTCGGACGACGGCTTCCACAGAACGTGGGAGCCATTCATGCAACTGTTCCGGGACCTATTTGTGGCCAATGTACAAGAGGAAGAATAGTCGGGGGAAGGTAGCGGGAGGGGGGGGGGGCTACAGGTTCGTTACGGGGGTTCGATGGCTAGCTAAGGCCCAAAACCAAGCTAAATAAACATGTTGAGGGGGGGGGGGGGGGGGGGGGGCGCAGTTACTACTACGAAGATGCTTACCTGTAAATATGTATGTTAATTTTTGCGTGTTTGTTTTTGTTTGTTTTTTTTTTCTCTCTCCTAACAATTTGTAATTTGTTCAATATAAAATACGAAAACTGAATAAAAACATTTATAAAAAAAAAAACTACTGTATTCCACTGCTTCCTCATTTTAAACACCACTATCAAATCACACCATAATCTCCTACCTTCGAATGAAACAGCGCCTGGTTTACAAATCTTTCTTTGTATTTGTATTATCATAGGCAGTTTCCAAATTAATCTGCATTGTACCCTTTTTATTGTGTTTTAGCCAAGCTGAACCTGTACAGATGCAACACTGGCATCAACCGTGCAATGTTCTATCCACAAAAAGCAGGACAAATCCAATTTGGCTCATTACATCCCTATCAGTCTGCTCTCAATCATCAGCAAAGTAATGGAAGATGTTGTCAACAATGCTATCAAGTGGCACTTATTCTGTGACAATCTGCTCATCAATGCTCAGTTTGGGTTCCACCAGGACCACTCAGCTCCAGACCTCATTACAGCCTTGATTCAAACATGGAAAAAAAAGATCTGAATTCTAGAGATGAGGTGAAAGTGACTGCTCTTGCTATCAAGGCAGCATTTGACGGAGTGTGGCAAAGGAAACCTTGCAAAATTGAAGTCAATAGGAATCACCAGTGTCCTAGGCCAAACCATCTTCACTGCTTCGTCAATGACCTTCCCTCCATCATAAAGTCAAAGTAGGATATTCGCTGTTGATTACATAGTGTTCAGTTTACAACTCGTCAGATACTGAAGCAGTCTGTACCTGCAACTGGACAGGATTCAGGATCAGACTGATAAGTGGCAAATTACATTCATGCCACAAAGTGTCAGGCAATTACCATCTCCAACAAGGGAGACTCTCACCATCTCCCCATAACCTTCAACTGCAATGTTCTCACTGAATCCCCCACCATCAACATCCCGGAGGTAACCAGAAGCTTAACTGGACACCATAAAGTATGTGGGTACAAGATCAGTTCAGTAGCTGGAAATTCTGTGATATGTAACGTACGTCCTGACTCCCCAAATCCTGTCAACTATCTACAAAAACTAGTCAGATGGAATAGTCTCCATTTACCTGGATGAGTGAAGCTCTAACAACAAAAGGCTTTACACCATCCAAGACAAAGCAGTCTGCTTGATTGACAAACCATCTGACACCTAAAACATTCACTCCCTCCACCACTGGGCGCACAGTGGCAACAGTGTGTGCCATTTACAGGATGTACTGCAGCAACTTGCCAAGGCTCCTTAATGAACATCCTCCAAACCTGCAACCTCTACCGCCGAGATGAACAAGGGAAGAAATGCAGCGGAACACCACCACCTGCAAGTTACCTTCCAAGCCACACAACATCCTGACTATATTAGCATTCCTTCACTGTCACTGCGTAAAAATCCTGGAATTCCCTCCGCATTAGCATTAAGGATGTACATACATCACATGCATTCCAGTGATTCAAGCAGGGTGGCACAGTAGCACGGTGGTTAGCACTGTTGCTTCACATCACCAAGGTTTCAGGTTTGATTCCTGCTTGGATCACCGTCTGTGCAGAGACTGTACTTTCTCCCCATGTCTGCATGGGTTTCCTCCGGGTGCTCTGGAATTTGAACATTCTGAAATCTCCCTCATTGTACCCGAACAGGCGCCGGAATATAGCGACTATGGGATTTTCCACAGTAAATTAATTGCAGTGTTAATGTAAGTCTCCTTGTGATAATAATAAAGATTATTGTTATTATAGACAGCTCATCAATAACTTCTCAAGGCTAATTCGGAATACTGGCATTACCAGAAATGCCGATACCCAAGAACAAATTAAAAAAGAACTTTGCATGGCAAAACTTTTCTCAGTATTCCAATTGTAGTCTTATTAAGGTTTTATATAGATTCACCATTATATCTTGAATATTGTTTTTTAACCCTCTTGCCATATGGACGCGATTCTCCGCTGCCCATGACGGGTCGGAGAATAGAGGGAGGGCCTTCCCGACATTTTTCCCGACCTCCCGCTATTCTCCCCCCCCCCGCCCACGGCCGCCCCACGACACGAATCGCTGCTCGCCGTTTTTTACGGCGAACAGCGATTCTCCCCAGGCCAATGGGCCGAGTTCCCAGGCCTTTACGGCCGTTTTCACAAACACACCTGCTTTCACCGTTCGTGAAAACGGCCGCAAAGTGCCGTCCCGGACAACCATGGCACCGATTGGCACGGCCGTGCCAAGGGTGGCATGGGCTTGCAATCGGTGGGCACCGATCGCGGGCAGCGGGTCCGATACCCACGCACTATTTGTTCCTCCGCCGCCCCGCAGGATCAGTCCGCGGGGCAGCTGAGGGGCATGACGGCCCGCGCATGCGCGGGTTTGACGCATATGCGTGATGACGTCATCCGCGCATGCGCGGGTTGGAGCCGTCCAACCTGCGCATGCGCGGCTGACGTCATCGTGCGCGTCAGCCGCCGTGACGCTTGGCGCGCGAGCTTAGCGACGGTTGCTAAGCCCGCGATGCCGTGCTTCACGGGGCCGCGCTGCTAGCCCCGCCCGGGGGGGAGAATCGGGTCCCGGGAGGGGGCGCGGAGGCTGCCGTGAAACACGGCCAGTTTCACGGCAGCCTTTACGACTCGCCGCATTTGCGGAGAATCGCGCCCAGTATTCTTTCTTTGTGGCCTTGTTCACTTGATATGCTGCTTTTAATGCTTCATAAACTTGAACTTCAACATCACTGCTCTGCTACATTACCCAGCAATAAAATTCTAGATTTCCAGTCAAAAGACAACTCCGCTCCAACTTGTCCAGTTCCAGGCCGAACAGAGATGTATTTGGAACCAATAAGAACATGATTCATAGAGGTCAGGGAATTAAGCGGCACGGTTGCGGAGAGGTTAGCACTGCTGCCTCACATCACCAGGGACCGGGGTTCGATTCTGGTCTTGGGTGACTGTGTGTGGAGTTTGCACGTTCTCCCCGTGTCTGTGTGGGTTTCCTCAGATTCAAAAATGTGCAGGTTAGGTGGGGTTACAAGGGTGGGGCTGGGAATAGGCCTATGTAGAGTCCTTTTTTGAGGGTCAGTGCAGACTCAATGAGCCTCCTACTGCACTGTAGAAATTCTGTGGATTTTATTCAATTGATTAATCATTGCAAGGTTATGATAGTTACTGGCTCAATAAATCCATAGTCCATGGAATCCCTATAGTGCAGAAGAGGGCATTCGGTCCATTGAGTCTATACTGACCCTCTGAAAGAGCACCCTACCAAGGCTTAATCCCCTGCGCTATCCCCGTACCCCCACCTAATCTACACATCTTTGAAAATGAAGGGGCAATTTAGCATGGCCAATCCACCTAACCTGCACGTAATTAATGTCCTTGGGAAATGTTAATGAGGCGTTTGCAAATTTATTTTAACTTGACTCGAAATTTAACTTGTGCAGTGCAGGTTTGGTGGAGCTAGGGAAACTGACTGGTGAAGCTTGAGTCTTGTTTGAGCAGCTGTTCAGGTAGATATTTTGACTGGTATTGTCCCATCTAAACAGCTGCTGTCTCATTTCCTGCTGGCAAACATTTAATTGACAGAGTGAGTTTATTTGGATGCAACTTTTTTCCACCTTGCCAGCTTTCCATAATGGGAGGCTCTTTGGATCTGTTTGACAGCACATCAGAAGAAGAAAACCAAGGTGGCACTAACACCATGTAATTGACATGTATATGGAAGAAGGGACCAAGGTCACAGAAGGAATGACACCAGGGCTCCTTTTTTAAAAATAATATTTTTCATCATAATAAAATAATGCCACTCGAAACAACAGTCACATAAAGGTACAACGTTGGAAAGCACAATCAATAATTGACATCCCAACCCTTCACGTATAACTAAAAACTATAACCCCTCCCTAACAGCTGACGGTGACTAACTCTGAAAAAGGAAAAGAATGGCTGCCATCTCGAGTAGAACCCTTCTACCGACCCCCTAATGATGTACTTGACCTTCTCTAGATATAGGAACTCCATTAGATCACCCAACCAGGCTGAGGCACAGGGTGGAGTAGGAGATCTCCACCCCAGCAGAATTTTCCCCGGGACCATAAACAAGGCAACGGTGAGGACATTCACCCCTGTCTGCAGCACCGGCAAGTCTGAAAAACTGAAAATGGCCACCAGCGGTCAAGACTACAATCCTTGACATTGTGTTAAAGAAGGAGACCCAGAAGCTTACAAGTTTAGGGGATGACCGAACATATGAGTATGATTCATCGACCCCCAAGAAAAAAACACTCAACCCCATCTTGGTCAAATGTACCCTGTGCACCACCTTGAACTGAATCAAGCTGAGCTTAGTGCATGAGGGTGAATTGGCCAGGTGAAGAGGATCCACACCACCACCTCCATCAAAAACCAGACCAAGCTCTCCCTCGCACCTCCTCTTCATCTCATCCAATGGAGCCTGCCCCACCGACAGGATTTAGAATAAATGTCCGAAATCTTCCCCTCACCCACCTCAGCCAGAGATAAGATATTTTTTTTAAATTTAGAGTAGCCAATTCATTTTTTCCCAATTAGAGGGCAATTTAGTGTGACCAATCCACCTCCCCTGCACATCTTTTGGGTTGTGGGGGCGAAACCTATCAAACACAGGGAGAATGGTGTGGCACAGTGGTGAGCACTATTGCTTCACAGTGCCAGGGACCTGCGTTCGATTCCCGGCCAGGGTAATTGTGCGGAGTCTGCACATTCCCCCCATGTCTGCATGGGTTTCGTCCGCGTGCTTCGGTTGCCTCCTACAAAGTCCCAAAAGATGTGCTGGTTAGGTGAATTGGATATTTTGAATTCTCCCTCACTGTACCCAACAAGCGCTGGAGTGTGGCGACTAAGGAATTTTCACAATAACTTAATTGCAGTGGGCGGCACGATAACACAGTGGGCAGCACTTCAACACCATTATCCCGACAAGACTAATAATCAAACTCTGCAATCTTGGACTTGATCCCTCGCTGTGCAGCTGGATCCTTGACTTCCTCACCAACAGACTGCAATCTGTCAGGATCGGCAACAGCACCTCCTCCACAATAGTCCTCAACACCGGGGCCCCACAAGGATGTGTGCTCAGTCCTCTACAGTAGTCCCTATACACACATGACTGTGTGGCAAAATTTAACTCCAACTCAATCTATAAGTTTGCGGATGATACGACTATGGTGAGTCATATCTCAAACAACGACGAATCAAACTACAGAAGGGAGGTAAATCACTTGATTGCATTGTGTACCGAAAACAACCTCTCTCTAAATGTCGGAAAGACCAAGGAACTGATCATGGACTTCAGGAAGCATAGCACGACACACACTCCCATCTGCAACAATGGCTCCAAAGTGGAGATGGTCGATAGCTTTAAGTTCCTGGGGGTCACCATCATCAACAGTCTGTCCTGGTCCTCACATTGATGCAACAGTTAAGAAAGCCCAACAAAAGGGTGGCACAGTGGATTAGCATTGCTGCCTCACGGCGCCGAGGTCCCAGGTTCAATCCCGGCTCTGGGTCACTGTCCATGTGGAGTTTGCACATTCTCCCCGTGTTTGCTTAGGTTTCACTCCCACAACCCAAAGATGTGCAGTTGGCCACGCTAAATTGCCCCTTAATTGGAAAAAATGAATTAGGTACCCTAAATATATAAAACACACACACACACACACACACACACACACACAAAAAGAAAGCCCAACAATGTCTCTACTTCCTACGGAAGCTAAAGAAATTCAGCATGTCTGCATTGACTCTCACAAACGTCTACAGATGTGCGATAGAGAGCATCCTATCTGGCTGCATCACAGCTTGGTCCAAGCTCGCAAGAAACTGCAGTGTGGTGAACTCAGCCCAACGCATCACACAAGCTTGCCACCCTCACATTGATTCTGTAAGCACCTTCCGTTGCCTCAGGAAGGTAGACAGCATTGTCAGAGACTCCTCCCACCCAGGCTTTGCCCTCTTCCAGACCCTTCCATCAGGCAGAAGATACAGAAGTCTGAAGACTCGCACATCCAGGCATAGGAACAGCTTCATCCCACAGCTACAAGACTCCTCAACGACTCCCCCTCGGACTAATTTGTTCCCTGTAAGAACACTATTCACGACGACCTATGCTGCTCTTGCTCATGTATTTGCCTTGTTTGGCCCCTTGTTCGCACTGTAACCAATCACTGTTTGTCGATGTTCCATTTGTCAATTTACTCTGTTGATTATTCTTTCTTTCTACATGTACATACTGTAGACGTTCCCTCAGCCGCAGAAAAATACTTTTCACTGTACTTTAGTACATGTGACAATAAATCAAATCAAATCAAATATGGGGAACCAACTATCTTTCACCAGAAAACCTGCTGTGAGTGCTATCTCTTTCCAAAAGGCCTGTGAGTACTGCATTTTTAAACTTCAGAGAACTGAATTAATGGATCTATAGAGAAGACCAGTATAGTGCAACATGGACGTTATACTGCAAGCTACGGTGAAGAAAAGTATGCTAAAAAAACGTAATCTGAGACAAAGATTAATTTTTCTTTTACTTATGATTTTTACCCCCTTTTCATCCCTCTGTGTTTCTCTTTCTTGTGTCTATGTGTATAAAGAGGATGGGGCCCGCTTGTGAATCCTCTTTGGATTCTTGTTTCCCTTTTAATCCCTGATCTTTTGGTTGTTTTAATTCCTGCACCTGGGCATTGCTGGGCTTACACCTTAAATTGAAAAAACAGTAGCAGAATGTGCTCTGACATCAGCGGTGACATCTTCTCAGACTTTGCTGAGCAACCAATCAACTCCATTGCAATCCTGTGGCTAAGCAGACACTGATGCAGATTGGTGCTTTTTATTCTGGAATGTCCCGCTGGGTGACCCTGTGTGTTTGGCTTCAGTTTTGATTGGAACTGCAGAGCTGAGCAGAATCCTTTTGAATCTCTCTCCCAGAAGTGGTGGATTTTCTCTCAACTCTTCGCTGGAACTTCCTTCAGGTTAACAAAGTAGTTAGTGAGCATTCAAAGCCTGAAGATAGAGCTCAGGAGGGGGAAATTTGTCGATTCCCCTCCCATTAAAGTTACCAGACCAAAGGTCTCACAAAAACTGCTGCTCTGATGTTCTGTTTAGCTGAGACAAGCTGTTGATGAGTCTGCTGAAGCTGATCACATATGAGCAGACCTGAAGCACATCTTCCGTGGATAAGGCTCAGCTCAACACAAGTTGAAGTATGTCACTAGAGGGCATCCCACATCCTGAGAATCCGGCCTGAGTGGCCCAGCTTGAAGATCTAAGCCAACTGATGGTTTTCAACATCTTGCATTCTGAAGAGATCACTGCCTACAAAAAGACCACAATCTCAGCAGTGAAGATCCTCAAATCTCTCATACCCTTTAATCCCTGTTATTTTTTAACCTTTCCCACCCCTCCACCATGTGTCGGTCTTGTGTGTGTCTGCGTGGAGGGTGGGATGGGATTTGGGGAATAATTAGGGTAGTAGACCATTAATCCATTCTTACCGGTGTGTGTTCATCTTTTACTCTTGTTGTAAACAAACAGTTTTGTTAATATTTTACTTACAAATATGGTACCCATAACCCATTGGAGCAGTCAATGGTCAAAGATTTCAGGACAATACACCAATTATCAGTTAATTCACTTTATGTTGGGACTCCGGGGTCTGTGGGGCTGGAATTGACTGTGCACTCTCCCAGGATGTTGTAATAGGTATTAGTTAATAATTAACCAGTTGTATTTGCTGCATATTTCATTATAGTTCTTGTTACAAATAAACAGTAATTGTGTTTACATTTACAAACCTGGTGGCTGTAATTATTGGGCAGCCAAGGGCCAAAAACCTTGGGTATTTTTATAAGAATTAGTGGTTGATTCACTTGTGTTGTGACTAGTGGGACTAGAATTGACCGCGCATTAGCCCAGGGTGTCGTGACATAAGCTCTCCGCTGGAGTGGAGCTAAACTACAGAACAAATGGGAACCTGTTCAACCTCCACTGCCTGAAGGCCAGATCCAAGGTTATCCCATCCTCTGCAAGTGAATTACAGTGTGCAGATGATGATTACATCTGCGCAAGTTCAGAGGCCAAGCTCCAAACCAACACCTTCACCGAGGCATACAAGAGCATCGGTCTTACACTTAACATCCGTAAGACAAAGGCTCTTTACCAACCTGCCCTCGCCACATAGTACTGCCCCTGCCACACAGTACTGCCCCCCACCCCGACCACCACCACACCCCCTCTTTCCCAGTTATCAAAATCTGCAACGAGATCTTGAGCAATGAGGACTACCTTCTCTACCTTTGGAAGCTACTATCAACAAGGAAAGGCATCAACCATGAAGTTCAGTGGCCCTTTCAGTGTGACAGTTTAGCCTTTGGTCAGCTGAGAAAGAGATGTTTGAAGACCAGCACCTCAAACCCAGTACCAAACCCATGGTCTGCAGAGCAGTAATGATACCTGCCCTGTTATATGGCTCAGAGATGTTGACTCTGTACAGCAGACACCTCAAAACTCTGGAGAAGTACCACCAGCTCTGCCTCTGCAAATCCATTGGCATAATCAGTGCACCAACATCAATGTTCTCACTGAGGCTAACATACCGAGCATTGACTATGCTCGATCAGCTCTGTTGGGCAGGACACCTCGTCCACATGCCTGACACGAGTCTCCTGAAACTGGCGCTCTACTCGGAGGTTGGACATGGCAAGTGAGCTCCAGGAGGGAAGAGGACACCCTCAAAGCCTCCTTGAAAAGGTGCAGCATCCCCACTGATACCTGGGAATCCCTGGCCAAAGACCACTCAAAGTGGAGGAAAAGCATCCGGGAAGGAACTGAACACCTCGTTTCATCACCGAGAGCAAGCGGAAGCCAAGTATCGACAGTGAAAGGAGCGCATGGCAACACACCCACACCCACCCACTCCTCCACCCACCGTCTGCCCCACCTGTGACAGAGATAGTAGATTGCGCATTGGACTCCTCATTCTCCTGAGAACTAATTTTAGTGTGAAAGGAATTCATCCTCAACTTCCCAGGGACTGTCTAAAAAGAACATAGAACATACAGTGCAGAAGGAGGCCATTCGGCCCATCAAGTCTGCATCGACCCCACTTAAGCCCTCACTTCCACCCTATCCCCGTAACCCAATAACCCTTCCTAACCTTTTTGGTCACTAAGGGCAATTTATCATTGCCAGTCCACCTAACCTGCACATCTTTGGACTGTGGGAGGAAACTGGAGCACCCGGGGAGAATGTGCAGACTCCGCACAGACAGTGACCCAGCGGGGAATCAAACGTGGTACCCTGCCACTGAAACCACAGTGCTATCCACTTGTGCTACTGTGCTGCCCTCTGGACACCTTTGTTGCTTTAGTATACCCATGACCACTCTCTTTGGCTGTTGCTTCATGAAATATTTTGTTACTTTACAGAAACATAGCAAATAGGAGTAGACCATTCAGCCCTTCAAGCCTGTTCCACCATTCATTATGATCATGACATCATCCAACTCAGTGATCTGCTCTTGCTTTCCCCCCATATCATTTGATCCTTTTATCCCCGTGAGCTATAATCTAACTCCTTCTTTAAAAACATACAATGTTTTTGCCTAAACTATTTTCTGTAGTGGAGAATTCCACAGGCTCACCACTCTCTGGGTGAAGAAATTGCTCCTTGTCTCAGTCCGAAATGGTTTACCCTGTATCCTTAGACTGTGATCCCTGGTTCTGAACTCCTCCACCATCTGAAACAAACTTCCTGCACCTATCCTATCTAGTCTATTAGAGTTTTATAGGTTTCAATGAGAAACCCTCTTTCTTCAAAGGTCCAATGAATATAATCCTAACCAACTCAACCTCCCCTCCTACATCAATCCCACCAGGAATCAATCTGGTAAACCTTTGCTGCACTCCCCCTAAAGCAAGAACATCCTTCTTCAGATAAGTAGACCAAAATTGTATACAATATTCCAGGTGTGGGCTCACCAAGGTCCTATATAATAGCAGGACATCCATGCTCCTGGACACATATCGTCTTGCGATGAAGGCCAACATACCATTTACTTTCTTTCCTGCCTGCTGCATCTGCATGCCTACTTTCAGCGACTGGTCTCATTGCACGTTCTCCTCTCTCAATCTATAGCCTTTCAGATAATAATTTGCCTTCCTGTTTTGCTACCAAAATGGATAACTTCACATTTATCCACATTATATTGCATCTGCCATGCATTTGTCCACTCACTAAACTTGTCCAAATCACACTGAAACATCTCTGCATCCTCCTCACTGCTCACCCTCTCACCCAGCTTTGTGTCATATGTGGCGCAGCGGTTAGCACTGGGACTGCGGCGCTGAGGACCCGGGTTCAAATCCCGGTCCTGGGTCATTGTCCATGTGGACTTTGCACATTCTCCCCATGTCTGCGTGGGTTTCATCCCCAAAACCCAACGATGTGCTGGTTAGGTGGATTGGCCACGCTAAATTGCCCCTTAATTGGAAAAGAAAAATAATTGGCTTCTCCATATTCATTAAAAAAAAGCTTTGTGCCATTTGCAGATATCACATTTAGTTCCCTCATTTAAATCAATATATATTGTGAATCGCTGGGGTCTAGCACTGATCCCTGCGGTATCCCACTAGTCACTGCCTCCCATTTGTTATCTCCCCTGTCCTATCACAGAGTTTCTGTTTTGTTCTTCCTGCCCCCTCTCCCTTCCACTGCCTTAAAACTCTTCCATTTTTATCTTCGATTTCAATGCAAGATCACTCAACTTGAAACATTAACTTTATGGCTCTCACCATGGAGTTAATGTTTCGGATTTAAATTACCCTTCTACAGAACAGTTTTTTAGAAGGATCATTTAGATCCAAGGCATTAACTCTGGGCATGTTCTACCGCCCACAACGTGTCCGACCGGGAGCGTAACGTGGCCGGTAGAAGTCTCCTACGGGCTTCCTGGCAGCCACGAAGCTTCGCTGGATCTACCCAAGTCCCTCGAGGCAGCGCAACCAGAATCCCACCCACAATGGGCATGACCAGGCCCGTCACACCTCCGGGCCATCGGATGCACCTGGATTGTCAGGGATAGGGCAGGGTGGCCACCTGGCCCTTCCCTTGGAATGTGGGCACCCTGGCACTGCCCATCTGGCACCTTGACATGGACACCCTAGCATTGCCAAGGTGCCCGGGTGGTACTGCACAGCTGACAGCAGCACTGCCAGGGGGACACTGCCAGGGATCAGGGCCCAAGGGGGGCCATGTCCATGAAAGGAGGATGGAGGGGATATGGAGGGTGATGGGTGGAGGTCTGAGGGCCCCCAGGGACCATAAAGCGGGGCGTCCTCACTTGGGGGTGGGGGGGTGTGAGGTAGTGTCAAATGTTATGGGGCTGACATTGCCTATGGGTGGTGGGTGTGGGGGACCCTCAAGCTCACTTATAGAGATCAAGGCACCCTTTCAAAATGGCAGCCCAATCTCTGAGTTCAGCACCCAATGATGAAAATTATTCTAAATGTGGCCTAAACCAGGCCCCCCACACATGATGTGTCAGTGGCTAGCGGTGGGGAACTCGCCTGCAAAGCCAACGGGAAACTCTGAGCAAAACCCGCCACACTTAGAAGCTTTTTTGTTAGATCGTGCCCTGTGCAAACTCCACACGGACAGTGACCCAGAGCCGGGATCGAACCTGAGACCTCAGCGCCGTGAGGCAGCTGTGCTAACCACTAGGCCACCGTGCTGCCCTTTGATGACAGATCATTGACCTGAAATAGTAACTCTTTCTCACTCCACCGAGACTGCCAGACTCACTGAGAACTTCCAATGTTTCTGTTCTTATTCCAGGTTCCCAGTGTCTCCAGTATTTTACTTGTCTTTTAACCTCCTATTTCTATTTGTGCACCATCCCTTTATATATAGTTGAGTTTGTGTCACACGGGTGACCATCATGCCATTTGGAGGTACAAAACCTGGAAGTTAATGTTAATTGGTCGAATTTAGTTGAGGTCACAGATTCCGATCCACTTGTTTCACTTCCAGATTTCCTTTATGCAATTCCACTCCGCAGCTTAGAATCTGCCTTCATATTAATAACCGGCCACTAGTTCCACCTTACATTTAACATTTCTGTTTCTGATATACTTGTCGAGTGCATATCTGCACTTGAATATCTCAAAATAAGTCTCATACATTTTATGGTATACAGTTCTTTTTCTTAAAGTCTTCAAATAAGATTTACTCATTTAAATCTAAAGTTAAGTTCATTCAGGTTTAAAAGTACAGTTATCTCTGATTTATTATGAACCTTTGCAACTGGGGACACATCAAAGTGGAATAGTGTGTTCTATTGAATGCAGAAACACCGGAAGTTAATTTATATTGACACATGATTCTGATGTTTATGTTCAGATAATTAAATGTCGCAATGACCTGATGCATTCTGTCGAAATGAGAGTGTCTACCAAATGGTTAGATAACTATAGACAGAAGATCCTTGAACTTCTACAGGAATTTCAACATATCCCTGAAGCAAAAGCAGCCAACAAAGTGATACAAGAGGTAATTGTACTACAAATACTTTTTCGTGAAACAAAAGTTTTTTTGATCAATTACTGATTGTTACTTGGAAGTGAACTTAGAAAACCAGTGCCTCCCATAAAAGGCTCAGTACCTCTGCTGCCTCACGCATCTGGCGTGTAAAGTGAAACAGTGGGCAATTTGAAAATAGTTTCCTTTGGCATTTCCCATGGATAAAGAATTAGTAAATAAACAAATGGAATGCTCCACTTGTTGCAGGTAAATAGATCCAATTGTGTCTTTTTATGCCGCAGCCCAGAATTAAATTTGTGATGCAACCTCAATAAATGAATGTATTGCACATTCCTTAACAGTTAATTTAATCTATGTGTTTGGCTCTACTTCCAGCACTGATTGCAAAATGATTAGAAAGAGGTGCACATGAGAAACATACAAAATATAAATTACAATATCTATGACATACGTATTGTATACAAATTGGAGAAATGTGTAATTATAGAAATGTATACAACTGTATATAAATATATCAAATTAGATAAAATTATAAATAATTTAAATGCAACAAATGTATCAATTCTAAATGTATATAATTTTATTTCACAACGCTATAATTATAAATCAAAGTCATGCATTTAATAAGTTTTGCGCCAGTGCAAATGACCAAACATATAATTGGACAGCCTTTATTTCCTTCTTTAAAAAAAAAATTTAGAGTACCCAATTTATTTTTTCCAATTAAGGGGCAATTTAGCTTGGCCAATCCACCTACCCTGCACATCTTTGGGGAACCCACGCAAGCACGGGGAGAATGTGCAAACTCCGCACGGATAGTGACCCAGAGTCGGGATCGAACCTGGGACCTCGGCGCTGTGAGGCAGCAGTGCTAAGCACTGTGCCACTGTGCTGCTGCTTTATTTCCTTCTTAATTGGTCAAAACTAACAATTTAATCAGTCACGTTGGTACCAGCAGCTAACTGGAATTACCAAAACCCAATGTCTGCCATGGAATATTCCATCCAACCTTATCTTCAGTCCAGCAGCCAAACACTAAATGCACAAAGGTAGTGGTGAATGTTGCAAATAATTCAGCGTGTGATTCTGCAAACATGACAACTCTGAGCATCCAAACTCATTCTCTCACATCAATTTGTTTCTCAACTGTTCGCTTGTTTTTTTGGGTATATTGGTCTTAGAGGGGCTTTGCACAGATTTACTAGAATGACTCTAGCTAAGGCTTAATTTGTGAGGGCAGATTCTATAAACATGGGTAACATGTCTACAAAATCAAGTAACAACTTGCTTTTGTACCTCTGCTTATGTCATTTTGATGTGGAGATGCCGGCGTTGGACTGGGGTGAGCACAGTAAGAAGTCTTACAACACCAGGTTAAAGTCCAACAGGTTTGTTTCAAATCACTAGCTTTTGGAGCACTGCTCCTTCCTCAGGTGAAGGAGCAGTGCTCCAAAAGCTAGTGATTTGAAACAAACCTGTTGGACTTTAACCTGGTGTTGTAAGACTTCTTACTGTGTCATTTTGAACTGCATGTTCACTTAAAACTAACACTAAAGATAAAGTGTGAACATGGTAATGTGTAGTTTAATGTATTTGCGTCTGATTTTGTTGTTGGATCAATAGATTGCATCATCTGACTGGCAAGTACAGATAACAGAAACTGATGCAGTGGATGCATTGAAGTTTACAGATGAGGAGATCAATGCTGACGTGATCTTTAATGCTGAATTAGAACTGATACGAGAATGGATGGAGGAGCTGTGTTTCGCAGTGGAGGAACAAGAGCCTTTGCAAATACAGGTACAGCAATTCATTATTCATGGCTTGAAATAAATGATCCTAGCAAAACCAAGTTGTTAACAGTAATGTTTTATTTAAATTTGAATGCATCAGCTCAATTTATATATGTTTACCTTGATGTTGCCATTGGAAAATAGTTTGACTCTTTAAAAGTTATGCATATAGTTTCTAAGTAAATTACATAGCTTCCTCTTGCTCTATTGCCTGTGTAGCTTATTGTGTGTAATTATTTATTTATTTGTTCTTTTAAAGCATTTAAACAGTTTGAATACATTCAAAGAACTTTTGAAACAAAATAAAGAACTTGAAAGTGTGCTTCACCAGGAGGTTGAGCAGCTATATAATCTTGAAAAAAAGCTGAAAAGTGGCATGAGGACTGAATGATCAAGATGGAGAGAATGGAACCTGGAGGAAAAATAACGTAACAATGGGGGGAGACATGTGGTGCCTATTTTCTTCACTCTTTTACTCTCCTGTTGAGCATAATTAAAAAGTGGTTTCAATCCATGTTTAAAATGCAACCCCAACAGTATGCCTTGGCAGGCTATTCAACAATGAAGGGCAAAACAGTAGAACATGATTCTTTTCACATTCAACCGTACTTGTACACTTTCCAGTATTAGATTACTGGATAATGATTAGCAATGGAGCTTTTAGCTGAGAACTGGTATCTCCACACAGACCTGAAATTACATTTTCAATCTTAACATCATCAATGTAGCGCTTGACATTTATTCACTGAACCACTGAGTGGTTGTTTTGAATTGTTGTACCAATTAAGTATTCACTCATTTCAGGTAGACTCTATAATACCTGCTTTGTGCCAATTCTGTGTAAGATACCCTCTTTATATATACAAATATATGCAGAATTAGGATTAATTTTGACTTAATTTCATTAAAAAGATTTTGGTTTCTGTTTACTTGATGAAATGGTTGAAGCTTTTTTTTCATTCCCATGAAACTTTAGATTTGGTTTGTCGTGATACAGTTAGTGTGGCGTAGGTGTTTGCTGCAATGATAGGATGTAAAAGATTCATTCCTTGGTCTCATGGCCACATTGAAAATTAGTAAAGGCTAAAGTAATGGAGGTTAGACCATAAGACGTAGGAGCAGATATAGGCCACTCGGCCCACCGAGACTGCTCCGCCACTAGAAATTGAACCGTGAAAAAAACAGATTGAAAAACAAGTATATATACGCAGTACTGAAGAAAAAACTCTTTTGAGGGGGTCTCGTTTCCAATAAAACTTGTCATGTCATAAATAGTTATCAATGGCAAAACTCAAGATCTTGATCCCAAGAATTTCTGAACAAATTGTATTGAGAGTCAGGATTGGAAAGGAACAATGTTAAGACTACATCTTTATCCAGCGAAAGAAACCTTGGTTGTATAGTTCATTCCTTTGTACATACTGCTTAAAGGTATTGGCCAGAATCTTGTGGAGGTGACAGACTGGTGTAAAGCTTGCAAGAACCCTGCATCGTTCTTTCCAGGAAGGCCTGTTGCATCATGTGAAAGTTAGGCACTTGGCAGACCAGCAGAGGGCTTTTCTGCCAGGACCAAGGACCCCAGGGTAGAAGTCCCACCTGCTGAGAACTACCAGCCAATCAGAGGCCAGCAGCTCTACTGAATGGCAATGCCACTGGGGAGGCAGTGGCTACAGTATAGCTCTTTTCGACTGTAGTTCGGATTAGCTAGAGGGTCTAATTTTAAAAGGTATCTGATAAAAATGCAGCAAAACAATGAGGTGACCAAAAGAAGAGAAACAAAAAGTCTCAAGAGTTTGTTCGTCATGACAAAATGCATATAATCCAAGAGAAACACGATTGGTGAGATTGTGGCCTCATATGCTTCTCATGGTCCAGCTGGTAGAAATTCTAGCATTCTTGATTGTGGGTTTTTTAAAAATATAAATGTAGAGTACCTAATTAATTTTTCCTAATTTTCTTTTAATAAATTTAGAGTACCCAATTATTTTTTGTTTTTCCCCCTGCTGCCTCACGGCATCGAGGTCCCAGGTTCGATCCTGGCTCTGGGTTACTGTCCATGTGGAGTTTGCACATTATCCCCCTGTTTGCATGGGTTTTGCCCCCACAACCCAAAGATGTGCAGGTCAGGTGGATTGACCACGCTAAATTACCCCTTAATTGGAAAAAATTAATTGGGTACTCTAAATTTTTTTTTAAAATGTAGTTTTTCCAATTAAGGGGCAATTTAGCGTGGCCAATCCGCCTACCCTGCACATCTTTGGGTTGTGGGGGTGAAACCCACGCAGACACGGAGAGAATGTGCAAACTCCACACAGACAGTGACCCAGGGCCGGGATTTGAACCCGGGTCCTCAGCGCCGTGAGACAGCAGTGCTAATCATTGCACCACCATGCTGCCCTGATTGTGCGTTTTTAAAGGTAGTGAGAAATTTAAAACTCCAGTATGAACAATTAAAATAATGGGTTGTTGAATCATAAATGAGAAATCAGAAAGAGATTTTGTCATCCTCAAGTATGGAACTGTAAAATATATTACTTATGTATAGATATATATGTAGCATTATGATTTGGTTTAATTCCTTATGATTACAGCTTTTGGCTTCTTTTCACTCAATGAAACGTTTAAAAGCTGTTCATTCCAAGATGCTTTCAGATTTGATTTGTCAGGGTACAGTTTAGCTGACAGATTAAGTGTCTGCTGAATTAAATGACATGGTGTAGAAGATTCATGCCTATAACTTGGTTTCATGATCGCATTGAACAGCTAAGCTAGCATTTGAGACCAAATTAGGCAATATTAGGAAAGGATGGAAACGAGTCGCTACCTGTTGTTTCATCAGAAATACTTCCATTCCGGGAGGTTTGTTCACAAGAACAGGTAAAGTTAGAGAAACTTTGGCGGGAATTTTATGGAGCCTGCAAGGGCAGAAAATGTGATGTGTGGGGCGACTGAATTTGACAGGAACCAAAATTTTGATTTCCTGAGGACAGCTTGAGATGCAGAGATTAAGTCAGTGACATATTTGTCCCGTGTAAGGTCTCACGCTGTCCTGTGGCAGATTCCCACTTGTATACATTTGCATGCAGGAATAATCATTAATAGAAGAATGGGCAGCACGGTGGCGCAGTGGGTTAGCCCGGTTGCCTCACGGCACCGAGGTCCCAGGTTGATGCACGATCAATAACACAAAGACGAGAGTTGGATGCAATCGAGGCTTTATTACACGAAGATGTGTGGCCTCCTACAGCAGCTGGCGAAATGGCTGTTGTATGGGGAGCACACATATTTATACTCTGCCTACTGGGCAGAGCCAGCAGGCAGGGATCTACCCCCGTACCTGTAGTACAGGGCCTTACCATAAAGCACCTACATCGTACCACATTCACACCCTGTTCAAAAAATTGAGTCCGGCGGGGTGGTGGAGAACTATATACAGAAAGATGTGTTTGAAAGGTACAGATAATATTACAAATTCAGGCGGTCCGGAGCCTTGATCTGCCGTTGAGAGCGCCGCAGTGCTGGCGGCGACTCCGGCGTCGGTTTGGTTTTCGGTGACTCCGGGAGCGTGTCGAAATCCTCTTCATCCCCAGGGAGGATGGATTGTCCTGGAGCGGGGGCTCCAGTGGGGTGTGCCGGGGGAGGGGAAGGTGGCACAAGGTCGGGGATGTATGTGTGTGTGGAACCAGCTGGTGCCAGGTCCCTGAGGGAGACTGTGTCTTGGCAGCCGTCGGGTACGCTACGTAGGTGTACTGCGGGTTGGCGTGAAGTAGCTGTACCCTCTCAACCAACGGGTCCGCCTTGTGGAGTCGAACGTGTCTACGGAGGAGAACGGGTCCTGGAGCTGCCAGCCATGTTGGGACCCCGGAGGTGGACTTCCTAGGGAAGGCAAAGAGATGTTCGTGGGGTGTTTCATTAGTCGTGGTGCACAGGAGCGACCAAATGGAGTGAAGGGCGTCGGGGAGGACCTCCTGCCAGCGGGAGGCCGGGAGATTTCTGGACCGTAGGGCCAGTTGGACGGCCTTCCAGACCGTCCCATTCTCCCGCTCCACCTGTCCGTTTCCCCGGCGGTCGTAGCTGGTCGTCCTGCTCGAGGCAATGCCCCTGTTGAGCAGAAACTGGCGCAGCTCATTGCTCATGAATGAGGATCCCCTGTCGCTGTGGACGTAGGCGGGGAAACCGAACAGGGCGAAGATGGTGTTGAGGGCTTTGATGACGGTGGCAGATGTCATATCGGGGCATGGGACGGCGAACGGGAATCTGGAATATTCATCGACCACACTGAGGAAGTACGTGTTGCGGTCGATGGAGGGGGGGGGCCTTTGAAGTCCACGCTGAGGTGTTCAAAGGGGCGGGAGGCCTTCACCAGGCACGCACGGTCTGGCCAGTAGAAGTGTGGCTTACACTCCGCGCAGACCTGACAGTCTCTGGTGATTTCCCTGACTTCCTCGATGGAGTACAGCAGGTTGCGGGCCTTGATGAAATGGTAAAAATGTGTGACCCCCGGGTGACAGAGTTTGTCGTGCAGAGTCCGGAGTCGGTCCACCTGTGCGCTGGCTCATGTACCTCGGGATAGGGCATCATGGGGGAGGTTGAGCTTACCGGGGCAATACAAAATCTCGTAGTTGTAGGTGGAGAGCTCGATTCTCCACCTCAAGATTTTATCGTTTTTGATCTTACCCCGCTGTGTGTTGTTAAACATGAAGGCAACCGACCGTTGGTCATTGAGGAGAGTGAATCTCCTGCTGGCCAGGTAATGCCTCCAATACCGCACAGCTTCAACGATAGCTTGGGCCTCTTTTTCGACAGAGGAATGCCGAAATTCAGAGGCATGTAGGGTGCGGGAGAAGAATGCCACAGGCCTGCCTGCCTGCTTGAGGGTGGCGGCCAGAGCAACGTCGGATGCATCGTTCTCGACTTGGAAGGGGAGCGTCTCATCGACCGCGTGCATCACGGCCTTGGCGATGTCAGCCTTAATACGATTGAAGGCCTGGTGAGCCTCGGACATCAGGGGAAAAACAGTGGATTGAATGAGTTGGCGGGCCTTGTCCGTGTAGTTTTGGACCCACTGGGCGTAATAAGAAAAGAACCCCAGGCATCGTTTGAGGGCCTTGGGGCAGTGGGGGAGGGGGAGTTCCATGAGGGGGCACATGCGGTCGGGATCGGGCCCCAGAACTCCGTTCTGGAACACATAGCCGAGGATGGCTAAGCAGTTCGTGCTGAACAAGCACTTCTCCTTGTTATAAAAGTTAGGTTGAGGAGAGTGGCGGTGTGGAGAAATTTGGCAAGGTTGGCGTCATGGTCCTGCTGATCTTGGCCGCAGATGGTGACATTGTCCAGGTAAGGGAAGGTGACCCGCAATCCATACCGGTCAACCATTCGGTCCATCTCCCGTTGGAAGACCGAGACCCCGTTGGTGACACCAAAGGGAACCCGAAGAAAGTGGTAAAAGCTTCCATCTGCTTCGAACGCAGTGTATGGGCGGTCCGCCTTGCGGATGGGGACCTGGTGGTAGGCAGATTTCAGGTCCACAGTTGAGAAGTCCCGGTACTGTGCAATCTGATTAACCTTATCAGATATGCGTGGGAGGGGGTACGCGTCGAGATGCATGTACCGATTGATGGTCTGACTGTAGACAACGACCATCCTGTGTTTCTCCCCAGTTTTCACAACTTACACTTGGGCTCTCCAGGGGCTGTTGCTGGCCTCGATGATGCCTTCCCGAAGCAGTCGCTGGACTTTGGACCTGATGAAGGTCCTGTCCTGAGCGCTGCACCGTCTGCTCCTGGTGGCGACGGGTTTGCAATCCGGGGTTAGGTTTGCAAATAGGGAAGGAGGGTCGACCTTTAGGGTCATGAGGCCGCACACAGTAAGGGGTGGTAGGGCCCGTTGAATTTCAGTGTTAGGCTCTGGAGGTTGCACTGGAAGTCCAGGCCGAGTAGCAAGGCAGCGCAGAGGTTGGGAAGGACGTAGAGGCGGAAGCCGCTGAACTCCATGCCTTGGACAGTGAGAGTGGCGATGCAATACCCCCAGATCACCATGGAGTGGGACCCGGAGGCCAGGCAGATTCTCTGGTTAGTGGGGTGTACCGCGAGGGAGCAGCGCCTTACCGTATCGGGGTGAATGAAGATCTCGGTGCTCCCGGAGTCCAGCAGGCCAGGAGATCTCGTTCCCATCGACCTTCACTTTGGTTGAAGCAGTTGCAAGGTTGTGTGGACGAGATTGGTCAATCGTGACCGAGGCGAGACGCAGCGACGAGCGGTCGGGTGAGGTGCCAGGGGGACATGAGTCCTGGGCCGGGTAAGATGGCGGTGCCCACTGGCTGCATGTGTCATGGGGGAAACAAGATGGGATGGTGGCGCCCGTTGGTCCTGGGGGGGGAACAAGATGGCGGCGCCCACTGGCCACACGTGGTCTGAGGAGGAGAAGATGATGGCGGCCACTGGCCGCACGTGGGAGGTGCCGGAACAATAGCGGCGACTGAGCGGACCGCTGCAAAGTGTCCCTTCTTGCCACAGGCCTTGCAGAGTGCGCTCCGGGCCAGGCAGCGCTGTCGGGGTGCTTGGACTGCCCACAGAAGTAACATTTGGGTCCCCCGGGGTTGGTTGGCTGTCCCGCGGCACAGGCTTGGGGTTGGCTGAGGGTGGTCGCTGATGGGGTCCATGATGGGGGCAGCCGTCCGCGGAGTCCATGATGCACAGGGGGGTGGGCCGCCCGGTCGGTGTAATAGGCCTGGATATTGCGTGAAGCGACGGCGAGTGAGGCCGCTAACGTTTTGGTTTCCGCACCGTCGCGCGTGGCCCCTTTTAAGAGGCGCTGCCGGATGTAATCGGACCCTATGCCCATAACAAATGCGGCTCTCATGAGCAAATTTGAGTGTTCCATGGCCGAAACGGCCTGACAGTCACAGTCTTTAACTAGAGGAACCAGGGCGTGCCAGAAATCTTCCACCAACTCACCAGGAAGTTGACGACGATTGGAGAGGAGGTGCCAGGCATAGAGTGTGTTCGGCCGCTGAGCGTAGTTTTCCTTCAGTAGCGCCATGGCTTCTGCGTAGGTCGGCGCATCCTGGATAAGTGGAAAGACGTTAGAGCTCAGCCGCGTCTAAAGGATCTGGATCTTCTGTGCTTCTGGGATTGGGTCTGGCGCAGATCCGATGTACGCTTCAAAACAGGCTAGCCAATGTTCAAAGTCCTTTCTGGTATTGTCTGCTTGTGGTTGCAGCTGCAGGCGATCCGGCTTTGTGCGAAGGTCCATCTTCTGAAAACTTAGTGTAATAAATTGATGCACGATCAATTACACAAAGACGACAGTTGGATGCAATCGAGGCTTTATTACATTAAGATGTGTGGCCTCCTACAGCAGCTGACAAAATGGCTGCTGTATTGGGAGCACACATATTTATACTCTGCGTACTGGGCGGAGCCAGCAGGCAGGGAACTACCCCCGTACCTGTAGTACAGGGCCTTACCATAAAGCACCTACATCGACATCCTCCATATACAATATATACATCAGTGGTGACTACCACACAGGTTCAATCCCGGCTCTGGGTCACTGTCTGTGTGGAGTTTGCAAGTTCTCCCCATGTTTGCATGGGTTTCGCCCCTACAACCCAAAAATGTGCAGGCTAGGTGGATTGGCCACGCTAAATTGACCCTGAATTGGAAAAAGTGAATTGGGTACTCTAAATCTTTTTTTAAAATAGAAGCAAACCAAATTCAGTCCTACCTTCAGAATTAAGGGCGCAATTTAACTAAAAGTCCCATAGCGAGCGTGTTTAGCCACATGTTTCCCGGCACTCGCAGCGCCAAAACACAACGCTATTGAACGGCACTCGGGTTAGATCGGGATAGATAGGGAACCTCGCTGGGCAACGCACGGCTAAGGCTGCACATAGCATTGTTATCTGCACTGAGGAGCTCTTCTCGCCATTTAAAAATGGTGCCCCGATCTCTGGAGCGTTCAACGTGACCCCCCCACCCCCGGTAAGTTCCAATTCACCATGAGGGTGGTTCCTAGGGCAACCCTACACCCTCCAAAACCAGTGCAGGGCACCCCCAGCCCACCTGGACACCTTTGCAATGCCAGGCTGGCACCCAGGTGGCACTGCCACCCTGCCCAAAGTCATGCACATGGGGCCTCCGATCCCCTGGGACACCCCCCACAAGTGCTGTTCCGTCTGGTCCCCGTTTATGGAGGCCAGTACTGAATAGCACTCATCCAAGGTCTCCGAGGTGAAGGGGGACGCCTTAGGGGTCTCGGGAAACTGCATATTAGAATGAGACTAGCTGCCTCGCTCTAATATGCAGATTTGCCAATATGTGATCCCGCCCACAGTGGGATTTACATCGCGAGATCCTGTTAGATCTCGGGGCAGCACGGAAGCACAAGTGGATAGCACTGTGGCTTCACAGCACCAGGGTCCCAGATTCGATTCCCCACTGAGTCACTGTGCAGCATCTGCATGTTCTCCCTGTGTCTGCGTGGGTTTCCTCCGGATGCTCCAGTTTCCTTCCACAGTCCAAAGACGTGCAGGTTAGGTGAATTGGCCATGATAAATTGCCCTTCGTGACCAAAAAAGGTTAGGAGGGGTTATTGGGTTACGGGGATAGGGTGGAAGTGACGGCTTAAGTGAGTCGATGCAGACTCGATGGGCCGAATGGCCTCCTTCTGCACTGTATGTTCTATCTCGTGAGGCATTGCGAGTCGGTTGATCACGGGACCAGGTTCCCCCGGCTTCGAGTTTGGAGCAGGACAGATCCAGTTGCAGGATCACAGTGTTAGTGTCCAACAACATGGCTGCTAAGAAGCTGCTACCTTGATGGAGATCAGGTTGTTGTGGGAAGAGGTCTGCGCGGGAGGGGTTTGGCCTATGTGAGAGTCATGCATTCACATTGGTCAACTACTGTTGCTTGAGGAATGAAAGCCATGTTAACAGACATATTCATATCATTGTGAACACACAAACATACAAACTAGGAGAAGAAATGGACCATTTGGCCTCTTGTCTGCCTTCGTCACAGTTCACTTTGTGGATTTGTAACCATATACCCGATCTTTTTGCAACCTCACTGATGGAGGAGAGGGTTCACCAGAGGGTTCACCAGCCTTGGGCTGCACAACAACATAGGCTAAAGGCCATCAGCCGAGGGTGGAGGGAGGTCAGGAGGGACCCAACAAGGCCCGTCTTCATCGCCGATGAGCATTAGCATGTTAGCGCATGTTCAGAACATGCAGCAACTACTTCCAGATATCTGGGAGGCAATGTCAGAGGCGGCTAATTGCTTTCTTGGGAGGTGGTTACTGATTTATGTGCACACCTCCAACAAGACCTGCGGCCCTGTCACTTTGGAAGTAACCCCATGTCAGTTGCCCTCAAGGCAACTGTGAGCCTAAACTTCCAGGTGAGCAACTCATTTCAGGGCTCCATGGGAGACATGTGTGGCATTTCCTAGGCTTCAGCACATGGATGCAGGTGAGAATTGACCAGTGTCCAGTTCAGAAGGACCAATGAATTCATCAGATTCTCAACAGATTCTGATAGCTAATCTGCAAGAGCAATTGGCTTTGGGGCCTTCGCCCGGTTCCCATAGGAAGTAATTGGCTGCGCGCATGTGACCATTAGAGTCCTCTGGGGACAACTAGCTGCATTTATAAATCGGGTGGGGTGTCACTCCCTTAACTCGAACATTAAGAATTATACAGATAAAGAATTATACAGGTGTGTGCTTGCTTCTCAGGCAGTTCTCATAATGCATACATCTTAAGGAACTCCCAGCTGCCACAGTTATTTGAAACCATTGCCCAAGTGAAGGGTTAGATCCTGTGTGATAGGGGCTATCACTCAGGACATGGCTCATAACACCAGTGCTTCACTCCTAAAAGCCCTGTGGAGGAATGTTATAACGCTGCACACTGCTCAACAAGAACAATCATAGTGCTCAAAATGTGCTTCCAATGCATTGATGTCCGGTGGAACTTTACAATGTGTGCCTCAGAGGTCCAGGATTGTCATCATCTGCTGTGCCTTACACAGTGTGGCATTTCAAAGAGAAGAATTGCCAATCAAAGACATGGAGGAACTGCAAACCTCCTCAGATGAGAATGACGAGGAGAAATATGAGGAGGACAGAGATCTTCCAGCAGCCCTCCCAGATTCCAGGGCCTTGCAGTGACATGTCAGGATCAATCTTATCTTCAATCATTTTGACCATGAGCGATGCACCTACCTGACCTTCATTTCCTCACCTGCAGACCTTTGCCTGCTCCAGGTGTGCGCCCACCGTTGCCAGCCTCCATCCAGTGCTACCTCATTACACATGTCCTCTACCCACTAGATGACCAAGGGGACTGAACCATTCTCCCACAGTTTGAAAAGATATTACTCCTGTCTCCACTCCTACCATTCTTGAGGATATCAACTTTGCACTGACGCCAAGTCAATTAAGCTATCATAAGCCAACTCTCTGCTCCTTGCTCATATTATCAAGGCCATGACTTCACAAGCAGCATAACACTTGTCATACCTGTCACTGACCTTGATCAATCTGCTTGGCAAATAACACCAATTGTGTTGCATCCATGTTACATTGCCTTGGGAATACAAATCTCCTCATGCATATTTCCATCCAATAAAGAATGACCTTTAACACCACCATATTGTTGCCTGCACAGGTGAGATATCCCACGATCCCCTTCATTAAGGAATGACTGCCAAATATTAAGCATGACAATGCAATAGACCTCAGAAGGAGGATGTTCCAGCAAATGTACATAATACACGCAATAGTCAAGGGAATAGAATAAATTGTGATTTCTATATACAAGTGCATTCCATAGCAGTGTCTTAGCACCCATGGCACCATTGGGCCCTCAATACTTCTTAATTTGTCTTTTGTGACCACTACACCTAACATCAGAGCTAATGAGGCAGGCGGGTTGATGAGAGTGAACCACACTGCGTGATTACACATGGGACATGTTCCTGCTGCACGCACCTAAAATCTGCTTTGTGATGGCATGCATTGTGGATCCTAATATGTAAGCGGAAGCGATGCCCATCTCCCATCTCTTTGTGGGGAGATGCGCTCTTGTTAAATTCTGCCCATTATTTCCCCTGGTCAGTGAGGTGAGGACAAGGGGCATAGAGCAAAACTTAGAGCCAGACTTTTCAGAAGGCCATAAGAGGTAAGAGTAGGAGTAGGCCATGTTGTGTTCTTTGTTTTTGTTCACTCAGGATGGTGAAGGTTTTAGTGTTAACAAAGAACAGCAAGCAGTGTTTAACAAACAAAGCTAATTTCTTAAACTACACTGAATTAGATTTGAACATATTACTAAATTAGTGAAGAAAAGATTACACTACACATCTACAATATTAAACTATACTATCAGTTAAGCTACCTCACACCTACTCTGACCCTACTTCTCTTGCTCTCTCCCACTCCCAGAAGTCAAGGAGGCATGTGATATTTATATAGTTGCTCTGTAGCACCATCTAGTGACTAGAGTAGTAACATTACATATACATTGTGACAGGCCATTCAGCCAAGTTTTCTTTACCATTCAGTGAAATCATGGCTGATCTGATAGTGGCCATAACTCTAGTTTCCTGCCCCCCTTGACTCCCTTGAATGAAATGAGGAAACACTGATTACATCTGTATCTGAGGTGTTGGAACTAGTACTGAACTCTGTACAATCACTAACGAATATCCCCACTTTTGACTTTAGTTTGGAAGGAAGATAATTGATATAACCCACAGCAATGTGATTGACTTTTAATTACCCTCTGAAATGGCTACTCAGCTGTATTCAACAAGGCAGCTCACCGACTCCGTATCAAGAGCATTGGAGAAAGAACAATAAATGCTGACCTGATCAGTGATGCCCACGTCCAGCGATTGAAGAAGTAAAGGCCAAATCTGAGAAATTACCACTTAGCTTTGCATAACTTATCATTACAATCTTGACCTTAACCTATAGACAATGCATTGCTTAAATATAATGTTGATCCTATTTTAGTTTACAATGTTAATTTTACAGTAATATGCAGGATTAGTCATCTCTATTATAGTAGTTGGGCTATTGGTCCAACTTAACTCTCTTGCTGACAGCTGAGGGATGTTGCGCTTTTACTGGAGTGTATTAACACGCCTCCGTTTAAAGGCCGTGTGCTTAACACTGCTATGGCTCTGTGTATGTAATTATGCTCAGGAGTCGCCAGGTGCCGTATTTAGACACCTCACAAGTATATCAAGGTCAGGTTCAAAGTAATAAATCTGTACACCGATTAGTAAGTCCAAACGATTGATATTTATTTTGACAAATATAATAAATACACATGCATACGCTAAAGAGACTAACTTACTTCTAATACTAAACAACTAAAATACTTATCTAGACAGGAACAGGCAAGGTCAGGGAGCAAGGCCTTTGTCCCGTTCTTGGTCTGCAACTCTCAGGTATTTAAAGTCGTCAGGGTCTAGCAAAGTCTGGATCCCGTAGCGATCGTTGTGGTGGCACTTACAGTTCGATGGCTGATGCTCAACGGCCGGTGCTGAAACTGGAGTCAGGATGCGATGTAACGAGTCTGGGCCGGAGTCTGGAAGCAACAGACTTGAGCCGGAGCAAAGCAGCAGTCAGAGCTGGAGCAAAACAGACCGAACCATGTGCGGGGTCTACTTTTATAGGTCCCCCAAAGTCCGTGCCCCTTCGGGGCGGTCTTTTACCTGCCATGTATTGATTGGGCCTTTTCCCAATCAATATCTTCCAAACCCCCCAATCTGAGGGTCGCTTCTCGATGGGTGGGGCGGTACCTATGGTTCTTTGTGTTGGATACTATGGTGCCGTTCTGTCTGGGCGTCTACTCAAAAGTATCCATTCATACTTAAATGTTTCTATTGTGTGGGGTCTGGATCTGGATCACCTCATTACTATGTAGATCTTGTTGCCATTTACACCTTTGGCTGACACTCTGCACCTGGCCACAAACTGGTTTCTGTACGTGCAGAATGCTAATTAGTCTTCTGCAAACAGCTTGTCCTTGCTAAGACTGTTTTCTCCCTGCAGCCTTAGCAGTTCTCCATTTTGTAGCCCAGTGTCCATCTTAGGTGGCTACATTCCCTCCTTGTGATCCTCACAATAAATTGTCACCAGAGCAATGCTACATAATTTGGAATACTACCAGTATCTGTTATTCTCATGTCTTTTCTTTTGTTGTACATTCCAGTGGGCTAAACAGCTGGCTTGTAATGCAGAACAATGCCAGCAGCGCGGGTTCAATTCCTGTACCAGCCTCCCCGAACAGGCGCCGGAATGTGGCGACTAGGGGCGTTTCACAGTAACTTCATTGAAGCTTACTTGTGACAATAAGCGAGTATTATGGGGGCTGGTTTAGCTCACTCAGCTAAATCGCTGGCTTTTAAAGCAGACCAAGGCAGGCCAGCAGCACGGTTCGATTCCCATACCAGCCTCCCCGGACAGGCGCCGGAACGTGGCGACTAGGGGCTTTACACAGTAACTTCATTGAAGCCTACTCGTGACAATAAGCGATTTTCTTTTTTTTTTTCATTTTTCATGGGCTTACACCGTTGGAGATGGATGTAGTTTCTTTCACATCCAGTTTGGATTCCAAGCCAGTTAGACTCTATTGAACAACTTGCACAGCCCTTCCATAGCATTAGGTAAGGCTTTCTCTATGTTGTTATGAACAGGGCCTATGGCGTTAGCCTAAATTCTTCCACTGTGTATGATTCCAATGGTACCCGGAGATACATAGTTATTACGATATGGAAACACACTACTTGGCCCAACCTGTCTGCCTTGGCGTTTAGGTATTTGTTAAAATCATGGAAAATGAAGGGTGAAATTTTAGGGCTCTGTCATGGTGAGGGTGGGGCTGTAAAATGCAGCGAGCCATTCAAAAGTCAACTGACTTGAGCAGGAACAGCCAATCAGGCCAGGCGGAGGGGCTGTCATTTCTACCAATTGACGATTTTTCAAGACTTTGGTTGTGTAATTTTTTTAAGTAATGCTTTGATCTTTATTGTTTCAAATAAATAATTTAGACATGAGTATAAGAGGAATGATAACAACATTTTTTTTTAAAATAATTTTTATTCAGGATTTTCAACAACAAATTTTCTCCCCACGGTTAAAGTAAACAAGGTGTAAATTTACACAGAAACAGAAAAGAAATCCCCCCCAATACAAAGTAATAAATTAATAACAAACAACAATACAAGGTAGAAAAACATAACAAGCACACCGTCGCTAAAACAAAGCCTCTTAACAAGCCCTGAACCCCCCCCCCCCCCGGGTACCCTCCCCCCCGATACCAACATTTTCTAATGAATTAGAGCAGTGGTTTTCAAAGTGGGGGTCGCGACCCGCAGATGGGTCGCGGGATGATGTGAAATGGGTCGGGTCGCCAAAAGGCCTCCAAAAATAATCCTCGAGGATCGCCTGAACTTGTGTCCCATTTTCTCCCTGGGTGAATCCTGGCTGCAGTACACTGTGTGGCCACATGAGACTAATATAGAGTCCGGTGCTGTGGACCTTCTGCCTCCCTTATTATCACTCTTTGTGGTGAACGTATTGCAGTAACCAATCTACCCATGTATGTAACTGTACCACACTGTTGCCCATGAGGGCTCCACCTATGAACCATTGTTAGGTATTATCTGTGATGTATCATATTGGTGCCTTTTGTGGGCTCCGCCCCTGGCTCCTCCTCTCAAGCTCTTTCGGTGGCTCTCAGCAGCAGAGCAGTCGCAGGCAGGCACTGTTCTAGTCGATTAAAGCCACAGTTTACATCTACACTCTGTTTCGCGTGAATTGATGGTTGCATCACTCTTATAATCACCACCACCGACATAGCCTCCAGCAGCCACTCCCATTTCTACAGCAGCTGATCAGCAGGTTAGTCAGCACCTGCACCTACAACCGAAGAGTTTAAAAGAAAAGAAAAATCAATTACCTTTAAATTTATTTCCTACAGATACTCTTTCTGCACAAAGTTCGTTTCCACCAGTGCTTTGTGGCTCTTTTTGTTCCAGGCCTGCACTCTCACCCAAAACCAAGTGACTGCTGACTGGAATATGTATCCACAAGTACCCCAGTCAGTAACTCGTATCTGCAATAGTCCCTCAGACAGGATTTAGCTCTATCAGATCATTCCTGTGTATCCTTTCAATTGGTCCATTGTCACAAAGCTGATTTCCGTTTGTCCCATTCTGAACTCGGCTCTGGGGCAACGGGTGTGGGTTTGGGAACGCCATTCATCCCAGTCAGGGGGAAATGCATCAGTTCAAGTACAGCTCACACAAAGAGACCGACTTCAGGGTTAAGATTCTGAATCGGGTACATGTTTAATGTCAGCCACTGTTACCATTGTCAATTTATCTTGAATATCTGTTACTATTAAAGTTGTCAGTGTTGGTTCAATTTCTGCGACAGTTAATCTTGTTAATGTTTGTGGAGTTTCAGTTACTCTTAACCTTGTCAATTAGATCTATGTTTAAAGTTATGCTGTGTTTTCATAAGGAGTTTGATGTATATTTTAAATGGGGAGCTGCTTTCCACTCACATTCTGAGCTCAGTCGCTCTCTCAGTGAGACTGACTTCACGATCAACGGTGAGTTTCCTTCCTTCCCCATCAGCCCAAATCCAGGCATGTTTCTAAGAATTCCCTCATTTCCCCTCTAAGCACCTCAGGACTCTCTGAACAAAAGGCTTGCACACTGACCCGTGCAAAGACTTTTATTATAAGTTATTTAGATCTCCAAATAACAACAAAAAATAGAAAATATATTTGTACGTTTTGTTTATGTGATGAACGTTATCAGTAGCCGATATAATGGTACCATTACCTTTAAGGCATTGGCCCCTTTAAGACCGGGCTAGGAACCCTGGGGGACTCCGCCTCTGGCTCCGCCCCCAGGAAACGGTATATAAGATAAGGCACACTCAGTCAACATATGATGAGCACACTTCTCGGCTGCCGTACAGTTCTCAGATGATTAAAGCCTTTGAATCATCTATCTTCTCTCCTGTGTCTTGATTGAGGGTATCTCAGTTTACATTTAATAATACTGAAGCGATAATACAGAACAATGAATGTGGTGTTTGAACATGTAACTATGGAGAATCTATTGTGAACATGGCGTGGGTCGCGAGAGTCGGCCATTGTGTAAAAATCGGTCGCCGGAAAAAAAGTTTGAAGAACACTGAAGGACAGGTCAAACTGTGAAGAAGATTGTCAGAGGACATTTGCTGATGTGGGAGATGCAGTTCAATGTGGAGACTGGGCCACAACTTCCAATTAGCGTCAGTCAGAAAATGATGGCTCACTGGAAATACAAGACTTTAAAGTGCTCTTACTTGCTCTTGAAAACTGCGCTGAAACCTCTGCTGCTTGGGGCCAGCACAGTCCAGTAGTGTCAGATTTCAGGAGGCCATGTCCACATTTTTTTAATGCACTGGCTACCGTAAAGCAGGTAAGTTTAAAGGGACCAGTGAAATTGGTAGACCAGGAAGAAGGTAAGTGAGCAGATTGAGTGGCTGGGATTTGGGTGTTGGAAGGGTCAGAGGTCAATCATGGTGGGGGGGGGGGGGGGGATTGGGGTTGGGTTGGGTTGTGTCAGGTCGGATTTGGTTTGATTGGGCATGAGAGTACTGTTTGGGTACAAGGTCAAGAGCTCACCTGGAAAATAGCCCAGAGATAATGTTCCAGCATTATTTTTTTCAAGAAGAGTATTACACACTTTTTGTCTTATTTTTGATAGGTCAGTAGACCAAATTCTGAAATTTGTCCTAGAAACTCCGTTTCTGAAGTGCAAGAGGTGGAAACTAATTCAGATTTAAAAACGTACCCTCATAATTCAAATGGTCAAATCTTTTAATTTGCATTGTTGAACAGACCCCTAATCTTACTCCAATTTGGTGATTGTGGTAGGTTCTGTACTGGCCAATTCTACTCTATATAAGAAGAGAAAAGGAATAAAGTTACTCTCAGTCTTTGAGTATGTTCAAGACAGAGATCGATAGATTTCTACATACTAATAACATCAATAGATATGGGGATAACGTGGGAATGGCATTGAGGTAGATGATCAGTTATGATCTAGTTGAAAGGCGGAACCGACTCAATGAGGTTGAATAGCCCTATGTTTCCATGTTCCTTGAGACAATAAAGTTTAAAATGCAATAGTTTTGACAGATGGACATGCCAGTCATGGAACAAGGCCTGGAAGCACATTAGAACTAAGGGAAATCATAGACAGCATTAACTCCATGCAGGTGGTGAAGGGACCGAATGGATTCCGGTGGACTGCTATAAAAATATACACCAGCACTGGCCCTGCACCTGCTGGAGATGTTTGCAGACTCTCTAGCAAGGGGCACCCTACCGTCAACGTTGGCTCAGGCCTCAATATCGCTGAGCCCCCAAAATGACAAAGACCCGACGAGGTGCGGGTCGTACAGACCCATCTCACTCCTCAACACTGACAGTAAGATCTTGGCGAAGGGAGGAGCAGAGCTGGGGGACCTGCCGTTCAAACTGGCCAAGACCAAATTTCATTTCCTGGGGATCCAAATAGCCCATGACTGGACATGGGTCCAGAAGTGGACCTGACTAGTCTGGGGTAGAGGAAGTAAATGCACCTGCAGAGGTGGGGCTCACTCCCACTCTCCCTTGCAGGAAGAGTGCAAATGGTCAAGATGAATGTGCTGCCCAGGTACCTCTTACTGTTCAGATTCCTCCAGATCTCATCCCAAAAACCTTTCCGGGGGGGGGGGAGTGAGAGAGAGATGATTACGAAGAAGATCCTGCAAAGGAGGAGGAATTTGGGAGGCTTGGCCTTCCCAAACTCCCAGTACTACCACTAGGTGGCCATCACAGAAAGAGTACGGGGATGGGCCAAGAAACTGGGAGTGTAATGGGAGAGGATGGAGGAAAGTTCCTGTGCAAGGACATCCATCTGAACACTAGCCACAACCACACTGGAACGATGACGCACCCCCAGATACCAGAACATTAACTGTTAGAAAGATTACTGAACGTGGGCGACCTAGGAGACGGGAACTGTGAGGACATGTATGGACAACTGTTAGAGGAGGTATGCTCACCCCTGGACAAGTCAAAGAAAAAGTGAGAGGAAAAACTAGGCAGGGAGACTGGGGGAGCACTCTATATCGAAGCACTGCGCAGGGCAAACTTCGCGTCCGCAGGGCTGAGTCTAACGCAACTAAAGGTGGTGCATAGGTTGCCAGGGAGACCCAGATGTTCTGGGCATGCCCCAGGCTTGTCTGGTCCTGGACATCCTTCTTTGAGGCCATGTCCAGGGTTTGGCTGTGAGGGTGGAGCCATGCCCACTAGTGTCATTCTTCGGGGTACCAGAGCAGCCAGAGCTCTTCATGGGAGGGGGGCTGATGCCCTAGCCTTTGCCTCCCTGATCGCCCGCCATAGGCTGGGGATCAGCCGCACCACCCCCAAGGCTGCAGATTGGTTGTCCGGTCTGACGGAATTTCTCAGGATGGAGAAGATAAAGTTTGCCATCCGTTGATCGGAAGAAGGCTTCCACATGATGTGGAAGCCGTTCACCAACTTGTTTCAAGACCTGTTCGTGGCTAGCAACCAATAAATTAGGGAGGGGGGTTTGGGGGGGCCGGGGGAGACACAGATCAAGTCATTGAACAAGGAACAGAAAGAAAGGGGGAGGGCACTGGGATGGGGGGGGGGGGGGGGGCGGGGGGGGGGGGGGGGGGGGGGGGGGGTACGAATGCACCCAAGAGAAACATGGGAGACAGGCAGGAAGGAAGGAAACTGAAAGAGACCGGTTTCCTGGCAAATTAATAATTAATGTCTGAACCACAATGTACATAAACCACTGTAAATACGTGTTCTGGCCAAGACGGACAACGTAGGGTGCGATTCAGTGACCTCCTTACGCTCTCGCCCGAGCATAACAAGGCCATTTCCGCCCACTGGCTGCCTTATGGCTAAGTGGGGAACAGGACATCCCTCCGGGCCCCGACCGTCTCGAGGAGCCTCCCCATGTCTGCATCACTGAATCATCTCGATGCCATGGCTGCGAGCTGAGACCGGTTGGCTGTGCAAGGGCAGTTTATGTTGCTCTACCTTGTGTGCAGGGGGGCTGGCGAGGGTGGTCCTGATGAATTGGCTGGCGAGGGTGGTCCCGGTACATCGGCTGGCGAGGGTGGTCACGGTGAATCAATTGGCGTAGGTGGTCCCGGTGAATCGGCTAGCAAGCCTTCATTTGCAGCATGAAGCCTATGGGGCTTCCTTAAGTGGACCAATTAACATATTGCGGTGACGGTCTCTCCCGGATGAGCGGAGGGAAGCTCACAGCAGTTCCCGCTCACTACCACATTTAGAAACTTTTTGGAAGAATCGCGCCCGTAAATTCTGCAAGAGGAGTTCTTGCGTTAAGAGTTGTCGGCTGGAACTCCCTCTTGTTGTTGATGTATATGTATATATTTAAATATTGGTCTTGTTTGTCCCTGTGAATGTGTGATATAAAATGTTAAAAGCTCAATAAAAATACTTTTTAAAAATGCATCAGTTTATGCTCTGACTCCAATTAAACCATTATAGGCTTAGAAAGGATGTAGAAAGAATGTTAAAATGAGGATACTTGCTGCGTACATAGAATTTACAGTGCAGAAGGAGGCCATTCGGCCCATCGAGTCTGCACAGGCTCTTGGAAAGAGCACCCCACCCAAGATCAACACCTCCATCCTATCCCCATAACCCAGTAACCCCACCCAACACTAAGGGCAATTTTGGACACTAAGGGCAATTTTATCATGGCCAATCCACCTAACCTGCACAACTTTGGACTGTGGGAGGAAACCGGAGCATCCGGAGGAAACCCACGCACACACGGGGAGGATGTGCAGACTCCGCACAGACAGTGAACCAACCCGGAATCGAACCTGGGACCCTGGAGCTGTGAAGCATTTGTGCTTACCACAATGCTACCATGCTGGCACTATTCCCCCAAACTGCTTCTTACCATTGTCGCCTGTAGATCCTTAGCTAAAATAGGGAAGGTCTGTCAAAGTCAGGCAGCTGCTTCCATATGACTGGCTCATTGACTGTCCCAATTATTGTGAATAGCCTAGATCATAAATAGAACAGATTTAAGAAAATATTGGCCGGCTTTTGAACACGCTAAACAGCACTGAGTCACACCTGGAATACTTTGGGTAGTTTTGGTCTCCTTATCTAAGGGAAGATATACTAACATTGGAGGAAGTCCAGAGAAGGTTCACGAGGTTGATCCTGGGTATGGAGGGACTTTTTTATGAGGAGAGGATGAGTATGTTCAGCCTGTACACATTGGAGGTTAGAAGAATGAGTGGTGACTGACTTTATTGAGACATAGGATTCTCAAAGGCATGACAGGTGTTTCCCCTTGTGGGAGTGTCTAGGACCAGAGGGCATAATCTCAGAGAAGGGGTCACCAGTTTAAGATAGAGAGGAAGAGGAATTTCTTCTCTCAGAAGTTAGTGAATCTGTGGATTTGTTTTAGCACAGAAAGCTGTAGAAGTTGGGTCAATAAGTGGAATAGAGAATCATAGAATCTCTACAGTGCAGAAGGAGGCCATTCAGCCCATCACGTCTGCACTGACCCGTTGAAAGAGTGCCTTACCTAGGCTCCCACCCTATCCCCACAACCCAGTACTCAATCTAATCTTTTGGAGACTAAGGGGCAATTTAGCGTGGCCAATCCACCTAACCTGCACATCTTTGGACAGTGGGAGGAAACCAGAGCACCCGGAGAAAACCCACACAGACACGGGGAGAAAGTGCAAACTCCACACAGTCACCCCAGGCCGGAATTGAACCCGGGCCCCTGGCACTGTGAGGCAGCAGTGCTAACCACTGTGCCACCGTGCCGCCCTAAATTCAAACCTGCCTGAGATTTTAAATCAGTATGAGAATCAGGGGTTATGGGGATAAGGGGGAGTGTGGAGTTGAAGATTATCACATCAGACCAGTCATGATTTCATTGAATGGTGGAGCAGAGTCGATGGGCTGCGTTGCCTACTTCTGCTCTTATGTCTTATGTGTAGTCAGGTTAGGTGCAGGTTAGGTGGATTGGCCACGCTAAATTGCCCCTTAGTCTCTAAAAGATTAGATTGAGTACTGGGTTGTGGGGATAGGGTGGGAGCCTAGGTAAGGCTCCCACCCAGGGAGCCTTTCAAAGGGTCAGTGCAGACGTGATGGGCTGAATGGCCTCCTTCTGCACTGTAGAGATTCTATGATTCTCTATTCCACTTATTGACCCAACCTCTACAGCTTTCTGTGCTAAAAAAAATCCACAGATTCACTAACTTCTGAGAGAAGAAATTCCTCTTCCTCTCTATCTTAAACTGGTGACCCCTTCTCTGAGATTATGCCCTCTGGTCTTAGACTCTCCCACAAGGGGAAACACCTGTCATGCCTTTGAGAATCCCATGTCTCAATAAAGTCAGTCACCACTCATTCTTCTAACCTCCAATGTGTACAGGCCGAACATACTCATCCTCTCCTTATAAAAAAAGTCCCTCCATACCCAGGATCAACCTCGTGAACCTTCTCTGGACTTCCTCCAATGTTAGTATATCTTCCCTTAGATAAGGAGACCAAAACTACCCAAAGTATTCCAGGTGCATCACTGTATATACACAAGGGGTTAATGTAAATACACTACAACTAAGTAACCACAAGAGGGAACACCAGAGATGTCATGACATGCAGACACGCAACCAATGGGTCATTAGAACAGGACACAATCAATGGGTAATCAGGACACCCATAGGTGGAATTACCACAAGGGGGCACGATACAACCCATATAAAAAGGACAAGGCACACAGGCTTTGCCTCTTCCACCGGCAGAAACCAAGAGAACAGGACAGGGTTGATTATCAGCAACATCACACCCTTGCACATGGTTGAGCGCAAGATTGTATAGTTAGCAGAATAGACTGAGTTACTAGAGGCAGATTAGTAGAGTGTTGAACTAATTTAAGAGCATTGTTAATCGTTCAATAAATACTTTAAACTTATCTCAGAGTCTGGAGCATCTTTCAGCAGAGCCTACATCAAGTGGCAACTTATGTTACTAGCAATAACATAACACAACATGGTACAGGAGTAACTGCTCAATCTCCCTTGTGCAACTCAGCAAGGTTAGAAACAACCTGCAACCGAATCCAGGCACGATGAACAAGATTCAGGCTCCTCATCAACTCAGGACCACCGGTAATCTTAGTGCTAGCTGGCGTTCGTTCAAACAAAAATTCCAACTATACATGGAAGCATCCGACCTGAATGGCGCGACCAATGATCGGAAGATAGCTCTTCTACTCACCATTGCGGTTGAACATGCGATAGAGATCTTCAACTCATTTCAATACTCAGAAGGGCAGGACAAAATGAAATACCAGACCATCCTGGACAAATTTGACAGCCACTGCGAGGTGCACACTAACAAAATCGGTAAAAATGGCACGAATACTCACCACGAAGCAGAAGTAGGGTTGAAACAGAAGAAGACAGCAGTTTTGAATGGCAGCCATCTTGCGCGTGTGCAGTCTGACCAGTCCGCACATGTGCACTTCCCTAAAAGTTGCAAACCGGTGTTTCACACATGCACAAGAAGCTGCGAATGCGCAGTTGCGAAGAAAACGCACAGTAAAGGAACCTCGGCATGCGCATGCACAATTGAGTCCAACGCATGACGTCACAGGCATCATGATGTCAGAGGCTCCAGACCACGCCCACTTAAAGGGGAAATGTCTGAAAATTAAAAAGAAGAGTTTTAAAGCCACAAAACACAATTCTTTCACCTCGAAAGACAGAACAATGCCTGAACTTCTATCAGATGTTGAAAATAACCTCCGCAGCGCCCTGGCTCTGGTACAAGCAGTTTGCACCACCCAAAGTGAAGAGCACAATGACAAATACGAAACCAAAGAAGATGATTTGTTCATTGAACAAGAAGAAAACGATGCCACTCAGCGAGTACTGAATGACTCTGTTGGCATCAGGAGTGTGCGACACCAAACACATGACTCTGATCTTGGCAGTGCTACAGATCCAGACGATGACTAACTGGATAACGCATACCGAGTAGGCATCATCATGAAGTGTGAATATGCCACACCGGGCATATTGCAAGTCCCGTCAATCCTTGCCGTGGATTTTGAGGATGAATGGAATGCAGTGATGGATGTCAACCAATGCCACATCCAGTTCAAACTGCACACAGGTGCCTCCGCCAACCTGATCTCGCAGTCGGAGTTCACGAGAATCAAGAAGGCTCCCAAGCTCCTTCCAGCTGCCTGCAAACTCCAGGACTACACTGGCAATGCAATTAAGGCACTGGGGCCCTGCCACCTGACAGTGTCCAACTGACACATACAGACAAGACTATGCTTCAAGATTGTTCAGCCAAACAGGGCATCCCTGCTAAGTGTGCACGCCTGCAAGAAACTGAACCTCATCCGACGGGTCTACACCATGACGCTATCTCATCCGGATCCTCAGGCCAGCATCGACGACATCTTGACCCAGTACCCAGATGTCTTCAGCGGGATGGGCACACTTCCGTACACGTACAGGATTCTACTGCGGCCTGACGCCAAACCTGTGGTCCACGCACCATGAAGAGTCCCCGACTCCACACACAGAGCGATGAAAGACTCCACAGAGAGAGTGATATAAGCCTCTACAGAGAGCTCGTTGACAGACTCCACAATGGAAGCAGCTCAAGACTCAATAGCGAAGTCCATGCATGAACAAGACCATGAAGGTCTATCAACCTTATCTGAGCAACCAGCAGCAGACTATGAAAGTCTACCCAGCTCATTTAACCAACAAGACATTGAATGTCTACCCCTGTATGTGAGGCAAGTGACGAAGAAATCACAATTCCTATACAAGATGTGCAAGGTCACAGCGAGACTGACAGATCTCAGCTCGTATGTACAGAGGCACTCAACAATCAAAGTGAAACTACTCTTGAGTCCACTGAGACCACGTCAATTAAAACCTCATCCACTTGAGCCTATCCACAAGAAAATGAAGTCTTGAAGATTTTGACTCCAGAAACAAATGATGATTCAAGTGAACCAGGAATGACTCCAGAAGAGGATCATCAAGGAATCAAAGAGGAATCACATCAACCACAAAGGAGTGATATCACCAAGATCAATGCAACATCCGGTCAGTCTCACAATCCTCAAAAAGACACGCTCAATGAAACATCAGATGCCACAAAAGACACTAACACAAGTAACTTTGAGAATGACTCGAATTATCCACACGGAACAGTCATTGAGCGCAACAAGAACAACAAGAACAACAAAAACAACAACAATAAAACAACAACTTGTACGACATGGTAGAACTCTGCACATGAAGGACAATGTAACAGCACAGCTCAAAACAGTGGCAAGAGTACAAATATATCATGGCATGACAACGAATCTCACCAATTCACATTTGCTCCAATATAAACAAGCAAACCAGCTTTCAAGAAAGATGACATACAGAATTGCTACGACAAGCATAGAAAAAAAGTCTAAATCAGACAATGAAGTGATTCGACCATTCGAACACCTCATGATGATTTCTTGGTTACTTAAACACAAGATCACTGATGAAGTTCACAAAGAAATGAAAACATTAACATTACCACTTCAACAACGGAAGAAGAAAGCAACTCAACCATACAAATTCATAAGATTGGACTCATAAACATTAATTGGTACTGTATAATCATCAATATTATCACAACTTGTACATGTCATCATTCATCTACTTGTTTTGTACAATTTTCTTTAACAAAGTACAGAAAATATGTAACATGAAAAAAGGGGGGATGTAGTGATATGCAACACTGTATATAAACAAGGGGTTAATGTAAATACACTACAACTAAGTAACCACAAGAGGGAGCACCAGAGATGCCATGACATGCAGACATGCAACCAATGGGTCATTAGAACAGGACACAATCAATGGGTAATCAGGACACCCATAGGTGGCATTACCACAAGGGGGCACGATACGACCCATATAAAAAGGACAAGGCACACAGGCTCTGCCTCTTCCACCGGCAGAAACCAAGAGAGCAGGACAGGGTTGATTATCAGCAACATCACACCCTTGAACATGGCTGAGCGCAAGATTGTATAGTTAGCAGAATAGACTGAGTTACTAGAGGCAGATTAGTAGAGTGTCAAACTCATTTAAGAGCATTGTTAATCGTTCAATAAATACGGTAAATTTATCTCTGAGTCTGGAGCATCTTTCAGCAGAGCCTACATCAAGTGGCAGCTTATGTTACTAGCAACAACATAACACAACATTATGGTCTTATTATGGTTCCTCTATCAGGCCTCCTTATGTGTGCTTTTCCTGATGGTACTGTTTTGCGATTACCTGTGAAGAGCATTATAGATGCTATCAGCTGCTACTTCATTGTGGTATACTACTTCTGTCGAATAAATATGCATTGCAAAAAAGGGGTCAATGCTAATAGCACATATTTCAGGTTGTCTTTCTGAGAGTTCAGTAGATGAGAATTTACACTGAGTCCATGCCCTATCTGAGGTGACAGTTTGTAAATATACTATAATAACCTTGGCACCGAAAAATAGGAAGAAAAATTCAAAGCATGCGACCTTTACCCAATCATCTTGTATTTGCTCAGTTGGCGGCACGGTGGCACAGTGGTTAGCATTGCTGCCTACGGCGCTGAGGACCCGGGTTCGAATCCCGGCCCTGGGTCACTGTCTGTGAGGAGTTTTCACATTCTCCCCGTGTCTGCGTGGGTTTCACCCCCACAACCCAAAGATGTGCAGGTTAGGTGGATTGGCCACGTTAAATTGCCCCTTAATTGGAAAAAATGAATTGGATATTCTAAATTTATAAAAAAAAAAGAAAAAAAAAAAAAAAAAAAGTATTTGCTCAGTTAACACCCCAAGGTCTTTCTCTCCCCCAACCCCTCACTACATTCCTGTAGTGCCACTTCCAAAGAGTAATTGCAGAATGCTGGATTGTTTGGCTGTGTCCTCATCACGCACATGCTGATCATAAATCTGTTTTTCCTGCTGGAAGAACACTTGCTGCTTATTAATGGCAAGGGTGTCCATCCCCTTCAGAGTTGCTAGTCCTCTCAATGTTACAAGTTTAAGACAGCAATCTTTCCTTAAAGTGCAGAAAGGCTTGCCTTGCAAAATTAAACTAGGCTAGTTCTCTGCAATGCCAATACAGATGCAACTGCGTCAAAGATAAGCAGAGCCCTGTTTTGCTGAGCTTGGCAAGTTTGACCGTTAAAAGTTAATTAAAAAATGTTGGAAAATAGGTGGTTTGTCGCCCTCTCCTGGAAGCTCTGACGAAAGAAACAAACAGCACTCTTTAGGTGCAGTATGCAGGTATTTAGGTACTTGCACTTGACTTCATTACCAAATACTATCAAGTGTTTGGATAATGTATACTGCTTCCTATCTTTGGCTTTCAAGCTATGACTGTGAGCTAGGAGAACTTAAAACAAAATCATACTATCTATGAACTATTGCAAAAAAAGCTTTATGACAATGAGTTTCAACAATGACATGTCTTACACCCATGAAAACACACAGCTCAGAAGAGAAATTCCAACACAAAGAGGAAGCTCAGTGTGAGTTTTGCCTTTGTTTCCTGTGACTGCTTGAAAGATGTTGTCATGTATGTACCAGCTGATCACTAGTGTATTCCAGTACATTGCAGTTTTAGGTGAGATCTGTATTTGAGGTGCAAGGTTTAGGAAGTGCTATGGCAGCCTGATTTAGTAGCTAAATATTTCCAGAGGCACACAATATGGATCCCATTCTGCTGGGGAGACTACAGCTACAGTGACTAATCCAAAAGAGACATGTGCCAAAAGGGTTCTATCCCTCTTCTATCAATCAGCACACTATCCCCTGCCCCATCCCCCCACCACCCTCCAGGCCTTTGAGACACTGAAGAATGGATTCATAGACTGCATAGTTACTCTTTACAACTCCTCACTTACCATCCTCACCTTTAACAAATAAGTACATTGTTATTTTGTTTTTGAACATATTTTATTCCAAATGTATATGAAAAGTTGCAACACATAAACAGTTCGGGCAACAAACTTCCCAACACACAGTCCCAAATATAACAGTTTGGACAAATTTCCCCCTTTTTCACCCTCCCCCTCCCTCCATCCCCCTCACCCCCCATGACAAACAACTCCTCAAACACATTCACAAACATCCCCCACCTTGCCTCGAAAACCTCCACTGAACCCCTTAACTCGTATTGGATCTTTTCCAGCTGAAGAAAATCATATAAACCCTCCATCTGCCAACAACCCCGAATCCAGCCTCCACTTCGGCCTCTGTTCCTGTCCCGATCTAAGCAGAATCTCCAGCCAATGGGGCGTATTGTCCGAGATATAAGATGATCAGGGGATTAGATAGAGTAGACAGTCAGAGACTTTTTCCCCGGGTGGAACAAACCATTAGAAGGGGACATAAATTTAAGGTGAATGGTGGAAGATATAGGGGGGATGTCAGAGGTAGGTTCTTTACCCAGAGAATAGTGGGGCATGGAATGCACTGCCTGTGGAAGTAGTTGAGTCGGAAACATTAGGGACCTTCAAGTGGCTATTGGATAGGTACATGGATTATGGTAGAATAATGGAGTGTAGATTAATTTGTTCTTAAGGGCAGCACGGTAGCATTGTGGATAGCACAATTGCTTCACAGCTCCAGGGTCCCAGGTTTGATTCCGTCTTGTGTCACTGTCTGTGCGGAGTCTGCACATCCTCCCCGTATGTGTGTGGGTTTCCTCCGGGTGCTCCAGTTTCCTCCCACAGTCCAAAGATGTGCAGGTTAGGTGGATTGGCCATGATAAATTGCCCTTAGTGTTCAAAATTGCCCTTAGTGTTGGGTGGGGTTACTGGGTTATGGGGATAGGGTGGAGGTGTTGACCTCGGTTAGAGTGCTCTTTCCAAGAGCCGGTGCAGACTCGATGGGCTGAGTGGCCTCCTTCTGCACTGTAAATTCTATGATAATCTATGATTAATCTAGGACAAAGGTTCGGCACAACACCGTGGGCCGACGGGCCTGTTCTGTGCTGTGCTGTATTTTTCTATGTTCTATTACTATCCCCGCATAGATGGCCCCCTCCACCCTGACTAAAATCTCCCGTCTCACCACAAAAAAGGTCAATTCTGGAATATACCCTGTACACATGCGAAAAAAAGGCATACTCCCTTCCCCCTTAGTTCTTCAAGCGCCACGGGTCCACATACCATCCTATGTTATTCGTACACTACCCTTTGACCTGGCTTTGATCTATCTATCCTCGGCTCTAGGACACAATTAAAATCTCCTCCCATAATCAACCAGTGCGTGGCCAAGTCCAGAATTGCTGCCACAACCCCCTCATAGAACCTACATCATCCCATTTTGGTGCATACACACTCACCAACATCACCGGCGTCCCTTTTAATACCCGACTCACAATCACATATCTCCCACTCGGGTCCCTCACTTCCTTCGCGCTTACAAACCCCCTTTTCTTCCTCATCAAAATTGCGACTCCCCGAGACTTTGAATCAAACCCTGAGTGGAAAACATGACTCCCCCACCCCTTCCTTAGCCTAACCTGGTCCTTCACGCGGATGTGCGTTTCCTGCTGAAAGACCACCTCCACTTTCAAACTCCTAAGGTGCGCACAGACCTGAGTTCTTTTCACCAGTCCATTGAACCCTTACATGTTCCACGTTATCAGCCTTACCGGGGGCTTACACCTCCATTCCTCTCTACTGTCTGCCATCCTCCCCTTTTGGCTCTAACCCCGTTAAATTCACCCTATACCTGGCCCATTCAAGATGACCCCTTTCTCTGCTCCTGCCCATGTTTCTTCTCCAACCTAGCCTCGTCGCGTGACACTCCTTTCCACCCCCACCCTCCTCCTCCCCATTCCCCCGTCATGGCCGCCTTTCAGCCTTTTCTCACACCTCACTTCCGTTCACTAGCCATTATCTGCCAGCATGGCAATTCCTGCCCAAAGGCTTCTCCCACTAACCCCCTCCCTCCCCCCCACCTCTCTGTTCTGTGAAGAATGCTCCCCCATCCGAACAAGGAGCCATCTCGAACCACAGGCCACCTGGGGGGGGGGGGGGGAACAGCCGTCCCCTTATAAACTTTTGACCCCTGTAACCCTTTGTCAACCCGACAGTAAAAAGAAGAGAAAAACCCTCCACATCGGAGGGAAAGAACCCCCCCCCCCCTCCGACCCCCACTCTACCCGTATTGCCAATTGCTTCAAAGTGCACGCACCGCAGTCTCCCAGAATTGTTCAGTTCAGTTCTCCTCCAATTTATTATCCTTGATAAAACCACTTACCATTTCTGGGGTCTCAAAATAGTATTCACGTCCTTCGTACATCACCCAAAGCTTCGCCGTGTAGAACACCCCAAACCTGCTCTGCTGCCGATATAGCACCACCTTGGATCACCGCCCGCGGAGGCTCCCCTGCTCTAGGCTTCTGCCTCAGAGACCTGTATGCTCTGTCCACTTCAGGGGCCTTATCCAACACCCCTCCGCCACCAGCCCCATCAGCATCCTCAAAACGTACCTTGTGACACTTGCACCTTCCACTCCTTCAAGCAGGCCCACTACCTGCAGATTCTGCCTTCTCAATCTATTTTCCTGCTCCTTCACCTTTGCTCTCAACGTATTGCAAAGGTTTCCTCAGACCCCACCTCCGCCTCCAATGCCACCATCTGATCGCTGTGGTCTGACATCACCCTCTCAATCTCTCAGATCTGCGACTCCTGTGCCTCCAACATTTCTCCACCTTTCTGCTGAGCCCTTCAGGTGTGCCACAGCCCCTTCGCTGGCCTTCGAGCAATCCTCCTGCATCTCCTTCCTCTGCTAGCGGAACTCTTCCCTGATGAAGGCCATCAACTGCTCCTCTGGAGCTTTGCTACTTGCACTGACCCCCCCCCCCCCCCCCCCCCCCCCCCACCCCGCCTTCCTTCCACTGGCTGCTGCACCACAGGTCTCTTCCAACTCCTTGGCCAGGCCTTTCACCTTCTTCTGCCGGGTTTGGTAACCAACAGATATACCACTCCCAGAGGGCAACCTCTCCTCCGACTTTCAGCTGCACTTTTCAGTCGAAGTTGCACCCAATTCCAGGTAAAAAGAGCTCTTTTCTAGACCTTCAAGCAGAAGCTACTAGTGTGTGACCACTCACACCATGGCCGCTACCGAAAGTCTATCACATAATTTGTTATTATGTTACATAGAAATTTGGTAGTTGTAACTTAATTTTTTTTAAATCTGGTAACAGTAATAGTAACCATGCAATTGTCAGATTTTGGTAAAAATCCAATTGATTCACTGATATCCTTGAGGAAGTGTAGCTCATTGTCTGGTCTAGCCTTCAGTTCCTTGTTCTCTTTCCCATAACCCTGTGATTTCTTTTCAATTTCAATTTGAAAGTGACTAATGAATCTGGATCCATTACTCTTTCAGGCAATGCATTCCAGATCACAACCTGCTTTGTTAAAACAAATCCTGGTGTTACCTCTTTCGCTTAGCACCTCAAATTGGTGCTCTTTGGTTGCAGATCCCTTAGGCCACTGGAAACAATTTTTCCTTTTTAATACGTACCAACCCCATTCATGATTTTGAACACCTCTATCAAAGCTCCTCTTAACCTTCTCTGTTTTAAGGACAACCACTCCAGCTTATTAGGCTCTGCACATAGTTGACACCTTTTAGACTTGGTACCATTCTAGTAGATTTCTTCTGTACATTCTCAAAGGCAGGTCATACGATTGAAATTCCTGGGCTTAGAAGCTCAAGGAGTCCTCAAGCTGGCTCTCTGGACACTAGGTGCTTAAAATAAGAATATGTAAGAAAATGTGTGTCATTCAGCCCAGAACATGTGCAAATGTGGAAGGAAACCTTATTGGCTGTGTTTTTTGATTGTCAACGTGGCTGACCCTTAAAATATTCTCTGAAAACCAAGCAAGCCACCCTGTTCAAGGGCAATTTAGAATCCATAGAATACCTACAGTGCAGAAGGAGGCCCATCGAGTCTGTGCCAACCCTCTGAAAGAGCACCCTACCTAGTTCCACTCCCTGCCCTATCCCTATTATCTGGTAACCCCCCCTATCCTGCATATCTTTGGAGTTTGGGAGGAAACTGGAGCACCTGGAGGAAACCCATGCAGACACGAGGAGAACATGCAAACTCCAATCAGACAATCATGCAAGGCCGGAATTGAACCCAGGTCCCCGGTGTTGTGAGGTGCTAACCATGTGCCACCACGTTGCGTAGGAATGGACAATAAATGCTGGCCCACATCCCTTGAACAAATTTTTAAAAAGTTAATTTTCTACAAGGCAAAAGTATTGACAACATGACAGAAAACAAGACCACTCTGATGAAGCATCTACACTGACTGAAGACACAGAGAAGATGCGCAGTCAAGCAACATATTTGAATTGCTCACAAGCTGGCTTTTTTCTTGGCAACCTTTCCGAGTCCAACTTTCATTTTTTATATCTGCTTCCAGGTTTCAAACATGCAAGAGAACTGCCGCAAGCTCTCCAAGTTAATGTTATGTGATTCTTACCTGATAATGGCTCTCAAGTTCAAAAAGATCCAATCTTCTTTGCAGGCCCTTCTGCAGTAAGACCTCAAACTGCTTCAGTTAATGGATCAATTTTGATTCATGTCCTTGCTCCAGTTATTTTGATCCCTCTTGATCCAACTTTGTAGGTGAGCACCGATTGTTAAAGGGTGACCTTTGAGGGGCAATGTCGCTGGATTAGCAATCCAGAACCCCAGGCTAATGTTCTGGGGACACAGGTTCAAAGCTGGAATTTAAATTAAATTAATAAATCTGGAATTTAAAAAGCTAATCTCAGTAATCATGACCATGAAGTCATTGTCAATTGTTGTAAAAACCCATCTGGTTCAAAGGAAGCTTGCTGTCCTTACCTGAGCAATGTAGCTGTTAACTGCCTGATGAAATGCTGCTCAATTGTAATCAAAACCACTACAGGAAAGTCAACAAGGAACAAAACTGAATGGATCTCCCAGCATCGACCTAGGCCACTGAGTCAAAATCCTGGAACTCTCTCTATAACACCAGCACTGTGGGTGTAGCTACATCATGTGGACTGCAGAGGTTCAAGAATGTGACGAACCACCACCTTCACAAGGCCAATTTCACATCCCATGAAATAAATTTTACAAAACAGGTTTCTGGTATGCTGTATAAATATGCTGGGTGGAATCTTACCAATTTTTTTCAAAGTGCGAGGCTCTGACTAAAAACCCGTCTGTCTCTCTCCAGCTGGGCACACCAGTTTTCGCTCCAGACCTTGATGAATGGGGTCGTTTCCAGTGTCACTCTCGCAGGCCGGGGCTCCAAAGAGATTGATGTGCCATCTTTAAAGGGCTTTTAAGGATCCTCCCTTACAGCATTGGGGCACCCCTTCACCACAGGAGAAATGATGGGGCTTTCCCCCCCCCCCCCTCACCTCCACAACACCAACATCGGGGCACCCACCCCTCCCCCACCCTTCGCAGTCATCGGCCGACCCCTCTTACCCTCACCTCCCCCCCCCCCCCCCCACCTCTTACAGACATCGGGGCAACTGACCCCTCCCACCATCGCAATCTCAGGGGCACTCTTTCCCCCCACACAAGAATCAGCCCTCCCCAAACACATATGGGGAACCCATCCATGGTGCTTCCCAGAGGGCCAACCCCATGGTGCCACCTTGTGCCCAGGGCAGTGCCTAGGCAAGTCAGCCTCCCCTGGGGACTAAACTTACCTTTGCGCCCCCAGGGGATTAAAGGGCTGAATCTTGTTTCTCAAAACATGCTGTAAACTTTGCCAACATGAGGTCATGTGTGTGAGGTTTGGATATTAAGTGAGGGGAGTATCAAGTGGCTGGGGAATGGAGGGAAGGGGGGGCTTGCTAATTATATTAGAATGCATACAAAACCATTAAAATGAGGTTCCTGCCCATTGTGGGCGTGAACCTTGTAAGATTACTAGCGAGGGCATGGAACATCAGGAGACATGGGGCGGGGTTCACCATGGCGCGCCATTGGCTGGTGGCGGGATTTTCTACTCCTGCCACCTGTCAATGGAATTTCCCATTGAAGCCAGCCCATGCTGCCAGGAAACCCACAGGCAGGAAAAGAGAATCCCACCAGATAATTCCGGCCATGATCTCTCTGGGGGCAGAATCACATTTCCTGATTCCCTCCGGATTTTCTGCCTGTGTCGGGGATGCCAAGGACCTCTAACGGGGGTTCAAAATCAGCTCCCCACTCTGCCTGCAATTTCTTAAGAATTTGTTCTTGGGATGTGGGCGTTATGGCCCTTCCCACAGTCACTTTTAGTCAGCACTTAAGAGTCACATGTAGGTTAGAATGACAGATTTCCTTCCCTAAAAGGGCAGTTAGTGAACTACATGGGTTATTACGACACTCAATTTGTGGTCATCTTTACACTATTAATTCCAATTTTTTTTTCTTGAATTCAAAATTTCACCATCTGCCAAGGTGGGATTTGAACTTGGGTCCCCAGAGAATGACTGTGGGTCTCTGGACTACTTGTCCAGCGACAAACCCACTATGCCACTGCCCCTGCCCCGACATATGCTGTATTCATAAGAGTCCTCCTGAAACTGCATTACAGGAATAAAAATAATTACTGAGAATATGCAAAAGCTTTTTTAATGTACTCTACTGGCCAAATCAAACTACAGATCTGATGTGCATACACTCAAGATGCACCAAGAAGAATTCAAGTAGAAACAGAATGAATTATGAGAAAAGACGAGAGAAGTTTAAGCTCCGCAGGCAAAGGAAGGTTAAAGTGAACTTCACAGTAGAGTAGCTCAGATAAAACAGGTTATTTCATAATAAATCAGGACAGTAAGTCCAGAGGACATAAATTTGTCATATTAAGGATAACATTTTATTTTCATAATCTGCCAGGCAAGGTGTTAGCAGGAAAGGATCTGGAAGTTTTGAAAATTCAGTTGAAAGATAGCCCGAGGAGGAAAATAAATCAGTTTAATGAGTCTTAGTTTTTACCTTTTTCTTTATTGTGTAATTACAAGAACACATGAAATAGGAACAGGAGTGAACCACGTGGACCACGGAGCCTGCTCCACTATTCAATACAATCATGGCTAATTTGGAGCTTCAACTCCATTTTCCCACCTGCTCCCTGTATCCCTTCATTCCCTGAGGCATCAAAAATCTCTCTATCCCAGTCCTCAATATATTCAACGATGGAGTATCTGCAACCCTCTGAGGTAGAGAATTCCAAAGATTCACAACCTTTGGAGTGAAGTAATGTCTCCTTAGCTCACCCCTAAATGATCAAGCCCGTTTCGTGAGACTGTTGTTATGGACCAGGGTTTAGAGAACACCAAAGTATATCATGGAGTTCACCTGACCTATAACTTTTAATAGATTTTGGTTATGAGGAGCACAAGGGCCCACTTTCCAGGTGTTATGCAACAGAGATCTTAAGTATTTTTTAAACAAAACAGTGTTTATTCCATGAATCCAGTTAATATTTCACAAATACACAGTAAAAATCTTATCAACTACCAACACAAATACCCCCCCCCCCAAGATACAGTACTCTATAGGTAACCCTTAATAACTTTCCTAACAACATCCATAAGCCAAACACCCTTTTTTCCTACAAAACAGTAGGCTTGAATTCCTTACAGAAAAAAGGTATTACTTTGAAGTTATCAAGTGGTCTGGAGACATTCTTTAGCATGCAGAGAGAGAGAGACCAAAAATACACCTTCTTTGCTTGAATGCAGCTCCCAACTGAAAACAAAACCAAAAAAACTCAGAGCCACAAAGCAGCTTCTAGCTCAAAACAAAAATAAAAGACAGAATCACAGCCCGGCTCCACCCACATCACTGCAGCCATTTGATAAAACACACTTTTCTTAAAGGGGCCCTCACATGACACTTCCCCCCAAGAAAATAAAATAAATCAAGTTCAAGATGGTTTTATTTTTCACCTTTTCACTTTCCTTTAAGAAATATTGACAGCAAATATACTTTATTGTTTAACAAGACAAAACATGCAAACATTTATAATAACATAGTCCATTTTAGTTCTTCTTCCTCCACTGAACCTGCTTCACTTCATCACATTCGTGACAAAGCATCGGCTATCACGTTTTCTCGTCCTGCCACATGTATTATATTTAAATGAAATGGCTGTAACAATAAACTCCATCAAAACAGTCTGGCATTGTTATTCTGGAGTCGCTCCAAAATCGGCACAGGATTATGATCAGTATATATAATTGTTTCAGACGAATTGCTGGTAATATAAATTTGAAAATGTTGCAAAGCCAGCACCAAGCTCAAAGTCTCCTTTTCAATTGTTGAATACTTCTTCTGGTGCTTATTTAATTTCTTTGAAAAATAACCAATAGTCCACTCTAGTCTTTCGTCGTCTTCTTGCAAGAGCACCGCACCTACGCCAACATCACTCGCATCAACAGCCAGTTTGAATGGTTTTGTGTAATTTGGGATGCCCAACACAGGAGCAGTGGTTAACGCAGCCTTCAGGCCATCAAATGTCTGTTGACATTCTGCTGTTAACTTGTTACGCTTCTTTAGCAAGTCCGTCAGTGGAGCGACCACACTGCTAAAATTTGGCACAAATTTCCGGTAAAATCCACTCATGCCAAGAAATCGCATTATTTCCCTTTGTGTCGAGGGTGTTGGAAACTCCCCAATAATTTTTGTTTTCACATCCCGTGGGACCATTCGACCCTGTCCAATTGTATGACCAAGGAAAGTGACTTGGGCTTTTCCAAATTCACTTCTGGCTAGGTTTATCACCGCCTCCTGAAGTCGATCAAATAACTCTATCAGATGCTCTAAATGTTCTTTCCATGTCTGACAAAAAATTACCAGATCGTTGATGTATACCGCACAATTGGGTAATCCTGAAACAACTTTGTTGGTTCACCGTTGAAATGTGGCTGGGGCGTTTTTCATGCCAAATGGCATAACTTTGAATTGGTATATACCATCTGGAGTCACAAAAGCTGAAATCTCCTTCGCCCTTTCGGATAAAGGTACCTGCCAGTAACCTTTAAGTAAATCCAGTTTGGAAATAAAACCTGATTGTCCCACCTTCTCAATGCAATCCTCCAAGCTTGAAATAGGATAAGAATCCATTCTTGTAACTGCATTAACCTTTCTATAGTCCACACACAACCGTTGGGTACCATTCGGTTTCGGTACCATCACTATGGGTGAGCTCCATTGGCTGAAACCCACTTCAATTACGCCATTTTTATTTGTGTGTGGTATAGATGGGAGGCAGGGGGAGAGTTAGATTTTCGATGGTGGCTATAAACCTTTCTTTGTTCTGTTTGGATGTGGGATTTGGCAGCCATCTTGGGTAGGCCTGGTGTTGGCTTTCTTTGAGTATTTGCTGGACTGCCCCTCAGGGTGGGAATGGCTGACTTGGGGTGGGGAGGTGGGGGGGCGGAGTAGACAACCCCATATTCGGCTGGTCACTTGGAATGTGAGGGGGTTGAATGGCCAGATAAAAAGAGCTAGGGTGTTTGCGTACCTTAGGAGTTTGAATACTGATGTGGTGCAGTTGCAGGAGACCCATTTGCAGATTAAAGATAAGACAAGGCTACAAAAGAACTGGGTGGGGCAAGTATTTCATTTGGCATTTGACAATAAGGCCTGGGAGCTGCGATTTTGATTAATAAGTGAGTATCTTTTTTCGTGGTTCAGGTTTAGGTACATCCGAACGGGAGATATGTAATAGTCAGTGGGTCATTGGCTGGGGCCCCAGTGGTCTTAGTTAATTTAGATACATCAAACTGGGATGATACAGCTTTTGTCGACAAATGTCAACTTCTATTCCCAATCTGGACTCACTCCAGCTTATTCTGTGGGGTGGGGAGAGATAGAACATAGAACATAGAACAGTACAGCACAGAACAGGCCCTTCGGCCCTCGATGTTGTGCTGAGCAATGATCACCCTACTCAAACCCACGTATCCACCCTATACCCGTAACCCAACAACCCCCCCCTTAACCTTACTTTTTAGGACACTACGGGCAATTTAGCATGGCCAATCCACCTAACCCGCACATCTTTGGACTGTGGGAGGAAACCGGAGCACCCGGAGGAAACCCACGTACACACGGGGAGGACGTGCAGACTCCACACAGACAGTGACCCAGTCGGGAATCGAACCTGGGACCCTGGAGCTGTGAAGCATTTATGCTAACCACCGTGCTACCGTGCTTTAATTGTATACTGGGCTCAGCTGAATAGATCGAGGCCGAAGTCTTTCAGTCCTTCAGGGGTGCCAAAGACACTTTCGTCCTTTATGGAACAGATGGGGTGTGTGGGGCAGACTCGTGGAGATTTTTACATCCAAATGAGAAGGATTTTTAGTAAAAGGGTGGAGAGGCAGAGGTTGGTGGATCCCATATTTGAGGTGGATCTCGCTTGCCCCGACTCCGGAGTTGTTGGCGAGCAGGAAGAAATTGCAGTTGGAATTTGGGCAGCTTTCGACGGGCAGGGCGGTGCACCAGCTGTGGTGTTTGAGGAGGGCTTTTTATGAGCATGGGGAGAAGGCCAGTTTCTTGTTAGCCCACCAGCTGAGGTACAGGTGGCCTCACAGGAAATAGAGCAGGTTGGTCTCTGCCCCAGCTAAGGTCAATGAGACTTTCGAGGGATTTTATTGGAGCGTTTAAAAGTCGGAGCCCCCTGGAGGATGGGTTGTCTATGTCAGAGCTTTTGGATGGCTAGTCTAACCCAGTTGAAGAACGAGAGAGTTGGGAGGAGTTGGAGTCCCCATTAGCCTGGAGGAGGCCACAAATGTTACAGGTTTGATGCAGTCAGGTAAGTCTCCAAGCCCGGAGGGATTCTTGATTGAATTTTACAAGAAATTTGTGGGTCAGCTGGTCCCATTGTTGTTGGAGATGTTTAACGATTCCGTGTCCCGGGGATATTGTCGGCATTTTGGCGTAGGCATTGATTTCCTTGATTTTAAAGATGGATAAGTGTCTGATAGACTGTGGGTCGTATCGCCCTATTTTGTTATTAAATGCAGAGGTAAAGTTGTTGCCGAAGGTTTTAGAAATGCGCTTGGAGCCCTGACTTCCAGGGGTTATATCAGAGGTACAGACTTGGTTTGTTAAGGACAGGCAGCTGTCGGTCAACATACGGCGATTGCTGAATGTTATTCAGTCCCCCTCTCCGGTCCCTGAGCCAGGGGTAACTATTTCAATGGACGTTAAAAAGGCATTTGATAGGGGCGGCATGCGGCACAGTGGTTAGCACTGGGACTGCGGCGCTGAGGACCTGGGTTCGAATCCCAGCTCTGGGTCACTGTCCGTGTGGAGTTTGTACATTCTCCCCATGTCTGCGCAGGTTTCACCCCCACAACCCAAAGATGTGCAGGTTAGGTGGATTGGCCACATTAAATTGCCCTGTAACTGGAAAAAAAATAATTGGGTACTCTAAATTTATTTATTTTTAATTCTGACTTGAAGAAGTGGGAAAACCTCCCTCTTTCCCCGGTGAACAGGGTCCATTTGGGAAAGGTGAGTATCTTCCCAAGGTTTCTATTTTTGTTTCAGTGTTTCTGGACTGAGGGAGATCTGATTGTAGTTGTTCGATGTCAAGTTTTGAACTTTACATGTTCATGTATACTGCCTTTTTCTGTTTATTATGTCTTTTCCATGGTAGTATGGGGTTTCTTGTTTTATCGAAGGAGGGTGTGGATTCTTTCTCCAAGAATGTACGATATTAAAAGTAGGAGTGGGAAAGGATTCTTTTTCCTGTTTCCTCAAGTCGGGGTCACTCTGCTAGCAGGTATGTTATATAACAGGAGCGAGTGAGGGAGAGGGCTGCAGCTGGTTGCTTGGTGGTGTTTTTTGTTTTGTTTGGGGGATAAGGTAAAATGCCGAGGTTGGTTGGGTTTTCTTTCTTTGGGGTGTGGGAGGAAGGAAGGGGAAGGATGCGTTTTGGAGTTGGGTGGGCTATTTATTTGATATTTGAAGGGGAGGGGAATGGGGATGGGGGAGGGTTGTTGGAAAGGTGCCTGAGGGTGGGTGGCGGGGTAGATTACTGGCAATGAGGGTTTCTTTGTTCATGGATTGGTGTGGGGGTGATGACGGTGGCCATCTTAGATGGGCCTGGAATTTGGGTAGGTTTGGACCCTATTGGACTTCTTCACGGGTGGGGAAACCGTTACCCCTGGTGGTGGTGGGGCTGGGTACTTGCCTATTGTAATATTGGACCACACATTGTGTGACTATACGGCTGGAGACCGGCTAGGCCCAGCACCCCCATGGAGGTTGGGCACGGCACTCCTGGCAGATAAGTGACTTCCCGGTGGTGGATAGGGAGAGGAGGCAGCGACTGGAGGTGCTACTGGGGTTGGAGGAGATTATGGACTGTATCTGTTCCATGCAGTCAGGGAAATCACCAGAGCCGGATGGTTTCCCGTTGGAATCCAAAAACAGTTTGTGGCCTTGTTGGTGCCACACTTATTGGGGATATTTAATGACACTTTGTCTTGGAGGCTATTGTCGGCCATGTTGGCGCAGGGGTCGATCTCTTTGATCCCGAAGAAGGACAAAGATTCTTTGAAGTATGGGTCTTCCAGGCCTATATCACTGTTGAACACTGATGCAAAGGTCCTAGCTGGTGATGTGTCTGGAGGGGTGCCTTGCCCGAGACAATCTCTGTGGACCAGACAGGGTTGAGCAAGGGCTGACAGTTGACGGCTAGTATCAAGAGCCTTTTAAATGTGGACTTGTTACCCACCTTGGGGACTGTTCCAGAGGTAATTATCTCCATGGGTGTGGAGAAGGCATTTGATTGAGTGGAGTGGAGGTACCGCATCAAGATTTTGGAGCGATTAGGGTTTGGGTCACCATTTATCACCTGAGACTGTTGTATAGTGCCCCCATGGCTAGTGTCCGAACCAGCACAGTTGGTTCAGGGCACTTGTGGTTGCACAGGGGTACAAGGCAGGGCTGCCTGCTGTCCCCGTAACTGTTTATGCTTGTGACTGAACCACTGGCCATCGCACTTAGATCGTCAGGCAAGTGGAAGAGTAAAGAGAGGGGGTAAGGACCATATGGTGTCCCTTTACACGGACTTGTTGCTGTATGTTTCAGACCCTCACTCCAGTGTGGGGAGAATAATGGAGCTGTTGAGAAAGTTTGGCTCCTTCTCAGGATACAAATTGAATGTGAGTAAGGGTGAGATCTTCCCAGTGAGCCCCCTGGGGCAAGGAGGAGATTCGTGGAGGCTGCCATTTAGGCTGGCCAGGATAAAGTTAACGTATTTGGGGATTGAGGTGGCTCATGACTGGGCCTTGCTACATAAGTTGAACCTGGCCAGTCCAGTGGAGGGGGTGAAGGGGGATTTGAAGAGGTGGGATGCCCTCCATTGCCCTTGGCGGGAAAGTGCAGTCAAAATGAACATTGCACTGAGGTTCTTATTTACGATCCAAATCTGATGCTACCAAATCTGCTGTTCTATTACTGGGCAGTGAATATTGAGAGTGCGGAGCTGGATGAAAGAGCCGGGGTCGGGATGGAGGCGGATAGAGGAGGCTTCCTGTGTAGGTTTGTGTCTCAGGGCGTTGGTTACAGCCCCTCTTCCATTCTCTCCGGCCAGGTTTTCTATGGACCCGATGGTGGTGGCATCCCTCAGAATTTGGGCCAATTCAGACAACATTTTAAATTGTCACTATTATCACCAATTTGTGAGACCATAGGTTTGTGCCGTCTGGGATGGATGCACTGTATAAGATTTGGAAGAGGGAGATGGTTGAGGGGCTCAGGGATTTGTTTATGGAGGGTAGGTTTGCGGAGCTCGCAGAGATAGTGAAGAAATCTCACTCCCGAGGGGAAGTTTGTTTAGGGATGTGCGGGTGCGAAATTTTGTTCATAAGGAACTGTCTTCATTTCCTCAGTTACCGGGACCTACACTTATGGAGAAGAAGTTATCTCGAGATGAGACAGGGAAGACATCTGATATATATGTGTGATTGTTGGAGACAGTGAGAGCACCTTTAGGGGAAGTAAAAGGAAAGTGGGGGGAAGGAGCTGGGCCTGGTTTTGCAGGGAGGGGTTTGCAGTGAGATCTTGCACAGGGTGAATTCCACCTCTTTTTGTGCCAGGTTGAGTCTGATACAGTTCGAGGTAAGTCACAGGACACACTTATTTTTTAAAATTTGTTTTTATTCAAAATTTTTCAATAATTTTTATAAACCACTACAAAAAGAAAAACAACAAAAAGAAAACATAGCAATAAAACAGAAAACAACTTAACCATTTAACAAAACAAGGTGGGGTATCTGCCCTTTACAAATGAAATCCATCCACCGCCCAAACTACCCCCTCCTCTGGTTTGCTGCTGCTGACCTCCACCTAACGTTCCGCGAGAAAGTCAAGGAACGGTGGCCACCGCCTGGAGAACCCCTGCAGAGACCTCGCAAGGCAAACTTTATCTTCTCCAACCTGAGAAATCCCGCCATGTCACTGACCCAAGCCTCCACACTTGGGGGTTTCACATCCTTCCACATTAACAAGAGCCTTCTCCGGGCAACCAAGGAGGCAAAGGCCAGAACTCAGGCCTGTTTCGACTCCTGCACTCCCGGATCATCTACCCCGAATATTGCTTTGCCCCAGCTCGGTTTTACCCGAGTGTCCAAGACCTTGGACATAGCCTTTGCAAAGCCTTTCCAAAATCCTGTGCCGGGCATGCCCAGAACATATGGACATGATTTGCTGGGCTCCCTGAGCACCTCACACACCTGTCCTCCACCCCAAAGAAGTTGCTCATTCTCACCACTGTCATATGCGCCCGGTGCACCACCTTAAACTGAACCAGGCTAAGCCTGGCACAAGATGAGGAGGAATTGACCCTGCCCAGGGCGTCTGCCCACAGGCTCTCATCCAGCTCCTCCTCCCACTTTCCCTTCAGCTCCTCCACCGAGGCCTCCTCCGCCTCCTGCAGCTCCTGGTATATTTCCGATATCCTGCCATCCCCTACCCACACGCCCGAGGCCACCCTGTCCTGTATCCTCCAGACAGGCAGCAGTGGGAATTCCTGCACCTGCTTTTTCACGAACGCCCGGACCTGCAGGCACCTAAAGGTGTTCCCAGGGGGTAGCCCAAATTTCTCCTCCAGCGCCCTCAGACTAGCAAAAGTCCCATCGATAAACAAATCCCCCATCCTTTTGATTCCCGCCCTGTGCCAACTTAGGAACCCCCAGTCTATTCTACCCGGAACGAACCTGTGATTGTTCTGTATCAGGGCCCAGACTAAAGCCCCTGCCTCCTCCCGTGCCGTCTCCACTGCCCCCAGATCCTCAATGTCACCACCACCACCAGGCTCGTGGTGTACCGTGTCGGCGGAAGCGGCAACGGTGCCGTTATCAGTGCCCCCAAGCTAGTATCTTTACAAGACGCCGCTTCCAACTGTTTCCACACCGCCCCCTCTCCCTCCATTACCGATTACCGAATCATGGATATATTCGCTGACTAGTAATTGCTGCAAAGGTTCGGCAGCGCCAACCCACCGCCCCCCCCGACTGCGCTCCAAGAACAGTCTCTTAACACCCGGGGTCTTGTTTGCCACACAAATCCCGTAATAATCCTATTTACCCGCTTGAAAAAGGACTTGGAGATGAGGATGGGAAGGCACTGGAAGACAAACAAGAACCTGGGGAGGACCGTCATCTTTACGGACTGCACCCTGCCCGTCAGGGAAAGTGGCAGCATGTCCCACCTCTTAAAGTCCTCCCCCATTTGATCCACCAGCTGCGCTAAATTGAGCTTCTGCAAAACACTCCAGCTCTTAGCCACATTAAGGAGCGAAATCGGCCTATTGGAGCCACATTGCAACGGGTCCCTATCTCGCTTAAGGAGGAGCGAGTTCAGAGCCTGCGACATCGTCGGGGGAAGGGTTCCCTTTTCCTTAGCCTCATTGAAAGTCCTCAACAACAGCGGACCCAGCAGCTCCGAGAATTTCCTATAAAACTCTACGAGATATCCGTCCGGTCCCGGGGCCTTGCCTGCCCGCATACCCCCTAATCCTTAACCAGTTCCTCCATCTCAATCGGGGGCCCCCAATCCCTCTACTCGCCCCTCCTCCACATGTGGAAACCTCAGTTGGTCCAGGAACTGCCTTATCCCCTCCCCCCCCCTCCAGGGGTTCTGACTCGTTCAATTTGCCAGAAAAGTCCTTGAAGACGTCGTAAATCCTTGCCGAGCTCAGCACCGTGTTAGCCCCCCTATATCTCATTCCCCCAATCTCCCTGGCCGCCTCTCTCTTCCGCAGCTGATGCGCCAGCATCCTACTTGCCTTCTCCCCATACCCGTACACTGCTCCCTGTACGTTCTTCAACTGAGCCTCAGCCTTCCCCATGGTAAGCAAGTCAAACTCCGCCTGCAGGCTCTGAAGCTCCTTCAGCAACCCCTCCTCGGGGGATTCCGCATACCTCCTGTCCACCCCAAGTATCTCCCCCACCAATCTTTCTCTCTCCATCCTATCCCTCTTCTCTCTGTGGGCCCTGACTGAAATTAGCTCCCCCCTGATAACTGCCTTCAGCACCTCCCAGACCACACTCACCGAAACCTCCCCATTATCATTGGTCTCCACATAGCTTTGGATACACCTCCGAACCCGCCCACAGTCCTCCTCGTCCGCCAGTAGTCCCATGTCCATTCTCCACAGAGGGCGTTGGCCTCTCTCCTCCCCCAGCCCCAACTCCACCCAGTGCAGGGCATGGTCCGAGATCGCAATGGCCGAATACTCCGCCCCCTCCACTCTCGGGATTAGCGCCCTGCTTACCACGAAAAAATCAATTCGCGAGTACGCCTTGTGCACGTGGGAGAAGAAGGAAAACTCCCTGGCCCTTGGCCTAGCGAATCTCCACGGATCCACTCCTCCCATCTGGTCCATGAACCCCCTCAGGACCTTGTCCGCTGCCGGCCTCTTGCCCGATTTCGACCTAAACCAATCCAGTGCCGGGTCCAGGACCGTGTTAAAGTCCCCCCCCATTACCAAACTGCATGGCTCCAGATCCGGAATCCGACTCAACATCCGCTTCATGAACCCTGCATCGTCCCAGTTTGGAGCATACACATTCACTAACACCACCCGGGCCCTCTTGACCGGCCCATTCAGGCCTCTCACGTTCCACGTGATCAGCCTGGTCAGGGGGATACCCACCCACCCTACCTACCCACCCACCCTACCTACCCACCCTACCTACCCACCCCCCTGCCAACTAGCCATCACCTTTTCTAGGCTAGCCATGTGCCCGCGCCTCCTGCACCCTCCAGCCCCCTAGGCGGAGGCTCTCCGTCCCGACTCTCTCATTTAACATTGATTCCCCCTCAGTCAGCACAGCAGCATCCCAGCCCCCCCCCCCCCCCCCCAGTCAAGCATCCGGTTAACCCCTATACCCCCCCCCCCCATTGCACTCCCGTAAGTCAGCTGACTCATGCTGACCCCGGCCTCACCCGCCTCCACCTCCAATCCCCCTTACAAATCCCCCCCCCACCTAAGTGGGGTAGAGAGAGCCCCCCCGCTACATCCCGTGTGAACAGAGAAAGAAAAACAGAACGAAGTACCGTACACTCAAATCCCCAGCTTCAGGTGCTGCCCCCACCATTTCGCAGGCAAACCGTGCTCCCTATCAGGGCCGACCCCACCTCCTGTGACGCAGCTCTTCCCAACTGCAACCTCGCCCAGAGCCTCGAGGGCCTAGCGCAAAGGGGTCACAAAAACACAAGAAAACACGGGGAAAACCCCAACATAACACCCCCCCCCCCCCCAACAACCCCCACAACATACTGTAGTCCATTAACTCGAGTCCAGCTTCACATTCTTGATGAAAGTCCATGCCTCGTCCGGTGTGTCGAAATAGTGGTGCCGGTCCTAATATGTAACCCACAGCCTCGCCGGTTGTAACAGCCCGAACTTCACCCCCTTTCCGTGGAGGACCGCCTTGGCCCGGTTGAATCCCACACACTTCTTGGCCAGCTCTGCACTCCAGTCCTGATAAATACGGATCTCGGTGTTCTCCCACCTGCTGCTCCGCTGCTTCTTCGCCCATCGCAGGTCACACTCTTTTTCGGTGAAGCGGCGGAACCTTACCACCATAGCTCTCGGCGGCTCGTTCACCCTCGGCCTCCTTGCCAGGACTCTGTGCGCCCCATCCAGCTCCAGGGAACGCGGGAAAGCCCCCTGCCCAACAGCGTACCCAGCATCCTACCCCTCCACGCCTTCAGGGAGACCCAGAATCCGCAGGTTCTGCCTCCTTGACCTGGTTCTCCAGGTCCTCCAGCTTCTCCTGCCATTTTTTGTGCAGTGCCTCGTGCGCCTCCACTCTAACCGCCAGGCCCAGAATCTCGTCCTCATTATCAGAGGCCTTCTGCTGCACCTCCTTCATCGCTGTCCCCTGCATCTTCTGGGTCTCCACCAACCTTTCAATCAACGCCTTCATAGGGTCCAGCATCTCCGCCGTTAAATCTGCGAAGCAGCTTCATAAAAACTCCTGCTGCTCCCGTGACCACTGGACCCCACGCTGCCTGATCCCCGCCAGCCGCCATCTTGCTTTTTCATGCCCGTTCTCCTCTCTTCTCCAAAGCCGCTCTTTTGACCGCCCCATTCCTGGTCCACTCCATACAGCGCTGGGGGGCCCTCATTGTTTCCTTCAGCGCCGGCCCTAGGGTTGCTGGCGCCCCGGGCGAGATGAACTTCGGCGCCCTTCGGGGGGGGGGGGGGGGGGGGGGGGGGTGGGGCCGGGGGGGGGGGGGTAGGGGGGGGCAGGGGCGGGGCCAGGGGGGTAGGTACGGGGGGGTAGGGGGGGCCGAGGCGGGGGGGGGGTGGGCCCGAGACGGGGGGGGGCGGGCCTGAGGCGGGGGGGGGGGGGGGCGGGCCCGAGGCAGGGGGTGGCCCGAGGCGGGGGGGCGGGAGAGGGGGGGGCGGGAGAGGGGGGGGCGGAGGATGCGCATGCGCGGGACCAGAGTCTCTGGCGCCCCCTAGCACATGGCGCCCCGGGCGACTGCCCGAGTTGCCGGTGCCTTGGGCAGGCCCTGGTTTCCTTCCCACATCGGGAATTGTCGTCAAAGTGCGGCTGGAGCTCCTTAAAAGGGCCCAAAAGTCCGTTATCGGAGGGAGCTGCCAACCGTGCGACCTACCTAGGCATAGCCTCAACCAGAAGTGTCACAGGGCACACTTGACCAGAGCGCGCAAGAGTGGGTTCTTCCCCGGAATAGAGGACAGATGTGAGCAATGTCTAAGGGGACTGGTGAACAATTCACATATGTTCTGGTCCTGCCCTAAGAGTTTTGTGTCTCCTTTTTAAAAAAAATTGTACCCAATTCATTTTTTCCAATTGAGGGGCAATTTAGCGTGGCCAGTGCACCTACTCTGCACATCTTTGGGTTGCGAAGGCGAAACTCCGCAAACACGGGGAGAATGTGAAAACTGCACACGGACAGTGACCCAGAACCGAACCTGGGACCTCGCAATCGTGCTGCCCTTGTGTCTCCTTTTTTTTAAACAAACAATTTTATTGAGGTATTTTTTGGCATTGTAAACAGTTACAGATAACAGAAATGTGCAAACATCAACGTAAAACCAATACTTCAATCAAACCATACTGCACATGCCCGCTCCTCTCCCATAGACACTACCCGCCTATTTATCCCTTCTACACTACTCTAATCTCTCTTCCCCCCCCCCCCCCGCCCCCGCTGACGTTCACTCCCCCCCCCCGCTGACGTTCACTCTCCTGTGAAGAAGTCGATGAATGGTTGCCACCTTTGGGCGAATCCCAGTACAGATCCCCTCAAGGCGAACTTAATTTTTTCCATACCCAGAAAACTTGACATGTCCGAAAGCCATAGTTCAGTCTCCGGGGGTTTTGAGTCCCTCCATGCCAGCAGTATTCGCCGCCAGGCTATTAGGGAAGCAAAGGCCAGAACATCGGCCTCTTTCTCCCCCTGGACTCCCGGGTCTTCCGAAACCCCAAAAATTGCCACCCCTGGACTCATCACCACTCTTGTTTTCAGCACCCGGGATATGACCCCCGCAAATCCCTCCCAGTACCCCCTAAGCTTAAGACACACCCAAAACATGTGAACATGGTTCGTTGGTCCTCCCGCGCATCTAGTGCACTTGTCCTCTACCCCAAAGAATTTGCTCATCCGAGCTACCGTCATGTGGGCCCGGTGAACGACCTTAAATTAAATCAGGACGAGCCTGGCACATGTTGCGGTTGAGTTTACCCTACTCAGGGCTTCTGCCGACAGCCCGTCCTCCATCTCCCCACCAAGCTCCTCCTCCCATTTGAGTTTCAGTTCCTCTGTCTGGGACTCTTCCCCCTTCATGAGCACCTTGTAAATATCCGAGACTCTACCCTCTCCTCCTTCTCCTCTAGAGACTATTCTGTCCTGGATCCCCATTGGTGGGAGGCGTGGGAAGGATGGGACCTGTCTGCGTACAAAGTCCCGCATCTGTAAGTACATAAAGTCATTTCCCCTTACCAGCCCAAATTTCTCCTCCAAGCCCCTCAAACTTGCAAAGCTCCCCTCCAGGAACATATCGCCCACCCTCCTCACCCCCGCCCACCGCCATGTTCGAAACCCTCCATCCATGTTCCCGGAGGCGAATCGATGGTTATCACATATTGGAGCCCAGACAGACGCACCTACCTCCCCTACATGCCTCCTCCACTGGCCCCATATCCGCAGGGCCGCCCCCACTACCGGGCTAGTGGAGAACCTGGCCGGCAACAGCGGTAGGGGAGCCGTGACCAGGGCTGCCAAACTGGTGCCCCTGCCCGTACCCGCCTCCACTCGCTCCCAGAAAGACCCCGTACCCACCATCCACTTCCTTATCATGGCAATGTTAGCCACCCAGTAGTAGTTGATCAGACTCGGCAATGCCAGCCCTCCCTCGCTGCGGCTCCTTTCAAGCATCGCCTTCTTCACCCGTGGGGATTTTCCTGCCCAGACAAAGCTCATGATGATTTTGCCAGTCCTTTTGAAGAAGGACCGTGGGATAAAGATCGGGAGGTACTGGAAGATGAACAGGAATCTAGGGAGGATTGTCATCTTTACAGTCTGCACCCTCCCCACCAGTGACAGCGGGAGTGCATTCCATCTCCGAAACTCCCTCTTCATTTGTTCCATCACTCTAGTCAAATTTAACTTATGCAACCTGCCCCAGTCTCGTGCCACCTGTATCCCCAAGTACCGGAAACTTTCCTCAACCAGCCTAAATGGCAGCTCCTTCAGTCTATTCTCCTGGCCCCTTGCCTGCACCACAAACATCTCACTCTTGGCCATATTTAATTTGTACCCTGAAAACCGGCCGAACTTCCTCAATGTTTCCAGTATATTTCCATCCCGGCCAGTGGGTCCGACACGTACAGGAGCAGGTCGTCCGCATAGAGAGAGACCCTATGTTCCACCCCTTTGCAGCTCTCAATGCAATGCCAACGGCTCAATGGCCAGTGCGAACAGCAACGGGGAGAGTGGGCATCTCTGTCTGGTCCCGCGATGTAGTCAGAAATAATCTGACATTGTCCTGTTCGTCCTAACGCTAGCTTTTGGAGCCTGGTACAATAGTCTGACCCAATTAACCAGTCCTTCCCCGAACCCAAACCGTCCAAGCACCTCCCACAAATAGCCCCACTCCACCCGGTCGAAGGCCTTCTCAGCGTCCATTGCCACCACTACCTCCACCTCCTTGCCCGTTGGTCATGATCACATTAAGCAATCTTCTCAAGTTGCTGTCAGCTGCTTGCCTTTCACAAACCCTGTCTGATCGTCCCCAATCACCTCCGGTACACAGTCCTCAATTCTAATCGCCAGGACCGTGGCATCCACATTGATCAGGGAGAGTGGCCTGTATGACCTGCAGGGTTCCAGGTCCTTGTCCCGCTTCAATATCAGCGAGATGGTGGCTTGCGACATCATCGGCTGAAGGGTCCCTCTGTCCCGTGCCTCATTAAAAACCCTAGTCAGGACCGGTCCCACTATAGAACATAGAACACTACAGCGCAGTACGGGCCCTTCGGCCCTCGATGTTGCGCCGACCTGTGAAACCATCTGAAGCCTATCTGACCTACACTATTCCATTTTCATCCATATGTCTATCCAGTGACCACTTAAATGCCCTTAAAGTTGGTGAGTCTACTACTGTTGCAGGCAGGGCGTTCCACACCCCGACTATTCTCTGAGTAAAGAAACTGCCTCTGATATCTGTCCTATATCTATCACCCCTCAATTTAAAGCTATGTCCCCTCGTGTTGGTCATCACCATCCGAGGAAAAAGACTCTCACTGTCCACCCTATCTAATCCTCTGACTATCTTATATGTCTCTATTAAGTCACCTCTCAGCCTTCTCCTCTCTAACGAAAACAACCTCAATTCCCTGAGCCTTTCCTCGTAAGACCTTCCCTCCATACCAGTCAGTAAATCTCCTCTGAACCCTTTCCAAAGCTTCCACATCCTTCCTATAATGTGGTGACCAGAACTGCACGCAGTACTCCAGGTGCGGCCGCACCAGAGTTATGTACAGCTGCAGCATGACCTTGTGGTTCCGAAACTCAATCCCCCTGCTTATAAAGGCTAGCACACCATATGCCTTCTTAACAGCCCTATTAACCTGGGTGGCAACTTTCAGGGATTTATGTACCTGGATGCCGAGATCTCTGTTCATCTACACTACCAAGAATCTTGCCATTAGCCCAGTACTCTGCATTCCTGTTACTCCTTCCAAAGTGAACCACCTCACACTTTTCCGCATTAAACTCCATCTGCCACCTCTCAGCCCAGCTCTGCAGCTTATCTATGTCCCTCTGTATCCTATAACAGAGGGTATCCTTCAGCACTATCCACAACTCCACCGACCTTCGTGTCATCTGCAAATTTACTAACCCATCCTTCTACACCCTCTTCCAGGTCATTTATAAAAATGACAAACAGCAGTGGCCCCAAAACAGATCCTTGCGGTACACCACTGGTAACTGAACTCCAGGATGAACATTTGCCATCAACCACCACCCTCTGTCTTCTTTCAGCTAGCCAATTACTGATCCAAACCGCTAAATCACCTTCAATTCCATACTTCCTTATTTTCTGCAATAGCCTACCGTGGGGAACCTTATCAAACGCCTTACTGAAATCCATATACACCACATCAACAGCTTTACCCTGATCCACCTGTTTGGTCACCTTCTCAAAAAACTCAATAAGGTTTGTGAGGCATGACCTACCCTTCACAAAACCGTGTTGACTATCGCTAATCAACTTGTTCTTTTCAAGATGATTATAAACCCTATCTCTTATAACTATCTCCGAGAACTTCTTGTAAAACTCTACTGGGTATCCATCCGGCCCTGGGGCTTTCCCCAACTGCATGGCCTTTAGGCCCCCCAATACCTCCTCCGCTCTAATCGGGGCCCCCAGCCCGTCCACTAGTCCCCCGCCTACTTTTAGGAAGGTTAGTCCGTCCAGGAACCTTTTCATCCCCTCTGGCTCTTCCGGGGGTTCTGAAGTGTATAGCTTACTATAGAAGTCCCGAAATACCTTGTTCAGTCCTGCAGGGTCCTCCACTCTGCTCCCCTCCCCATCAACCACTCTACTTATTTTCCTGGCCACCTCCCTCTTCCTGAGTTGCTGCACTAGCAATCTGCTGGCCTTCTCCCCATGCTCATACACCACTCCCCTCGCCTTCCTAAGTTGTTCCACGGCCCTACTCGTGGATAGCACCCCCAGTTCCGCCTGCAATCTCCATCTCTCCCCGAGTAGGTCCTCACCCGGGGACCCCGCATGCTCCTCGTCTATCCGGTAAATTTCCCTAACCAATCTGTTCATTTCTGCTCTGTCTGCCCTGACCCTGTGAGCCCGAATTGAGATCAGCTCCCCCCTCACTACTGCCTTCAGCGCCTCCCACAGGGTCGCTGCTGAAACCTCCCCCGTATCGTTCACCTGCAAGTAATTTTGCATACACTTCCGAAGTCTCTCACATATCCCCTCCTCCGACACCAATCCTACGTCTAACCTCCATTGCGGGCGTTGGTAATTCACCCCCCCAACCTGCAGGTCCACCCAGTGAGGGGCAGGGTCCGAGATAGTGATTGACGAATATTCCGTATTCTTTACCTCCCCTACAGTGTCTCTGCTCAAGATTAAAAAATCAATCCTAGAATATACTTTATGAACATGCGAGTAAAACGAGTAGCCCCTTCCCGTCGGCTGCGTGGCTCTCCATGGGTCCACTGCCCCCATTTGCTCCATGAACCCTTCCAGCTCCCTTGCGATTGCTGGGAGTCTACCCATTCTGGGACATGACCGGTCCAGCCCCGGGTCAAGGACCGTATTAAAGTCCCCCACCATTATCAACCTACGTGTGTCCAGGTCCGGGATCTTCCCCAGCACTCTTCTGATAAAGTCCACGTCGTCCCAGTTCAGAGCATATGTTCACCAGCACCACTCTTCTCTGCTCCAGTTTGCCTCTTACCATAAGGAATCTGCCCCCACCGTCTGCGACTATGCCCTCCGCCTCAAATTGAACCCGCTTATTGATCATAATTGCCACCCTCCTGGACTTAGAATCCAAGTCCGAGTGGAAGACCTGGCTGATCCAGCCCTTCCTTAGCCTAGTCTGGTCAGCCACTTTCAGATGTGTCTCCTGCAACATAATTACGTCCGCCTTCAGAGTCCGCAGATGGGCGAACACATGTGCCCTTTTAACTGGCCCATTTAGTCCCCTGACATTCCAGGTGATCAGCCTGATTGGGGGGCACAACCACCCCCCCCCCCCCCCCAAACCGGTCAGCCATAACCTTTCTTGGGCCCGCCCCCGGCCCATGCGCTGCGCCATTCTTGGCTCGCCTCTTGGCCGCCTCCACCCCGACCTCCTTTCCAATACCTACTTCAGACCCCCCCCACATCAGCAGAATAACTCCCCCCCGGCTATCCACTGGCTGTATTCTCCCCCCCCCCCCCACCGGACTCCCTTGACTAGCTATTCTGCTAGCCCGGTGACTCAGCCTGACTCAGCTTCCCGTACCAGCCTCCCCGGACAGGCGCCGGAATGTGGTGACTAGGGGCTTTTCACAGTAACTTCATTGAAGCCTACTTGTGACAATAAGCGATTTTCATTTTCATTTTCATCGTTCCGACGCCCACTTTTCTCACTCCCATTGTTTCCCCGACCTCATCTCCCCACTCCCCAGCACACCATCCCCCACTCCGATCCACTGGAGCAGTCTCACTAAGATGGGAAAGATCAAACAAGATGTAAACATCAAACAGCACCGCGAGGCTGCTCCAGGTACAATACAGTTCCAGCTGTGTACACAGAAAAGTGTTAACCCACGTCCCTTTCTGAGCATTAATAAAATAACACCGCAATAACCCAGTACCTGTACATTACCCATCCGAAACAAACATAAAAACCATAGACATAAATTAGACGAAAGCCCCCAACCAACATTTTTAATCCCCAATGCTGACCGGCCACCCTTTTGTTACAATACAGGCTCCAGCGCACTCAGAGCCCAACAAAAGGTACCCACCACAGCAGGAAAAAAAAGAGAAAAAAAAACAAAAAAGAGGAAAAAGACCATACGAGGGTGGGGCGGGGTGGGAGAGATCCCCTCCCCCCCCCCCCCCCCCCCCCCCCCCACAGGCAGATACTGCCCACAAAAAAAAATACACCACATGGCACCTTTAAAGCAGTAAACATTTGACCAGCAGTCCAGGCACAGTAGGCATCCCTTCAAACGGTAGTTCTCGGACCCTAGCTTGCGTCCGTGGGTCCTTTTTTCGAGACCAGCCCCTGATCCCTCGCAAAGTCTATCGCTTCTTCGGGCTCGGAGAAAGAGTGATGTTGGCCCTGATGCGTAACCCAAAGGCGGGCCGGGAAGAGCAGACCAAACTTCACATGCTTCTTGAATAACACCTCCTTAACTTGTTTAAAGGCTGCTCGCTGCCTGGCTTAGAACCTGGTAAATGCGAAGAACACTGTTATTCCACGTGCTGCTCTTAGTGCTCTTTGCCCACTGCAGCACCCGCTCCTTCTCCACAAACCTGTGGAACCGAATCACCATTGGACGGGGGAGACCACCCGGACGCACCTGTCTCGCCTGTACTCTGTGTGTCCCCTCCAGCTCCGGCGGTCGCGGAAAGGTTTCAGCCCCCATCAGCTGCATCTACAGGTCCGCCACAAACGCTGTGGCATCAGCTCCCTCAGCCCCCACCAGGAGGCCGATGATCCTCAGATTTTGTCTACGGGCTCTATTTTCCAGCTCCTCTACTCTGTCCAGCAGTCTTCTCTGCCTCTCCTTCAACCCGTCGACTTGTAGCGCAGCAATCGTCTGTGCGTCTGCCTGCTCCTCCACCGCCTCTCCCAGCTCCTTAACTTTTTCGTCCTGGGCATCCAGTCTCTGGTTCAGCTGATCCACTGCCTTCTGAAGTGGGTCCAAGTCATTCCGCTTCAATGACTCAAAACTGTTTTAAAATCACCTGCAGCATGTTTTCCAGCGCTTGCTGGATCGCCGGGTCAGAGGTCCGTAGGTCCGCCATCTTTGCTCCTGAGTCAGCTTCCCCTGCACCTTGCCTTTGCCCCTTCCTCACCCGTTTTCGCTGCTTTCTGCTCTCCCGCGGTTCCATGCAGTTCTGCTCGCTCCTCCGTGGCCATTCTTTCAGCGCCACAATCCCGCAAAACCGGGGAACCAGGTCCTCAAATCCTGCCGGAGTGAGAGCCCCCGAATGTGCGGCTCACTCACTCATTGCCGCCACCGGAAGTCCTGGTGTCTCTTTTTTGAGACTATGTCAGAAGTCAGGTTGGAGCCATGCCCAATAATGGCAATCTTTATCTTTGGGGTGTTGGACTTTGCGCTACTCAATGGGAGGAACGCTGAGGATCTGACCTTCGCTTGGCTGATTGGCCGGAGACAAATCATGCATGGATGGAGGTTTCCGGCTCCACCAAAGGCCATGACATGGTTGGTGGTGGGGAACTTGTAAGAGTTTCTGAAATTGGAAAAGATCAAGTATGTCATTAGAGAGTCAGAAGAAGGATTCTATTCCAGGAGGAAGCCATTAATCACCTTCTTTAGGACTTGGTCATGGCCAGGTTGGTTAAGGGTGGTATTGGATGGGTTAGGTCTTGGGGGTAGGGGGAGGAAATGAGGGGTAGGGGTATTATTATTTTTTTTAAAATTTGTATAATTATGTTGTATTGTTTTGTATTAAATTGAAAATTTCTTGACTGAAAATATTTATTTTTTAAAAATTTGCATAAAGAGATTCCTTCTTTCCTTTCCCTTGGCACCCTTGCCCTCTTTGATGGATAAGGTTCTTCCAGCGGATATTTATCCTCGTCTTGTGTCAATGGAGCAAGCTCAATTGGATGAGGTAAAAAGGAAGTGGGAGAGGGAGCTAGGTCACGTTTTTGATGGGGGGGGGGCAGGGGAGCTGTGGAGTAAGGCTCTGTACAGGATCGATTCCACCTCGTGCTAGGCTCCGCTTGATTCAGTACAAGGCATGGTGATGCAGTGGTTAGCACTGCTGCCTCACGGCACAGAGGACCCAGGTTCAATCCTGGCCCCAGGTCATTGTCCATGTGGAACATAGAACAGTATAGGCCCTTCAGTCCACAATGTTGTGCCTACCATTTATTCTAATCTAAGATCAACCTACCTACACCCCTTCAATTTACTGCTGTCCATGTGCCTGTCCAACAGTCACTTAAATGTCCCTAATGACTCTGACTCCACCATCTCCCCTGGTAGTGCATTCCACGCAACCACTACTCACCATGTAAAGAATCTACCTCTGACATCTCCCTGTACCTTCCTCCAATCAGCTTAAAATTATGTCCCCTTGTGACAACCATTTCTGCCCTGGGGAAAAGTCCCTGGCTATCCACTCTATCTATGCCTCTCATCACCTTGTACACCTCTATCAAGTCACCTCTCTTCCTTCTTCACTCGTGAGAAAAGCCCTAGCTTCCTCAACCTTTCTTCATAATTTATGCCCTCCAGTCCAGGCAGCATCCTGGTAAACCTCCTCGGCATACTCTCCAAAGGATCCATATCCTTCCTATAATGAGGTGATCAGAACTGGACACAATATTGGTTGAACCAGGGCTTTATAAAGCTGCAGCAAAGCCTCCCAGCTCTTTAACAGGCGGATTGAGTTTATGAAAGCCAACACACCAATCGCCTTCTTAACAACCCTATCAATCTTGGTGGCAATTTTGAGGGATCTAAATACGTGGACGCCATTGTCCGTGTGGAGTTTGTACATTCTCCCCGTGTCTGCGTGGTATCACCCTACATCCCAAAGATGTGAGGGGGGGGGGGGGTGAGGAGTCATCAGGAATTTATATGTTGTGTATTATGGTTTTATATTGAAAACATTTTCTCAATAAAAATATTTTTTAAAAGTGAGACCTCGAGGTGATATAGGCGAGTCTAGAAAAGCCTTGTCTTATGTTTTTATGAGGGGTGTAGCAAATAAAAATCAGGACAACATGATCTCATGTAAAGAAAAAGTTGTAAGGCCCCAGTTAAAGTGCTGGGCTCTGCAATATAGGAATTGCATTTATATAGCACATGACACTTTCACAAAGGGCAGGTTTAGCTCAGTTGGCTGAACAGTTGACTCATGATGCAGGGCAAGGCCAACAGTGGAGTTACAATTCCTGTACCAGCTGAGGTTATTCTTGAAGGTCCTGCCTTCGCAACCTTGCCTCTCGCCTGAGGTGTGGTGATTCTCGAGTTAAATCACCACCAGTCAACTCCCCCCCCCTCAAAGGGGAGAGCAGTCCTCTGGCCATCTGGGACTATAGCGACTTGAGACTTCATCAAAGCACAGTACAGGTCAATGCAATAGAAGACAGAAAGCAAGCAAAACTGACTTAATGGCAAATGCACTTAGAAACACAAAATAGGAGCAGGACACCATTCAGCCCTTCAAGCCTACTCCATCATTCAGTATCATGGTTGATCATCCAACTCAATAGCTTGATCCCGTCTCTCTCTCTCCCCCCGCCCCCACCATATCCTTTGATTCCCCTTTGTCCTAAGTGTCATCTCTAACTGCTTCTTAAACAGTGTTTTCTGTGGTAGAAAATTCCACAGGCCGACTACTCTCTCGGTGAAGAAATTTCTCATCTCAGTCCTAAATGGCCTAGCCCCTTGACCCCTGGTTCTGGACACCCCCACCATCAGGAATATCCTGGTTGTATCTATCCTCCTAGTCCTGTTAGAATTTTATCGGTTTTTATGACATCCCCGGATTCTTCTGAACTCCAGTGAATGCAATCCTTTTTTAAAAACTAAATTTAGAGTACCCAATTAAGGGGAAATTTAGCATGACCAATCCACCTAGCCTGCACATCTTTGGGTTCTGGGAGTGAAACCCATGCAAACAAGGGGAGAATGTGCAAACTGCACACGGACAGTGACCCAGAGCCAGGATCGAACCTTGGCGCCGTGAGGCAGCAATGCGAACCACTGGGCCATCGTGCTGCCCCAGCGAATACAATCCTAACCAACTCAATCACTCCTCATAGGTCAGTCTTGTCATCCCAGGAATTAATCTGGTAAACCTTCTCTGCACTCCCTCTATATAGTAACAATATCCTTCCTCAGATAAAGAGACCAAACGTCTCACTATTCCAGGCGTGGCCTCAATGAGGCCCTGTATAATTTTAGTAAGACATCCCTGCTCCTGTACTGGTATCCTCTCACTATTAATGTCAACATACCATTTGTCTTCTTTACTGCCTGCTGCCCTTGCATGCTTACCTTCAGCGACTGGTGTACGAGGACACCCAGGTCTCATTGCACATTCCCCTCTCCTACTTTATGGCCATTCAGATAATAATCAGCCGTCCCATTTTGCTACCAAATTATACTGCATCTGCCATTCATTTGCCCACTCGCTCAACTTGTCCAAATCATACTGATGGATCTCTGCATCCTCCTCATCATTTACCCTCCCACCCAGCTTTGCGTCATCTGCAAATTTGGAATTTGTCGTAAAATCACCAACATCCAATATTAATTTGGTGGATAGAGGAAGGAAAAAAAAAAGATATGGTTTCCTCCCACAGTTCAAAGACGTGCAGGTTAGATGGATTGGCCATGCTAAAATGACCCCTTAGAGTACAAAAGGTGAGTTGGGGGTATGGGGTTGAGGATAGGGAGGGGTCATGGGCCTAGATAGGGTGCTTTCAGAGGGTCAGTGCAGACTTGATAGTCAAAATAGTCTCCTTCTGCACTGTAGGGATTCTATGATTCTATATGGGAATCAACGTAATTGGGACTATTTGCTTTTGTGGAGAATAAATGTCAATGAGTTGAGTGAAATAGCCTTTTCCCATGTTGTACCTGCTATAGAACATAGAACATAGAACATAGAACGATACAGCGCAGTACAGGCCCTTCGGCCCTCGATGTTGCACCGACATGGAAAAAAAAAACTAAAGGCCATCTAACCTACACTATGCCCTTATCATCCATATGCTTATCCAATAAATTTTTAAATGCCCTCAATGTTGGCGAGTTCACTACTGTTGCAGGTAGGGCATTCCACGGCCTCACCACTCTTTGCGTAAAAAACCCACCTCTGACCTCTGTCCTATATCTATTACCCCTCAATTTAAGGCTATGTCCCCTCGTGCTAGCCACCTCCATCCGCGGGAGAAGGCTCTCGCTGTCCACCCTATCTAACCCTCTGATCATTTTGTATGCCTCTATTAAGTCACCTCTTAACCTTCTTCTCTCTAATGAAAACAACCTCAAGTCCATCAGCCTTTCCTCATAAGATTTTCCCTCCATACCAGGCAACATCCTGGTAAATCTCCTCTGCACCCGTTCCAAAGCTTCCACGTCCTTCCTATAATGAGGCGACCAGAACTGTACGCAATACTCCAAATGCGGCCGTACCAGAGTTTGGTACAGCTGCATCATGACCTCATGGCTCCGGAACTCAATCCCTCTACCAATAAAGGCCAACACACCATAGGCCTTCTTCACAACCCTATCAACCTGGGTGGCAACTTTCAGGGATCTATGTACATGGACACCGAGATCCCTCTGCTCATCCACACTACCAAGAATTTTACCATTAGCCAAATATTCCGCATTCCTGTTATTCTTTCCAAAGTGAATCACCTCACACTTCTCCACATTAAACTCCATTTGCCACCTCTCAGCCCAGCTCTGCAGCTTATCTATGTCCCTCTGTAACCTGCAACATCCTTCCGCACTGTCTACAACTCCACCGACTTTAGTGTCGTCTGCAAATTTACTCACCCATCCTTCTGCGCCCTCCTCTAGGTCATTTATAAAAATGACAAACAGCAACGGCCCCAGAACAGATCCTTGTGGTACGCCACTCGTAACTGAACTCCATTCTGAACATTTCCCATCAACTACCACTCTCTGTCTTCTTTCAACTAGCCAATTTCTGATCCACATCTCTAAATCACCCTCAATCCCCAGCCTCCGTATTTTCTGCAATTCTATAGAATTCTAATTTTCAAAATGGGAAATTTGGCTCTTGGGTTGTATGTTGCAAGTTTGCATTTGTTGATTTACATACAGTATTTACTTTAGCAGTAAATATAAACTATTGAGAATTTAATTTTAATCCTTTATTAACATTTGCTTTGAACATCAGGTAAAACAACCATTAATAAATAGCAGGACTGACCACTAATTACTACCATTATTGTGTCAGGTATCAGAATTACTCCATTGCAAACATAGTTGTAACAATTACAACTGAACCACACAAAAACACAGGACCACCATTAGTCTGCACAGCAGTTTACATCTTTTAAGCCATATTAATTAGCTATGAAAATAAAGCCAAATCATATCACAATCAATTCCTAAAGGTCAAATAAGTTGTTGCAGTGCATTTCTGATCACATCTGCCATGTCTATCCATGATACTTTCACTAATATAACATGAAAATGACAAACTGAATTAAACAGTAAGCTGTGCACAGAGGTGATTTACAAAAGCAGAAACAGTGCCAACACACACATTTAATTGCAAAATAAAAAAGGTATTGGAAATGGATTTGCAAGGCTTTATCCAATGGAACAGTTTAGAACAAATTAAATTCATATTTGCCTATTTATCTCATGTCCAGAAAACAAAAACAATGTATTTCCTTATACTTAAACCACTATCACAATATTAGAAATTAAAAAAAAAAATTCATGACCAGGCAATCAGCTCATCCTTTCCAGAGTTAGAGTTAATAGCCATGACAGACAGATACTTCAGCAAGATACCGTGGAAATATATAATTTTACATACCAAAAAGTGAATTTTATTATTCGCCCACTATCACACTCTAGCAAAACCAAACTCTAGTAGTCTTGATATTTTGACCTTTCCTTGAACTTCAAAATTTACATTATTTTCATTGACTGGGTTCTTTGGATTTAAATGGGAAGCAAATATCTTATTCCATTTTAATTCGCTGACTAGTCATTCGATAGATAATGCTGTCATAACCAGGATCCATGTTCCACAGGTTGTAGGCAATGACGATCACAGCTAAAGCGAGGCCTATCATCAACCAGAGGACAATATTGAACACAACCGCATAGTTATAGTTGTATCGGTAGGCCAAACCATATGGACTGCCTGGGTTGCTCTATAAAAAAAAACAGCCACAAACGTTAGCAATATATTGCTCCTTCATTCGCCAGTGTTTCAGTTCTAATCATAGAATTTCTACAGAACCATAGAATTCCTGCACTGCAGAAGGAGATTATTTGGCCCATCGAGTCTGCACTATCCTTGAAAGAGCACCCCATCCAGGCCCACTCCTCTCCCTACCCACGCAACGCCACCTAACCTGCACATCTTTGGATATTAGGGGGCAATTTAGCACGGCCAATCCACCTCACCTAACCTGCACATCTTTGGACTGTGGGAGGAAACTGGAGCACTACGAGGAAACCCATGCAGACACAGGGAGAACATGCAAACTCCACACAGTCACCCATGGTCGGAGTGGAGCCGCTGTGAGGCAGCTGTGCTAAAGTTTTGGCTGTTTCCCCACACTTTGTCTCGTCTTGACAACAACAGTTTCTAAAAATCAAAGACCTTTGTGACCTTTTTCTATTTCTGGAGTAACATGCATAAGTTAAGGCAAATTTCTTATTGGAGAATACATTGGCGCTGCATCCGTATAAATCCATAAAGACGTGCAGACTCCACAGTCACCCAAGGTTGGAATTGAACCTGGGTCCCTGATGCTGTGAGGCAGCGGTGCCAACAACTGTGCCGGCCATCTGATTAATGCGTATTTTAAAAATACACTATGTTGCCTGCTGGATTAGTTTAAATTCTTTTTTCATAGAGCATGTTGAAGCAAATGTTTATACTCAGTCAAAAACAAAATACTGCAGATGCTGGATATCTGAAAACAGAAAATGATTGAAACACTCAGCAGGTCTGGCAGAGTCAACATTTCAGGTTGATGGCCCTTAAACTGTTTCTCTCTCTCTCCACAGATGCTGCCAAATCTGTTGAATATTTCCAGCATTTTTGCTAGTCTTTTGATGAAAGACTGATCATTACTGGCCTATCTTTTTAAAAAGAGAACTGCATTTCCTTCATCTGAAGTTCTGTGAATCGCAGAATTGTTCCAGCACAGGAGGTGGCCATTCGGTCCATTGTGTCTGTGCCAGCTCTCCGAATGAGTAATTCACAAAGTGCCATTCTCTATCTTCTCCCTGCAACCCTGCATATTCTTCCTTTTCAGATAACAATCCAATTCCGTCTTTATTGAACATGCCTCCACCACATTCTCAGGCAGTGCATTCCTGGCTTTAGCCACGTGTGTGAAAAAGCTTTTCCTCTTGTTGCTTTGTTTTTGCCAATTACTTTAAATCTGTGCCCTCTGGTTCCCGATCCTTTCACAAGCAGGAACAATTTTACCCTATCGATTCTGCCCAGACTTCCCTCATGATTTTGAATAGCCCCATCAAATCTCCTCTCAGACTGTCTTCTCCAAGGAATACAGTTCCAAATTCCCCAATCTATCTTCATGGCTGAAGTTCCTCATCCCTGGAATCAATTTCTTGAATTTTTTCTGCACTCACTCCAATGCCTTCACACCTTTCCTAAAGTGTGGGAACCAGAACTGGAAGTAATTCTCAGTTGAGGCTAAACTCGTGTCTTATAGATGTTCAACATAACCTCTTTGCTCATGTTCAAGGCTCCACATAAGATTTTACTTATTTTAAAGTAAACAAAGCTGAGAATTTGATTTATCGCCAACTATCTGATATCTGTGGAAACTAGTTCTGGTCTCGTCCACAAGAGGAAACATAATCTTTGCATTGCCCCACATCACCACTATCGAACAGTTTCAGAATCTTATGAGTCAGTCACCAGTTGCACCAATTAATATATGCTTTTGAAGGGGAATTGGAGAGGAATTCTGCCAAGGGACATTTTTTTGTACCACGATGGGCACCTATAGCACAAAGCTTTCAGTGCTAAACAATTCCAAGTGTTTATTGGGTTTTCATAAGGAAAATAAACACCCATAAAAACCCCAAATCCGAAATGTAACAGGACAATTCTCTTGGTCTTAAGTTATAGACTGTTTACTCAGCAATTTTTCTTTTTACAAGACAAGCAAATAAAATCCCAGGAGTTGGGCAACACTGGCATGTTATTGCCCCTCAATAGTCAAAGTTCAAGTTGCCCTTAAAACAAAGGACTTGCATTTATGTAGCACCTTTCACCACCTCAGATGTCCCAACGCACTTGCTTAATAGCCAAGTAGTATGACTGAAGTGTAGTCACTGTTGTAATGTGCACAGAAAGTTCTCACATTGGTAATATGACCATATAATCTGTTCCCAGTGTTGGTTGAGGAATAAAAAAATTGACCATATGATGTGAATCAAGACAAAATATTTAAGGAGACTCTTGGAGCTGAACTATGGAACTAAAACTATACTTACTATGGATGGAGACTCTAGGATAGATCGAGTCTTCCTCACAAGAGAGGCATCAAATTCTTTCACGGTCAACAATTCAATCAAAGCATTTCCACTGTAAATGGAGAACACCTCATCTGCAAACTAAAAACAAAAAAGAAAAATCTATGCATATAGAGCTTGCCATTTGTTAGGAGTTGCACATGTCTTTACAAATTTAATTTAAAGTATTCAGTGGGGCCACACAAATAATATGCAAGTTACAATAAAAAGCCATTCAATGAGGCTTAATTTCTTTTGTAGGTTTTTTAAAGTGATGAGATAAAGAAACACTCTTGAAATGACTGAAACCTGTTCTAATCACAGTATTTTAAAACTATTAATAGGTTGGTACAAATAATGAAACATTAATTAGCTGAAGCAATTTTAATTCAACTTGTCCTATGTTGAAGCTGAAGAGGCTTAACGGAGGCATATTAAAAACATTTATCATCAAACTAAATGAAGTGGTAATAGAAATAATCACCATAAAATTGATGATTAATTGGATTTTAAAGAAGCATTTTAATTGGAAGGGGTTTTTGGGAGGGGGGGGGGGGGGGGGGGGGGGGCAGGATTCCAGAATGTGGAGCCAAGGCAAGTTTAAAAAAGGACAGCTTTCAATGATGGGCCAAAAGAAGCAGAATGAACGAAAGGCCTCAATTGGAGGAATGGAGAGTTCTGGGATGGTTGCCGTTCTAGGCTTCTTCAACAGCACTGTTCAAACCAGTGACCTCTACCACTTGGAAGAACCAGAGCAGCAAGTACGTAGGAAATACCTCTTCCAAGACGCACGCCATCTTGATGTGCAAACCTATTGTAATTTCTTAATAATTAGCATATATAAATCTTGGAACTCTGTACCTAAACAACACTTGAGTATATGAAGTTAACATAGGCAGCACAGTAGCATGGTGGTTAGCATAAATGCTTCACAGCTCCAGGGTCCCAGGTTCGATTCCCAGCTGGGTCACTGTCTGTGCGGAGTCTGCACGTCCTCCCAGTGTGTGCGTGGGTTTCCTCCGGGTGCTCCGGTTTCCTCCCACAGTCCAAAGATGTGCGGGTTAGGTGGATTGGCCATGCTAAATTGCCCGTAGTGTCCTAATAAAGTAAGGTTAAGGGGGGGTTATTGGGTTACGGGTATAGGGTGGATACGTGGGTTTGAGTAGGGTGATCATGGCTCGGCACAACATCGAGGGCCGAAGGACCTGTTCTGTGCTGTTCTATGTTCTATAGTGTACCACCATGTTCTCAAGTGTAATTAGGGATAGGCAATAAATGTTGGCCTGAATACAGCTCATGGACAAATGCAAAAATAAGCAACCAAGGTGGAAGCAGACAATCTTTATAATAAAAAGAATATGGAATGTAATAGGGTGCTGTAGTTGGGGAACTGTCTGTTTCTCCCCAAGATGATGACCATTAAGGGGAAACTGAATCAGCTGTTAGGAGTATGGGGCGTGATTCTCCGTTTTGCCGGCACCCGGGGTTTCCTGATGGCGCGAGGCTGCCCCATAATGGGAAACTCCATTGACCGGCCGACGCAACGGAGAATCCCGCCGGCAGGTCAAGGCTGAAAAGTGGCATGGCGGGACGGGGAATCCAGCCCATGGTGTTTGAGGGGGCAAAGATAATGATCTTCCCAATATTAGCTGCAGTAAATTACGCCTCGTTCAGGATGAATTGTTGGATAAACAGGCTGACAAGAGGTGGTGGGAAGGTACAGTGGAGTGTCATCAGCATACCAGTGGAAGCTGACACTATATTTGCAAAAAATGTCACCAATACACAATGTGGAAAAGAAAAGAAAAGAGGTAAGGGCCAAGAATAGATTCTTGGAAGATCAAGACATTGTTTTAAGGGCAGGAAGAAAACCTATTACTGGAGATGTCCTGGCTGTAATCAGATAGTGAAAAGAAAAAACAAACAAGCAAAGTGTTTTGAACTGGAGCAGTGTTAAAAGAAGATTATGTGATCAAAGGACATGTTTCAGTGTGAGACTTCCACTTGGTCATCTGCTCAAGCCTGATGCTTTCAAAGCTTGATGCGAGAAGAACTTTATATTCTTGGGCTATAAATACTAGTTTGAATGGCACTGCTTGCATTTTAGATACAAAATGGAGGAACTTTTTGGACAAATTTTAAAAGTTGCCCCTTTGAGCAAAATGAGCACATATTGGGAATGATGTTATGAATGAGACAGGCTAGTATCAGGTGCAGTAGGATTTTCTTCCCATTAATATGAATGGATGTAAAATATTATAGGACATAAGTGGTATATATTTTTTAAAAATACATTTAGAGTACCCAATTCATTTTTTCCAGTTAAGGGGCAATATAGCGTGGCCAATCCACCTACCCTGCACATCTTTGGGTTGTGGCGGCGAAACCCAGGCAAACAGGTGGAGAATGTGCAAACTTCACATGGACAGTGACCCAGATCTGGGATCGAACCTGGGACCTCAGCGCCGTGAGGCAGAGTGCTAACCACTGCGCCACCGTGCTGCCCATAAATGGTTTACATTAACCACAACACCGCTGTTCCTGATTTGTGAAGCATGCAGATCTTGAACTGGAGGAAGCAAAATCAGTTATCAGATTATACAAACATGCAAACTTTGGAAAGTTTTTGACACGTTGGCTATTACTTAATTCCTTCCAGTAAATTAATCTGAATTAATGCAGCAGGAACGTATCATTCTACTACGGAATGGAGTGGTGTGAAGCAAAAATAATCATTTTAAACCCACTAGTTAATTTTAGCAGCACTTAAAATCTCAACATTGAAACTATTGGAAAGTGCCAAAGGCACATGGTTTATGTATGCATAAGTAGCAAATCTTCCAATCAACTTATATGACCAGTAATTAAATGTTAATTCATAATATTGTTACGATTCCAGTTGATGTTATAACTGGACGGGAAGATCGCCGAATGGAACCCTGGCCCAAGAAGTTCACAACTTTTAATTTATTTTTTTTAAATGTGGAGGAACAGGCAAGACCATTAATTAGTTTTTAAACAAGGAAAAACATTTATTAAACATGATAAAATTGGATTATGATACAATATGCCTTTACTCCCCCCTTGGCTTGACAATAATACAGGTTTTAGGATTAACACAGATTACAAAGTACATATTAATTTACAACGGTCTCATTAACACAAAGTCCCTTTTAAGGACGCAAGATAACTGTGGGAAAATACACTTTCCACAAGTGAATGTCTCCTCAGAATTCCCCAGATGATTGTCAGGTGTGTTTCCAAACTCCACTCCAAAAACATGCTTTAAAATCTTCTCTCACAATTATGCTTCCCTCAGCAGTTTGCATTCTGAAATCCAGACCAAATTTTCCAACTGACACTTTTAAACAAAGCTTCCTCTACATTTGTAACAAGTGAATCCAGTCCAAGATTTTACACCCACACCATTAGGATTTCTTTGTCTTGATTGCTGTGAAAATGGCTCACAATTGCTTTAACTCGATTTCCAGACTGTATTAAAGTGGCGTCAGACGTTGGTTTTATCTTTAAAGGCTGCTGTCCCAATTTAAATCTGGTGACTGCAATTGTTTCTTTAACTCAGAACACTGTTTCCTCTTCCTTGAATTCTTCTGAACAATACCTTGGTCTCTGTTCACTCAACTCCAAACTTCTTGGGCACTTCTTTCCATTTCTTTAGTTTCCTTCGCTATCTGGACTTTAGATTTTCAGCATCTGTTTTCTTAACCATTACTCCATAATATGGCTTTTCTTCTAGCAAGGCTGAGGGTTGTTCTCTCTTTAGCCTTCTAAAAACAAATGCTTCTAGCAGAGCTGAGGTACTTTCTCTCTCTCTCAACCTATTCTCAACTGAAATCAAATTAGCTAACCTAAAACGCAAAAAGCTTCTCTACCTCACAAGGCCCCAGTTTATAAGCAGCTCTCACCTGCTTATGCCTTTCTTCATGTTGTAGCCCTCTCTTAAGCACAATAGAATCAACCCCCACACTAGTATGAATCCAACTATAGGTTTTACCCTTCCAGTCACAGAAACATTAAATCCACTTAAAATACCTTATTTTTAATGTTTACCAATGCATCTATAAATCCCTTAAAACTACCTTTGCTTCCCTAACAGTATTGTGACATCCATAAAGTTGGAATAGAAAAATGTAAAATAGTTTACAGCTCAAAATAAATTTGATTTCTATATTGATAAGCTTAATGGAAGGGCTTCGTGGAAGTATTCTATTTTAAAAAAAATCTTTTTATTGGCATTTTTCAGAGTTACGTACATTTGCTGCTCGTTTTCATTTATTATACAATGTGGAAAAAAAGGCTTTGTTTTACTTTTCTTTATTGACATACTGTTGCCTCCTAGTTCAGCGTGTCTCCCCCAATATTCTATTTTTAAAAAATTGCTTGATGAACAGACATTGGGGTCCTCATTACGATATCTAAAAACATAACCTGTTTAATGTCCTTTTGCAGAATTTGCATTGTGATTTCAGTGTTTAGTGTTCATGCTCATGACAAGGAAATAACAGTCAAGACCATCAAAATGCCAGGTTCACACACAGTTGAAATGAATTCCAAATTCATACCTTCCTGGTCTCCATGCAAGCTAATATTGTAAGTGGTTCCCTCAGGCCTTTGTCCCATTTCAAAAAGTAGCATCATACCACCACTCAAAAAAAAAAAGCTTGAGAATAAGCAAATTAATAAAATACTATTTGATCCCAGCTCCCTTTACTTAATCTGCAGATATAATGGGACAAAAACCATGTGCTGTATAGAACATGCATAACAAATTTAGATCAGGATCCACTGGCAGGTTATACTGACATAGGTCCAAATTGGCAACAAATGAATCATGTTCTGTTGGTTTTGTTCAAAGCAAAAATGATTTTGAACACATTTAATCAGTGAGATACTGCATTTAATACCAAATTCACCTCTGATACAATGTTGGTATATGTTGAAAACTTCTTTTCCAAAAAAATACTCCACTTTTAAAATTTAAAAAAAAGCACCCAATTCTTATTTTCCCAATTAAGGGGCAATTTAGTGTGGCCAATTCACCGAGCCTGCACATTGTTGGGTTGTGGGGGTGAGACCCATGCAAACACAGGGAGAATGAGCAAACTCCACATGGTCAATGATCCAAGGCAGGGATCAAACCCGGATCCTCAGCGCCGTGAGGCAGCAGTTTTAACCACTGCGCCACTTGCCGCCGCAAAAATACTAACTTACGAGTACAGGTTGGGAAGCAGTAGAAGACAATACCACTTTTATAGGAGCACTGAGATTGTATTGAGTAAAATTTATTTAATATTTTTAACCGCTAACTTGGTAAAAGGGTGGCCAGAAAAAATCTGTAGGGTAGCAGGGTAAAGATTAGCATGCAAATTATAAACCCAAGTGATGTTATTTTACCTTCTGGATGACTGAAGCAAGGATTTGGGCAGCATCACGAAACTGCTGGGAGTCCTGCCCATAACGTTTTATAATCTCTTCCAGACCGGCCAGCTCCAGTGAATAAAGGTCAGGTGAACGGTCTTTTGCCAAATGTTTGTGCCTGGATAGCTGTGGGAATATTTTACATCCAAGGTTATTCTTTTTAGAAATTGCCCATTGAAGTCACATTAACTTTGTAATGCAGCCAAAAGGTAATTGAGGGTCCTCAAATTATGTTGGATGTTCACACATGCTTTATATTGTACAGGAATTTAACTGCAATTTTTAAAGGAAATCCACATTTGAACTGCAACACAAGAGAGTATTAGACCCAACATACCGGTGGGACACATACACTTTCAGCTCTCCCAACATTAACTTCTCAACAATCAATACATTGCCATGTTCTCAATGTTACTGATCAAAGAGGATTATTTACAATTCAGAGCTTGGCCTCTGATCTCTGTCTTCTGAGTGTTCTGGAAGGGAGCACACCTCTGGTGAATAGCTACTAATTGGTGTTCATGACAGGTAAATTATATTACCAAGATCACTCTCAAAACCACAATCTTCATTCATTGTCGAGATGGATTCTAAATTATTCCCTTCCTGGCTGCGATACCAGGTGCTATGCCTTAAGAGGGCATTGTCAACCATGGATTTCTACAAGATTGTCCAGGATTATGCTTTGCAAAGTACTGCATTGGTTTGCCGTTGCCTTCTGTGCTATAGCGGAGCAGGATAAACTTTCCCGCACTTACTGCCTGCCATCAGGCATATTGGAAGGATTTACAGGCTGATAATCCAATGTTTGGCCATGTTATGAACATATCTTCTGTGGCCATTAAGTCTTGATGTGGAACTTGAGCCTGGACATTCAGTCTCAGTCATGGGGCACTACTCCTGCACCACATTAGGTGGAACTTCAAACATTTCTGTCAGACTGTCCCCTTTCTCAAGGCTGCCATCTTACCAGTCTTCAAATAACAACCTTGCCTCCTCCGTTCAGCTAACAACCTCTACAGCTCCAATCTCCTTGGTCATGTTGCCGTCCAGATCCTTGACCATCTCTCTATACTGTATTTGAATGTCTCCAAATTACGTTTCTGTCCATTCAATGAAATGGCAAAAACCAAGAACTAAAAACATTCTGACTATGACAACAATGTCGGGTGGCACGGTGGCAGAGGGGTTAGCACTGCTGCCTACGGCACTGAGGACCGAGTGACCCCCTGGTCACTGTCTGCGTGGAGTTTGCACATTCTCCCATTGCCTGCGTGGGTTTCACCCCACAACCCGAAGATGTGCAGGTTGGATGGATTGGCCACGTTAAATTGCCCCTTAAATTGTAAAAAAAAAAATTGGATAATCTAAATTTAGTTTTAAAAAACTAAGACAATGATGCACAATACCTCCTTGTCCTCTCTGCAGCCCTCAAACACCAGCTCCATTTTGATTCTACTCTTACTGATTGTATTATTAGAGCATCTCCCGCAATGGCCTTTTTCTAACCGACTGTGTCAACTGAGCTTTCATAGGGATCCATAATCAGTCTCATCTCTACATCATGCCTCTTGGTGACATAATCTGCAAACAAACATTTGGTATGTAACCCAACCCAAGTCCATAAACCACACCTGTAGAAGCGTCATATAGACTCGAAACATTAACTGTGTTTATCTTGGGTGGCACAGTGGTTAGCACTGCTGCCTCACAGTGCTGAGGACCTGGGTTTGATCCCGTGTGGGGTTTCCACATTCTCCCAGTGTCTACGTGGGTCTCACCTCCAGAACCCAAAGATGTGTAGGGTAGGTGAATTGGCTAAATTGCCCCCTAATTGGAAAAAATTGAGTACTCTAAATTTATATTTAAAAATTAATTGTGTTCCTCTCTCCACAGATGCTGCCTGACTTGCTGAGTTTATCGAGCATTTTGTTTTATTTCAGATTTCCTACATATTTCTCTAATTTTTCCATCTCCCCTCAGGGCCTCTCCAAGTTCATCTTGTCCATGAGATCGCTTTTGGCCCCACATTAGCCAATATTAACATTATTTCTGGTCAGCTATTGTCCCCATTTCCCCCAAATCTGATGCTAACAGTCCTCTCCTCAAAATTCCTCATTGCCCATTTGCTCCTTTCCTTGCCAAAATTCTTCAAAATGCAGTCACCTGTCAAACCCAGACCTCCAATGTCTGAATTCCTCCAATCAGGTTTCTACCCTGCCACAGTACTGAAACAGCTCCCAAAGTCACAAGCAGCAATGGTAAACTATGCCTCGATGTCTTGGTGTCATGACCTTTCGACCATATTTATAGGAAGGATGTGGAAGCTTTGGAAAGGGTTCAGAGGAGATTTATTAGGATGTTGCCTGGTATGGAGGGAAGGTCTTACGAGGAAAGGCTCAGGGAATTGAGGTTGTTTTCGTTAGAGAGGAGAAGGCTGAGAGGTGACTTAATAGAGACATATTAGATAGTCAGAGGGTTAGATAGGGTGGACAGTGAGAGTCTTTTTCCTCGGATGGTGATGACCAACACGAGGGGACATAGCTTTAAATTGAGGGGTGATAGATATAGGACAGATATCAGAGGCAGTTTCTTTACTCAGAGAGTAGTCGGGGTGTGGAACGCCCTGCCTGCAACAGTAGTAGACTCGCCAACTTTAAGGGCATTTAAGTGGTCACTGGATAGACATATGGATGAAAATGGAATAGTGTAGGTCAGATAGGCTTCAGATGGTTTCACAGGTCGGCGCAACATCGAGGGCCAAAGGGCCCGTACTGCGCTGTAGTGTTCTATGTTCTATATTTCCATGCCATCACCAAAACCAACTCTACCTTGCTGGGTTCCACTCCTCCCTCAGACCAATTGCTGAAATCCTCATCCTAGGCTAGACTATTCCAATGCACTTCTGGCTCGCCTCCCAGTCTATCCCCTGTAAACCTTGAGATCCTGCAAAACTGTTGCCCATGCCCTTCCTTGCTGCAAGTTCCATTTGCCCATCACCTCTCTGCCACTGACCTACACGGGCTCCAAGTGATGCCTCAATTTTAAAGTTTTAATCCTGGTTATCAATCTATCCATGGCCTCACCCACGTAATCTCCTTCAGTTCCACAGCCCTCAGATTTATACACTCCTCTAATTCTTGTTTTGAGCATCCCAATTTTAATTGCTCAACCATTGGTTGCCATGCCCTCAGCTGCCACAGCCCTAAGCTGTGGAATTTCCTCTCCAAAACACTCCATCTCTTTAATTGATTTCCTCTTTTTAAGACATGCATCAAAATCAACCAAGTTTTGGCCATCTGTCCTCATATCACCTAAAGAGGCTTGGTTTCAAATTGTGCTTTATAACATTACTGTAAAGCACCTTGAAATGCAATTAGGTAAAAGGTGCTATAAATGACAAGTGGTTGTGATAGTATAGCAACAGCACCAATTTTTCTACCTCCATTGCATCACCCTGCCTCAAAGGAAAGGTATGCTTGCCTTGAATCAGTAGTGAAGGTTCACTAGATTAATTTTGTTCTTTCACATGCTGTGGACATGGCTGGCTAGGGCAGAATTTTTATCGCCCATCCCCAGTCACATTTTTATTGCCCATCCACACACTGCTGTTAGGGAGTGTGTTCCAGGATTCTGACCCAGTGACAGGGAAGGAATAGCAGCATAGTTTCCAAGTCAGGATGTTGCATGGCTTGGAAGGGAACTTGCAGATGATGGTTTCCCATGCATCTGCTGGTCTTGTCCTTCTATGTTGTAGGTTTGGAAGGTGCTGTCAAAGGAAGCTTGGTGAATTGCTGTAGTGCATCCTTGAGATCAGGCTTGTCCAAGGTGTGGCCCGTGAAGCCCCTCTACGTGGCCCCCAGAGGTATTTTTCAAAATTCCGGTCATCCAGCTGAGTTTCAATGCAAGACTCTGCTTGGAACTGCTCCTCCAATCAGGCTGTTTCTTCCCGCATTTGCTGCTGATTGTTGTGCCACTTCATCTTTTTGAAATTTGCTCAGCAGCCCTCGAGTGAGAAAAATATCCAAACATGGACCCCCCCCCCCCCCCCCCCCCCCCCCCCCCCCCCACCTAAAGCGAAAAGGTTGGACAAACCTGCTTTAGATGGCACAGTGCTGCTACTGTATGTTGGATGTAGAGGGTGTGGATGGGGTGCCAATCAAGTGGGCTGCTTTGTCCTGGACAGTGTCAAGCCTCGAGTGTTTTGGAGCTGTACTCTTCCAGGCAAGTGGAGTGGATTCCATCATACTCCTGACTAGACCGCTGTAGATTGTGGACAGGCTTTGGGGAGGCAGGAAGTGAGTTACTCTGTAGAATTCCAGCCTCTGAACTGCTCGTGACCAGTGTTTATACATTAGTTCAGTTTCTGGTCAACAGTAACCCCCAGGCAGGGTGTCACAATGGTTAGCACTGCTGCCTCACGACAAAGAGGACCTGGGTTCGATCCCAGCCTCGGGTCACTTCCTGTGTGGAGTTTGCACATTCTCAGTGTCTGCGTGGACTCACCCTAAAACGTGTAGGGTAGATGGATTGGCCACGATAAATTGCTCCTTAATAAAAAAAACAAATCACAGCAACCCCCAGAATGTTGATAATGGTGATCCAGCAATAGTAATGACATTGAATGCAAAAGGAAAATTGTTGGAGGAGGTCATTGCCTGACACTTGTGGTGCAAATAACTCCTCCTCTAGTTAGATGTTTAACTGTCCACCACCATTCATGACTGGATGCGGCAGAGGGGCAGCACGGTGGCATACTGGTTAGCATTGTTGCCTCACGCACTGAGGTCCCAGGTTCGATCTCGGCTCTGGGTCACAGTGTGGAGTTTGCACATTCTCCCCATATTTGTGGGTTTCGCCCCCACAACTAAAGATACTAGGTCAATTGGCCACGAAAAATTGCCCCTTAATTGGAAACAAATTAATTGGGTACTCTAAATTTATAAAAAACACATTTTTAAATGACTGGATGTGGCAGGATTGCACACCTTAGATCTGATCTGTTGGTTGGGTGAAAATTGCTTTGCTTTGTTGCATCCTCCCCCCCACCCTTACTTTTTCGGACACTACGGGCAATTTAGAATGGCCAATCCACCTAACCCGCACATCTTTGGACTGTGGGAGGAAACCGGAGCACCCGGAGGAAACCCACGCACACGCGGGGAGGACGTGCAGACCTCCGCACAGACAGTGATCCAGCCGGGAACCGAACCTGGGACCCTGGAGATGTGAAGCATTTATGCTATTCACCATGCTACCGTGCTGCCCCTCAATTGAAACATGCAGCACGATGGAAAGAATCCTACAACACGATGGATGGAATCCTCAAAGTGAAGACTGGACTTGGTCTCCACAAGGACTGCGGGGTGGTGACTCTTATTAATACTGTCATGGGCAGATGCATCAATGACAGGCAGATTAGTGAGGTCGAGGTCAAGTAGGTTTTTCCCTCACCACCGGTCTCCGACCCAGATTAGCAGCTACATCCTGTAAGACTTGGCCAACTCGTACAGTAGTGGTTTGCTAGATTGGTTTCTGGGATGAAGGGTTGCTCTATGATAATAGGTTGAATAAACTGGGGCTATATACTCTGGACTCCTGAAGAATGATAGGTGATCTCATTGAAAGATGCACATTTTTGAAGGGGCTTGGCAAGGTAAATACAGAGGAGGCTGGCTGGGGAATTTAAAACACAAGGTCATCGTTTCAGGACAATGATCTGACCATTTATGACAGAGGACAAATGTCTTCACTCAGAAGGTTATGAATCTTTGGAAATCCAATTAGGTTGTGGATGATCTATCTTTGAATATATTTAAGGCTGAGGCAGACAGATTTTTGACCTCTCAAGAAATCAAGGGATTTGAGGAGCAGGCAGGAAAGAGGATGAGGCAGAAGACCAGCCATGATTGTATGGAATGGTAGAGGCGGCTTTAGGGGCTCTATGGTCTACTCCTGCTCCTATTTCTTATGTTCTTAGCTTACATACTGCCACAATATTCATTCATGCCTCGTTTGCCTCCAAACCTAACTATTCCAACAAAATGGTAGCCAGCCATTCTCTCCACCTTCCACAAGTTCTATTCGCCCATTACCCCAGTGCTGGCTGACTTACACTGATTCGCAGTTCTGAAACATTGATTTTAACATTTTCACACTAATTTTCAAATCCCATGGTCTTGTCCCTCTCCCTCTCTAATCTCCTCCAGCCTTACAATCCTCAGTTACACTCTAATTTTGCCCTCTTAAGCATCCCAAATTTTAAAACTGTTCCACTATTGCCAGCTGTACTTTCAGGTGTCCAGGTCCAAAGCTCTCAATTCCTAACCTATCCCCACGTATCTCTTTTTTGTCCTTTACAACACCCTTAAAGTCTACCTCTTTGACCAAGCTTTTGGTCATCTTACCTCATTATTCCTTGTGTTGGTGAGCGTCATATTTTATTTTATAATGTGCCCGTGAAACACCTTGGGATGTTTTATCATGTTAAAGTAGTTGTTTGTTTCCTAACTCCAGCTTCTTCTGCATCATCGACCCTTTTCATCCCTGGCAAACATGCCTTCAGCCAATGAAAGTACTACTTAAAAATATCCCTAAGCTCCTGCACTTAGGTACATTCCTGCTCCTACTAGAAGCACTTCCTTAAAACCCACTTATTTGGCTAACCTTTTGGTCACCCATCCTAATCACACACTTTTATTCAAATAAATTTAGAGTACACAATCATTTTTTTTCCAATTAAGGGGCAATTTAGTGTGGCCAATCCCCCTAACCTGCACATCTTTGGGTTGTTGGGGTGAAAGTCACGGGGAGAACGTGCAAACTCCACATGGACAGTGACCCAGGGCCGGGATTCGAATCCGGGTCCTCAGCGCCAGTGCTAACCACTGTGCCACCCCTAATCACACACTCTGCCTCAAGTATACTGGGTGCGATTCTCCGCACTCCCGACGGTGCGGAGAATAGCGTGGCTCGTAAAATTTTACGGCCACGCTGTTCCGACGCCCTCCCGCTATTCTCTTCCTTCCCCCCCCCCCCCCCCCCCCCCCCCCAAGTCCCGATACGAATCGCTGCCGCTGTTTTTTTACGGCCGGCAGCGATTCTCAGCTGATGGATGGGCCGAGTTCCCAGCCCTTTACGGCTGTTTTTACGAACAGCAAACACACCTGGTCTGGCCGTTCGTAAAAACGGCCGTAAACTGTCGATTTTTAAAACCATGGCACCGAATGGCACGGCAGTACCACGGCCGTGCCAAGGGCCCGCGATCGGTGGGCACCGATCGTGGGCAGCGGGCCCGATGCCCGCGCACTCTGTCCTTCCGCCGCCCTGCAGTATCCATTCGCGGGGCGGCTGAGGGGTATCCCGGCCCGCGCATGCGCGGGTTTCGCGCAAATGCGCGATGACGTCATCCGTGCATGCGCGGGTTGGAGTCTTCCAATCCGCGCATGCGCGGCTGACGTCATATGACGCGTCAGCCGGCGCTAACTCTGGCAAGCGGGCTTAACGAAATTCGTTAAGCCCGCGATGCCGGAGTTTACGGCGTCGGGATGCTAGCCCCGACCGGGGACCAGAATCGGTTCCCGGTCGGGAAGGGGGGGGGGGGGGGTCTGGCGTCAAACCCGCCCGGATTTGACGCCAGCCTTACGATTTCTCCCCATATGGGAGAATCGCGCCCACTGGGTCACTTTTCTATGTCAAAGGCATATTTATAAATTTAACATTTTATAAACAAAATGTTTGCATTGTTGATGCCCAATAACAAAGACTGACACAACAAACAGACTGAAAACTTTATGCAGCGCATCTTTCAATAGCAATAGGAACAATGATCATAAATCCACCAGATCTTGCTTCTTGTCCTACAAATACACATCAATAGCACGATGCGTAGTCGGCTAGGGATCCATCCAGAGATTGCCTGCATGTCATAGAATGCGAATCTGTATTCAGTTCTTGATTTATGCAAAGGAAGTAAATAGCATGCAAATTTAATTTAAAGTAACCACACATTAATTGAAGGGGGAGCGTACGGGCTGTCTCATTACTGGCATGAAGAGAACTTTAGTTTTATTAAGGGGTGGATCACAGAATTACAGTGCAGAAGAGGTCCTTTCATCCATTGAATCTGCACCGACACATGAAATACACCGGACCTACCTACCTAATCCTATTTACCAGCACTTGGCCCACAGCCTTGAATGTTATGATATGACAATTGCTCATCTAGGTTTTAAAAAAAATTTAAATAAAAGGATGCGAGAAACACCCACCTCCACTACCCGCCAAGGCAGTGCATTCCAGACCGTCACCACCCTCTGGGTGAAAAAGATTTTCCTCATATCCCCATCTCCCTCCCCCCCACACCTCCTTGAACTTGTCCCCCTGTGACTGACTCTTCAACTAAGGGGAACCACTGTTCCCTATGCGCCCTCAATCTTGTACACCTTGTTCAGGTCGCCCCTCAGCATTCTTTGTTCCAAGGAAAATAACCCCAACCTATCTAATTTCTATACAACTCCAACATGACCTCCCTGCTTTTGTAATCGGTGCCTCAATTGATAAAGGCAAGTGTCCCAAATGCCTTTTTTGCCATCCTCTTAACCTGTCCTTCTGTCAGAGATCTATGGACAAAGGTGTCACGGTCCCTTTGTTCCACTGCCTATTGTCATGCTGTTCATCAAATACTTACTTGCCAAATTACTCCTTCCAAATTGTATCACCTCACGTTTTTCAGGGTGAAATTCCATCTGTCACTTATCTGCCCATTTGACCATCCCGTCTACATCTTCCTGTAACCCAAGACACAACCTCACTGTAAACCACCTGGTCAACGTGGGCAACTTCAAAATGTAAAGGCAGCCCAACATTTGATCCATTAACTGTAAATTATTCAATATTTACCTATTTGAGCATTTCGTTATTTTAAAGTCTTCCATTATTCATGAACCTAGAGTTTCACCTCAGTTCTGAAGTTGCTTCATCAATTACCTACCTTCCATCACAAGGTCAGAAATGGGAATGTTCATTGATGATTCCACAACGTTCAGCATCATTTGCAACTCCTCAGGTACTGAAGCATTTCATGTCCAAATGCAGCAAAATTTGGACAATATCTAGGCTTTGGCTGACATATAACATTGGCGCCACACAAGTGCCAGGCAATGATCATCTCCAACAAAAGAGCATCTAATTATCCCCAGTTGACAATTAATGGCATCACCATCACGGAATCTCCACCATCAACGTCCTGGAGATTACCATTGACCAGAAACTTAACTGGACTAGCAATATAAATGTTGTGACTACAAGAGCAGGCCAGAGGCGAGGAATCCTGCGGCGAGTAACTCACCTCCTGACTCCCCAAAACCTGCCCACAATCTACAATGCACGAGTCAGGAGTATGATGGAATATTTTCCCCTAGCCTGGATAAGTGCAGCTCTAACAACACTCAAGAAACTTGACACCAGGGCAGCATGTGGCGCAGTGGTTAGCACTGGGACTACGGCGCTGAAGACCCGGGTTCGAATCACGGCCCTGGCTCACTGTTTGTGTGGAGTTTGCACATTCTCCCCGTGTCTGCACAAGTTTCACCCCCACAACCCAAAGATGTGCACCTTAGGTGGATTGGCCATGCTAAATTGCCCCTTAATTGAAAAAGTAATAATAATTGGGTACTCAAAAAAAAAAGCTTGACACCATCTAACTCGACAAATTTTGTTTAATAACACTTCTGTGAAGCTCCTTGGGTAGTTTTACGATGTTAAAGATGTGGCGCAAATGGAAGTTGTTGTAGTGGACAACTGGAAATCAGCACAGGACTGGATGATCTCGGAGTTTTAAATGAATTAGAGTTAATAGAAGCAGGGCATTGAAGAAATCGAGATGAACTGGGTTTGGGCAATGTTGTAAAGGTGAAAGTAAGGTGGTGAGGTTTGAAATGTGTGAAGGGGCATTAGGGAACTAGATAGATTTTTACGACAATTATTTCATGATAATTAAACTTTTAATTCCAGATTTCTATTGATTCAAATTTCACCATCTGCCATGGTGGGATTCAAATCTGTGTCTCTGGATCATTAGTCCAGTGACAATACTATCATGCCACCGCCTCCTGACTAGTATACTTTATGGCAGAAGCTCAAATTCATTGATCTGGTCTTCTTTGCATAGTCCTGGACCTTGGAATGTGCTAGTCTGCAACACTGGCTCGTGGACACCTCTTTGCACTGGAGGGCCAGAAGCTTGCACACAGACCAAAGAGCATATTTCACAGAGTTGATGGTCCTCCAGCCACAGTTTATGTTGTAGAGTGTGTGTTTAAGCAAAGGCATATTTGAGAAAGATAATGCATTATAAATGCTGCAGAAGGCAATATGGATGATGAAATTCCAGTTTTTGATTTGTAATCAAGGGACAGTGCGAACGCAGTTCTGACTTACCATAAATTGTCTAGTTGAGCATCCCACAATTGGGGATGTCATGGTTACCAGCTCATCTGAAGTGCCTCACCCCGGGAGAATCTCTCTCTCTCTCTTCCTCCCTCCTCCCACACCATTTGTGTCCCTATTGGTTTTGCTCACTACACAGAGAGCAACATTTCACCTGCACTGCTTATTTTTGCCTTTATCTAGCTCTTATGAAGAAAAGTCAAACCAGGTTGGGCCTAGTCATTGGAATTCAGAAGAACGAGAGGTGATCTTATTGAAACATAAAAGGGTCTTGACAGGGTTGGATACCGATAGGCTGTTTCCTCTTTTGGGGGAGCTTAACACTAGGGAACATAGCTCAAGAATAAGCGGCCACTCTTTTAAGACAAATGAGGAGGAATTTTCTGAGGGTTGATGGTCGATTGAATTCTCTTCACCAGCGGGCAGTGGAGGCTGCGACATTGAATTTATTCAAGGCTGAGTTAAAGGTTCTGGGAGACAGACAGGAAAGTAGCATTGAGACCACAATCAGATCAACTATCATTTTTTAAAATTTAGAGTACCCAATTCATATTTTCCAATTAAGGGGCAATTTAGCGTGGCCAATCCACCTAGTTTGCACATTTCGTTTTGGCTGCGGGGGCGAAATCCACGCAATCAAGGGGGGAATGTGCAAAATCCACACGGACAATGACCAAGAGCGGAGATCGATCCTGGGACCTCGGAACCGTGAGGCCGCAGTGCTAACGCATTGCACCACTGTGCTGCCCTCAGATCAAATATCTTAAGGCCAAAAGCATTCTCTGATCCCGAGTCCTATGTTCAGTTGGAGAAAACCTTTATTCATTGCACAACTTTGCATCAGTTAACCGATCAGGTGACAAGGGGAGATTGTCAGCATTAGTGCAGTGGTGGAATTGGGCATCCTTTTTTTTTATAAATGTTTTTTTATTGAGTTTTCATATTTTATATCCAACAAATTACAAATTATTAGAAAAAAACACGCAAAAATTAACATGTATATTTACAGGTAAGCATCTTCATAATAACAACTGTGGCCGCCCCCTTTAGCCGGCATACATATTTTACATTCCCCAATATGGCCGAGGCACATGTTTATAAGCATTTATTTACAGTTTGGTTTTTGGGCCTTAGCTTGCCATCAAACCCCCATAACGAACCTTCCCCCGATTCCCGTCCATTTCCCCCCGATTCTTGGCCACCCGACTATTCTTCCTCTTGTTCGTTGGCCACAAACAGGTCCCGGAACAATTGCATGAATGGCTCCCACGTTCTGTGGAAGCCGTCGTCCGACCCTCGGATGGCGAATTTGATTTTCTCCATTTGGAGAGATTCCGAGAGGTCGGACAGCCAGTCTGCAGCTCTGGGCGGTGCTGCTGACCGCCAGCTAAACAGGATTCTACGGCGGGCGATCAGGGAGGCAAAGGCAAGGGCGTCCGCCCTCCTCCCCAGGAATAGATCTGGCTGGTCTGAAACCCCGAAGACCACCACTATCGGGCATGGCTCCACCCTCACCCCCACCACTTTGGACATCTGGGGTAAGACCAGAACATGTGGGCGTGGTTGGCCGGGCCTCTTTGGCACCGTTCACATCTGTCCCCCTACTCGTACGGTTTCTTGTTAAGTGGGCTCTATGTATCATTTTTAGTTGCGTCAGGCTGAGCCTTGCGCACGTGGAGGTGGAGTTGACCCTATGCAGTGCTTCACTCCAGAGTCCCCACCCTATCTCAATCCCCAGTTCGTCCTCCCATTTCATTCTTGTTGCGTCCAGTACGGTGTCGTCCCTTTCTACCAGTCAGTCATACATGTCGCTACAGTTCCCTTTCTCTAGGATACTTGCGTCCAGTAGGTCTTCCAGTAGTGTCTGTCATGGCGGTTGTGGGTACGTCCTTGTCTCCTTTCGTAAGAAGTTTTTGAGCTGCAGGTACCGTAGCTCGTTCCCCCCGGCTAGCCAAAATTTCTCTGTCAGTTCGTCCAGTGTTGCGATCCTGTCATCCGTGTATAGGTCCCTGACTGTCAGTGTCCCCCCCGTCCTGCCTCCACCTTTTGAAGGTGGCGTCAGTCAGTGCTGGTGTGGAATTGGGCATCCTTGGCATTTCACCAAAGGTCAGATGCCGATAAGAAAAAGGAAAAGCTCAAGGATAGATTATTGTGGTGGTGATCATGCTGTGACAGGAAAAGTAGTTACTGCTAGAGACATGCTACCTGCAAATACAAGTTGTCAGAACAAAACTGAAAATATATGTATTAGCTTAACACCACAGGAAACAAGGTTAACTTCACAACCAGATCGCTGTGCTCAAGTGAAAGTGCTTCCTGTTATTTACAATCAACAAAATTGCAATGAAATTAGCAAGTATTGTGCTCACCCAACAATGCTTAGCAGTGTTCACAAATGTCACACTCATTTTTCACCTGTAAACCGACTTCAATTTATAAAATGGAATGAGTGACGGCAGTTAAGATTTAAATTGAAGTAAAAGGTTTGAGGGAAGAAATTAAGCTGTCTGAAAGAGTCATTTTAATGCACTGACAAGTTATTTCTCACTTACCAATGCAGAAATATCATGAAGAACTTGCAATTCTGAAAGAAATAGAAGGTCGACCTAATAAACAAAAAAAAAGTCTTTAGAATGCTTACAAGATGTAATTTACTTTGTTTTTCCTCTTGAAAATGGTCAAAATTAGATATGCCTTAATAAAATATTTTTTAAAAAAAGAATCCTTACAAGAAAATGAATTTAAAAGAATGACACGTTATATAGTAGAGGGAAACTTTTAAACAAGTTGCCAAGAATATTCGAAATAAAGCGTGGCTCTACAGTAACATATGCAATCTACATGAAATAAAGTTTTAGCATCTTGTCCACAAGTGTGCAGTATAAGTTTTTCTCCTCCATTAACATACCTGCTATCGGAGGGGTCAGTTAGCTCATTTGGCTAGGTGGCTGGTTGCAGAGCGATGCCAACGGGTTCAATTCCCACATCAGCAGAGGTTACCCATGAAGGCCCCACCTTCTCAACCTTGTACCTGGCCTGAAGTGTGGTGATTCTCAGGTTAAATCACCACCATGTCAGCTCTGTCTCAAAAGGGGAGAGCAGCCTGTGGTCCTCGAGGACTATGGTGACTTTCATTTCATCCGAGGCAATTTAATCATTGCTGAGTCTAAGCTTCAAGGATTCTTTTCAGGTACCCTAATGCTTAGAGTGTAAGTTTTAAATGTTTGATTGACAGGTATATTATGACAAGTTAAAATATCAGTTTCACCAACACATTGTCTTCTACGATACACAGAGAATGACATTCCCAAGAAATTTCACCTGCATTGCCCTTGGAAAAGGAACAGGGATATTTCAGATCATCGTTTAATATGTTCCAAATTGGATTCCGCATTCACAGATCCACTCGTTAAGCTCGATTTTTAAAAGATATTTTATTAAGGCATTTATATAAACAACAAACACATCAATAAGAGGAAAAGCAAACTTGTACAGCATAAATAACCAACACCTACATCTCCCCTCCTGTCCTGCCTTAGTCATTTCACTCTCGAGGCAAACTTCTCCAACCTCAGGAATTCCGCCAGGTCACTCACCCACAGCCCCGCTTTCAGTGGCTCCAAGTCCCTCCACCCAAGCAACATTTAAGCTCGATGGAGGTCTACCTCTTAAGATCAAGAAAAAGGGGCTGAATTTGGAACACATTTTATTTTTGAAATATATCACCCTCTTCCTCCAAGAACACTACTTTGACAATTCTGTGGTACATAAAGCATAACATTTAATATGAAGGAGCACTGAGCAGAGACTGAAAATCTAATCAAACTAGTGCAACAAATTTAGCAGAGATTCTCTTTTTGGCTGGGATAAGAAGGGATGAAAGAACATTGAAGGTAACTGGAAATTATCCAGTCAATGATATGAACCCATGAGTATTTGACCACAGGCCTTTGCACCTGCTTTGGTCTATTCAGTTCAGGTATGTATAAAGGCTCAGGTCTTTAATTTGGACTAAAACAGTTAATGATTTATGGTGAATATCCTCTTCAGGATGAGATGTCACTCAGATCAGTGTTTCACAAACAAAAATTACAATAATTTGAAACCACCCCTCCCCCGAGCAACAACAAAAAAGAAAATCAAAGGTCAAATCCCAGAGAATATTTATTGAATGTTGCTTAAGAAGTCATGTAATGATTTCCACTACAAGTTCCAATTGAAATTTTGCATATGGATCATTTTTAGTTAGTTGTCTTTCCAACACTCAAGTCGATCATCATGTTGATGAGACTATGAGCCGAGCCATGAAGAAATCTACAAATGTAGCATTTTTGATTGCCTGGTCGGATATTATCTTCATATAATGGCACACCTCATTTGCCCAGTTTCAAGAAGCTTGGGGATAAGAGGCCCAAGTTTTAGGGGCCCACCCTCTGGGATCCATAGGAATATTGCTAAGACTTAGCTAGCTAAAATGGCACATCTGATTTGGCTGCTGAGAGATAAGCAGCTGAAAAATTGGTAAGCATTCCACTATTTGTCCAGCTAGAGCTACCCGGCAGTTAGGTATTGTAGCCACGCTGACATAGGAGACAAAAGTACCTGCAAGTGAAATCCCCTACTTCCTCTTACCTCGTTATTTTTATTCAGAGAGTTAGGAGGAAGGAAACGCAGAACAGAGTCCTCCTGGAATAAACAGTTACGCATCTGCCGTAATGTCACAGGAAGATCTTCAAAAATGGTGTTTGCCTTTCCCACCATGTATAGTCTCTATAAAAAACATCAGTCTTGTTATTATTCAGTTTCTCAAAAAGTTAAATGGTAAGCTCTGTTCAATTATTGATTTGTGCGGACTTCGTTCTCAACCATACACTAAAAATCAACCTTTGTATCCTGCACCAGCAAAGGAGAAATACCAAAATCAACCTTGGACTTGTACCTTTTTTGCTCTTTTTTCTTTCATTGCATTTGTTGCCCATCTCAAATTATGCTTGAACGGAGTGGCTTGCTAGGCCAATTCAGACAGCAATTAAGAATCAAAGACATTGCTGTGGGTCTGGAGTCACATGTAGGCCAGACCAGGTAAGGTCAGCAGATTTCCATCCACAAAAGGACATTAGTGAATCAAATGTGTTTTACAACATTTGATGATGGTTTCGTGGTCACCATTACTGAGACTAACTTTATTTGTTGAATTTAATTCCAACAGGTTCCTAGTCAGTATTCAATGACCCTTGCTAGAAGTGCATGTGTGAAAACACTGGATGCGGTCATACGTAGCCGTGATAGCTGACAAGATTGTAAAAAAACGGCTGATATTCACTGAATGGGTTCACATATCCAAGTACTAGTCAATGTCAATAGAACAAGAACCCTGCAATTACAATCACTGGGACAGTAGAAAAAAATGGAAAAGCAAAACAAAAACAAAAAAAAACAGCTGGAATAGATGTTGTACTAGAATTTATATCTCATCATATTTATTGTACCATCTCAAAGTGGAATATGCAAATATTTACATTCATGTGTGTCATCTGCAAATTCTCAGTGAAAGGTGAAAGATTCATTTTCTTCTTTTAAAAAAAAATTTAGAGCACCCAATTATTTATTTTCCAATTAAGGGGTAATTTAGCGTGGCCAATCTACCTACCCTGCACACCTTTTGCTTTGTGGGGGTGAGACCTACATTAGATACGGTGAAGAATGTGCAAACTTCACACAGACATTACCCGGGGCCGGGATCAAACTTGGGTCCTCAGCGCTGAGGCAACATTGCGCACCACTGCGCCGCCCTGCAAACCTCGTCTAATTTATTTTGCATATCCTCCCAACTCACCTCCTCACTGGGGGTCAATTGTAGAATCACTGGTGTTTCTTCAGAGAACAGAGAGTGGATAGAATTTGAAATACTATCCAAAGTGAAAGGGATTGGCTACAAACAAAACAAAAAAGGCAAAGTTATTTTTAAAACTCTTCGATTTGGATCCACGGATTTGATTTGTTAAGTTTAAAGGCTTAGACATTCAAACACCTAGCACAAGAATTTCTCATCTCTGTCCCCACCACATAAAAGACACTACATTTGTCACCTGCAAATGTAGCTTACAACAATTAAATACGTAAACCATTTTTAATATGAATTAGGAACTGAGATTTATTCAATGTACATTGCTGTGACAAACAAACATACTTAATATCAACTATGCTAGATATTGAAGAATGCCAAGTGGCAGTTCTTGTTCAGTGGACAAAAAAACTATGCATTAAACTATGTACTAAGTAGCTTTGGATGGAAATTGGAGTTAACAGTTAGTGGGATCATAAATACCACAAATTACTCCCTTATGCTCAGTGCATAAGGATGCATGAATCACCGTTTACAGATTATACAACAATGAGAATTTGAAACAAGTGTTACTGTGGGTTCTTTTTAAAATAAATCCTCTAAAAGGAGTGTACTGCTGAAGTTACACTTCCGCTTTAGTCTTTAGAAAAGGGAACACATGTTCAATTCAGCACCTTTCGCCAGGCTCTAGTGTCACCTTGGGACATAGGAGCGAAAAGATGTAACAGTAACCCTGGACAGAGAAATACAGATTTAGAAACAACATGGTTGATAATTCAAGTGGACGTAGTTCTAACACTACAGTTGACATGCAATATTGCTGTTATTGGTGGCATTCCTAACTTTGGCCAGAAAGGCTGTAAAATGAACAAAAGCTTGAAAGTACACACCATTGACTTTTCAGCTAACCAAAACCAGAAAAGGAGAGAGCGTGCCTGCAAGGCTTCCTCTGCCTCTATCCTGGAACTGTCTCTGGCCAGAGGAATGTTGAATTAATATTAAATCATTTACACAAATAATTTGCTGTTCAATTTAACCATTTGTAAATTTGCTAATGACATGCACAAAAGTTAAAAATTTAGATTAGATCCATAGGCTATGTGCCAATTTAGATAAGCCTAGATGCATCAAAATATGCAACAATGGTGGTATAGTGTTGAGCATAGCTGCCTTCCAAGCAGTTGACCCGGGTTCAATTCCCGGCCATTGCACATCATCCTTTATGGGCGGCTAGCAGCTCAGTGGTTAGCATTGTTACTTCACAGCGCCCGGGTTCGATTCCCAGCATGGGTCACTGTCTGTGCGGAGTCTGCATGGGCTTCCTCCGGGTGCTCTGGTTTCCTCCCACAAGTCCAGAAAGATGTGCTTGTTAGGCGAATTGGACATTGAATTCTCTCAGTGTACCCGAACAGGTGCTGGAATATGGAGACTCGGGGATTTTCACAGTAACTTCACTGCAGTGTTAATGTAAGCCTACTTGTGACACTAATAAAGATTATTATAAATATCCAACAGCTTGCATTATACAGTATAACACTTCTGACATTAACAAACATCCCCAAAGCCCTCCACAAACGGGAGCATAAGGACCCAAATGCGAAGTCATGGAGAGAAAATTTAGGAGGTGACCAAAAGGTTTGATGAAGGATGGGTTTTGAGAAAGTTTTGAAAAAAGGAAAGAAATTAAAAAATAAAAGCAGACTAAGGAGGGAATTCCAGGGAGTTGGGCTAAGTTACATATAAAAATACAGTCACAAGACTGACGGGTGCAGGTAGGATAGAGGAGAAATATAATGTTATAGGAGGTGAGGCAAGGTTGGGAGAAACTTGAAGATGAAAAGTTCAATTTGGACAAATACAATGTAATGCAATTGCAGTTGGGAAACTGCAAGGGTTTCCACTTGGGTACAATTGGGAAGTGCTTGAAATATGCTGGTTACATTTCAATTTTGCACTACAATTAAATTGCATAATCACAAACATAATTCTCTATGAACCAAAAAAACAGGGTAGCATCAGAGAATGCACCTGTTTCCGAAAAGAAAATATTCCTTGATGCATCCAAGAGTTTAAAAAAAAATAAATTTACAATACCCAATTAATTTTTTTCCAAATTGAGGGGCAATTTAACATGACCGATCCACCTACCCCACACAAATATGGGGAGAATGTGCAAACTCCACATGGACAGTGACCCAGAAACAGGGTCCTTGGCGCAGTGAGGCAGCAGTGCTATCCACTGCGCCACCGTGCTGCCCCGATGCATCCAAGAGTGATTAACTAGTGCAGTTTTATTAACAGCTGGAAATGGGTTTATCACCAAAAGGAAGGATTTTGAATAAGGATGCTCAGTCTTCCATCGGAGTCCCTTGATTTAATTGCCTTTCAAAAAAATAACTGACCCTTTAATAGTTTAATTGGACTAGTCAGTCTTTGAATAAGTGTGGGTTGAAGAAAAGTAGTAGAACTTGAAGTGCCTTCATGAACCAATTGGTTTGATTGGTGGATTCTTACAATTCTAACCTGGGGGCAGGAACACTTGTGGCAGTGCTTAATCCGGGGAAAACTGAACTTTTGAATCAGTTTAACAGATGGACCGGACAAACAAATGCTTATGGCTTTGGACACAACTTACTTATGTATAAAAAAAAAACTATCCAGTTTGGTTTGGTTGATTCCACCCGGATTATGCGGACATAACTTTTTTAAAAAATAAATTGAGTACCCAATTATATTTTTCCAATTAAGGGGCAAGTTACCACCTATCCTGCATATTTTTGGGTTGTGGGGGTGAAACCCATGCAGACACAGGGAGAATGTGCAAACTATACACAGACCAGGGGCCGGGATCGAACCCCGGCAGTCAGCAGTGTGAGGCAGCAGTGCTACCCACTGCACCACCGTGCTGTCCCTCTGCTGATTTAACTAATGGAAACTTGCTCCCTAAAGTGGTATCCCTGCAAGTTGTAAAGACCGAGAAAGATATATGGGCAATGGGTGATAACTGACTTTTTAAAAAAATGTTCACAAGTATTGTGAGGAGACAGTTAAGATTAATAAGGTTTCAGGCTATATTAAGAAAAGCAGTGAACATTCACATGGTTGTGATACATCCACACTTAAAGCAATGAGTCCAGCTTTGGTTCCTTCATGGTGATAAAAATAAATATAAAGTCGTCATAGTCCCAGATGACCATAGACTGTTTTCCCATTTGAGTGGGAGAGCTGGCTGGTGGTGATTTAACCAGAGGATCAGCACACCTCAAGCGAGTGGCAAGGTTGAGAAGGTGTGGCCTTCGTGAATAAGGCTCAGCCAGTACGGATATTGAACACTCACTGTTGGCCTTGTTCTGTATCAAAACCAGCTGTCCAGCCACCCGAGCTAAACCGGCCCCTTGTAATGTGCCTTGGGATATTATACTGCTGTACAGATGCGATGTAAATGCAAGTTATTGTTGTTGGATTTCAAAGCAGGGAAGGGCAACCAAAATTATAACTAGCCTTAAGTGGTGTCGGTTATTAACGTCGGTTTAAGAGTTAGAACTAGAAGCTTGATCTTGTCCAAGTCTGCATTTTAAGTTTTTTTTTTAAAATGCAGGAATTGGGTTCAGTTTGGTTGACAGACATACTCCAATGCAGGCATCGTCAAACTCCGGGCCGCAACCCACAGATGGGTCATGGGCGGGTGTCGGGAAGGTTGCGGAGCCGTTCGTCACGGTGCTCCCGATCGTGCAAATCTGCGCGCAACAGCAGGCTTATAATAATGTCGGCTGCGAACGGCCTGCAAAAATGCGGTGGAACAGATAAAAAAGTTTGGCCGCACTGCGCATGCGCACTGATGATCGAGCACGCATGCACAGTGCGGCTGCATTTTTAAAAATATAGTTGCAGCCTTTTTTTTTCAAGTTCGGGCAGGCCAAAGGGACCATAGGGGCCAAAGAGACCCAAAACCATTTCCTCCATTTTTGTCAGCAACAAAGTAAGAGAAAATGGTGGGTCGCGCAGGTTGGCCGGCGTGGGTCACAAAGGTCGGCCGGCATGGGTTGCGAAGTTCGGCCGGCGTGGGCCGTGAAGTCGGCCGGTTGGTAAAAATGGGTCCCCGGAAAAATAAAAGTTTGAAAAACACTGCTCCAATGCATATAAAAATCAAAGAATTTACAGAGAAGGAGGCCATTTGACTCAGATTTTGCACTGGCCCTCGGAAAGAGCACCCTAAAGGTCAGGCATCCACCCTATCCCCGAAACCCCACCTAACATTTTTTTGGACACTAAGGGCAATTTAGTACGGCTAATCCAACCAACCTGCAAATATTTGGACTGTGGGAGGAAACTGGAGGAAACCCATGCAGACACGGGGAGAAAGTGCAAACTCCACAGACAGCCACCCGAGGCGGGAATTGAACCAGAGTCCCTGGAGCTTTGAGGCAGCAGTGCTAACCACTGTGCCACAGTGATTAGGGAAGTGTTAGGGTTAGGGAATGTTATGGATTAGGAAGTATTTATTCTCCAAGACATCCTCCCACTGAAACATACTACCAAAGAATGCTGGTATGGATTTTCTGTAACCCTTTAAAAAGGGAAATTATTTAATAAAGAGGATATTTTCAGCTACAGAGGCCAAGTTCTAGTTATGGAAATTATGAGGAATTTCCAGACTATGAAGTTTTGCTGGATTGCAATCACAAGTTAAAGAGGAATTTCCAGAGTTTTTCCCTAAATTAGCCACAAATTATTTTCCCTTCCCTTGGCCTCACTTAGGAGACCCAAGGTTACGGAAGGGTCAATGCTCCGGATAGTTGTCGAGGGCTAGATAGGAAAGGCTTGATGATCTTTTCCTGTCATTTTCATAAGTTTGTAAATTATTGGATGCAAAACTAAGTTGGACAAGATTATGCTGCATTAAGAATATATATCTGAACTGTAGTGATATAATTTCAGTGTCTGATTATTTGCCCTCTTTTCAAAGAATTTATGGATTTAAAAGTATTTCTGTAATATAAATACACCACAAAGATAGTAGCCATGACAGTTCCGTTTTACTGTCCTGCTCTGCCCCTCAAAATAGCTTGGATGTGGTTAACGTTCAGTTGCTATATTAACGATTACTTTAACCTCACAGGCAGAGTAACAGATCTTCAGGAAGGTCTTTGCAACTGCATATTGCATACAAGTAACTACCAACGTGTATGGAGCTTTGTCTCAGCTCCTACTTCAAAGCTCAATTATCAGTTCTAGGAAGGCCACCAGAATTTCAAAATTGTAAAGCTGAATCAAAACATTTAGGACATGAAAAGGGGCTCACTTAATTAAAACTACCTTATTTGTATAAATGATTAGAAATTACTTATGATCACACTTTGGATGTTAATTAACATGACGTGACACACCTATTGCGGATACCAAATTTAGCACAGTATACATTTTAACGTAGACTTGTCGAATCGGCAGCCCCCAAAGCCAGTTTTCAAAATGCCAGTCAAATTGGGAGTGGATAATTCTCAAAGGGGCTTCTCCTCTAATCATAGGCAGTTCCTCTCCTGCATTTAGTGCTGACAAGTTCACTCCCTATTAGCAGCAAATGTGGGAGAGAAAGTGTCTCTGCTCGGAGGAGCAGAGAACACCAGCGGCAGCATGTATGCTGGAAAGAGGATTCCTTTAGCGGCCCAGTGGCAGGGAGCCAGAGGGCCTGGGCTCCGGGACGAGAAACTGGCTGCAAGGCACTGGAGTGAGACACTGCAGAGCCCCAGAGAAGGGGAATGGGGCAAGAGGCAAATTGGCACATGGGGGAAGAGCAGGGATGCCAGTATCTGCCTTACTCCAGTCTTGGGTTTCTCACCCAGACCTCTTGAAGCAACCAACTAGACTTTCCCTACACTTGCACTCAAATACATACACAGCTGCAGAAACGTAATGAGCCAAAACCTCAGTTTGGAACAGAAAATTAGAACATAGAACAGTACAGCACAGAACAGGCCCTTCGGCCCTCGATGTTGTGCCGAGCAATGATCACCCTACTCAAACCCACGTATCCACCCTATACCCGTAACCCAACAACCCCCCAGTCAAATTCTTGATTTTGATCTTAATGCTGTTCTCTTTGCTTGGTCATGCACAAGGGTTTTCCTTGGTTTCATCAGATGAAAGCAAATGTGCTATTGCTGTTCCATTAGTAGGAATGCTGGATGTGCTTTGCTCATAGCATGAGGCGTGTCACAGTAAGTCAGCAGAATTGTGCCCGGACGCTTTTGAAGAGAGGAATATCCATGTGACAACCTTAAAACACGTTTCGTTGTTTGAAGAAATTTCTTGATGAAATGTTTGATGAATTCTGTTACAACTCAAAAAATTCTCAAATTCTTGCAAAGCAAATAGAGCTCCATTGTTCTGGTAACCCTCAACGACTGAACATTTCTCTTAACCTTGGAATTGTACCCTTCGTATTAGAGGACATCACTGAAATTTCTGGCCATCTGAAATGATGGGCGGCACGGTAGCACAGTGGTTAGCATTGTTGCTTCACAGCTCCTGGAACCTGGGTTCGATCCCCGACTTGGGTCACTATCTGTGCAGAGTCTGCATGTTCTCCCCGTGTCTGCGTGGGTTTACTCCGGGTGCTCCAGTTTCTTCCCACAAGTCCCGAAAGACGTGCTCGTTAGGTGAATTTGACATTCTGCATTCTCCCTGTGTACACGAACAGGCAGAGTGTGGCGACTAAGAGATTTTCACAGTAACTTCATTGCAGTGTTAATGTAAGCCTACTTGTGACACAAATACAAATTCACCACCATAACATTGTTCCTTCAAATGGATCAGCAAAAGCGACGTGATTGTGCGGCCAAGGGTTTGCTGGCCAATCCAATGTATGGAGGCCATTTGAGGCATGTTTGTCACTCTGAGATGAAGAACAAGATATTGCCGTGGTTTTAATGCCTTGGTCTAGGCCATCAAAGCAGTTCCTGGCAATCTCTTTTATGCAAACTATTCTAGCGTCCTGAATACAGTTGGTATAACAATGGTTTCCTCAATGTTGGTGGAATAACAACTTTAATGCCCCAACATAAACATTCAATAAGGATGAAGGTCAGGTGAGACTTGGGAAGTCTGGGGAAGACTTGCCATATATCACAAGGTCCATGACTTTGGATAATGTTGGGTCCACTGGAGCGGCCTTCGTGATTTGAACTGAAGTGATAGATTTGTTCTCCATGGATGCAAATGTTAGGAGCAGTGTCCCTATGGCTGACTCATTGGGGCAGCTTCTAAAGACCATCTGCATTGCCATGCAAGGTGGATTTTCAATATTTTAGGCCATATGTGACAGCATCCTTATCAATGCCCAACACTGCATACTGCCTGCAGCTAAAGAAGGGATACCCGTTTGTGGAGTTAATATACGGAGGTAAGTGGAGGATGATCGGTCAGCAGCACAAATTTCCATCAACGGGTACTTGAAGTTTTGTGATTCCAAGAATGATCACCAGTGCTTTGCACTCGATTTGAGCATGTTGCCTCTCTTCTTTATTTAAAGTTTGTCAAGTAATGCTATGGGCCTCCCCACATCAGAGGTCATTATTTGGGAAACAATAACCCCAACTCAATAAGGCACCACATGGAGGTTGTAGAGGTAAGGACAGATCAAGTTGGCACGGTGCCTGGGAGGGTGCAGGGGTGAGTGAGCACCCAGAGGCTGTGAGTGAGCCTGATATTCTGAAATGGCCCAGCAAGCCACTCAGTTAAATGGTGATTAGTGATGGGCAACAAAGCTGGCCGAGTCAGTGATACCCACATACCATGAAAGAAGTCAAAAACACACTGGTAGAATAAAGGAAAAAATACACACACACTCTGGCCATTTTTATTATATATTTTACAACTTAAACTTTTGCAATGACATTATTTATTTATTTTCTTAATACTATTTTCCTAATATATTTTTTTAAAGTTGGGTTTAAAGTGGTGCCATACCTCACCTCACCTTTCCGAAATTTACTGATCAGCCCCTTAAGAGTGAAAAAATTGGAAATGTGGCCTCCCAAGTGAAAGATTGGACAAGCCTGGTTTGTAGTTTGAAAACACTCCTTATACACAAAATATTGAAATTTAGCGCTGATGTATTTGCATGTCGAATTAAAATTCATGCTACAGAATATTCATAAGGCCAGACTGAAAAGTGCGTTGGATCACCTGCTTTTGTAATGTAAAGTTCTTTAATATAAAATCAGTTATATAAAAACAATGCATGATTTAAAGTAGGCACCGAGTTACATCTGCACATCATGCTGCAATTACCCTTCTCCAACTCTGCTTCACTTTAAAATTACGCTTTGCCCCAACTTCCCTTATGCAGCACCACAGGGGGGTTATCTACTAGTGTAAACAGATATAGTAAACAAAATATACAGATATATGTGGTTATCCTTGAATATTACTCACGATAAATTTTGGAGATAAAGATGTTTGGACAATTAAAATGGAGTTCAATAATAGTCTCGGAGAGTTTGAGTTTGCATGAATGTTTCAAGTTCTGAGTATTGGCAAGTTCTTCCTGGAAAATACTGCTGTAGAGCAGAAAGCACTGAACACCAATCAGGAGGGAAAAACATGGCAACTCTTCCAGTCCAGGGGCACTGAGGTCATGTGGAGCAGGCACCATCAGCAGTACCAGCCAACGTAGGATACAGTTATTGCATGTCCCTGCCGCAGTAACAGTGGAGAATACACCTATTCACAAAACCATCAGGCAAGCCTAAACATTACTTTAAATAATGAACACAATTAAAGTACATTTAATACCAAGTTTGGATCACACGGTAAGCCAGCAATGCTCTCAAATCAGTCCATTGTAGAAATAACCCAGTAATTTCAAGAGAAGAGAATTGAAGAGTTTTAACACCAAAATGCCTGATCTCTCCATTATAATTTGTATCACTTATATAAAAAGTCATGAACTGAAATTAGGTCAATGTTTTCTATCTAGGTTAAAAAGTTTTATTATTCTTCCAAAATGCAACATTGCAATAAATCAATTTCCACATCACCTTTAGTACAAGAACCTAGCTTTAACTCAAGAGTGACAAAGCAAAACGGGAAAATTACTCACATTTTCAACAATGTACGAAATTTCACTCTTGGGTAAAACCAGTTCTTCTACTCCCCTCACCGTCACTAGAAAGTTGGCACGTGGTCGATGAAACAAGCTGCCAATAGCAAGTCCAGGCCATAAAAGATCCTTGAAAACCAAATTTCATAATCTTCAGACAGATTTGGCACCATTTGTTTCTGCTATTTACAAGCTAAAAAAGCATAACACAACTTTCACATTTGTAGATTACGTACTCTTCTATAGATTTGTTATTTACATTTGCAATGAAGCTAACATGTGAAAAACTACCTCAGAGTAGTGTCACAGTCCCATTCATCTTCAGCTGTTTCATAATAACCTTCCCACTATAAGTTCTGAACGGGGATCATTATGATGATTGTACAATGTTCAGATACTGAAGAAGTCAGTGTTTCTATGCAGCAAGACCTGGACAATATTTAGGCCTGAGAAGTGGTAAGCCACACAAGTGACAGGCAATGACTATCTCCAACAAGAAAGAATCTAACCATCTTCTCTTAACATTCAATGGGGCCCTTCCGAACTTTATATATTATTACTGGGTGACAAACATAGCGATGGTTAAGAAGTGGGTAGTGGGGAAGGGGTCAGTATGAAAGCGGGTGGAGGCAGCCTCATGCAGCGACACGAGTTTGGGGCCACTCAACGGCACCTCTGCCATTCTTGCCGGCCAGGTACTCCACAAGTCCGGTAGTAGTGCCAGCCTGAGGGTGCGGGGACAGTGGCGGCAGCACATGGGGCTGGAGGGAGCGGTGTGGGCACCAATATGTGGCAACCACCGGTTTGTTCCAGGGGGTTGGATGAGGATGTTTCGGGGGTAGCTGAGGGTGGGGATGTGTTTATTGTGGGGGCTTCCTGTATTTGGAGGAATTGGAGGGGTTTGAGCTGCCCGGTGGGAATGGGTTCCATTACCTACAGGTGAGGGACTTTGCGTGGAGACAGGTTTAGACTTTCCCGCACATGCCGTCCAGGGGCTACAGGATAAGGTAGTGTCAAAAACGGAGTGGGGGAGGGGAAAATATCAGAGATTTATAAGGAGCTTATGGAGTTGGAGGGAGCCCCTATATGGGAGATGAAGCGAAAGTCAGAGGAAGAGCTGGGTGGGGAGCTGGAGATTGGGTTGTGGGAGGACACCACGGGTCGAGTCAATGCATCCTCGTTGTGTGCTAAGCTTAGCCTGGTACAATTTAAGGGGCCCACAGGGCACACATGACTGTGGCTCGGATGAGTAGATTCTTCAAGGGGGTGGGGGACAGTTGTGGGCAGTGTGAAAGCGGGCCTACAAATCATGTCTGTATGTTTTGGACATGTCCGAGACTTAGGGGATTCTGGCAGGGGTTTGCTGACCTAATATTGGAGGCGCTGAAGGTAAGGGTGGTTCCGAGTCCAGAGGTGGCAATTTTTGGTGTGTCAGATGACCCGGGAGCGAGAGAGGCTGATGTCTTGGCCTTTGCCTCCCTGGTAGCCCAGATACAGATTTTATTGGCATGGAGGGACTCTGAGCGACCGAAGTTGGGTGTGTGGGTTAGTTACATGGCTGGGTTTCTCCAGCCAGTGAGGGTGGTGGTGGTGGGGTGCGTGTTATTCATCTTGCTCTATTCGTTACCTTGTGGTAGAAATTGTTAAAATTAGAAATGCCTTCGGGCAGCACGATGGCGCAATCATTAGCACTGCTGCCTCACACGCCGACGTCCTAGGTTCGATACCTGCTCTGAGTCACTTACCCTATGGAGTTTGCACATTCCCCCACCTTTGCGTGGGTTTCACCCCCACAACCCAAAGTTGTGCAGGCTAGGTGGATTGGCCAGGCTAAACTGCCCCTTAATTGTAAAAAATTAAGGTATTCTAAATTTATAAAATAAATAATTTTTAAATTATCAATACGTTAATAAAAATATTTTCCAAAAAAAAAAATTCAATGGCACTACCAGGCTGGCAGCAAGTCGGGGGTGGGAGCTTTGAGAATATAATGAGCATGGTAGTTGCAACATTAAAGTTTACTTCACAAGATAAGCGCATGGATAGAGGATTGGCTAACTAAAAGGAAACAGTCAGAATAAACAGGTCATTTTCAGGCTGGCAAACTGGAACTTGTGGAATGCCAAGGGGATCAGTGTTGGGGCTTCAGCTATTTACAATGTATATTAATGACTTGGAAAAAGAGACAGAGTGTACTATAGCCAAATTTGTTGACAAAATAAAGCTAGATTGGGAAGAAAACTTGGAGGACGCTGGGTCTGCAAAGGGATGGAAAGTGGTTAAGTGAGTGGGCAAACATTTGGCAGATGGAGTATAATGTTAGAAAATGTGAGGTTGTCCACTTTAGTAGGAAGATTTAAAAAAATATGATTTAAATGGAGAGAGACTGCAGCATGCTGGACCAAAGATGGACCAGGGTATCCTTGTACATGAAAATGCAGGTACAGCAAGTATTAGGAAAGCAAATAAATCGTGGGGTTTTATTGCAAGGGGGTGAAGTATAAAAGTAGGTACGGTAGATCTTGCTACAGCTGTACAGGGCAGTAGTGAGAAGACAGATGGAGTACTTTGTACAGTTTTGGTTGCCTTAGTCAAGAAACGATGGCCGGGATTCTGATCCCGTGCCAGGTCGGAGAATCGTCAGAGGGGCGCGAGAATCACGCCACGCCCCAGGGCCACTAATTCTCCGGCGACCAGAGAATCCGTGCCAAACGTGCCTGCGCGGTCGCCGCCATGCCAGTCAAGGGCCGTTCAAAGCAGCCCATCCCCAGCAATTCTCAGCTCTCGACGGGCCAAGTGCCCACCGGCGTAGGTTACGTATGATCCCACCCAGCAGGACCTTAAAGAGTTCTGGCGGCGGCTCCCCGGTGACCAGGCCCACAATCGGCAGGCGGGCTAATTCCAGGGGGGAGGGGGCTTATGTTCCTCTGTGCCGGGCCCCGAATATTGCCCGGGGGCTGGTGCAGAGGCAGAAACCCACGCGCAATCACGGACTTGGGCCGGCCATGGCGCGCATGCGCGGACCCGCACTGGCTTTCAAATGCACAGCACTCCGGCGCCATCCTAGCTCCCTAGGAAGGGGTGCATGCCTGGGCCCGGAGGCCCGTTGACACCGGCGACGCTCGCGCCGGTTTTGACGCCAGCATCAACACTTGGCAGGGGTTTCAGAGAATCTCGGCCGGTATATTTGCACTGGATGCAGTTCAGAGAAGGTTCACTAGCCTGATCCCTTTATGAAGGGTTGTTTTATAAGGAAAGGCTGAGCGGGTTGGGCCTATACACATTTGAGTGGAGAAGAATGAGAGATTATCTTATTGAAACATAAGCTTCCGAGTGGACTTGACAGGGTAAATACTGAGAGGTGGTGGCATTGGAGGTGGGGCTCCTGGGGCACCTGCGCAAGTCGTTAAGAGCAAAGGTTGAGGAGCAGGAGAACAGATCTAGAAGGCAGAACCTGCATATCGGTGGCCTGCCTGATGGTGTGGAAGCCACAAGTGCTACGAGATATGCCAGAAGTGGACTGGGCTCACAGGGCGCTGATGAGAAAGCTGCAGGGGAACGAGCCCAGAGGGCAATGGTGGTGCGCCCGCACCGGTCCCTGGACAAACAGCGGATCCCGAGGTGGGCCAGGCAGATGAGGCACTGCACCCAGAAGGGTAACGAGCTGCGTGCATACCAGGACCTAGATGTGGAGTTGGCCAAGAGAGCGGTCTTCAACAAAAAGTGAAAGTGGCCCTCTTTAAGAAGGGGGTGCAATTTGGCAAGCTGCACCCTGCGTGCCTGTGGGTGACCTATAAGGGTCGGAGGTTGTAAGGGGGCACCCGAGGAGGCGATGGAATTTGTCTGGGACAGGAGGTGGAGGACACTAAATTTTGGAGATGTTCTCTTTCTGTTCCTTTGGGTTTGTTTGGGTTATTTTGGTGGGAGATGGTGAGTTGCTCTTTTCTTTGTGTTGGTGGGTGTTGTTAAGTTTGCACAGGAGCCGAGAGGGTTTATGGAGCATATGGGAGGTTGGGAGGTGTGGATTCATGGAGGTTTGGGAGACCGAGGGTGAAGTAATTTCCATTCTTCTCGCATGTGCACAGGGTGTGCTCCCGAATCAACTTTTTTGTCCTGAATAGGACGTTGTTGGCGGGGGTGGTCGACATGGAGTATTCAGCGATAGTGGCGTTGGATCATGCTCCGTGTTGGCTGGAGTTGCGGGTGAATAAGGGAGGGGGTCAGTGCCCGCAATGGAAACTAGATGTGATGCTTTTGTGAGATGAGGAGATTTATGAGCGGGTGAGGGTGGCCAATCGGGGGTATGTGGAGCTATACGACACAGGGGAGGTTTCAGCAGCCATGTTGCGGGAAGCATTGAAAGTAGTAGTGAGAGGGGAGTTTATCTTGATACAGTCACACAGGGAGAAGGCAGAGCGGGTGGAGATGGAAAGGCTAGTGGAGGAGATCCTGCAGGCAGACAGGAGGTACTCAGAGGTCCCCCGAGGCTTGGCTGCTGAAGGAGCAGCAGAAGCTGCAGATGGACTGCGGGTTATTACCCACAGGGAAAAGGGTTGGGCAGCTGTGGAGGGCGAGGAGTTGAAGTATAAATATGTTAGGAGGAGAGGATCTGGAGTAGTGTAGGTCGTATAGGCCGATCTCACTCACTGTTTTTTTTTAAAAATAAATTTAGATTACCCAATTATTTTTTCTATTAAGGGGCAATTTAGAGTGGCCAATCCACCTACTCTGCACATTTTTGGGTTGTGGGGGCGAAACCCACGCAGACACGGGGAGAATGTGCAAACTCCACACAGACAGTGACCCAGAACCGGGATCGAACCTGGGACCTCAGCGCCGTGAGGCGGTTGTGCTAACCACTAGGCCACCGTGCTGCCCTCACTCACTGTTAAGTGCGGATGCCAAGTTATTGGCCAAGATCTTGGCCTCGAGAATGGAGGACTGTATGCCTTTGGTGATAGGGGAAGACCAGATGTGGTTCGTGAAGGGCAGCATCTGGCGGCTAATATCAGGAGGTTGCTAAATGTCATAATGATCCCTCCCGGAGGAGAGGTGGAGGTGGTGGTCGCCATGGACGCGGAGAAGACCTTTGATCGGGTGGAGTGGGACTATTTGTGGGAGGTCCTGGGGCGGTTTGGGTTTGGGCAGGGTTTTATGGATTTGGTCTGGTTGCTGTACCAGGCACTGGTGGCAAGTGTGCGGACGACCAGGTGAGCTTGGATTATTTTAGGCTGCACCGGGGAACGAGGCAGGGATGTCCGCTCTCCCCACTGCTCTTTGCCCTGGCTGTAGAGCCGTTGGCGATGGCGCTGAGAACGTTGAGGGACTGGCAGGGGGTAGTGTGAGGGGTGGAGCAAAGGGTCTCACTTTACGCGGACGATTGGTTATTGAATATTTCGGACCCGTTGGGTGGTTTTTTGGGGGGGGGGGGGGGGGGGGGGGGGTAGACAATTATGGGGACCTTAGAGGAATTTGGCGGGTTTTCGGGGTATAAATGGAACATGGGGGAAAGAGTGAGGTCTTTCCAATCCAGATGAGACGACAGGGGAAGAGACTAGGGGAGCTTTCGATATTTGGGCATTCAGGCTGCACGGGAGTGGGAGCAGCTGCGCAAGATGAATCTGGCTCAGTTGGTAGAGCAGACGAAGGGGGACTTTAGGAAGTGGGATGCGCTCCTGTTGTCATTGGTAGGGAGGGTTCAGGCTGAAGATGACAGTCATCCCAGAGGTTCTTGTTTGTATTTCAAAGCCTCCCAATCTTCATTCCCAAGGAGTTTTTCAGTAAAGTGAACACGGTGATCTCGGGGTTTGTGTGGGCAGGTAAAGCCCCGCGAGTGAAGAAGGTGCTGCTGGAGAGGGGTCACAGGGGATTGGGGGTGGACTGGCTCTCCCGAACTTTAAGTTACTACTGGGCGACGAAAAAAGTGATGGTCAGTCGTTACTTTAAATTGGGTGGCACAGTGGTTATCGCTGTTGCTTCACAGCACCAGGGTCTCAGGTTCGATACCTGGCTTGGGTCACTGCCTGTGCGGAGTCTGCACATTCTCCCCATGTTTCCGTGGGTTTCTTGTGGGTGCTCCGATTTCTTCTCACAAGTCCTGAAATACACGATGTTAGGTTATGGGAGGGTGCTCTGAGGCAATTCAATGCGTCCTCGTCGTGTGCCAGGCTTTTCCTGGAGACACATCCCGAGTGAGACTCATACAGAGTGGGAGATTTAAACTTGGTAATTTGGTGCAGTGAGGTAATTCGGTGCAGAGTGTGAGGAGGTGCTTTTTAACCCTGGTAAGTGACTGGTCAGTAGTCTCTCTTTTTCTTTTCATTGTCTAATTTATTTATTTTTATTTTGAAATTCTAGTTGTTTAAGTTTACCAAGGGTTTAAGACATGGCAGGAGATCCCAGACCCGTGTCATGCTCCTCGTGTGCGATGTGGGAGCTCAGGGACACGTCCACTGTCCCTGGCTCCTTCACGTGCAAGAAGTGTGTTCAGTTGCAGCTCTTGTTAGACCGCTTGACGGCTCTGGAGCTTCGGATGGACTCACTTTGGACCATCCGCGATGCTGAGGAGGTCGTGGATAGCACGTTTAGCGAGTTGGTCACACCGCAGGTGAAGGTTACTGAGGGAGATAGAAAATGGGTGACCAAAAGAAAGAGCAAGAGTAGGAAGGCAGTGCAGGTGTCCCCTGCGGTCATCTCCCTGCAAAACAGATATACCGCTTTGGATACTGTTGAGGGAGATGGCTCACCAGGGGAAGGCAGCAGCAGCCAGGTTCATGGCACCGTGGCTGGCTCTGCTGCACAGCAGGGCAGGAAGAAAAATGGCAGGGCTATAGTAATAGGGGACTCGATCGTAAGGGGAATAGACAGGCGGTTCTGTGGACGCAATCGAGACTCCAGGATGGTATGTTGCCTCCCTGGTGCAAGGGTCAAGGATGTCTCGGAGCGGCTGCAGGACATTCTGGGGGGGGAGGAGGGTGAACAGCCAGCTGTCGTGGTGCACATAGGCACCAACGATATAGGTAAAAAACGGGATGAGGTCCTACAAGCGGAATTTAGGGAGTTAGGAGTTAAACTAAAAAGTAGGACCTCAAAAGGTAGTAATCTCAGGATTGCTACCAGTGCCACGAGATAGTCAGAGTAGGAATGTCAGGATAGATAGGATGAATGCGTGGCTCGAGAGATGGTGCAAGAGGGAGGGATTCAAATTCCTGGGGCATTGGGACCGCTTCTGGGGGAGGTGGGATCAGTACAAACCGGACGGTCTGCACTTGGGCAGGACTGGAACCGATGTCCTAGGGGGGGTGTTTTCTAGAGCTGTTGGGGAGGGTTTAAACTAATGTGGCAAGGGGATGGGAACCAATGCTGGAAGTTGGAAGGTAGTAAAACAGGGACAGAAACAAAAGGAAGTAAGGGGAAAAGTGCATGGCAGAGAAGACATAGTCAGAAATCCATAAGGGCGACAGTACAAGGTACAGTGACTGAGGGGAGCACAGTGAATAGGCCCAGTAATAACAAAAGGAATAAAACTGGAGATGTTAAGATTCAAAACAGAGGTAAAAAAACCAACATAAGTGTACTTTACCTGAATGCTCGTAGTATTCGGAATAAAGTAAATGAGTTGGTGGCACAAATCATCGTAAATGACTATGATTTAGTGGCCATTACTGAAACATGGTTAAAGGATGGTCACGACTGGGAGTTAAATATCCGAGGGTATCAAACTATTCGGAAGGACAGAGTGGATGGTAAGGGAGGTGGTGTTGCTCTGTTATTTAAGGATGACATCCGGGCAATAGTAAGGGATGACATCGGTGCTATGGAGGATAAGGTTGAATCCATTTGGGTGGAAATCAGGAATAGTAAGGCGAAAAAGTCACTGATAGGAGTAGTCTATCGGCCACCAAATAGTAACGAGATGGTGGGGCAGGCAATAAACAAAGAAATAACTGATGCATGTAGAAATGGTACAGCAGTTATCATGGGGGATTTTAATCTACATGTCGATTGGTTTAACCAGGTCGGTCAAGGCAACCGTGAGGAGGAGTTTATAGAATGTATCCGCGATAGTTTCCTAGAACAGTATGTAATGGAACCTACGAGGGAACAAGCGGTCCTAGATCTTGTCCTGTGTAATGAGACAGGATTGATTCATGATCTCATAGTTAGGGATCCTCTCGGAAGGAGCGATCACAATATGGTGGAATTTAAAATACAGATGGAGGGTGAGAAAGTAAAATCAAATACTAGTGTTTTGTGTTTAAACAAAGGAGATTACAAGGGGATGAGAGAAGAACTAGCTAAGGTAGACTGGGAGCTAAGACTTTATGGTGGAACAGTTGAGGAACAGTGGAGAACCTTCCAAGCGATTTTTCACAGTGCTCAGCAAAGGTTTATACCAACAAAAAGGAAGGACGGAAGAAAGAGGGAAAATCGACCGTGGATATCTAAGGAAATAAGGGAGAGTATCAAATTGAAGGAAAAAGCATATAAAGTGGCAAAGATTGCTGGGAAATTAGAGGACTGGGAAATCTTTAGGGGGCAACAGAAAGCTACTAAAAAAGCTATAAAGAAGAGTAAGATAGAGTATGAGAGTAAACTTGCTCAGAATATAAAAACAGACAGTAAAAGTTTTTACAAATATATAAGACAAAAAAGAGTGGCTAAGGTAAATATTGGTCCTTTAGAGGATGAGAAGGGAGTTTTAATAATGGGAGATGAGGAAATGGCTGAGGAACTGAACAGGTTTTTTGGGTCGGTCTTCACAGTGGAAGACACAAATAACATGCCAGCGACTGATAGAAATGAGGCTATGACAGATGAGGACCTTGAGAGGATTGTTATCACTAAGGAGGGAGTGATGGGCAAGCTAATGGGGCTAAAGGTAGACAAGTCTCCTGGCCCTGATGGAATGCATCCCAGAGTGCTAAAAGAGATGGCTAGGGAAATTTCAGATGCACTAGTGATAATTTACCGAAATTCACTAGACTCTGGGGTCCCGGTGGATTGGAAATTAGCAAACGTGACGCCACTGTTTAAAAAAGGAGGTAGGCAGAAAGCAGGAAATTATAGGCCAGTGAGTTTAACTTCGGTAATAGGGAAGATACTGGAATCTATCATCAAGGAAGAAATTGCGAGGCATCTGGATAGAAATTGTCCCATTGGGCAGACGCAGCATGGGTTCGTTAAAGGCAGGTCATGCCTAACTAATTTAGTGGAATTTTTTGAGGACATTACCAGTGCAGTAGATAACGGGGAGCCGATGGATGTGGTATACCTGGATTTCCAGAAAGCCTTTGACAAGGTGCCACACAAAAGGTTGCTGCATAAGATAAAGATGCATGGCATTAAGGGTAAAGTAGTAGCATGGATAGAGGATTGGTTAATTAATAGAAAGCAAAGAGTTGGGATAAATGGGTGTTTCTCTGGTTGGCAATCAGTAGCTAGTGGTGTCCCTCAGGGATCCGTGTTGGGCCCACAATTGTTCACAATTTACATTGATGATTTGGAGTTGGGGACCAAGGGCAATGTGTCCAAGTTTGCAGATGACACTAAGATGAGTGGTAAAGCGAAAAGTGCAGAGGATACTGGAAGTCTGCAGAGGGATTTGGATAGGTTAAGTGAATGGGCTAGGGTCTGGCAGATGGAATACAATGTTGACAAATGTGAGGTTATCCATTTTGGTAGGAATAACAGCAAATGGGATTATTATTTAAACGATAAAATATTAAAGCATGCCGCTGTTCAGAGAGACTTGGGTGTGCTAGTGCATGAGTCACAGAAGGTTGGTTTACAAGTGCAACAGGTGATTAAGAAGGCAAATGGAATTTTGTCCTTCATTGCTAGAGGGATGGAGTTTAAGACTAGGGAGGTTATGTTGCAATTGTATAAGGTGTTAGTGCGGCCACACCTGGAGTATTGTGTTCAGTTTTGGTCTCCTTACTTGAGAAAGGACGTACTGGCGCTGGAGGGTGTGCAGAGGAGATTCACTAGGTTAACCCAGAGCTGAAGGGGTTGGATTATGAGGAGAGGTTGAGTAGACTGGGACTGTACTCGTTGGAATTTAGAAGGATGAGGGGGGATCTTATAGAAACATTTAAAATTATGAAGGGAATAGATAGGATAGATGCGGGCAGATTGTTTCCACTGGCGGGTGACAGCAGAACTAGGGGGCATAGCCTCAAAATAAGGGGAAGTAGATTTAGGACTGAGTTTAGGAGGAACTTCTTCACCCAAAGGGTTGTGAATCTATGGAATTCCTTGCCCAGTGAAGCAGTTGAGGCTCCTTCATTACATGTTTTTAAAGGTAAAGATAGATAGTTTTTTGAAGAATAAAGGGATTAAGGGTTATGGTGTTCGGGCCGGAAAGTGGAGCTGAGTCCACAAAAGATCAGCCATGATCTAATTGAATGGCGGAGCAGGCTCGAGGGGCCAGATGGCCTACTCCTGCTCCTAGTTCTTATGTTCTTAGCCTGATACAATGGTCCACAAAGCACATATGGCTGTGGCCTGGATGAGTAGATTTTTCTGAAGGGATTGAGGATAGGTGTGGGCGATGTGCGGGTGGGCCTGCGAATCATGTCCGAAGGTTGGGGGATTTTGGCAGGGGTTTGCTGACATCACGTTGGAGGTAGGTAAGGTAAGGGTGGTTCCGAGTCCAGAGGTGGCAATTTCTGATTTGTCAGAAGACCTGGGTGTCTATGGAGCGCGAGAGGCCACTGTCTTGCCTTTTGCTTCCCTGGTAGCCCGGAGAGGGATCTTTTAAAACATTTACACTATCCAGTTATTATTTTCCAACTCAGGAGCAATTTAGTGTGGGATAGCCACCTACCCTGCACTTCTTTGGGTTGTGGGGGTGAAACCCACGCAGACACGGGGAGAATGTGCAAACTCCACACAGATGGTGAATTGGGGCCGGGATTTGAACCGGGTCCTCAGCACCATAGGCAGCAATGCTAACCACTGTGCCACCGTGCTGCCCTACCGAAGACTGATCTTGTTATTATGGAGGGACTTGGAACCCCCTAAGTCGGGGGTGTGGCTTAGTGGCGGTCGATTTTTGACTGAGGAGGGAGTTCAGCATTATGGAGGACTGGAGTGAATTGGACATTCTGAATTCTCCCTCGGTGTACCCAAGCAGGCGGCAGAATGTGGTGAGTAGGGGCTTTTCACAGTAACTTCATTGCAATGTTAATGTAAGCCTACTTATGACAATAAGGATTATATTATAATATAATTGTATCCATCATGTCTACATGCTCAATTTTAGGAGCTCTTTAGCAGCGTTAAGAATCTGCAGTATGGTTATCATAATATTTATATAGTTGCAAAATCATGATCTGGCTCAGTCCAAACCTATATGGGTGTGATTATATTGTAAACAGGTACTACGTACTTTGTGCTTTGACAAGTACAGCTCAGGCTTCCCTTATTGTTAACATGTCACACCTGGTTGGTGTTGAGATGTTCAGCTATTGAATATCACAACTCTATACCCGAGGTGTGGGGAGTTGTTTTTTTTCATAAATTTAGAGTACCCAATTCATTTTTTCCAATTAAGGGGCAATTTAGGATGGCCAATCCATCTACCCTGCACAACTTTTGGGTTGTGGGGCTGAAACCCACACAAACACGGGGAGAATGTGCAAACTCCACACAGACAGTGACCCAGAGCCGGGATCGAACCTGGGACCTCGGCGCCGTGAGGCAGCAATGCTAGTCCACTGTGCCACTGTGTTGCCCGGGCGTGCTGAGTTAATAGATCTTATTCAGGATCCAATTGTAAGAATAGTGAAGCACCTCAAGAGTGCCATAAACTGTATTGCATTTTATGTAATGTCAAATTTGAACTATTACATCAGGTACGTTAACAAATTTTATGAGTAACGTCTATTTTTTGAAATCTTGCTCAGGATTATATAGGATCCTATGTTTAATCTCTATTCTCCTGGTTACTGGAGAAGCTGGAATCGTTTAAAAAAAATAAATTTAGAGTACCCAATTCCCCCCCCCCCCCCCAATTAAGGGGCAATTTAGCATGGCCAATACACCTAACCTGCACATCTTTGGGTTGCCATTGGAATGCCAAATCATATTTAAAAAAGGAAAATAAAGAGGGGGAACGTAAGCTGGGTTTTGGAGATGAGAGAAACAAATTAAAAGCAATATTTGGTTTAGAACTTCCAACAATTAAAATCCAAATAACTGAGACTCCACACTTGCAAAACATCATGGTCAGTGCTAGACAGACCATTTGGCTCATCATACCTTAAATGTTCACTTGCATTGAATGGCCCCAAATTTCTCTGGCATATTTATTGGGTATTTATCATCCAAATACTGTAACTGCATATCCCTCCATACACTTGAATGCAGAGCCTCTTGGCAGGATACCATTATAGCAAAATTCAGGGAATAGAAAAAAGACAGCAACTTTCTGATTTCTGCGTTTAACTGTCTTTGTGCAGTTTCTGGAAATTGTTATCCTATTTACTCAGCAAGTGTAGTATTTCTACTATAAAGTTTGGGCAAATAAGTTACTGCAGATGAAGCTACAAAGCATATTTCGCAGAATATGACACACTCGCCTACATAAGGTTCACAGTTAAAGAATTAAAAAGTCGTTCACAAACGTATCCCGGAGTTTTCCAATACAACATCTCTATATAGATAAATCATCGCTGCATCAATGTACAATAAAAAAATACAATGTTACTTACTTCCTCAACCGAAAAGCCCATTGACAAAGATACAACATCTGGAATGCGGCCCCCAGGCAAAGGTCCTGCATCTCGGAAATGAACAGATGGCGAGGCCCTCAATATGCTGAATCGGTCACCGAGGACCCCTTTAAAATGGATATAGGTTGTTAGTATATCAATTTTTGTAACATTGATTTTTTTCCATTGATTTTTGTTTTTTTACAGATAGTTCTATAATAAGCACAACATCAGCTGTCGACTTGTAAATTACAAGTATACATTTTGCACAGCATTACATTAATACAAACAATTCTGTGCAAATTATTATGTTCTGTACTGGAATGTTAACTCTGTGTTGAATCAAAATGGACGAGAAGAATCTCAAAGTAGGAGACACTTAAGATACTTGGCCATGTGGAATCGTTATTAAATATTTAGGTAAACAAAATGGGCAATATTCAACTAATCATGAATCATAAATGACCTTCCAGTACAAGCATAACTAATTGGATTTATTAGGAAGGCTGGGAGGAAGTGGAGAAAGAGACCAGAGAAATAATTTAATGAGTTCCATGAAAGTTCTGAAGTCGGTTCTTTTTTACAAAAGGCATACTAAATAATCCCAAAAGCGTACAAATTAAACAATATGAACAATAAATGTTTGACAAAGATGATGCGTAATGTGGCATCTAAAGTATGGTAGGATTAGGCTATGTAGTCAACTAAGTGTTGTATATTTTCTACGATTCTATATAACTTTAGCATGAACCATGCTTTTACCAACAAAGCTATTGATGAAGAAAGTTCAATATTGATCAGAACGCTGCAATTTCAATTCCTAGCATCGCAGAGGTCTGATCTCAATCTGGATAAGAACCGAGGAACCATAGCTGACATTACTGCCTTGAGCTAGGGAGGATGAAAAGCAAGCCAGATCTTGTTCCTTGTTTTTGTGAAGTGTGCAGATAGCAAGTCAGGATCAAACAAGTCTCAGCTATAATTTCTTTATGGCTTTCATCTGCTGGTACTCTTCTTTCACCTTGCACATGAAAAAAAAATACTGAAAGCACCAAAAGGCACCACTGGATCAGAACACCAGCGTGAATTAATATATTTTAACACAAGATGAAAAGCTTTTTAAAATAAATTTAGAGTACCCAATTATTATTTTCCAATTAAGGGCAATTTAGCATGACCAATCCGCCTACCCTGCACATCTTCTTGGGTTGTGCAGGCGAGATCCACGCAGACACGGGGAGAACGTGCAAATTTCACACGGATGTGACCTGGGGCCAGGATCAAACCTGGGTCCTCAGCACCGTAAGGCAGCTGTGTCCACTGTGCCACCCCTTCACAAGATGAAAAGTTATAACAGTAAAAATAACTAAACATAGCAGTGTTAAAATTTTACATTTGACACTGCCAAGTTTCAGTTACATTATTAATTGCACAATACATATGGCTATTCTTTCCTTCATCTTGCCAGTTCAATAAGCATTGAAGAGAGTACAGAGGAGATTCACAAGAATGATTCCAGGGATACGGTTAGGTGGGGTTACGGGGATAGGGCCGGAGAGAAGACCTAGGTAGTGTGCTCTTTTAGAGGGTCGGTGCAGACTCAATGGGCTGAATGGACTCTTTCTGCATTGAAGGGGAGGGGGGGGGGGGGGGGGGGGTGTGTGTTGGGTTACGGGTATAGGGTGGATACGTGGGTTTGAGTAGGGTGATCATTGCTCGGCACAACATCGAGGGCCGAAGGGCCTGTTCTGTGCTGTACTGTTCTATATTCTATCTATATGGCCTCACCAAGGCCCTGTATAACTGTAGCAAGGCATCCCAACTCCTATACTCAAATCCTCTCGCTATGAAGGCCAGATAGATTCAAAATAATGAGCAAAGGTTTAGGAGTGATGCGAGGAAAAATGTTTTCACCCAGAGGGTGGAAGTCTGGAACAAACTTCCCAAGAGGGTGGTGGAGGCAGGTTCAATCGAGGTTCTCCAAAGTGAACTGAATTGCTGTCTGATAAGGAAGAATGTGCAAGATTATGAGAATAAGGCAGGTGAGTGGGATTAGGGAGAATTAATGCTCTTTCAGACAACCAGTGCAGACTCGATGGGCTGAACGGCCTCCTTCTGCACTGTACAAATTCTGTGAAGAGGTGACGCATGCTTCTGTCAAGAGTACAAGGTAAGCAGTAATCACAATAGTAGGTTTGAAGTAGTTATAGAAAAGGAAAGAAAAATAGGCCAACAGTAAATAAGCAACAGAAAGCCTCCAAAAAGGAGATAGTTCGAGCCTATAGCACTGGAAAGAAAACAGAAAAAAGGTGGTGTTTAATAAATGGCAGGTAATTATAAATCAGTAGAGAATAACGGTAAAAATCCAAAAGTATGGAAAGAACATAAAAAAAGGCAAAGATAGAGCATGAGAACACATTAGCAGGTGACATAAGAGGGAATTAAAAAGTATTTTAGGGAAAAGGAAGTCAAAAGAAAAGGTACGGCTAGTTAGAAACCAAAAAGGATATCTTCATGTGTAAGGCAAAGAACATGGCTGAGGTGCCAAATGGATATCTTGCACCTATCTTCACTACAAAACAGGGTACAGTCAATGTTAAATGAGGCAGCAGTAGAGAAATTTGGTCATTTAAAAATAGTGAAAGGACAGGTACTGACTGTGCTCAAAATCACTCAGTCCAGATGTAATGCATCATGGTTGGTCAGGAAAGTATGGGTGAAAATTGCAAAGATAACCGTTCAAATCTTCCCTGGGTATGCAAGAGCAGCCAGGGAGCAAGAGGATTGCAAATGCTGCATCCTTACTTAAAAAGGGGAAACAGTCCAGGCATCTAGAAGCTAGTCAGCCTAAATATTTAATCTGGCACAAATTTAATGCCACTTATAGTACCACTCAATAGATAGGTTAGCAAAATTGAAGCCTGTGGGATTAAAGAGGCAGTGACTGCAAAATTTAAAAATTGGCTGGGATGAAAGGGGTGAATTGTGCAGAGTGGTTGTTTTTTTCAGGCTGGTGGGAAGTGCGCAATGGCACCTCCACCCAAATTGGGATTTAGGACCATTGTTCTTTTTTTTTTTAATTTAGAGTACCCAATTCATTTTTTTCCAATTAAGGGGCAATTTAGCATGTTCAGTCCACCTACCTTGCACATTGTGTTGGGGCAAAACCCACGCAAACACAGGGAGAATGTGCAAACTCCACACGGACAGTGACCCAGAGCTGGGATCGAACCCGAGACCTCGGTGCCGTGAGACTGCAGTGCTAACCACTGAGCCACCTTGCTGCCCTAGGACCATTGTTCTTTTCACCGAATGTTCATCAACTGGACTTGGGTATAGAGGGCATAATTTTAAAGTTTGCACCTCAGAAATATTGCAAGCATTGAGGATGGTAACAGACTGCAGAGGTGAAATGGGCAGGCACATTGCAGATAAAATTTAATGGAGATAAAAGGGTCAAGTGATTAATTCTGGTAAGCAGATTGGAAAGAGCAACAGAAACTAAATTACACAATTTTATAGGAGGTACAAGAACAGACATTTGGATGGGTGAATACACGTGTTTAAAAGGTGTCAGGACAAGTTGAGAAAGCTGTTTGAAAAGGGGCATAATGTGTAATGTTTTCATAGTTGTTAATATTTTTTGTTAATATTTTCTGTTATTGATATTTTGTGAAAATCTGAATAAAAATTATTTAAAAAAAAAGACTGATAATAATCCAGGAATACTTGTGGATTTCTAGGACTGTGTTGGTACCCTGCATGGAATTTTTGAATTCAACAACTCTGCACTCAAGCTTACTTAGTTCACACTGACTAGATTTGATTTCACCACAAACAATGAGCCGAAAAGTGTCTCAACTGCCTGTAACTAGATTCCAAAGTTGGGATAGGTCATAAAGATGCCTTTTGATTCTTCTGCCAAGAACCAGATTTACTTTCCTTACAACAAGGCTATTTTCTCTTACCCAAAATATTTTAGTCCTGCATTTTTTGTGTACTAGAACATGAATGTAAAAATCTAGATTATCTGACAGCACACAAAAACAATTTTAAATGTACAAATATTCACTTAAAAGTTTTTTTTATTGAAACCATAAATACTCAAGACAATAAATAGTTCTTCCAAACCTTACCCAAACCAATCAAGCTTTTCTTTAAACAGAAAGAATTATAGCTACCTTGCTACTCATTAGAGCAGTTTTGTACTTCAGCAGGTAATAAGTAAATCAGATCTGATTTAGAGTATTTTAAGCTTGCAATATTTCACTGAATTGTCAAAGATGCAAAAAGAAAACAAAAACCAGCAAGGCGACTCTTAGAAGATGGATTATTACCTTAAATATTCAACATTCCCAGCAGGAAAGCATAGGTTTAAATCAGTAATGCAGGTTATGAAGGAGATGAAAATTTAAATAAACTGCAGTAGCAATCTAAGTTTCAGTATTTTCATGTCCCAAACCACTTGAGTCTCAATTACTTACTTTTAAGTGTAGTCATGGTTTCAACATGAGCAAATGCAACAACCAAATTGGGATGAAGTAGATTCTTGTATGGTCACATTTATTGCTCATCCTTAGTCAAGACTGTGGTGGTGGGCCTTTTTGAATCTTATGCTGACAATGCTCCCACAATGGTGTTAGGCAGAGCTGAAAGATTTGACTCAGCAATTATGAGGTTAAATGATGATATATGCCTAAATCAAGACGGTAGGCAACTTAGAGGTGATGGGGTTGATGTCACCTTACAATTCATACTTCTAGTTAATAGAAATCACAACACAGAGATGCTATCAAAATAAGCCGATTTACTGCAGCGCATCCTGTATTATCACAGCCATCATATGCCAATGGTAGATATCAAGTCCATTGGCAACAAAGTCAATTGCTCCCTGCTTTGACCCAGATAGTGATAGCTTCCTAAATGTTGCTACAGCTGCACCTATCCAAGTATCTGATGAGTATTCAATTGCACTCCTGACATTAGCCTTGTTAAATAGTACAGTGGCTCCAAGGGGGTCAGGAGGAATGTCATATGGTGCAAATCCACTGTCTTGTTCTTGTAGCCATGTTAGCAATATGACTGCTTCATTTATGATCCTGGTCAGTGGCAACTTCTGGCATGTTCATGGAGAACTTAGTAACAATGGCACCATTGACTGTCAAAGACAATGTGTTTCCACTGTTTGTCAGTGATAATCATTGCTTAACAAATGTTTTCTGCCTCATGTCAGCAAAACCTGTTATCCAAGTACTGCTGTAGGCTGACATGTAAAAAGCTAATTTGATTTTGTATTGCCAAGAAATATATACTGTAGGGAAACTTGCAACTCTTCGAATAGTACATAAAATATGGAGCCATTATCTCTTAATGTATTCAACATGAACTATTAGTTATGCTAAGCAGACACTTGTAAACAGAGAACTGAAAAGTTGCTCTTTCTGTTTCAATTAAAGCGTCTTTACTTTAAGGAGAAATCGAAGATTTTATGCAGTGAGTCAGAGGAACCGAAAATCACATGATCTTTCATCTTCGAGAGCGACCGTATTTTCGATGGAATGGAAGAAACGAACGTTGTGCACAAAACCAACAAAATATAAACCAACCTTGAACAGTCGATTTTAAATTAAGTCTACGAGAGTTTTTAATATAAATATCTTCCCTTGGATCATCCGACTGCCATAATTAAACCCGACCTTTTAATCTGCCGATTGAAAATAACCAATCTTTAATGAAAAGCTGATCAGAGCGGGCACTGCCGCAGCAGGAAAGGAGGATTTGATTAGACAGGTGGATCCGCATAATTCTTACCAGTTGTCAGGACCGCGCTGATGAGGAACAGCTGGGAAAGGCCGGCACCGCCGCTCGGACCCATAGCCCCGGACGCCATCTTCCCACCGCACTGCCTTCTGGATGCGGCAATCAAGGGGCGGGGCCCACAGTGCCTTTGAGAGGCACGTGATATGCGGCCGCCCGGGCACCGCGACCGGAACCGAGTCATGATTGACAGGATGTATAGACCAATAGAAAATAAAGGAAAAGTCCCTGTAGGCGGGACAGAAAGGTTTATCTGGTTGATCTGATTGGCACCGGAGGCCACCAACCAGAAGTGAGCTTCCCGCGTTTCGTTACCACCAGGTCGATTATTCTAATCGTGTTCGGTCGCTGCCGAGCGGCGAGATTGACTTGGAAACCGCTGATATTGGGGGGGGGGGGGGGGGGGGGGTGATGAGCAAGTGGAAGAACCTCTGTGATCATTTGTCAACGACGGAATGAATGAATGAATAAATAAATAAACAAACACATTCCGGCGCGGGATACACTCACAGATAATTAGCACGGAGGAGAATCCCCGGGCCGCCCAGTCTTACTCCGAGCTTGCTGCCGATTGACGTCAGGCCCGCCTGGCTCAGTCCAGCCAAACTTCCCGGACCGAGCCGAGCCGAGCCGAGTGGCCGAGGAAGCAGGGGCCAGCCCCACCAGCCGGCAAGGCGGCAGCAGCAGCAGGAGCGCTGTCACACTGCCTGCCACTCGCGGCAATTCGCCTGCTCATTTCACTGCGTGGCTTTTATCGCCTTCTTTTTGCTTGCGTGTTCTTTTTAAGAATCAGGCACAACTTTTATTTTTTTTTAAAAAGAGTCGAAACGAGAGAAGGAATCGGAATACCCGACTGCAGCAGCTGTTCCCCGCCGAGGAGGGCAAGGGGGAAACCCTCACTGACTGACTGGAACCAACCACAAGCCGGACAGGCAGAGAGAGACAGAAAGTGGTTGACAACACGGAGGCGAAGGCACGAAATCCTCCCTGTATTTCAAACAGTCAAGACTGCTGCGATTTGTCCGTGTTTTAAATTTAAAGAAACGAACTGAATTTATTTTTGACAAATACTGACAGCGGGGAGGCTGGAACCTGCTTTCTTCCCTCACTGGAGCAGCCCGGTGAGAAAATATTTGTACCGTGTGTTTCTCGGCAGGCAAACAGAAAGAAGCGGTCGAAGTTGTTGGAAGATTTGTTGTTCGGAGCAGCGTCTCCTCTCTAGTCCTTGGATAGAAATAGCACTACAAAACATCCCATCCGACCTCGATTTTTATCTCTCCGGAGTAGTCAAAGCCGAGGAGCAACCTCCTCCTCCTCTTCCTCCTCCTCCTTATCATCATGCTACTGCTGCCGTGAGGGCTCGATCAGTTTCGATACATCTTCCTGTGGGGTTTTGTCCCCTCCTTTTTAAGTTTTTTTTAAGAGAATGAAACAAAAAGGTCTTTCAATCGCGTAAGGAAAGCTCATGGACGTTTATTAAGAGACTGCTCTGTGAGGACACATGGCGAAAACCAAAGAGAAACAGGTTTGGAAGGAAATGTATGGCGATTTTCGTTCGGTGTCCGCAGAACATATCGGCAGCAAGGAGGATCGCGACAAGCCCAACACCAAGTGAGTGCGAGCTCCATTTATTCCGCCCCCCCCCCCCCCCCCGGTACTGGCTAATTTGGAGAACTGTTTCCCAGTAATACATATCCATCGATGTAATCACAGTAAATATTTTGAAATAAATGTGTAGCAAAAAAAAGGCTGCAACTGCATACCAAGTTGTAGTCTTTTTTTATTTTTACATAAACGCGTCAAATTTGTTTTATCACGCGCAATTCAATATTTTGCACGAACTTGCTTGTTAATGGCATTTACTGTAAATCCTCGACATCTTCTTTTGCAGGTTGGAAGAGTCAGGAATTGACAGAGGAAGACCCGAGAGTTTTAAAGTAATCGATTCACCATGTTCAGGAGGTGGGATGAAGGTGGGTCTTGCTTCTAATTATTTAACCATTTCAATCCTAAAGCACATAGTAGGCCATCATGGGGCGATGCTGATAAGACATCCAAAGGTGAACTCGAGCCTGGTGAATGTGAACGATTAACACGCTCTTTTATATGGTCACAATGATTTAGTGCTGTGTTTAACCTAATCAAGTATATTTTTGTGAAGTCCTAGCTTCTTCTCCAGTGCTAAACCTCCCTGTGTGGTGATAGAATAAATACAGATTGGATTCAAGAATGTTCTGGCCTGATTTATGGTGGGGGTTTTTAACCTGCAGTAAAAACGCCACATGGACTTGAGGTTCCTGAGTAGGTAATTTAATACTTACAACCCTGAGCTAATTTTAGGTTCTTCCTCACTGCAATAGAGGGTGCACAAGGTTATCTTTAGGTAGAAAGGCCTCCCAAGACTTATAGAGGTGTCGGGGAAATGGATGTTGAGCCACATGAGAGATATTAGATGGGTTGAACAAAATAATTTAGCCAGAGGTGGATATTCAAGAGTGAATTAGTGGAGGAGAGAAACTGGAGAGAGGGGTTTTGAGGGAATTCCAGAACATGGAACCCTGGCAACTGAAGGCTCAGCTGTTGGTGAGGTGGGATTGGATACAGAGAAGAGCCGAAGGAACAGAATATGGGGTGGTGCGGGGATGGTTCATACTGTAAGAGGTTACAGGATTACAGAGGGAATTAAACACAAGGAGAGGAATTTAAAATGTGAGACCTTGTGGCATCGGGAGTTAATGTAGCTCAATACAAATAGGGTTGATGGGGGAGTGAGACTTGGTTTGAGATAGGATATGGACAGTCAATTTTTTAATAGACAGATGTTTACAAAGAATAGTGAATGGGATGTGAGCCATCAGAACATTCGAGTAAAAAGTAACATACGAGCATTTTGGTGACAGATGGACTGAGATAGGGTTGGAGACCGGAGGCAGTCTTTACGAAGGAGAGGATATGGGATTGGTATCTCGAGTGACGTTCAAAGTGCACCCCAAATTTGAGAGCAGCCTAGTACACCTGGTATTTAAACACCTGGTAGTTGAAAAGAGGGATGGAATTTTTGGAGGAGATTTAAACATTGACACCCATTGTTAAATTGAAGAAAGAGTGCCTTTAACCAAAACTGATTGTTGGACTTTCAGTCTGACTCTGCAAATGCAGTGAAGGGGTCAGGAATGGTGGTGGAGAGAGTTAAGCCTGGATGTCTTATCAAAATTGCCTTTGTACTTATGTATGATATCAAAAAAGGATAATGTAAATGAAGAAAAAGAGGAAACCGAATATTGGTTCTTTCAGACTCTCAAGTGAGTAGGAAAATAAGCTACTGAAAGAAGTGCTCTGGTTATAGCTAAGAGTGAAGCCAAATTAAGAAAATCCAATTGACTTGAACATGAGAGAGCAGCAATTAAGAATTGTGTGGTCTCCAGTGCCAAATCTGTGGAGAGTTTAAGGAGGACAAGGAGATATTAGCCCCATATTCAGTCCCTCAGACTGTTGTTTCTGACTTTGGTTATGGTTGTTGTGATGCTGTGAGCAGAGGGATTCCAAGAGAGAGTTGCAGGATATATAGGCCTGGATCTTCAATACAAGTCTTTGGAAAGGAAAGATGGGACAGTGATCTGCAATGACAGAGTGGTCGCTGGTGGAAGGATGCCCATTTGGCTTTGAAGAAGTGAAGATGGAGGTTGTATCATGGGAATGATCAGGACTGCAAAGGTTTGCTGGAATGAGGACATCAAAGGGGGAGCTGAAGGAATGGTTGAGTTGCAGTGGTGTCGTGGTGAATGGCAGGATCAAAAGCTAGGTGGTTGGAAGTTTGAAAATACAGTTGCAAATGACTTAGAAGAGGCAGAAGGAATGGCATAAGAGAATGTAGGTGGTGACTGAAGGGAAATATTTTGACTTACAACTTGCATAATTGTATAAATGCTCATTACTGATCAATATGAAAGTTAGATCATAGAATTTATAGTGCAGAAGGAGGGCATTTGACCTATCGAGTCTGCATCGGCCCTTGGAAAGGGCACCCTACTAAAACCCATGCTTCTACTCTATCCCCGTAACCCCACCTAACATTTTGGACACTAGGGGGCAATTTAGCATGACCAATCCACATAACCTGCAATCTTTGGACTGTGTGGAAGGAAGCCGGAGCACCCGGAGGAAAATCACGCAGACACTAGGAGAAAGTGCAAACTCCACACAGTTAAGTCACCCAAGACTGGAATTAAACCCTGGAGCTGTGAGGCAACAGTGCTAACCACTGTGCTTCCCTCTAGCAAATAGCTAAATTGACATGGATTTATATCTTTATAATAATCCATTTTAACCAAACTCATAATTATTGTTGGAGAGAGCATCTTAAACCAGAAATATTTTATGTTCAATGACTAAGTTGTTGAAAAGGTTATTTGTTTTTAAGCAACTTAAAACAGGAAAAGCTAGTAAGGGGATGGATCCAGGAGCCAGAAGCCGAGTGGGTGCGTGTGGAGGAGGCCTCCTGCATGGGGACCTCCCTCCGGGCCCTCGCCACGGCAGCACTCCCATCCCCACCCAAAAAACACTCCAGCAGCCCAGTGGTGACAGCCACCCTCCAATCCTGGAACCAACTGCGGCAGCAATTTGGCCTGACCAAAATGTCGCACAAGGCTCCCATCTGCAACAACCATAGGTTCACACCAGCACTGACTGACGCCACCTTCAAAAGGTGGAGGCAGGACGGGGGGACACTGACAGTCAGGGACCTATACATGGACGACAGGATCGCAACACTGGACGAACTGACAGGGAAATTTCGGCTAGCTGGGGGGAACGAGCTACGGTACCTGCAGCTCAAAAACTTCCTACGAAAGGAGACAAGGACGTACCCACAACCGCCACGACAGACACTACTGGAAGACCTACTGGACGCAAGTATCCTAGAGAAAGGGAACTGTAGCGACATGTATGACCGACTGGTAGAAAGGGACGACACCGTACTGGACGCAACAAGAATGAAATGGGAGGACGAACTGGGGATTGAGATAGGGTGGGGACTCTGGAGTGAAGCACTGCATAGGGTCAACTCCACCTCCACATGCGCAAGGCTCAGCCTGACGCAACTAAAAGTGGTACATAGAGCCCACTTAACAAGAAACCGTATGAGTAGGTTCTTCCCGGAGGTGGAGGACAGATGTGAACGGTGCCAAAGAGGCCCGGCCAACCACGCCCACATGTTCTGGTCTTGCCCCAGACTTGTGGAGTACTGGACAGCCTTCTTCGAGGCTATGTCCAAAGTGGTGGGGGTGAGGGTGGAGCCATGCCCGATAGTGGCGGTCTTCGGGGTTTCAGACCAGCCAGATCTATTCCTGGGGAGGAGGGCGGACGCCCTTGCCTTTGCCTCCCTGATCGCCCGCCGTAGAATCCTGTTTGGCTGGCGGTCAGCAGCACCGCCCAGAGCTGCAGACTGGCTGTCCGACCTCTCGGAATCTCTCCAAATGGAGAAAATCAAATTCGCCATCCGAGGGTCGGACGACGGCTTCCACAGAAAGTGGGAGCCATTCATGCAATTGTTCCGGGACCTGTTTGTGGCCAACGTACAAGAGGAAGAATAGTCGGGTGGCCAAGAATCAGGGGAAAATGGACGAGAATCGGGGGATGGTAGCCGGGGGGGCTACGGGTTCGTTATGGGGGTTTGATGGCTAGCTAAGGCCCAAAACCAAACTGTAAATAAATGCCTATAAACATGTGCCTCGGCCATATTGGGGAATGTAAAATATGTAAGCCGGCTAAAGGGGGCGGCCACAGCTGTTATTACGAAGATGCTTACCTGTAAACATACATGTTAATTTTTGCGTGTTTTTTTTTTCTCTCTAATAATTTGTTATTTGTTCAATATAAAATATGAAAACTCAATAAAAAACATTTTTTAAAAAACAGGAAAAGCTTATTTGTTCCATATTTTACAGAATTCAGGAATATAACTCGTTATATTTTTCAATATTATTTTAAATACTATTATTTTTTTTAAATAAATTTAGAGTACTCTAATTCATTTTTTCAACTAAGGGCAATTTAGCGATGCCAATCCACCTATCCTGCACGTAGGGGCAAAACCCACGCAAACACGGATAATGTGCTAACTCCGCATGGATAGTGACCCAGAGCCTGGAGCAAACCTGGGATCATGGCGCCATCAGACAGCAATGCTAACCACTGCGCCACCGTGCTGCTCTTTAAATACTATTATGATCCCAGACCACACTCCAAAAGTGGCTAGGATACTGGACAGAAACACCAATATTTAATTTTAATTTTGTAAGACTGTGTAGGATACCTCACTCCAGGACTGATTACACAAAGAAATAGGGATATAGTATATTAAAATAAACATTATTACTAACATGGTATTAAAATATCTTTAACATCACACCAGAAAATAACTTAGAATTATCCTTCAACAATAGTACTCAATACAGAGAATGCAATACCCTTAACTGCTATCTTTATTCCACTCAAACAAGTCAAACCAATCTGTTCGGTCCCGGCTCTGGGTCACTCTCCGTGTGGAGTTTGCACATTCTCCCCGTGTTTGCGTGGATTTCAATCCCACAACCCAAAGATGTGCAGGATAGGTGAATTGGCCACGCTAAATTGCCCCTTAATTGGAAAAAATGAATTGGGTACTCTAAATTTAAAAACTACACATCTCAGCTCTGAAGCCATCGTTAAACCATTGGCACTCAGGAATTCCTGCTTTACAGAGATGTTATCTGAGAAATAAAGATCTGCTTTAAAGCCACAACCAAAGTCCTGACAGAACCATGAGGAAACTCTGGTTGTATTTCTTCTGAAGCTGTTTTAGTTGGTTTCAGCTTCCCTAGTTCTCAGACAAGTCTGCACTCCTTTAAAGACTGTTGATCTCTTTTAACTGACCTACACCGAGGTCAAACTGCTTGCCTTCTGGTCACAGCTTCACAATTGAACTGCTTTCTGCAAAATGCCTGATGCCTTAGCTCCATCCAGCAATGGCATTATCTTATCAAGCTGAAATCTAATTAACTCCAGGGGGAATCCCCTTAATGAAGTCAACATTCCATAATTCCAAGCTTTTTACAATGTTTTAGAACATAGAACATAGAACAGTACAGCACAGAACAGGCCCTTCGGCCCTCAATGTTGTGCCGAGCCATGATCACCCTACTCAAACCCACGTATCCACCCTATACCCGTAACCCAACAACCCCCCCTTAACCCTACTTTTTATTAGGACACTACGGGCAATTTAGCATGGCCAATCCACCTAACCCGCACATCTTTGGACTGTGGGAGGAAACCGGAGCACCCGGAGGAAACCCATGCACACAGGGGGAGGACGTGCAGACTCCACACAGACAGTGACCCAGCCGGGAATCGAACCTGGGACCCTGGAGCTGTGAAGCATTTATGCTAACCACCATGCTACCTTGCTGCCCCTTTTTATGTGCACCCTTGGCTCCCAAAAGCTTTGTTGTCTTTCAAACTAGGATTTATTTTAAAACATGACTACAGCACACACACACACAGGCCTTTAACCCTCACTGCACTAAATACCTATAACACAATACATCTAAGGCTGGTTTTAACATGGGGGGGGTTATTCAGTTTAAAGTTGCAGAATTTGAAATATTCTGTTGTAATTTAAAAAGTTTCAGACGAGAATTAAGAAGCCCAATATCAAGATTTTCAATGAACTTTGGTTCATCTTAGATGGTTTGAGATTTTTGTTTTTAAAATCATTTTAAGATAAGGGGCAGCACGGTGGCACAGTGGGTAGCACAGTTTCCTCACAGCGCTAATAACTGGGTTTAATTCCGATCTCTGATGCCTGTGTTGAGTTTTTACATTCTCCTCGTGTCTGCGTGGGTTTCCTCCGGGGGTTGCAGTTTCCTTCCACAGTCCAAAGTGTGCAGGTTAGGTGGATTGGCCATGAGAAATTGCCTCTTATTTGCCAAAAGGTTAGATGGGGTTATGGGGTTGGGGTGAGGGCATGGGCCTAGGTGTAGTGCGCTTTCCACGGGTAGGTGCAGACTCGATGGGCCAAATGGCCTTTTTCTGTACTGTACGGATTCTATAATTCTATGATTTTTCTTTTTAATCCACATGAGGGAATCAATCAACAGAGGCATTATGCATACATAATGCAATTCACTAAATTCTCAAGTATGATAATTTATTCACTGAGCTAACATCCCAATAAACTTAAAGATTTTCAATATTGCATTTTGTATTGTGGTGATATAAGTTGGAGTTGCTGTAGCTCATGCACTTTTATATGCATGTTGTGGTCAGGAGCAGTGGATGGTGATGGTGGAGGCTCAAAGTTACTTGCCATCACTTGACTGACCAGGAATCTTTCCAACTCCACCGGTCATTGGTGAGGGTTTTGTAAGAATATAGAGGTTGATAATTAAACTGTTTGCCCATGTTATGAATACACTTTCCTCAACAATCAGGTCCTGGGGTAGGACATGAATCAAGAGCTTGTGATTCAAAGGCTACCCACTGTGTCACAAGACCTCCTATTTAAAGACCTCCTATTTAGTACTGTAGGTAATAGAAAAATTGCAGTTATAATTCAATTTATTTTGGGAAAGGGTTGAATTCTGACAATATTCTACCTTTCTCGAACTTAAATTCTGCCCAATGATTTTATTTCTAAATTCTTTCACAGTGGGTGTGGGTGGCCCTGGTTAGGTCAGCATTTATTACCCGACCCTATTACTGATTGATATTACTAACTTTTGTTTTCGACTGGACATCACTTGACTGGACTTCAAAGTGAGGAAACGCATTACATGTTTTATATTCTTCTGAATAGGACACGTTAGAAATGAAGTTGGGCGCTGTACCATGGGAGTGACCAATTGATGTAGTTGTGAAAGCAAAGCCAGCGGACAGCATTCAATAATACTTCCCTGATCACACCGATCTCAAATCAAAAATGGATCTCTGCATGCATATTTAAATTAATATGCAGAACTCTTCACACTTGCTTGTGAAGTGTTTAATGTTTAGAAAGAGTAGATGAGAGGGCAGCACGATGGCGCAGTGGTTAGATTTGCTGTCTCATGGCGCCGAGGTCTCAGGTTCGATCCCGGCTCTGGGTCACTGTCCGTGTGGAGTTTGCATATTCTCCCTGTGTTTGCGTGGGTTTCGCCTGCACATCCCAAAATGTGCTGGTTAGGTGGATTGGCCACACTAAATTGCCCCTTAATTGGAAAAAATTAATTGGGTACTCTAAATGTAAAAAAAAAAGATGAGACAGTTGACTCTTTTCAAACATTTAAAACCTCAAATGCAGTCTAGTAGAAAAATTGGGTAATTTTTCCATCCCTTTTAGCCAATTTTCTCCTTTTGCTTTTGACAGTCTGCAGCAGTTCAAGATGGCAGTTTATCACCACTTTTGCAAGGCCAGTTAGGGATGAGCAACAAATACTGTTCTTGCCAGCGATACACACATCCCATTAAATTTAAAAAACATTGACTATTTGCCAGGTTACATGTCTAGGTGTGTTGGTCATTCCCCAATGCCTTTTTGGTGGCCATTATTCATATATAAATAAGCCTTTGCAATGAGTTTTGGCAGGCTATTATCATGGTGAGAAACATAGCAAGCTTAATCTAGCACTAATCCCAACAAATACAGGCAGATACTTCCATCAGGAACACTGCATAATGGTTACGATTTGTGAACAGTCCCTGTTGTAATTAATGTAAGAAACAAACCAGAGTTATCAGAGGACTTTGTCAGAGTTCTTTTAACTTTATAATCAAGGTTTTTTGAAAAATGTTGATTAAAGATATGGTGCAATTGATGCAGAAAAATGTGAGGCTACTTTATGGAGATGGTCCTAAATCCAATGTCAAATGTTTGACTTCTTATTGTAGTTATATGACACAAATTATATCAATGAGAAGTTGAAGCCACTTTGTGTGATGTAAAATGTGCAATATTATGGTACAGCATGGTAACACAGTGGTTAGTACCATTGCTTCACAGCTTCAGGGTCCTAGGTTCAATTCCTACTTGGGTCACTCTCTGTGCGGAGTGTGCACATTCTCCCTATGTCTGTGTGGGTTTCCTCCGGGTGCTCCGGTTTCCTTCCACAAGTCCTGAAAGATGTACTTGTTAGATGAATTGGACATTCAGAATTCTCCCTCTGTGTAACCGAACAGGCGCCGGAGTGTGGCGACTAGGGGATTTTCGCAGTAACTTCATTGCAGTGTTAATGCAAGCATACTTGTGACAATAATAAAGATTATCAGCTGTTTCAGAAGTCGACATATTATAAAATCTTTAAGGGAAAACTATGTGATAGCTACTAAATTTAGTTATGCTTCCAAAATTCAATTTAGTGAAAGGAAATTGAAACATAGTTTTTCTGTTAAAATCATTTAATTCATATCTGTCAAATGTTAGGAGGAGGTTTCCAGAATCATTTGTCAGTAAAACTTAATGTCACAATTTAGAAAAAAGCAGCTTTCCTGATCTGTCAGCATACCTAACCAGCTAACAGTTGAGCCATATAGACCTGCCCCGGTCCCAGATTAAAGTGCTGAGTTTTTTTTTAATTTAGAGTACCCAATTCCTTTTTTCCAATTAAGGGGCAATTTAGCGTGGCCAATCCACCTAGCTTTTTGGGTTGTGGGGGTGAAACCCACGCAGACACGGGGAGAATGTGCAAACTCCACACGGACAGTAACCCAGAGCCGGGATTGAACCGGAGACCTCAGTGCTGTGAGGCAGCAGTGCCAACCCACTGCGCCACCATGCTGCCCTTAAAGTGCTGAATTAACTGATCTTAGCCAGAGTAGCAGTTGGGCATTACAATTAATCGCCTTTACTATCCTTGGTTAAGGAGCAGGAAATATTCATGTGTCCATGCTATTTGGTAGATTTCTCACTATAATTATTAATTAAGATCAGGGAAATCCGTCCAGCCACAAAACAGTTTTCCTGCTCACCAGTGATTGCTGCTTGCAAGTGCATATTTGCACACTAGATGAGGACAAGGTCTGGTATGTCTGTGGTGTCCCCATCAATGAATAGCTTGTCAATTACTCACTGTCACCATAAAATTATGGTGACTTGGGTGTAGTAACAGGGGACAGTCCGTTCCCATGAATTCGTACCCAAGAATAACACCTGGGGGAGCACACAAGCTCAGAAAAAAAACGTTAAAGGGAGGGTAAAATTTAGCCACGTGATTATTATTCTGAATAGGTCTTTAACCCTTTTGTTATTTTTTTCAAATGCTTACATTGTTGTTCATTTGTATTAAATATCTCAAGTTCATGAAGCAACTATATTTTGCAATTTGCTGCGAAATCCCTCCTTTCAATTTATAATTGACCAATCATAATTTATATTAAATACAAATCTCATGTTACAAAAGCCCGGTAGCTGCACGTTACCAAACGCGGGACAATTTATTTTTTTTACCCTGAGTTTAATGGACTGGTAGTGTGCATTTTTCTTTTTTTTAAATCGACTGAACTAGAAACTACTGTTCCCGCAATGTAGCTATTGGAACAACTACAGTGGGAAGGGGGAGGGGCTTGTTAACAACAGATCATCTTCATTGTGATTAATACTTTTTTCAACAGTCTGCCTTAGTATTGTAACGTTATTGTGGGTAGCTATTGTTGGTAATCGAGATTTGGGGAAATAGATGCAACTACAGGGGGGAAAAACTCCTTGCTTTGCAGAATATAATTTTAAAATTGTAACATTGTATTTTGAATTGTAATCAATGATCATGATGGGTTAAAATCTAGTTTCTTTGAAATGAAAGCTGTATATCGGGTGAAACATTCTGCAGGAAGTGTACTAGTCTCCCAGATACAGAAATTGATGCTGTATCAGGGTGGTTGCTATTTCTACCTGATCGACTGCATATGTTTAAAATGTTCATTCAGCAGTTACGTAAAACTTTGCACACAATTGTTCACCGGGAGAAGGTGTATGGGGACTGTCGTGTGTAACGGCAAAGCACGGGATTTTCAAAATAAAGCAATTAGCAAGAAACATAGACAATTTTCATAGATTCGATGTGGCTGATTTAGAGTAAACTGTGTTTTAGTGCTCAGCAGAAAATGTGGCGAACGTATATGGCACACTGGTGGTTGCATTAGTAGGGACATTAGCATTTTAATCTTGCATGGTTGCTCGAGCTCTCACTCACCATGTGCACCACCATTTACATGGATGCTCCTGCCAATCTCAAACAGGAGTAGTCAAGGTCACCACACCGGCAACCCTACTCAAAAAATCTTTGTGCTTTACAGATACCGTACATCTTTGAAGGTAGTGGTGGTCAACCGACTGATGAATGAAACCCTTTTCCTTTTAGCATTTAAACCATAGTCTGCGTTGCTGAACAGAGCAAGTTGTGTACCCATCATCACATGGCCAAACGGCAGGTTAAATAATTGTTTTCCTCCCACACAGTAATGTGTGTTCGAGTCGTCCCTATTGCCCTAGTTTCCACCTATTGCGTTTGGTAGGCAATCCTGAAAGGATCGTTTTCGGCACATGTATTGATTCTCCCGCGGTATGTGTGCGTCTAAAAATATGGGTGTCACTTTTGCCGTATCAGTAATGCTGCCAGTCTTCAGCAACCTTCTGAATAAACAGCAAATACCTTCTGTTGTGTACCGCACGTTAGCATTTCAACAACACCTGCATTAATGGCTGTCATTCTTTGATACATCAGTTGAACCCACACATTAGAATTTAAGTGAGAGCCACACTGATGCATATAATTTTTGAACTATGTGAGCATCCTTAACAAATGGTTAATATTTTGGGGGTTTACATTGTATTTTACCATTTTTGTTTGCAGTCATGAAGGTCACACACGAGCACCAGGGAGGTTCAGAGCCCTTATGAACCATGCACTTGTAGTGCCAATGACGTTAAATCTGCATAAAAACGCTTTGCCAACAAAGCAGTATTTTATACAGTAGACGGTATTAATTTGCGCCTTGTAACATAGAAAATGTGATTGACAGTGACTGGGACTTCTCTGGGATCTCCGAGAGATGTTCGAGTGTTTTCTGCCGAGGAATCGGTCACGTTTTGAAAAGTATGTTTTACTAGGTGTACGTGCTGCTGTGGCAGGCTTGCTAACAGTATTTTTCACTTTCACTTGTATTTTAAGGTCAATTTTTTAAAAGATTTCTGCAGTTAAAATAATTACAACTCAGTGGGGTTGATCCGTCTAGTCAGGGTTCAGAATTCAGCTTTCCAGCATTTTGACTGTGATTCAGAACACTAACTAAATAAACAGTTTGACATTTAGGAAAGTGGCGTTTTTTTTGCACCGTGTCACTTTTAACAGCAGAAAGATTCTGCTGGACGTGAAACACCGATCTGTACAATAATCTATGCATGTGGCAAACGTATCCTATGAAAGGAAAATGGTTCAACTGAATGAAACGTGTGCTTTGATTTTGACTCGATTCCTTGCTAACGCTGCGATATTGCTGTACGTTGCCCATGTGTTCTCAGTCGTTTACGTAATTGTGGTAAACACGCGTCTCAGAGCCGACTCTGGTGCATTGAAATCATTGATTTATTTTAATTAAAAATAAACGCTTGTTTGGTATTTACAACGTCAATCGCTCGCGTTTCACCCAGATTGCATAGGCCTAACTAAGCGTGGTGGTGAAAGGTATTGTAGCTCTTTATCAACTGAGCGGCTTTCCCATGTCGATCGTAACCCTCCTGTCGATCGCAAACAGATCGCAGACCGAAAATGGAGTCGGAAAAAGTTTGCTACCATATCCTTCCTCGCTCATGGCAATGTCGTCCTTCTCGTATGAATGGGTTGCGGATTGTGCATATAGATCGTGCAGAGCATTGGGGATGAAAAAGGAGCTACTTTTGTTGTTCAGGCTCATTGAATATTTACTTCGCTTTGACTGCCTGTTCACAGACAATGGCTTCGGCTCATGGCTCCGACTGTGGAGCGGGAAAAGAGCCGCGTAGTCCACGTTCCCGATCACATGCCAATCATACTGACTACCCTGAGGTTAAATAGCGATCCTTACCTAAAGAATGCTTATCGTTCAGCGCGCTGCATCTTGTGCTCCCCGACGCATTTTACATTCAAAGTACATCAACAGCCCCGGGGGGGGGGGGGGGGGCAGCAGACGTACCCTGTTGAAAATATCTGCCCATTGCATCCTTGTGGGGTCGGCAGCGAGAACCTGCAGCGATATTACAGCTGAAGGTCGTTGCAAATTCAATGCACACGGTGCCATGTTTACTTAAAAACTACACGCGAGGGACGAACCCGCCCTGTATTTTGGAATAGTCTAAACAATTTGGCCGTAACAAGGTGCTGTGCTCTGAGGATCGTTACCGGGTTTGTGTCTCGGGGCTTCTAGCACGCAACAATAAATCACATTATTTAACCCAGGGAGTGTGAGTCACGTTCTCTGAGGTGCAGCACCATATTTCCTGGGGGAGTGTGCATGAAAGCCGTAAACCTAAGCTATTTCCATTGGTGATCGGCGCCCTATAGATCTTTAGTAACGCGGGGTCAGATACATGCCAATCAGCTTATCACGGGGAGGGGGTGTTGGGGGCGTGGGAAATTAGGATGTCTGAGCAATCTTTCCTTTCCAAGTTCCACATTGATTCGAAAACTATTGCACGGACAGTGGCTGCACCTTTAAGAGACTTATTTATTGAATTGGTAATCGAACCCCTTTCGGGGCGAGAATATGAACAATAGGCGGCTGGTAGACTGTAATAATATTTCGACTGGGAGAGCTGCTTCTCTTCACGACACCATTTTCCGCGACTTGTACAACAAATTGATGTAAACACAAAGTTGCGCTGAAACGATGCTAGACGCATCATTTTATAATGGTTTCCGTGTGCAGCAGAAGGGTAGTAGGATCGCTAAGTGTTGTAGCTGCCATAGATATTGACCAGCCTTTGCAAACTCCTCTGTGCCTCCCGCCCATGTTTCCATGTGAAGTACACATGGTTACAAAAGTTAATACTTTATTTAAAAGTGCAGAATGAGCACATTTCATCGATCTGTATTTACTGAGCACAACTCCATCGAGGGACTTTTTTTTAGCGCTTATACTTTGAAACATGTGGCGTGTGTGTACTGTTCGTGTGCACAGATTCCAGCGATTGTGATTAATGCAACATATATTTTCAGCAATATTTCCATCAGCATTAGGAAACGATTGCCTGTGCTGTGTTGGAAAGCGGTTTTAGCTGTTGGCTGATCAGGTGATGGACCCACAAAAGTTCTGTTACATAAATTTGGTACTTGACAATCGGTTTTGAGAATTTCAAAGTTAGAATGAGCAACCAGGCAGTATACTGTGTCTGTACATCAAAAATAAAAGAAACTGCAGATGCTGAAAATCTGAAACACAAAACAGAAAATGCTGGGACCGTTCAGCAAGTCTGGCAGTATCTATGGAAATAACAGATGAGTTAAGGTTTCAAACATAGACCCCGTGGTCAGCATTGACCAATTGTTTCGAAGAAGAGTCTACGCGTGAAAGATTAACCCTCTCCACACATGCTGCCTGACCTGCTGACTGCAACATTGTTTTGTGTTTCTTCTTTAAAACTGAGACTAGCAACGTATTTAAACAAAAGCAAGATACACGCATGCTGGAAGTCTGAATTAAAATCAAAAATTGCTGGAAATATTCAGCCAAGCAGGCAGCATCAGTGAGGAGAGAAACAGGGTTAATATTTCAGGAACCCTTCAGAAATGTTTACTTTAACGTATATAAATATGTTTTCAGATTAAGAATAAATGGCTATAATTTGGTAAAATTTGGAAATTGGACTTGCTCATTGATTTTAAAGATCTCGACCTGATTATAATTACAGTTAACGTGAGAAGTAAGTTCGTTTCAGTCTAACTCCTCAGCTGCTGGTGTCCACAATTGTGGGTAATTTTAAATCACATTGACATTACCCAAGAGTGACTCTTGTTTAGCACAGTGGGCTAAACAGCTGGCTTGTAATGCAGAACAAGGCCAGCAGCGCGAGTTCAATTCCCGTACTGGCCTCCCCGAACAGGTGCCGGAATGTGGCGACTAGGGACTTTTCACAGTAACTTCATTGAAGCCTACTTGTGACAATAATAATAATTATTATTACTTTCTAAATGGAGATGGAACTGCTATTCACACAGATTTTAGCAAACCGGGACAGGAGTGGACCATTCGGCCCTTTGAGCCTGCTCTGCCATTCAATATGATCATGCCTGGTCATCCAATGTGGGTAACCTGTTTCCAATTTCCCCCTCATCCTTTGATCTCTTTAGCCCCAACAGCTTTATCCAACTCCTTCTTGAAACCATACAATGTTTTGGCCTCAACTGCTTTCTATGGTAACGATTTCCACAGGCTCACCATTCTCTTGGTGAAGAAATTTCTCCTCATCTCAGTCCTAAATGGTTTACCCCGTATCCTTAGACTGTGACCCCTGGTTCTGGTCTCCCCAGCCATCGGGAACATCCTTCCTGCATCTACGCAATCTTGTCCTGTTAGAGGTTTATAGGTTTCTATTAGATTCTCTCTCCCCCCCCCCCCCCCCAATTCTTCTTAACCATCAAATACAATCAAAACTGTCTCAAACCTCTCCTCGTATGTCAGTCCCGCCATCCCAGGAATCAGCCTGGTAAACCTTCGCTGCACTCCTTCGATAGCAAGAACACCCTTCCTCAGAGAAGGAGACCAAAACTACACATATTCCAGGTGTGGTCTCACCAAGTCCCTGTGTAACTGCAGCAAAACATCCCTGCTCCTATACTCCAATTCTCTTGCTATGAAGCCAACATACCATTTGCCTTACTACCTGCTGCACCTGGTAGCTTCCTTTTAGTGACTGGTGTACAAGGACACCCAACCTCGTTGCACATTTCCCTCTCTCAATTCAGATAATCTACCTTCCTGCTTTTGCTACTTAAGTGGATAACTTCTCATTTATCCACTTTATACTGCATCTGCCATGCATTTGCCTGCTCACTGCTGTCATGTCATTCAAATAAATGTTACATATGATTGTGGAACTCTGAGAACTGCAAAAATCAATGCCCCCCCCCCCCCCCCCCAAGGCACACGCAAGCATGCACACACACACACTGCTGCAAGTGGACCGAACGGCTGCATGCCTCAGGCTTGTGTCACTGTTGAAACACATGCTTTGTTTAACATACAAAGCACCATTAGTTTTACATGTCTTTCACTCAATGGTAAATAGCACTGGAGAAGCTATGGGTGTTATTACAACCAGGGTGGGAACAGAGCATGTATTATCTAGCCCCATTACTCCACAGGCTGTACCATTGATTTAAAAGTTTAATTTTATCTCCAAAATGGTCAATTGTCTACCTTCATTGGTGGCACCCATAATAAAAGAGATGTTCATCAGACTTCTTTCAAGAAACAACAAACCTTTCGTTTCTTATAAAACAAAGCTTTTTTTTTTAACAAGCTGCAACACTGGTTAATGTACAATTGTAATCTGGAAGTCTAACTATCTCTCTTCCGAAAACAATTCCCCCAGCACGCACACACAAACAGAATCTCTTTGCAGAGATGGGCTTTACAGGATAGGTGTTATTAAATAAAGGATAAAGTTTGCAGGGTCTTGACACTGTTGATCTGGAGTTCTGGCATCCTCCTCCTGCAGCACATCGCCCCTCTACTGCATGATGTAGAGGATGCAGCAGGCCACCACGATGTGGGAGACTCTCCTGGCGCTATACAGAGTGCAGGCACCTGAAACACATCTTCAGGATGCCCGATCACGGCCCTGGTCACGGCATGGGTATCATTATAGTGGGTCTCTGCCTCAGCCTGTGGCCTCCAAATAGGCGTCATCAGCCACGACTGCAGTGGATAACGCCTGTGTCCAGGAGTCAACGCCTCACCCGGGGGTGTGCCTCGAAGAAGTCAGAAACTGTTGAGTGTGCCAGGATGAAGGTGCTGCCCGGGTATTGGATGCAGGCGTGCATGATGTGTATCCCATGGTCACACACCAGCTGCATATTCATAGAGTGAAACTCTTTTCAATTTGTGAAGACTGGCCTGTCATGGGCCGGTGCTTGTAGGGTGATATGCATCCCATCGATCACCCCCGGATCTGGAATATCTCGGCGATCACGGTGAACCCCGCTGCCCGGGCATCCTGGTGGACTCGGTCCACAAATTTAAGGGGCTGGTTTAGCTCACAAGGCTAAATCGCTGGCTTTTAAAGCAGACCAAGCAGGCCAGCAGCACGGTTCGATTCCCGTACCAGCCTCCCCGGACAGGTGCCGGAATGTGGCGACTAGGGGCTTTTCACAGTAACTTCATTGAAGCCTACTCGTGACAATAAGCGATTTTCATTCATTTTTCATTTTCATTTTCATTTCATTTCATTCATATTGTGCCAATCGGGCATACAGGGCCTACATGACTGCCTGCATATACCTGTGCACCGAGTTCTGAGATATTGCAGAGTGGTCCCCACTTGACGCCTGGAAGTACTCTGTGGCATAAACGTTCAGGGCAACTGTGATGGCCACCAGGAGCGGGTATCCTGCCTCATACCTTTGCAGTGTCAGGTGCACCACAATCTGGCAGATATGTCACATGGCCCCCCTGCTTAGCCGGACTCTTCGACCGCATGCCAGGTCTGGCAGGTACACATGAGGCCTGTTGCGGCGCCTTCGCCCCACCGCCTGCTTGGCCTCTTGGGTGGCCGGCTCCCCGTCCTTGCCGGCTGCCTCCTGTTCCTCTGGGGCAGGCTCCACTGCTGCAGGGTCCTCTGAGTAACTCCATCTCGTACAGCCTTGGTGCATCCCCAGGGTTACGGCGACCAGGAAGAGGGGGGGGGGGGGGGGGGGGGTTGAACACATCACCAGAACTGAAGGATTGACTTCCCATTTTTTTCTGAAGTGCAGTGTCGAGTTCTACGTATTGTAATTTCATAACTTTTTTAAAATCTTGGGTTTATCTGTGGTTCAGTGGGTAATTTGCGAGCCTCAGAGTTGGGGTGTAGGTACAGGTTTGATTGTCACACTTGCTGGAACATACTCCTGGTTCGATGCCTGTTGGGCAAAGATTGGACTTCAGTAATGATGCACCCCAAAATTCCATAATTTGGTAACACTCTTTGTTTAGACTTAAACATGTAGAATGACAACTGGAGAAAGCATGGAGACACTGCAATATAATAGCATGGCAAGAGTCAGCACTTTCAGGGTGTGAAGGAAGAACATTCGAGGAGATAAAGGATTTTTTTTTTTTAGTAACAGTTACTGACTGTAAAAAAGGCAGTGTAAGGAGAATTTGAAGTGCTTTTTTAGTAATTTCACTAAATCCTTCAATCCATTTTATTTCATTCTCTTGAGAATACCAAACTCATCTCATAACCTTTCAAGTACCTAGATATTAATCGATAATCCCAGTATCGTGACCTTGTTTGTGAAAAACATGATTTACCATCCAAAAAGGCGAGTGACCCTACTATAGTTTCAACTGTAGAGTTAAACAGAATAACTGGATAAAATGTATTGGAGATTGAACTGCAATGTCACATTAGCACAAATCTTTCCTTTGAGAAGTGACTTCTATGCCAGCATGACATGCAGCCCAAAATATTGCAATAGGACACTGCAAACTACCACCCAAGCTGACACCAAATATGGCATGAGTTTGACGTCCAATATTTCTGATATGTCACAGGTGCTCACACAAAATTGGAGGAGTGCAATGCGTTCTTACAGATAAAAGTGTCAACTAGTTCTTTGCATTTTGTAATCATTCAAAGCGTGGATGCTTGGTTTGATGTACACAAAGTATTTTTTCTGGAACCAAACAATTTTTTTTTAAAAAAGAAAAAGGGCTGGATGCTTCCTCACGGCGCACCGGATTTCTGGTTCAGTACACCGTTGGGATGCTCCGTTTCGGGAAACCTCTGAGCTGCCGGCAAAACAGAGCACCCCGCTGGCGGAGAATCCAGCCCATAATTTTTGTTGTGTCTAAAATGAGTGTTATATAACGACTGATTGTGTAGTGTATGTTCCTGGAAGGAATTACAAGACAGTACTTCAATTGAAGAGGCTACGTTAACACCTAAAATGAAGCATAAGAAAGTGCTTTATACCAATTATTTGAGCCTTCACATTAAGTAATGCCTTGAAATCATGTTTGCACATCTCTTATTTATGATCTGTTGCACAGGGGTTTTATTCTGTTTTTGGCCAGCTGATGGTGTAAATGTTCATATGTTCCATGTCATGATTACACATTGACTCTGATGGAGGAGGAGTCCTGATTGTAGTCCATATTGTAGGTTTATCAGGAATAATTTGCAGTTGTTTCCTGAGAAATTCTATTTTTAGTGCATGTTATAATGTTACCTGGGCTCAGTGGTTTTTTAAGCAAGACATTTGAGTTAAAGCCCTGTTCCAATGCTTAAGTACATAATACACAAGTGCAGAAGAAATAGGAACAGGGGTGGGCTATTGAGCCCTTTGAGCATGGTGCACCTTTCAAATTATCATGGCTGATCTGATTGTGGCTTCAACTCCACTTCCTTGCCTGCCCCCATAGCCCTTGACTCCCTTGTATATAAAAAATGTGTGTAACTCCGCCTGAAACATATTCAATGACCCAGCCTCCAGAAGTATGAATTCCAATAAATTAGTGAGGGAAGAAATTCCTCCTTGGGTAAGTCTTAAATAGGAAATCTCATATTCTGAAACTGTGCCTCCTAGTTTTAGATTCCCACATGAGGGGAAACCCTACTCAGTCCAGTTGATAGAGGTGTCCAAAATACACTTTATTATTAAGAATTTACTTAATACAGTTGCATAAGAACCGAATCAAAATTTAGATTAAATAATACATAAACTTGCCCGAATACAGTGAAAAATCATTAAAACATTAATATAAGAAAATGTAAAGAAAATACTTCAAAAATAAAAATAATTTCTACAGATGCTTCAAGAATTTTGGAAGGCTAGAATTCTTCTAAAAAAATTAATAGTATGATCATATTCTTAAGGAAATCCTTATCTCTAGTTTAGCCCCTTACTCATTTCTCATTGTTTTTTGCTCTCAGCTGAGACCCTCTGATTCATTCAGAAAGGTGTTGATCATTCAACAGGTGATTAGTTAATTAGACATGAATCACTTACTCAAGAATAATTAATATTTTCCTAACACAGTATAGTTTCCCATGTTCTTGCACACGGTCTAAACATTTGCATCATGACTAGTCTCTAGCCTTACTATGTTACTAGATTATTGCAATTCTGTTGAGTGTGCCTTCATATTGTTTCTTTAGGTAAGGCTTATACAGTACATCCTGCGAAACATTGTGAGTATCTGTAGACACGACCTTAAATGTTCAATAGTTCCCTCATTTTCTATAAGTTGATTATACTTTTGCAGACTCAGTATTTTTTAAAGAATCATTTATTCTCCAATATATGCTTATTTGATTTCTTAAAGCACCCCAAATAATTGGTAAATACAGTACAGCCACTTCTTTCAGGTACCAACCTAGTTCTCTGAACTGTCTCTGTTGTAAGTATATAATTCCTTAAATAAGGAGGCCAAAACTATCCCCAGTATTCTAGGTCTGTTCTCACCAATTCCCTGCACAGTTGTAGCAGGATTTCCCAATATAATCCCTTTCGTAGGGCAGCACAGTGGCGCAGTGGTTAGCACTGCTGCCTACAGCACGGAGGACCCGGGTTCGATCCCGGCCCCGGGTCACTGTCTGTGTGGAGTTTGCATATTCTCCCTATGTCTGTGTGGGTCTCACCCCACAAGCCACAGACGTGCAAGTTGGGTGGATTGACCATGCTAAATTGCCCCTTAATTGGCAAAAAAACATTTTTAAATGTAATCCCCTTCGTAATAAATCCAACATTCCATTTACCTTTCCAATTACTGTACCTACGTGCTAACGTTTTGTGTTTCATGTACAAGGGCATCCAAATTCCTCTGTACCACAGAGTTCAGCAACGTCTCTCCATTTAGATAATATGCTGTTTTTCTAATCTCCCGGCAAAGGGAACAGCCTCAACCTTTTATGTGGTAGCTCATCAAATGCCTTTAGAAAATCCAAATACTCCACCCCCTTTATCCATCCTACTTGCTACGTCCTCAAAGATCTCTAATAAATTTGTCAAGCACAATTTTCCTTTCACAAACCCACATTAATTCTGCTTGATTGTGTTACAATTTTCTAAATGACCTACTACTACTTCCTTCAAATTGGATTCCAGCTTTTTCCCAATGACAGATGCTAATAGTTTCCTCCCTTCTGTCTCTCTCTCTCTTTTCTTGAGTAGCGGTATTATGTTTGTGGTTTTCCATTGCACTTTCCAGAATTTAGGGAATTTGGATGATCATTACCAAAACTATCTCTGCCACCACTTCTTTTAAGACCCTATGATGCAGGGCATCTGACCCAGAGGCCTTGCTAGCCTTTAACCCTGTTAGTTTTCCAAGTACTTTTTCTCCTCTGGTTGTTTTGACTTTTATTTTACTATTTTTGGAATGCATTCTATGTTTTCTACTGTAAAGACAGATACAAAATACTTGTTCAAAGAATCTGGCATTTCCTTGTTCCCATTATTAATTCCACAGTCTTACCCTCAATGGGGCCAATACTTACTTTAGCGACTCTCTTCCCTTTTAAATGTTTCCTTTTATTGTGTGTTTTTATATTTCTTGCTAATTTACTGTCATTCTAATTTGTGTCACAATTTCATTTAGTCATCCTCCGGGTGCTCCGGTTTCCTCCCACAGTCCAAAGATGTGCAGGTTAGGTGGATTGGCCATGCTAAATTGCCCTGTGTGTCCAACATTTCCCTTAGTGTTGTGTGGGGTTACTGGGTTATGGGGATAGGGTGGAGGTGTGGACCTTGGGTAGGGCGCTCTTTCTAAGAGCCGGTGCAAACTTGATGAGCCGAATGGCCTCCTTCTGCACTGTAACTTCTATCTATCTATCTATCCATTGATGGTTTCTGAAGTTTTCCTTCTGGCCCACCACTAATCTGCACAGCAATGTGTTTATTTTCTTTCAATTTGATGCCACCCTCAAATTCCTTAATTAGCTCAAGGATGCATCATTCTTCACATCCTTTTTTACAAGCCCCCATTATTTCTTGATTTCTGCTCTATCCTATCGTGTAATTACTCTTAGAGTATCTATAAACTTCTACCACCAGTGGCTCCATTTTCTTGTTATGTATTATCTCCAACCAAATAAATTTTACATCTTGACCTTCCAAATCAGGATCATTTCTCAAGGCTGTTCCTGATCTCATTCTTTCTTAACAGAGCTACTCCACTCCTTTTTGCTTTTTTCAATACCCTTGAATATTCAGTTCCTAGTTTTAGTTACCTTGCAACCACATCTCTATAATGGCTATCATATAATACCCACTTATTTATATTCAATCAATTCTTCTATCTTTTTTTAAATGTTGAGTGTATTTAGAAAAGAGCCTTTGATTCTGTCCTTTTACCATTTACTTACCTTATTTGCTGTTGCACTCCTTTGTTTGTACACTCTCTGTGCTTTCCTGTCATAGTCTGGTTATCATCACCCATAAACTACCCTGCATTATTACCTTGCCTGAACTCTTAATTTTCAAAATTCCCTACCACTGGCCTATTTCCATCCCCTCCACCCTTAGTTTAAAGTGCCTCTATAGCCCTGGGTATTCTATTTGCCAGGACGCTGGCTCCAGTGTAGTTCAAGTGAAGCCTGCCCTGAAGATACAGCTCCCTCTTGTTCCAGTACTGGTGCCAATGCCCCATGAATTGAAACCCATTTCTGCCACATCAGTCTTTGAGCCACACATTCAACACACTGATCTCATTTGCACATATCTTGGGTAGTAATCCAGAAATTATTACCTTTTGTGGTCCTGTTTTTTACAAGCTGCCCATACTCCCTGAGCAGAAATTCTTTCTTGGGTATCAGCTACGTGGGTAAGACTAGGTGGACAGTGACAACTGGGTCCTATTCCTTCCATTCAGCACCATTCACCACTCCTCAGATAATGAAGCAGTCCATGTCCAAATGCAGCAAGACCTGGACAATATCCAGGTTTGGGCTGACAAGTGGCAAGTTACATTCGCCCCACACTCGAAATTCAATAGCATTACCATTGCTGAATCAACATCCTGAGGGTTACCATTGATCAGAAACTGAACTGGACTGGCCATATTAATACTGTGGCTACAGGGCAGGTCAAAGGCCAGGAATCCTATGGTGAACAACTCACCACCTGACCCCCCAAAGCCTGTCCACTGTCTACAAGGAGTGTAATGGAATACTCTACACTTGCCTGGATGAGTGCAGCTCCAACAACACTCGTGAAGCTCAATGCCATCCAGGACAAAGCAGTCCGCTTGATTGCTTCCCCTTCCACCGCCGATGAACAGTGGCAGCTATGTGCACCATCTACAAGATGCGCTGCAGTAAACTCACCAAGGTTCCTCAGACAGCACCTTCCAAACCCACGACCCCTATCATCTGGAAGGACAAGAGCAGCAGATACCTGGGAACCCCACCACCTGGAGGTTCCCCTCCAAGTCACTCACCATCCTGATTTGGAAATATATCACCATTCTTTACTGTCGCTGGGGCAACATCCTGGAACTCTCTCCCTAACAGCACAGTGGGTGTACCTACACCTTGAAGACTGCAGCAGTTCAAGAAGGCAACTCATCACCACCTTCTGAAGGGCAACTAGGGATGGGCAATAAATCCTGGCCTAACCAGTGATGCCGACATCCCGTAAACAAAATTTTAAATAATTCCAACCCCAAGTAGACGTCATTAACCCAGGCACTGGACAGACAGCAACGGAGCCTTCAGCACATGCTCCCAGCTGCAGAGAATAGTGTCTATCCCTCTAACTATGCTGTCTGCTCCTACTATTGCATTCCTTTTTATTCCCATCCCTCTCACCCCATCCCCACTTGAATGGCCCCCATACCATGATACTGTGGTCAGTTTGTCCATCGTCCCTGCATAGAATCATAGAATTTACAGTGCAGAAGGAGGCCATTCGGCCCATCGAGTTTGTATCGGCCCTTGGAAAGAGCACCCCACCTAAGCCCACACCTCCACCCTATCCCCGTAACCTAGTAACCCCACCTAACCTTTGTGGACTAAGGGCAATTTAGTATGGCCAATCCACCTAACCTGCACATCTTTGGACTGTGGGAGGAAACCGGAGCACCCGGAGGAAAACCACACAGACACAGGGAGAACAGACAGTGACACAAGCCGGAAATCAAACCTGGGACCATGAAGCTATGAAGCAACAGTGCCAACCACTATGCTACCATGCCCCCCCATGGTACCTGCTCTCGTCCGCAAAGGCTGGAAGAACCTTGTACCAGGAGGATTTGTGCAAGGACTGAAGCTCCTCTGGGGCTACCTTCTGGATCCCCACACATAGTCATACCCTCATGTCCATGACCACAGACTAAATCTGAAGTGCTTAACCTAAGGCATGTGACCACCTCCTGGAACAAACTGTCCAGGTGAATTTCCTCCTCACTGGTGCAACAATGTTCAGAGCTCAAACCCTTGCTCATCAACTCTTGAGCTGAAGCTCCTCAAGCTGCAGACATTTAGTGCAGATTGTGGTTGCTGTAGCTCATGCTGATGTTCACCAGCTTTCACATGCGACACTTGCAATCCAACATCCACTTTGCCATCACTATTACATTTCATTTAACTAATTAGGTTTAACATTTTGAAACACCACTCAACAATTATTTGCGGTTATACTGTATTAAGTAACAAAATGCAAAAAGCTATGCATTTCATGGATTAATTATATCTCCGTGGTCTTAGTTTAAATCAGTGCCCCATTTAAAAGAAAACAAACCATAAAACCCAGACCTTAGACCTCAGGTCTCCGGTTTCGCTATATCTCATTTCCTCTCTCAGACCACTCCTCGTTTTGTGAAAGACCACAACAGTACCTCTTCTTTCACAGCCCCAAATCGGAGTTAATAATAATAATTGCTTATTGTCTCAAGTAGGCTTCAATGAACTTACTGTGAAAAGCCCCTAATCACCACATTCCGGCACCTGTTCGGGGAGGCTAGTACGGGAATTGAACCCGTGCTGCTGGTCTTGTTCTGCATTACAAGCCAGCTGTTTAGCCCACTGTGCTAAAGAGTTAAGTACTCTTTTGAATCTACGGCGGGATTCTCCGACCTCCCGCTGGGTCGGTGTGAATCCTGCCCCCGCCGGCTGCCGAATTCTCCGGCGCCGGGGATTTGGCATGGGCGGGAATCTCGCCGCACCAATGTTTATTACTCAACCAACACTACAAACTGGAGTGACTAATCATAGTTCACAAGGCATTAGTAAATCAGGAGGAATATGATAATTCAGGTTTTCTAATTCAAACATTTGGAAAAGCAAGCTAGATTATTTCTTTCAACTCTCAACAGCTAAGAAATCTTGATAAATTTTAGATTTATTTTTTAATCACAAATAAACGCCATTGGTGGTCTAGTCACAGCTGTTTGTGAATTGTTCACAATTAAAAGCAGTGATTTGTGAATAAATGGCAATGTAACTGTGTGCAGAAATAAAGTTTGAGAATTTAGCCTCAAATCTTCAGATGAAGGGCTGTGTCATTCTACATCATACATGTCAATGCACATCTTGCACGCTGAGAAATTCTGCAAGTTGATCACATTCCAAATGCATCCATACATTCGCAAGTTCTGTCAAGCTGCAGTAAGGTAAAACTGGCTTGGAGACCTGTTGGAAAGTTATGAGGGGGCGGCATGGTGATGCAGTTCGATCCTGGCCCTGCACCACGTGTCTGCATGGGTTTCACCCCCAGAACCCAAAGATGTGCAGGTTAGGTGGATTGGCCACACTAAATTGCCCCTTAATTGGAAAAAAAAATGGAGTATTCTGAATTTATAAACAAAAAGGACAGTTATGGGCGAGTATTGCTGAAACACTTTGCATCACAACAGTAACCCTAGTCCACCCTGCTGAAGGCTACTTCTCTGCTTTGAGACACTGCAGTGGCCCACATAAATTGTGGATGTGCAGTTGATTGCTGCTAAGAGGACTGTGTCAGGGACAAGCAAGCCCATACCAACTGAGTGGCTTTGGTGCTGTACCACATTGCCTGGTCTGCGATTTGCAGCGGTCCCATGCTTTCGGATCGAAAAAGACACAAGTGTCAGAAAAACCTGAAGAGCCACTAAGAAAGCACTGGCTATTCTTTAAAACGGCATCTAATACTCATGAAAAAGCCAATACCGCTTCACTGACATGGCAGTAAAGGTCCCTGACTTTAACCTTCCTTGAAGACTGTGGACAGCACTCAACTGATTTGGTATGGATGTGGTCAATGTAGCCACTGCTCTTTAGGTGGCAGGTGATGGATGACCCAAAGTCACATGTTCTCAATGGAACATATCACATTGACCTTCCTGCATAAAATCTGTTGTGGGAGACACCTTGTTTCTCTACTTAGCATTTCAGGAGACCATTGAATGGCTAGCCAAATTAGACATCTCGTTATAAACTTTATCCATCATTACTAAAGTAAGAGTACATTGAGGGTAAACATTTCCAGTCTGATGCTTGATCAATGACTCCAGAAGCGAGATTGGATGACAATTGAAGGCTTTATTGGACGAGATTTTTCCCCCAGCAGCGCAGGTACAGAATGCAGCAGCTGGGGAGACACCGACTATTATACTCCGCCTTCCAGGGTGGAACCAGCAGGCAGGCTTCACCAATGATCTTGCTGTCTCAGGTACCTCCCACACCAATGGTCTTACAGCCTCAACCTGGGTACCGTAATACCCCTAATACCAACTACCACATTCACCCCCTGTTAAAAAAAAAAAGAGTCCGGCGGGGGTGGTGGTCTTGCGTTATACAGTGGTAGAGGTTGAGATTATGGTGGTACCCATCGGCGGTACAGTGTTTATCCTTGTTACATGTCACAACTATTTATAGTATCTATTTACATGTACATATCAAAATGAAGCAATTAGTCGATCGGGGGCCCTGGTCGTCCTCTGTGAACTTCGCAGTTTCGGTGGTGATGCAGGCGCCGGCTCGGGCATCCGTGACTCCGGGAGCGTGACTTCGGTTTCCTCGGTAGCTTCATCGCCCCTAGATGGGACCAGTGGGAGAAGTGATCCACCTGGGAAGGGGGCGGCCGTGGGGTGTGGCGGTGGGAGGTGGGGGTGGGGTGTGGGTGGGGATCCAGCGGGCACCAGGTCCCGTAAGGAGACTGTATCTTGTCGGCCATCGTGGTACGCCACGTAAGCATACTAAGGGTTAGCGTGAAGGAGGTGGACCCTCTCGACCAATGGGTCCGATTTGTGCGCCCGCACGTGTTTGCGGAGCAGGAGTCCAGGAGCTGCCAGCCAGGTTGGGAGTGAGGTCCCGGAGGAGGACTTCCTAGGGAAGACGAGGAGACGTTCATGAGGTGTTTCGTTTGTCGTGGTACACAGCAGTGATCGGATGGAGTGGAGTGCATTGGGGAGGACCTCCTGCCAGGGGGAGACTGGGAGATTCCTGGACCATAGGGCCAGTAGGACGGTCTTCTAGACCGTTCCATTTTCCCTCTCTATCTGCCTGTTTCCCCGGGAGTTATAACTGGTCGTCCTGCTCGAGGCAATGCTCTTGCTGAGCAGGAATTGACACAGTTTGTCGCTCATGAAGGAGGACCCCCTATTGCTGTGTATGTAGGCGGGGAAACCGAACAGTGTAAAGATACTGTGGAGGGCTTTTATGACGGTGGCTGCGGTCATGTCGGGGCAAGGGATGGCGAATGGGAACCGGGAGTACTCGTCAATCACGTTCACGAAGTACGTGTTGCGGTCGGTGAATGGGAGGGGCCCTTTGAAGTCCATACTGAGGCGTTCAAAGGGACGGGAAGCCTTTACCAGGTGCGCTTTCTCTGGCCTGTAGAAGTGCGGCTTGCACTCCGCGCAGATTTGACAGTTCCTGGTGCGGTCCTGACCTCCTCGATGGAGTAGGGCAGGTTGCGGGTCTTGATAAAATTGAAGAATCGAGTGACCCCGGGTGGCAGAGGTCCTCATGGAGGGCCTGGAGTCGGTCCACTTGTGCGTTGGCACATGTGCCGCAGGATAGGGCATCAGGAGGCTCGTTTATCTTCCCGGGACGATACAAGATCTCATAGTTGTAGGTGGAGAGCTCGATCCTCCACTGTAAGATCTTATTGTTCTTTATCTTGCCCCGCTGTGCATTATCGAACATGAAAGAAACCGACCGTTGGTCAGTGAGTAGCATGAATCCCCTGCCGGCCAGGTAATGCCTCCAGTGCCGCACAGCTTCTACTATGGCTTGCGCCTCCTTTTCAACGGAGGAATAACGGATTTCAGAAGCATGGAGGGTGTGTGAGAAGAAGGCCACGGGCCTGCCCGCTTGGTTGAGGGTGGCTGCCAGAGCTATGTCGGATGCGTCGCTCTCAACTTGAATGGAAGGGATTCGTCGATTGTGTTCATCGTGGCCTTTGCGATGTCCGCTTTTATGCGGCTGAAGGCCTGGCAGGCCTGTGCCGACAGGGAAAAACCGTGGATTGGATTAGTGGGTGGGCCTTGTCCGCATTATTGGGGACCCACTGGTCATAATATGAAAAAAAATCCCAGGCAGCGTTTCAGGGCCTTGGCACAGTGGGGGAGGGGAAACTCCATGAGGGGGCGCATGCGTTCGGGATCTGGGCCTATAACTCCATCATGCACTATGTAGCTGAGGATGGTTAGATGGTTGGTGCTGAACACGCATTTGTCTTTGTTGTAGGTGAGATTAAGGATTTTTGCAGTATGGAGGTTGGTGTTGTGGCCACAGATGGTGACATTGTCGAGGTACGGAAACGTGGCCCGCAAACCGTACTGGTCAACCATTCGGTCCATCTCCCGTTGGAAGACCGAGACTCCATTTGTGACACCGAAGGGAACCCTCAGGAAGTGGTAGAGCCGCCCATCTGCTTCGAATGCAGGGTATTTGCAGTCGTCCAGGTGGATGGGGAGCTGGTGGTAGGCGGATTTGAGGTCCACCGCGGAAAATACCTTGTATTGTGCAATCTGATTGACCAAATCAGATATGCGGGGGAGAGGGTACGCGTCGACCCGCATATACCTGTTGATGGTCTGACTATAATCGATGACCATCCTATGCTTCTCCCCGGTCTTTACAACCACTACTTGAGCTCTCCAGGGGCTGTTGCTAGCCTCGATAATACCTTCTTTCAGTAACCACTGGACTTCCGACCTAATGAAGGTCCGGTCCTGGGCACTGTATCGTCTGCTCCTGGTGGCGACGGGCTTGCAATCCGGGTGAGGTTTGCAAAAAGGGAAGGTGGGTCGACCTTGAGGGTCGCGAGGCTGCAGACAGTGAGGGGGTTATAGGGCCGCTGAATTTAAAGGTTAAGCTCTGGAGGTTGCATTGGAAGTCTAAGCCTAGGAGTGTGGCAGCGCAGAGGTGAGGAAGGACATAGAACAGGAAATTTTTTAATTCCCTTCCCTGGACCGTTAGATTACCCAATTATTTTTTCAAATTAAGGGGCAATTTAGCATGGCCAATCCACCTACTCTGCATATTTTTGGGTTGTGGGGCGAAACCCACGCAGACACAGGGAGAATGTGCAAACTCCACACGGACAGTGACCCAGAGTTGGGATCGAACCTGGGACATCAGTGCCGTGAAGCAGCTATGCTAACCACTAGGCCACTGTGCTGCCCTGTCATGGTAAAAGTTGAAGATTTTCCTCGGGCGGTGTGTGGTCATCCGAGTCTGGGTCCCGAGACTCCAGTCAAAATGGCGGCGCCCACGGGTCGCATATGGCTGGGGGTGTGCAAGATGGCGGTGCCCACGTGTCGCATGTGGTCCCTGGGGAACAATATGGTGGCGCCCAGGGCACGCACGTGGCTCGGGAAAACTAAGATGGCGGCGCCCGGTGCCCGCACGTGGCCCGTGGAGAGAGTTGTGGTGGCGGCCCTGGTTCGCCCCCGGAGATGGCGGCAACCGCCCGGTCCTGGCATACCGCCACGAAATGGCCCATTTTTGCCGCACCCTTTGTAGGTGGAAGAGTGGGCCAGACAGCCGCTGCTGGGGGTGCTTGGCTTGCCCTCAAAAATAACAGCGGGGCCCCCCGGGGTTGCCTGGTAGTCACGCGGCACAAGCTTGTGGGGGGATGGGGGATGCATCGGGGTCGGCCATGGGGACGTACGCTCCAGCATTTCGGGAGGCCACATCCAGGGAGCTAGCAAGGGCCCGTGCATCCTTCTGGCTTAGTGTCTCTTTCTCTAGCAGCCGCTGGCGGATTTGGGAGGACAGCATACCTGCAACGAACGCATCCCGGATTAAAAGTTCTGTGTGGTCGCTGGCTGAAACTTGCGGGCAGTCACAGTTCCTACCGAGTACCAGATGTGCACGGTAGAATTCATCCAGCGATTTCCCCCAGGATTTGTCGCTTGTCGCTAGCAGATGTTGGGCATAGACATGGTTTACTGGGCGAATATAGTGTCCTTTCAACAGGGCCATCGCGGCCTTGAAATCGTCCGCATCCTCGATGAGGGTGTATATCTCTGGGCTCACCCTCGAGTGGAGAACTTGCATCTTCTGGTCCTCTGTGGGTGTAGTCATGGCCATCCTGAGGTACCTGTTGAAGCACACCAGCCAATGTTTGAAAGTTGCCACTGAGTTTGCCGCGTGGGGGCTGAGTTGCAGACACTCTGGCTTGATTCGCTGCTCCATTCTTTAAAATCTAGTCCAATAAATTGATGCTCGATCAATGACTCCAGAAGCGAGATTGGAGACAATTGAAAGGCTTTATTGGACTGGATGTTTCCCCCAGTTCCCCCAGCAGCGCAGGTACAGAATGCAGCAGCTGGGGAGACACAAACTCTTATACTCCGCTTTACTGGACGGAACCAGCAGGCAGGCTTCACCAATGATCTTACTGTCTCGGGTACCTCCCACACCAATGGTCTTACAGCCTCAACCTGGGTACCGTAATACCCCTAATACCGACTACCACACAGTCAAAGTCTGAAGTCGGAAATTTAGGAATGGCCCACCATGGAAGAATTAATTCAATAAAGAAAATCTGTAATTAACAGTCTATGAAGCCATTGTTGATTGCCATAAAAACCCATCTGGTTCACGAATGTCCTTCCTTTTGGGAAGGAAATCTGCCATCTTTTCTGGCCTGCATGTGACTCCAGACCCACAGCAATGTGTTTTTTTTTTTAAATTTAGATTACCCAATTATTTTTTCCAATTAAGGGGCAATTTAGCGTAGCCAATCCACCTACTCTGCACATTTTTGGGTTGTGGGGGCGAAACCCACGCAGACACAGGGAGAATGTGCAAACTCCACACGGACAGTGACCCAGAGCCGGGATCGAACCTGGGACCTCAGCGCCGTGAGGCGGTTGTGCTAACCACTTGGCCACCGTGCTGCCCTCACAGCAATGTGTTTGACTTTTAACTGCCCTTTGAAATGGAGTAGCAAGCCACTCAGTTCAAGGGCAATTGCGGATGGGTAAGAAATGATGGCCCAACCAGCGATGCCCACATCCCATGAATGAATTAAAAGATTTATTTTTCAATTTTTAAAATAATCTTTATTGTCACAAGTAGGCTTACATTAACACTACAAGTAAATTACTGTGAAAAGCCCCTAGTCGCCACATTCCGCGCCTGTTCAGGTATACTGAGGGCGAATTCAGAATGTCCAACTCGCCTAACAGCACGTGTTTAGGGACTTGTGGGAGGAAACCAGAGCACCCAGAGGAACCGCACGGAGACACATGGAGACTCAGCACAGACAAATGATCCAAGCTGGGAATAGACCCTGGAGTTGTGAAGCAACAGTGCTAACCACGGTGCTACTGTGCTGCCCATATAAAAGATACAAAATATAATTCTGTGACTAAATCTGATTGTTATTGTAAAATGGATCCTTCTGGGTCCGTGACTGGAGCTGCTTGGCAGATACAGGCAAGACGTCCATAAGTCATGATAATTTGCCTACTACTGCCATTGGGGGGAGGGGGTGGCGGGGCCATTCGGAGGAGGGGGTGGCGAGCTTGTGGGCAGCGGTGGGTGACTTGGGCTGTCAGCATTGGCTATGTGCATCCCTGGAAGGTACTCTTGAAGGAGTATTCATAAGCCTCCAACAATAGTGCCCAGCATTGGATCCAATCCAAGGTGAAGGGAAAGATCCCTTTGTCTTCCTTAGGTCCCCGTCAATTGTTGGCCGTAGATGTACAGATGGAATTCCTTCACTCCCAATATCACGGCCAGACCCTCTTTTTCGATTTATGCATGTGTCGTTCTGCATCTGCCAAATTTGTGATGCATATTTTTCTGTCATTCTGTGATATGCATTCGATCGCTTGGTGCCAGCGTCCCATTGATGGGAGAGGACTTCCTTACTCCATATGGAGAGGCATCGCATGTTTGCACCAGTGGTCCTGTGGGTTTATTGTGTGCCAATATGTTGGACAACAGCAGCTGTTGCTTCACTTTCTAAATGCTCCCGTCTGTGACGCCTGCCATGACCACTTTTGGTTCTCCTTCAACAATGCGTGCAGGGGTGCCAGTAAGGTGGCTAGGTTGGGGCTAAATTTCCCAGAATATTTGATGAAGCTTAGGAACAACTTCAATTCCGTTATGTTTCGAGGGGTCAGTGCCCATTTATGGCCTTCACTTTGTCCTCTACAAGGTGCAGGCTGTCTTTTTAGGTTCAGTATTCAAGGTCAGTTACCTTGCCCGCCTGAAACACACACTTTCCCTGCTTGAGGCGGAGATCCGCGCTGGCGAATTGCTGTAGGACTTCCTCCAAGTTTGCCAGGTGTTCTTTTTCAGTGGCTCTTTTGATTAATACATCATCCAGCCTGTGATTAATACATCATACTGCCACCCTAGGCAGCTCTCGAAGGATACTTTTCATTACCTGCTGGAAAATGGCGCATTTGGGGGCAGCAGGGTAGCATGGTGGTTAGCATAAATGCTTCACAGCTCCAGGGTCCCAGGTTCGATTCCCGGCTGGGTCACTGTCTGTGTGGAGTCTGCACGTCCTCCCCCTGTGTGCGTGGGTTTCCTCCGGGTGCTCCGGTTTCCTCCCACAGTCCAAAGATGTGTGGGTTAGGTGGATTGGCCATGCTAAATTGCCCGTAGTGTCCTAATAAAAGTAAGGTTAAGGGGGGGGTTGTTGGGTTACGGGTATAGGGTGGATACGTGGGTTTGAGTAGGGTGATCATGGCTCGGCACAACATTGAGGGCCGAAGGGCCTGTTCTGTGCTGTACTGTTCTATGTTCTATGTTCTATGCCAATGAGACTCTGAAAGGCAGGTGGGTACATTTGTTATAACCCCTTATGTAGGAGGGAGGGTTTCCGTTATCTGGACCACTGGGAGCTCTTCCGGGGAAGGTGTGTGACCTGTATAAGAAGGACGGGTTGCATCTAAACTGGAGAGGCATAAATATCCTGCCGCGAGGTTTGCTAGTGTCACACGGGAGGGTTTAAACTAGTATGGCGGGGGTGGGCACCGGAGCAATAGCTCAGAAGGTGAAAAAATTGAGGAAGAACTAGGGAATAGAGGCAGTATGGCTCTGAGGAAGAGCAGACAGGGAGATGTTGCTGAAAACAGCGGGACTAGTGGCCTGAAATGCATATTTTAATGCTTTAATGTTTTAATGCAAGACGTATAACCGGTAAGGCAGATGAACCTAGAGCTTGGATTAGTACTTGGAACTATGATGTTGTTGCCATTACAGAGACCGATTGAGGGAAGGACAGGATAAGGAGCTAAACATTCCAGGATTTAGATGTTTCAGGTGGGATAGAGGAGAAGGTAAAAGGGGTGGAGGAGTTGCGCTGCTGGTTAGGGGGAGCTTCACAGCTGTACTGCGGGAGGACACCTCAGAGGGCAGCGAGGCTATATGGGTAGAGATCAGGAAGTAGAAGGGTTCAGTCACACTGTTGGGGTTTTACTGCAGGCCTCCCAACAGCCAGCGGGAGATAGAGGAGCAGATAGGTAGACAGATTTTCGAAAGGAGTAAAAGCAACAGGGTTGTTGTGATGGGAGACTTTAACACACCCAATATTGACTGGGACTCACTTAGTGCAAGGGGCTTAGACGGGGCAGAGTTTGTAAGGAGCATCCAGGAGGGCTTCTTCAACCATATGTAGATAGTCCAACTAGGGAAGGGGCTGTACTGGACCTGATATTGGGACTGAACCCGGCCAGGTGGTAGAAGTTTCAGTAGGGGAGCATTTCGGGAACAGTGACCACAATTCAATAAGTTTTAAAGTGCTGGTGGACAAGGATAAGTGTGGGCCTAGGGTGAATGTGCTAAATTGGGGCAAGGCTAATTATAACAATATTAGGTGGGAACTAAAGAACCTAGATTGGGGGCGGATGTTTGAGGGTAAATCAACATCTGACATGTGGGAGGATTTCAAATATCAGTTGAAAGGAATTCAGCACCGGCATGTTCCTGTGAGGAAGGATAAATATGGCAAATTTCAGGAACCTTGGATAACAAAAGGTCTCGTCAAAAAGGAAAAGGAGGCATTTGTCAGGGCTAGAAGGCTGGGAACAGACAAAGCCTGTGTGGAATATAAGAAAAGTAGGAAAGTACTTAAGCAAGGAGTCAGGAGGGCTAAAAGGGGTCACAAAAAGTTATTGGCAAATAGGGTTAAGGAAAATCCCAAAGCTTTTTACATGTACATAAAAAGCAAGAGGGTAGCCAAGGAAAGGGTTGACCCATTGAAAGACAGGGGAGGGAATCTATGTGTGGAGCCAGAGGAAATGGGTGAGGTACTAAATTAATACTTTGCATCAATATTCGACAAAGAGAAGGAATTGGTGGATGTTGAGTCTGGAGAAGGGTGTGTAGATAGCCTGGGTCACATTGAGATCCAAAAAGACGAGGTGTTGGGTATCTTGAAAAATATTAAGGTAGGTAAGTCCCCAGGGCCTGATGGGATCTACCCCAGAATACTGAAGGAGGCAAGAGAGGAAATTGCTGAGGCCTTGACAAAAATCTTTGGATCCACACTGTTTTCAGGTGATGTCCCGGAGGACTGGATACAGGTGATGTCCCGGAGGCCAATGTTGTTCCTTTGTTTAAGAAGGGTAGCAAGGATAATCCAGGGAACTACAGGCTGGTGAGTGGTAGGAAAATTACTGGAGAGAATTCTTCGGGACAGAATCTACTCCCATTTGGAAGCAAGTGGACATATTAGCGAGCGGCAGCACAATTTTGTGAATGGGAGGTTGTGTCTCACCAACTTGATAGAGTTTTTCCAGGAGGTCACAAAGATAGTTGATGCAGGTAGGGCAGTGGATATTGTCTAGATGGACTTCAGTAAGGCCTTTGGCACTTCATGGTAGACTGGTACAAAAGGTGAAGTCACACGTGATCAGAGGTGAGCTGGAAAGATGGATACAGAATTGGCTAGGTCATAGAAGGCAGACAGTAGCAATGGAAGGGTGCTTTTCTGATTGGATGGCTGTGACTAGTGATGTTCCGCAGGGATCAGTGCTGGGACCTTTGCTGTTTATAGTATATATATAAATGATTTGGAGGAAAATGTAACTGGTCTGATTAGTACGTTTACGGACCATACAAAAGTTGGTAGAATTGCGGATAGCGATGAAGACTGTCCGAGGATACAGCAGGATTTTGATCGTTGGGGACTTGGGCAGATGATGGCAGATGGAGTTTAATCCAGACAAATGTGAGGTAATGCATTTTGGAAGGTCTAATGCAGGTAGGGAATATACAGTGAATGGTAGAACCCTTAAGAGTATTGACAGTCAGAGAGATCTTGGTGTACAGGTCCACAGGTCACTGAAAGGGGAAACACAGGTGGAGAAGGTAGTCAAGAAGGCATATGGCATGCTTGCCTTCATTGGCCAGGGCATTGAGTATACAAATTGGCAAGTCACGTTGCAGCTGTATGGGACCTTAGTTAGGCCACACTTGGAGTATAGTGTTCAGTTCTGGTCGCCACACTATCAGAAGGATGTGGAGGCTTTAGAGAGGGTGCAGAAGAGATTTACCAGGAGGTTGCCTGGTATGGAGGGCATTAGTTATGAGAAGAGGTTGAATAAACTTTGTTTGTTCTCACTGGAATGACGGAGGTTGAGGGGCGGCCTGATAGATGTCTACAAAATTATGAGGGGCATAGGCAGAGTGGGTGGTCAGAGACTTTTACCCAGGGTAGAGGGGTTAATTACTAGGGGGCATAGGTTTAAGGTACGAGAGGCAAGGTTTAGAGAAGATGTATGAGGCAAGTTTTAGTCATACAGAGGGTAGTGGGTGCCTGGAACCCGCTACCGGAGGAGGTGGTGGAAGCAGTGACGATAGTGACATTTAAGGGGCAACTTGACAAATACATGAATAGGATGGGAATAGAGGGATACGGACCCCAGAAGTGTAGAAGATTTTCGTTTAGACAGGCAGCATGGTCGGCACAGGCTTGGAGGGCTGAAGGGCCTGTTCCTGAACTGTACTTTTCTTTGTTCTTTGTTTTTCTTTGTATAGTGGTTTGCCATTCATTTTACCAGTACATTAAAATATTTTGAATCCGGGGCTGCCGGGTAGATCAAACTCTTTATGATGCCAAACGTTGGGGCTCCACCAGCGATAAGAAGCATTATCTTTTTGTAAGTCGTCACCTTTTATGCCATTCGCACTAAGGTAAGCGTGCACTCTTTCGGTGTACTGGGGTCAATATTCTACGCCCACATCATGTGGCTCGAGTTTCCCATATAGTTGCATTTCCGGGTTCTCTTTGTACGCTTCCTTACCAGAGGTTTTTTTTTAAAAGCAGAATCACGTTCTTGCACCTCGTCGCCAGTGTAGTAATCCCGAAGCCACAAAGAGGAAGGTTTATAGAGATTTTAAAAAACGTAATTGTAAAGCTTCACATGCGGTGTACAACACAGGTGTCCCAACCTGGGACTAACGGAACTCCCGGTCTGGGACGGCATTTAAAGGGCTCGGTAATGAGTCCCAGCTGGGCCCTTCCGTTACCATGGGAACTCCTACTCCACGAATCCCATGGGGAAATCAATAAGTGATTCCCCCTTGTTCTCTTGAGGGTTATCACATCATTAGTAAATGCAGAAAATGTGCATAAACAGTCTATTATATGTTAAAATCAATGAGTTGCAACATTCCATTTCAAAATGCATCGGAAACTCCTTTGTTAGGCTCTGGTTATGGAAAAATCAATATTAAAAGTGTCAACGTTTGGATGTTGTACCTGTTAACCTGCAGACAGCAAATTTATGTATGATTGCCATGTTAGATCTGTCACCTATTGTAAACAAGTATAAGCAAACCCTTCTGCATTTTCATGCCCTAGAAACCTATTGACCCTGTTACTGACTATTATTTCCAACAAGTTGAAGTTATTTAGTGGAACAGATGTAGTTTTCTTTTTCCTGAGGTAACAGAGCTGAGCATCACATATTGGAACGGTAATGATTGCAGAACATGAAGATTTTGATTTCTGAAAACTATTTAGCAAACTGCTGTATTTATGTTTTCCTCACTTGAATCCGTTTAAATATGAGGTTCTTAATCCCTTAATGAGAATCAAACTAAACATGGGTATCGTAGCTCTCAGTAGCAATTAGTTAGATGTATTAAGTTTGCAAAGAGGATAAGATGGTGAAAGGGGAAGCAAGTTGTAAAGTCACACAAGTATTTTTTTATTAGCTTAAATTATACTTTGACTGTTTTTCTACCAAAATTATCTTTGACACAAACACAGTGACGTTTAAAAACTGATGTGTTCTTGGAAACTCAACCGGACCAGCCCCCTAGCTGCTCTTGTTGCTTATACTCACACATTGGGTGAAATACCAAGTGCCTGCCAGCCTTCATTGTACTTTAGCAGGAATTAGAACCTTCGGGCAAGGGTTGAAGAAATTGGAGAAAAAATGATGGCAACCAAGTGGGCAATTTTTATTAAGGGCAGAGCTTATTAGGACGTTCAATTTTCACATCTGTACCAGTATAGGAATATATTTTCAAATATTTTATTGGTTTTGGAGGTTCACTGATAGAACTCTGCTTCCACATGTTGATTGATTGTATGCAACTGTATGAAGTTATAATTACATTTGGACTGTAATTTAATGGTGGGAGCAACTACTAGAGTTGAGAGCTTTGCCATACGATAGTGGGGAGGAATTGGATTTGGTGCCACATAATGACCTGCATACATGATATCCTATGCAGTGTCTTTGAATGTTGGGCAACTAAATTCATTTTCTGGGGATTTAGATTTGAGATTTATTGTCACGTATACTGAGGTACAGTGAAAAGTATTGTTCTGCGTACCGTTCAGGCAGATGGTTCCATACATAAAAAATAAAGGACATAGGATAACTACACGATGTAAATACATAGAGATCGGGTGAAGTATATGGAGTGTAGAGCTACAACAGTAGAGAGTAGAGAAAATGAGTGGAGAGGTCAGTTTGGTCCATAAGTGGGTCATTCAGGAGTCTGGTAACAGCAGGCTAGAAGCTGTTTTTCTATCTATTAGTGTACGTTCTCAGACTTTTGTATCTTCTGCCCGATGGAAGAGGTTGTAAGAGAGAATAACTTGGGATCTTTGATTATGGCCCTCTTTCCCCAGGCAGCGGGAGGTGTAGATGAAGTCAATGGATGGGAGGCAGGTTTATGTGATGGACTGGGCTGTGTTCACGGCTCTCTGTAGTTTTTACGGCCTTGGGCCGAGAGGTTGCCAAACCAAGCTGTGATGCAGCCCGATAGGATGCTTTCTTCTTTTTTTAAATTTCAATTATTTCTTTTTCCAATTAAGGGGAAATTTAGCGTGGCCAATCCACCTAAACTGCACATCTTTGGGTTGTAGGGGTGAAGCCAATGCAGACACGGGGAGAATGTGCAAACTCCACACGGACAGTGACCCAGGGCCGGGTTTGAACCTGGGTCCTCAGTGCCGTAGTCCCGCTGCTAGCCACTGTGCCACGAGCCGTCCCGATGGGTTGCTTTATATGGTGCATCTGTAAAAATGGAGAAACACAAGTTTAGTGAGGATGTATTTTGAGACATAAGTGAGGATTATTTGGATAAATATAATGTGTGATGGGCCAGGGTTTAGAAAACTGACCTGATTTTGGTTATGAGGTGCACAAGGGCCTGCCTTTCAGGTGCTATTCAACAGAGGCCTTAAGCACTTTTAATTAAAAACGAGCTTTATTCTACGTATTTAGTTAACATTTTTATAAACACACAGTAAGCATTTTTATCAACTACAAACATAAATACCCCACACAGCTACAGTATTCTATGTATCACCCTTAACAAATTCCCCCCGAACTGTTCCAATTTAATAACCAGATCCATAAACTAGAAACCCCTTTTCAAAGGTGTGGCCCAGCTCACAGCACTCAAGACCTGCTATGGGTGCTCATGTTTCCTGTCCAAAACAGCAGGTTTGAATTCCTTCCAGAAAACTGTTATCACTTTTAAGTTATCAAGTAACCTGGAAACAGCTTTTAAACTGAAGATCCTTCTGAGTACAGCAGCCATATGTGAAAATAAAAGCAAAAAACTCAGAGCCACAAAACAGCCTAAAACCAAAACCAACTGCCAGAACGACAGCCCAGCTCCACCTACACAATGACATCACTGAAGCCATGTGATAAGACAAAAACATTTCTTAAAGGGACACTCCCATGACAAATATTTCAGTTTATTGTTTAATAAGTCTGGCAAGAGCCAAATGGTTGCTAACTGCTATTTGTGAGTGCACAATTATTGTAAAATTAAGCTTGTGCTACATATGAAAGGGCACGTTTTGAATAAGGAAGTGTGATTTTCATGATCATTGATGATATCATGATTGACCTTATTTTTCTAAGAATGTCTCAGTTTGGGCAGCACGGTGGTGCAGTGGGTTAGCCCTGCTGCCTCACGGCGCCGAGGTCCCAGGTTTGATCCCGGCTCTGGGTCACTGTCCGTGTGGAGTTTGCACATTCTCCCCGTGTTTGCGTGGGTTTCGTCCCCGAAACCTAAAGATGTGCAGGGTAGGTGAATTGACCACGCTAAATTGCCTGTTAATTGAAAAAAACGAATTGGGTACTCTGAAATTTTTTTTAAAAGAATGTCTCAGTTCAGCTGAAACTATCAAGAGCCCAGATTGTCCACCAGCTATTAGCCACCCCCTGCTGCAACTTGTCGACAGACAGTCTGAAAGACGAGTTCTAAAAATAAGTTGGATCTCTTGTTTATTATAGTTTTCTTTTTGAAGAATAAAAGAAGAATATTTATTAAAAACGGGTTCGGGAGCATTTCCCTGAAGCTAAAAAGCTTGAGAAGACTGGCTTTACTCTCTTGGGGGGACAGATATGTTCAGGTATTTTCAGGTACATGACTTTGTTCGGAAGACATTCCCGATAGCACCGTCGTCCACTTTATTGGAGAGGATACTCTTCTGTATGGGTTTGGAAGAGGGTAGCACTTCCGGGATATATGGAAGGATCTTGGGGAAGACAGGTTTCGGTGGAAGAGGCGACGGCCAGGTGGGAGGAGGAGCTGGGACCCATTTTGGAGGAGAAGGTGTGGAATGAGTCCCTCCGTTGGGTGAATGCCACGCAGTCCTATACGAGGGTGAGCTTGACGCAGCTCAAGGTGGTGTTTAGGGCATGCCTCACCAAGGCCAGGATGAATTGACTTTTTGGGAGGTTGAAGATAGGTGCAAGCAGTGTTCAAGAGGGCCTGTGACCCATGTACACATGTTCTGGTCCTTCTCCAAATTGGTGGGTTTTGGGGTCTTTCAGCCCCATATCGGCTATTCTGAATGTTGATTTAGAACCCTGTCCGTGAGCAGTTTTATTTCGGATGTCGGACCAGCTGGCGTTGAGGACGGGAGAGGGGGCAAATGCCCTGGCATTCGCCTCATTGATTGCTCAGCAGCGAATTCTGCTGAGTTGGAGGCAGGCAACGCCACCTAGTGCCGCAGTGTGGCTAGGTGACTTGATGGAGTTTCTGTACCTTGAGACGGTCAGGTTCACTATAAGCGGTTTCTACATAGATGGCAACCTTTCATATTGCACTTTAAGGAATTGGTCACTGTTAGTTGTTAATGGGGAGTGGGGTAGGGGGTTGTTTGGGTTGTATTGTTACAGTTGTTGGTTGGAATTTTTTCTTTTGTTAATACAAGTGTTAGTTGTTTTCGTTTATAAATGTTTTATAGAGGGCAGCACGGTGGCGCAGTGGGTTAGCCCTGTTGTCTCACAGCGCCGAGGTCCCAGGTTCGACCCCGGCTCTGGGTCACTGTCTGTGTGGAGTTTGCACATTCTCCCCATGTCTGCGTGGGTTTCACCCCCACAACCCAAAGATGTGCTGGTTAGGTGGATTGGCCATGCTAAATTGCCCCTTAATTGGAAAAATGAATTGAGTACTCTAAATTTATATATTTAAAAAAAATGTTTTATATTAAATGTTAAAAGATCAATAAAAATAATTGCAAAAAAGACTGTCTTTACTCGGGGGTGAAGTTTGTTAAGTGGAACAACTCCACATTATTTCTCATTATTTCAGTAGAAAATATTTTGTGTTTGCAATGCAGATCTCTATTAGTCTGCTAATGTTTTGTGAATATATATTTCTAATGCTGAATGTAATAAAATTTAACTACAAGCACACATAGTGCTTGGTACAAACATTTATTGATGTTTATGGGGTAGGCATTTATAATTCAACTTTTGTACTGAACAGAAGCTAATAATAACAATGATGTTTTTTCCCTGTGGCTCACAACTATTTATGGAACAACACAATATTTCTCCGTTCAGAGCATTTCCTAAATTACGTTTTCAATTTTGGGAGTATATTTTGCCCCACAATTTTTAAAGAAGGGTATAAAATATCTTGGGTCTCTAGATTACTAGTCCAGCAACAATACCACTATGCCACCACCACCCAATTGCAGACAGGAATGGCTGGTAGGCTATATTGCCATAGAGATAATCCTATTTCAATCAAATTCTGTCCTGTGGCTAAGTCAAACAGGCCCATTCTCTTATAGGGCTACAAGATATGATGAAGTGGGAATTCTGTTTGTGGTGAGGCCTGAAGACCAGTGTATGTATAACTGGAAGCAATTGCAGCTCATTCAAAACTGGATTTCAGATAAGCAGCCTGATGCACAGACATGGCGGGTTCTCTAGAAGTGATGCGGTATCACTGCCATACATGTGGAATCTGACAGTACGTCTTTAAGTGATGTCTCCAAGCCACGTAGATCAGGAAGGTGAAGGGTCCAAGGATAGACCCTTACGGAATTCCAGAGGTAACCGATTGGGAGAAGGAATTTCAGGAGATGCTTTGGCTACAATGAAAATGAAATGAAATGAAAATTGCTTATTGTCACAAGTAGGCTTCAAATTAAGTTACTGTGAAAAGCCCCTAGTCGCCACATTCTGGCGCCTGTTCGGGGAGGCTGGTATGGAAATTGAACCCCCGCTGCTGGCCTTGTTCTGCTTTACAAGTCAGCTGTATAGCCCACTGTGCTAAACCAGCTCCTGATTGGATATACGAGAGTGGAACCTTGCTAGGGAATTCACACATCTGCACAACAGAGATCTGGTCTGCTGTGTCTGAAGTTGCTGAAACATCAAGGATGGATAGTGTAGCATGTCATAATTGCAGAGAGTAGTATTATTGACTTAATTAGGGGCCTTTCACACAATGGCACGAACTGGAGACTTTCAAACTTGGAGTTGCGGGTAAAATGGGATGGGATTTGGAAAGTGGCAATATATTTTTAAAATATGGAGAGGAAAGGGAAGTTAGAGAAGGGGTGATAGTTCAGAAAGTCAAAGAATTTGATAGTTTTTGAGAGGCAGGTGATGAAAGTAGTTTTAAAAGGAGGTGGAACAGTAGCTGAGGAGAAGGAAGAATTTATGATATAAACTCACTTCAGGGCCAGGAATGGAAGTTCGGTCAGCAGTTATGTGATGATGGGGCCAGGAGAAAAGGATGTAGGTCTCAATAACAAAATGAGCTGGCGAAGTAGCTTGTGAGACAGGGGTTCAAGGTTAATGCAGGATGGAACCTTGAGCAAGTTTAGTTTGATATGAAAGGAACAGAGGGAACATGGCAGAAGCAACTGAATGGATGGTCTTGTTCTTAGTGACATGGGCTTTTTGGAGGTGAGGCTGGAGGGGGGCAGGGGTGAGCTGATTTAAGGAGACAGTTGATTGTGGAGAACAGATCTGGGGGTTATTATTGATTTCCAGGATGATACATAATACATTAGGTTATCAATACATGGTGCACTTTTAGATTTAATGGTACAGTAAAACCCTTGAAATTACATCAGAACTGTGTCCACTTACGGACAGAATGGTCTTCAACAGTTATGTTTATTTTGTGAACAAGACCATCCAAATCAGGAAGTAATGTCTATATGATGCTAAGCTTTGGTTTTAAAAGGCTATAAATTGCTGAACGAAAGCAAGACTGAGGGAACATAATAGGAGAAAGGAATGATTAAGACAGCGGTGATGCCATAAATATAATTTATCTGGATTATCAAAAGGCCTTCAATAAGATGCCTCATAATAGACTAATGAATAAGGTTAGAGAATATGGAATCAAGGGACAAGTGGCAGAATGGATTACTAGCTGGTTTCAAAATAAATCATAGGGTGGGAGTAAAGGGTAGTTATTCAAAATGGCAGACGGTGGGAAATGATGTTCCAGCGTTCACAACTTACATTAAATTTTTGGATTTTGGAATCGAAAATAAAATTTCTATATTTATCAGAGACCAAATGGGGGTTTGGGGGGGTGGAATATTCAATACTGGTGAAGGCTGCAATAGGAGGGCATTCATAATAAAGTGGGCAAAAAAAATAGCAAATGGCGTTCAGCACAAATAAATGAGGTGACACATTTTGTATGAGGAAAAAGGTGGTCCATTGGAAGTCTGGTGGAACAAAGGAATCAGAGTTCAAATACACCAATCACTAAAAGCTGCACCCCAGGTTAGCAATGTTAATACATTCTGAAGCTTGATGAAGGGTGGCAATTAAAAAAAAACTTATTACTTGATGTACTTATGGATGTGGAGATGCCGGCGTTGGACTGGGGTGAGCACAGTAATAAGTCTTACAACACCAGGTTTAAGTCCAACAGGTTTGTTTCAAACACGAGCTTTCGGAGCACTGCTCCTTCCTCGGGTGAATGGAGAGCCATGTTCGAGAAACATTTATATAGACAAAGTCAAAGATGCCAGACAATGCTTGGAATGCGAGCATTTGTGGGTAATCAAATCATTACAGATCCAGAGATAGGGGGTGATCCCAGGTAAATGAGGTGTGAATTGTCTCAAGCCAGGACAGTTGGTGGGATTTTGCAAGTCCAGGTGAGATGGTGGGGGTGAATGTAATGCGACATGAATCCAAGATCCCGGTTGAGGCCGCACTCATGCGTGCGGAACTTAGCTATAAGTTTTTGCTCGGCAATTCTGCGTTGTTGCGTGTCCTGAAGACCGCCTTGGAGAACGCTTACCCAGAGATCAGAGGCTGAATGCCCTTGACTGCTGAAGTGTTCCCCGACTGGAAGGGAACATTCTTGCCTGGTGATTGTCGCACAATGCCCGTTCATTCATCGTCGCAGTGTCTGCATGGTCTCGCCAATGTACCACGCTTCGGGACATCCTTTCCTGCAGCGTATGAGGTAGACTACATTGGTGGAGTTGCATGAGGGTGGGTGGTGTTTCCACGTGTAATGATAGTATCCAAGTCGATGATCTGGCACGTCTTGCAGAGATTGCCCTGGCAGGGTTGTGTGGTGTCGTGGTCGCTGTTCTGAAGGCTGGGTAATTTGCTGCAAACAATGGTTTGTTTGAGATAGCGCGGTTGTTTGAAGTGTTGGAGCTGGGGGGTTTACAACTCTTGGGTATCACGTCCGGTATTCTTTCAGAGGTTGGACGCCGTTGGGTGTGGGAGGGGGGGGGGGGGGGAACTCTATGGTGATCATGGGCGGTCCTGGACTCCTTTTTTCTTTTTTTTCCTTTGTTTTTTGTTTCCACCGTGGGAGGGTTTGCTTTATTGGATGCATATCTTGACAGGTGGGCCGTTGTTTGGGGTTGTGGGAGGATGGGATTGTTGTTATTATTAAGGGGATTGATTTTGTATTTGTTATTGTTTACGGTTTGTGGCTGGGGTGTAAATTTTGGAGGAAAATGTGAAAATGGAGAATAAAAATATTTATTTAAAAAAATTTAGTGTACTCAATTATTTTTTTTCCAATTAAGGGGCAATTTATCGTGGCCAATCCACCTAGCCTGCACATCTTTGGATTGTGTGGGCGAAACCCATGCAAACATGGGGAAAATGTGCAAACTCCACACAGACAGTGAGCCAGAGCCGGGATCGAACCTGGGACCTTGGCGCCGTGAGGCTGCAGGGCTAACCCACTGCGCCACCGTGCTGCCCAGGTTCTTGTATATCTTTGAGCTTGAGATGAAATTACAGGTACACTATCTATAAGTGCTAAAATACAAATTATTGACACAATGTTCTTCAGGGTCATGCTTCACTTCTAACGGCAATCGTGATAAAGCATTAGCATTTGCACACTGCTATGACTTGTAATATTTTACATCGTAAGTGTGTGCCAACAATATCAATGACCACCGTTGCAATCTACCAGGTGCCAAAAAAGGTATACCTTTATACGGCCCAAAGATTGTTGATCCATCAAAAGAGTAAAATAGCGCCCATAAAGATAATGGTGGAACATTTGTGCACCGAAGATGACGCTCAAAGGTTCTTTTTCTAGCTGAGCATAATCCATTTCTGTGCCAGTAAGAGTATGTGAAGCAAATGCTATCTGTTGTTCCACTTCTGAAAGCATAATGTGCGATACAACTGCACCAACCCTAGAGGGTGTGCCATCATAAGCAAGTTGCAACTTCATCTTGGGATTATAAGAACCATTAGTCTGACTTCTGTAAAGCTTCTTTCACTTCATTCTATGCATTCTCACATTCTGACTAGTGCTATACCTGTTTGGCACATAGCGAAATGTATAAAGGCTTCAATCGTGCTTCTGAATTTGGTACAAATTTACCATAGTAATTTAGCAGTCCTAAAAATTACCTTAATTGTGTCACATTTTGAGGATGTGGTACTTCTAAGATTGCTGACATTTTCATTGGCTCCTTATGTAAGACATCTTTGTCGATGATATTACCTAAATAATTTATGGATAACTTGAAACAGTCGCACTTTTCCTTTTTAACTCTCAGGTTGTGGTTCAGTAAACGCTTTAGGATAACTTCCAAATTCTCCAAGTAATAATAAACTTTACAATCTTTATTAGTGTCACAATTAGGCTTACATTAACATTGCAATGAAGTTGCTGTGAAAACCCCCATGTCGGCACACTTGGGTGCGGTGGGCGGCACGGTGACACAGTGGTTAGCATTGCTGCTTCACAGCTCCAGGGACCCGGGTTCAATTCCGGCCTCTGGTGACTCCCTGTGTGACATTTGCACTTTCACCCTGTACCTCGTGGGTTTCCTCCAGGTGCTCCAGTTTCCTCCCACAGTCCAAGAATGTTCAGGTTAGGTGGATTGGCCATGATAAATTCTTGGTGTCCAAAAATGTTGGGTGGGGTTGCTGGGTTATGGGGATGGGGTGGAGGTGTGGGCTTGGGTAGGATGCTCTTTCAAAGGGCCGCTGCAGACACATGGAGAACGTGCAGACTCTGTACAGACAGTGACCCAAGCGGGATTTGACTCCAGGTCCCAGGTGCTGTGAAGCAACCGTGTGAACCACTGTTACCATGCCGCCCAAGTGTTCTTTTCATTTGAACTGGTGATGAGTATGTTATTTAAATTACATTGCACTGCATTTAACCAACTTAGAATTTGATCCATGGCTCTTTGAAAAAGAGCAGGCGCAGATATTACTCCAAAAGGAAGTCTTCTGTAATCAAACAGACCTTTGTGCGTCGCTATTGTGAATAGCGACTGTGATTCGGCAGCCACATTCATCTGCAGATAGGCCTGTGAAAGATCAATTTTACTGAATTTCTGCCCTCCAGAAAGTCCAGCAAACAAGTCTTCAATCAGTGGCAGTGAATAATGATCCGCGCACAATTCTGGGTTAATAGTAGTTTTTAAATCTCCACAACTTCTCACTGAGCCATCCCATTTTTCACGAGAACAACTGGTGTTGCCCAATCACTTGTAGCAACAGGCTCAATGACTCCTGTTCATACTAGTCTTTCTAGTTCTTCTTCAACTTTAGTTTTTGATGATAAGTTGTCTCGGGCATCAACAATACTGCTGGGCACTTTTTAATTTCATAGACTTTGAATTTTGGATATGTCTCAAAAAGCTGTTGATCGGCCACAATGACAAGACACCTAGCTTTAGCTCTTACAGTAACTCTGTTATGTTGTCCTTTGAGTGATTTTGAGCTTAATCCACTAATTGGTAGGTAAGACTAGATTGTTTAGTTGTAGTCTTCATTCTTGCTCATTCTTGGTGTTGGAGAAGTTTTCTGAGCCCAATATGCCTTGGCAATATGGCCCTTCTTGCCGCAGTTCTTGCATGTATTGTTTTAATCCAGGATCCCCCTGCTGCGTGTCCAACCTTTGTTCATCAGTGACATGGTTTCAGCCTTGCTCGTTGTGGTATCCATTTTGTGGATCTTTACTCCAGCCCTGATCTGTGAAGCTTCTCTTATTTCTAGCTCCATTTGTGTAGCAACTTCCAGCACCACTTTTAGAGCCAAATCACTTACAGTAAGCAGCTTCCTCTGAATAGCTTCACTGTGGAGTCCAGAAACCAGCCTGTCACAAACAGTGTCATCAAGTGTTGCACCAAATTCTCAATATTTAGCTAACTTTCTAAAAGTTGCAATGAACTGTAAAATGCTTTCACCTTCTTCCTGTCTAAGGTGGTGGAACCAAAACCTTTCCACAATGGTCTAAGAGAGAAACGCCCCACTAATTTTCATTAATTCAATGTAGGACTTATCTCCAGGTTTTGCTGGGTGAACTAAATTCTGTAGCAGCATAAACTTTTTATGCCCTACTGATCTGAGAATTGTTGTGACCGTTTAGGCCCTCTGGTGTCTGATTTGCTATGAGAAATAACTGGAGTCTTTCCTGCCATTTTCGGATCCTGGCTCCTATGGTCTACAGTTCAAACAATTTCCTCTCTTCCAATTTTTATGGAAAGTATGGCGTAAACGATCCCCTTTAACAAGCAACTAGAACTTTTTTTCCGTTTTGCCTGACTGTGGTTTGACTTTTCCCTCCAGTAGTGGCCTGTGCAGAGTTGGCAGAATCTCCATTTCTATGATAATCTTTATTAGTGTCACAAGTAGACTTACATTAACACTGCAATTAAGTTCCTGCGAAAATCCCCTACTCGCCACACTATGGCGCTTATTTGGGTATACAGAGGCAGAATTCAGAATGTCCAGTTACCTAACAAGCATGTCTTTCGGGACTTTGTGGGAGGAAACCAGAGCACCCAGAGGAAACCCACGCAGACAGTGGGAGAACATGCAGTCCACACAGACAGTGACCCATGCTGGGAATCGATCCCTGGGTCCCTGGCATAATGAAGCAACAGTGCTAACCACTGTGCTACCGTGCCACCCATTTCTGCAGCCCGTTTAGCTTCGCTATGCGCATGGCCCTTGTAGCCTAGACCCCACTCACAACACAAGCTAGCCTTACTCACCGTTGCAGTTGTTCATTTTTGTTAAGCCGGCGGTATTTTGCCTGACGTCTATGTGTTTGTATGAGTCTGTGCTTGAGAATCTTCTGTTGCCTCTGATGCTGCCTCCACTGTTCAGTCAACAAAAAAAATTTTTTTTTAGTGATTTTGTTTTTCCTGCCTTAATTCTTGTTGTCTGTTTTCTCTTCTGTTACATTTCAGTGTGTCTGGCTGTTATATTTCTTTGTGACCACAAAGAGAGAAGGTAGCGAGGTGTCCACACTCTGAATTCTTTTAGAGGTCCATTAAGGGTGTTGCTCATACAATCAAAGATGGTCATCTGCCCAAAGACTGCGCGACACTCTGCTGAAGTAACTACATATAATACTAAACCAGCAGGAATATAGTCTCTGATACACACACACGACCAGATTCTCCTCTTTTTTTCCTTTATGGCAAAAAACGCTTCATACCACACAAACAACATTTCAAAACAAATTGAAGAAATTAGAAATAAATAAATTATATTCTATAATCCGTACACCATTCCACAATACAGGATGCTCCTCTTCTCAGGCCTCCCATAGACTTTTTGTGCAAGCACTCCTTTTTATAAAGAAATGCAACAATTGATGACTTGCGATGAGCAGCACGGTAGCATAGTGGTTAGCACAATTGCTTCACAGCTCCAGGGTCCCAGGGTCGATTCCCGGCTTGGGTCACAGTCTTTGCGGAGTCTGCACGTTCTCCCCGTGTGTGCATGGGTTTCCTTCGGGTGCTCCGGTTTCCTCCCACAGTCCAAAGATGTGCAGATTAGGTGGATTGGCCATGCTAAATTGCCCGTGGTGTCCAAAATTGCCCTTAGTGTTGGGTGGGGTTACTGGGTTATGGGATAGGATGGAGGTGTGGGCTTGGGTAGGGTGCTCTTTCCAAGAGTCAGTGCAGACTCGATGGGCCAGTGGCCTCCTTCTACACTGTAAATTCTATGATAATCTATGACCTGCAGATTAGTAAAGACGGTAACCAGCGCCTGCACTGAGGTTGGATGTGGGACTTTTGGCGGATGAAGGGGTGTGTGAGCGGCTGAAGAAATGTATTTAGAGCTACCTGCAGGTCAATGACACGGGGGAAATGTCAGCAGCAGTGGTGTGGGAAGCACTGAAGGCGGTCAGAGGGGAGCTGATCTCAATCCGGGCCCATGGGGAGAGGGTGGACAGGGCGGAGATGGAGAGACTGGTAAAGAAGTTACTACAGATTGATAGGAGGTATGCGAAGCCCCCAGAGGCAGGGCTTTTAAGGGAACGGCAGAGGTTACAGGCAGAGTTTAGCTGAGAAAGGCGAGGGGGACGATCTATGAACATGGAGAGAAGGCCAGCAGAATGCTTGCACAACAGCTTAGGAAGAGGGAGGCAGCTAGGGAGATAGGGAAACTAAAGGACGGAGATGGGAACCTGGTTGGTGATTTAGTCGGGCTGAATAAGGCGTTTAGAGATTTCTACGGAAATTTCTACGGAACCCCCTACGGGGTCAGAGGAGATGAGGCACTTCTTGGAGGGGCTGAATTTCCCAAAGGTGGACTGGGAGCGGGTAAAAGGGCTGGGGGCCCCAATCGGGCTGGAGGAGGGCTTGAAGGCCATGCAGGCGGGTAAGGCCCCGGGTCCGGAGGATACCCAGTGGACTTTTATAAAAAGTTCTCGGGGATATTGGGGCCGGTGTTGTTAAGGATTTCAATGAGGCACAGGGTTTCACTCTATGCGGATGACTTGCTTCTGTACGTTTCGGACCCAATAGAGGGGATGGAGGAAATCATGAGGACTCGAGGGGAATTTGGCTGGTTTTCGGGGTATAAGCTTAATATGGGAAAGAGTGAGATGTTTGTGGCCCAGGAGAGGTGACTGGGAGAGCTGCCGTTTAGGTTAGTAGAAGGAAGCTTTAGGTACCTAGGCATCCAAGTGGCGCGTGAAAGGGACCGGCTGCATAAATTGAATCTGGCCCGGCTGGTGGACCAAATGAAGGACGGTTTTCGGAGATGGGACGCGCTTCCATTGTCTCTGGCTGGGAGGGTGCAAACGGTGAACATGACGGTCCTCCCGAGATTTCTATTTGTATTTCAGTGTCTCCCCATCTTTATTCCGCGGTCCATTTTTAAGTGGGTCAACAGAGTGATCACGGACTTCGTCTGGGCGGGCACGACCCCGCGAGTAAGGAAAGTAATGTTTGAGCGGAGTCGGGGAGAGGGCGGGCTGGCGCTGCCAAATTTTAGCAACTAGTACTGGGTGACTAATATAGCCATGATCAGGAAGTGGGTGGTGGGGAAGGGGTTGGCTTGGGTGCGTATGGAGGTGGCTTCATGTAAGGGCACCAGTTTGGGGGCGTTGGTAACTGCGCCTCTGCCGTTCCCGCCGGCACAGTACTCCACCAGCCCTGTGGTAGTGGCAGTCCTGAGAGTTTGGGGCCAGTGGAGGCGGCATGTGGGAGCAGTGGGAGCATCGGTCTGGGCCCCAATCTGTGATAATCACCGGTTTGCCCCAGGGAGTATGGACAAGGTTTACGGTTATGGCGGAAAGCGAGGATTGAGAGGATGGGGGATTTGTTTATAGAGGGGAACTTTCCGAGGGCGCTGGAGGAGAAGTTTGGGTTGGCGAAGGGAAACAAATTCAGGTATCTGCAGGTGCAGGACTTCCTTCGTAAACGGGTGTCAACCTTCCCGCTCTTATCGCTAAGGGGGATTCAGGACATGGTAGTTCCTAGAGGGTTGGTAGGAGAAGAAGGGAGCATCTCGGTCATTTATAAGGAGCTCATGGGGTCGGAGGAGACGTAGACTGAGGAGCTGAAGCGCAAGTGGGAGGAGGAGCTGGGAGGAGAAATAGAGGATGGTCTATGGGCAGATGTGTTGAGTAGAGTCAATGCGTCTGCATCATGTGCCAGGCTCAGCCTGATACAATTTAATGTTGTTCACCGGGCTCACATGACAGTGGCCCGGAAGAGCAAATTCTTTGGGGTGGAGGACATGTGCGCAAAATGTGCACCATGTCCACATGTTTTGGACATGTCCTAAGCTTAGGGGATTTTGGCAGTGGTTTGCGGACGTCATGCCACAGTGTTAAAAGCAAGAGTGGCGCTGAACCCAGAGGTCGTGATTTTCGGGGTGTCACCCAGTACTAGTTGCTAAAATGTGGCAGCGCCAGCCCGCCCTCTCCCCGACTCCGCTCAAACATTACTTTCCTTACTCGCTGGGTTGTGCCCGCCCAGACGAAGTCCGTGATCACTCTGTTGACCCACTTAAAAATGGACCGCGGAATAAAGATGGGGAGACACTGAAATACAAATAGGAATCTCGGGAGGGGGGGGGGCGGGGGGGCGGGCGGGGCGGGGGGCGGACGGAGGGGGGGAGGCCGGAGGGGGGTGGCGGAGGGGGCCGCCCTGGGGGAGGGCGGCCACCGCGCATGCGCTGGTTGGCACCTGCCCAACTGCGCATGCGCGGGACCCGAGTCTCTGGCGCCCCCTAGCACATGGCACCCCGGGCGACTGCCCAAGTTGCCGGTACCTTGGGCCGGCCCTGGTTAGGGGGTCAATAAGGGTGGGACCTGTACGAGAGGTAAATGGCTTTCGCACTATGTTTATGATTTAATGTATGTTGTTTATTTTGTTGTTGTCACTGTACCAAAATTACCTCAATAAAATGTTTATTAAAAAAAAATGATTGTACACTTAAATTGATTTATAAGGTTTACTATAGAAGTTGAAGTATGCCACAAATTATTTGTTTCAAATCACTAGCTTTCGGAGCACTGCTCCTTCCTCAGGTGAATGAAGAGGTGGGCATAAGAAACATATATATAGACAAAGTCAAAGATGCAAGACGATACTTTGAATGCAAGTCTTTGCAGGTAATTAAGTCTCCAGGTCCAGGCGGAGCAACTGGAGAGAGGGATAATCACAGGTTAAAGAGGTGTAAATTGACTCCAGTCAGGACAGTTGGTAGGATTTCGCAATCCCAGGCCAGACGGTGGGGGGTGAATGTAATGCGACATGAATCCAAGGTCGCGGTTGAAGCTCATGTGTGCGGAACTTAGCTATAAGTTTCTGCTCGGCGATTCTGCGTTGTCGCGTGTCCTGAAGGCCGCCTTGGAGAACGCTTACCCGGAGATCAGAGGCTGAATGCCCTTGACTGCTGAAGTGTTCCTCGACTGGAAGGGAACATTCCTGCCTGGCAATTGTGGCGCGATATCCGTTCATCCATTGTCGCAGCGTCGGCATGGTCTCGCCAATGTACCACGCTTCAGGACATCCTTTCCTGCAGTGTATGAGGTAGATAATGTTGCATCTTTGACTTTATCTATATATATGTTTCTGGAAACCACCTCTTCATTCACCTGAGGAAGGAGCAGTGCTCCGAAACTAGTGATTCGAAACAAACCTGTTGGACTTTAGGCCTGTGTTGTAAGACCTCTTACTGTGCTCACCCCAGTCCAACGCCGACATCGCCACATCACAAATTATTTGGATTAAGTGCATGTCTGACTTTTTAAAATATGCTCAAATTAAATGAAATTTATATGTTGAATCTTCAGTAATACCCCAGCTTACTGAGGGGAAGTGTGCATGTTGCTCATATATTATTTACCATTTGATCAAGAAAGAAATGTAGTGAAGGGTGTGTGTATTGTTTATTAGCTCAAGGCTTTTGTAGACATATTTGTTCAGCTTAATTTAGTTTAAATTGTTAAATTAGGAGTATAGTATTTTTTGTGCTTCTCTTGAGTTCTGCACCCCTGAAGGCAACGGTAGCATTGTGGTTAGCACAGTTGCTTCAGAGCTCCAGGGTCCCAGGTTCGATTCCCGGCTTGGGTCACTGTCTGTGCGGAGTCTGCACATTCTCCCCGTGAGTGCGTGGGTTTCCTCCGGGTGCTCCGGTTTCCTCCCACAGTCCTAAGATGTGCATGTTAGGTGGATTGGCCATGCTAAATTGTCCTTGGTGTCCAAAGTTTCCCTTAGTGTTGGGTGGGGTTATGGGGATAGGGTGGAGGTGTGGACCTTGGGTAGGGTGCTCTTTCCAAGAGCCGGTGCAGACTCGATGGGCCGAATGGCCTCCTTCTGCACTGTAACTTCTATCTATCTATCAACCGGTGCCAAGGTGGTATTGTTCAAATAGCAATGGTAGTTTTCAGGTAGCACTCTCTGCTGGCTGTTGTTCATCCGTGAGTCTGGGCAGCGGATTAAAAATAGGCCTATCTCAACATATTCTTCAGCACTGACTTACAGATCCGCGGTCCGCGAGAAGATTTCAAGAGATCTGCAAAATTGCCAGAAAACAGAGCAGAAAAAATACCTCGCCCGATATTAGACTAATCGGAACCTGAGTCAGAACAAGCGGAAGTCAAGATGCCGTGTTATTCAAAGGATGCCGTCAAATGAGTGAATCAGAGCTGTGATACCTCTGTCTTTGCACAAGTTTTGGGTGAATTGTGGAGGTGGGGAAAAGCAAGTTGGTCCACATGCAATGTAGCAGTGCATGTTTGGACTGAGTGCGAAGGAAGACCCTGGAGGGGGTGGACCATACTGAGTCTTTGCCTGGCGAACGTCACTATAAGGCAATGCCAAAGAGAGGGAGTGAGACTTGTTTCTCCAGCACAGTAAGAAGTCTTACAACACCAGGTTAAAGTCCAACAGACCTGAGGAAGGAGCAGTGCTCCGAAAGCTAGTGTTTGAAACAAACCTGTTGGACTTTAACCTGGTGTTGTAAGACTTCTTACTGTGCTCACCCCAGTCCAACGCCGGCATCTCCACATCATGTTTCCCCAGCGACATGATTATATGGAAAATCATTTGGCAAAAAGCTCTGTCCTTGTTTCCCCGCGTTTCCAATTTCTCTTCCGTTCCTGCATGTGATTTCACTCTCCTAATCTCCATTTAATTTCTCAGCTCTTTGATTTTCTTATCCTCCCCTTGCATTATGTCTTGATAATTTATTTCATGGGCTTCAAAAATTTATCATGCCGCCCAAATTGCAACTTCTAGCAGTTACGGCGCCTGTAATCGTGATGTCTGATGTTGTTCCTTTTATTTAATTCGTTCATGGGATGTGGGCGTCGCTGACTGTGCCAGCATTATCCCTGAGGGCATTTAAGAGTCAGCCACATTGCTGTGGATATGGAGACACATGTAGGCCAGACCAGGTAAGGACCACCCATACCTTTCCCTAAAGGACATCAGTGAACCAGATGGGTTTTTATGACAATATTCATGGTCATCTTTAGACTTTTAATTCCAGATATTTATAGAATTCAAATTTCACCATCTGCCATGTTGGGATTCCAACCCGGATCTCCAGAGCATGACTTTGAGTCTTTGGATTACTCGTCCAGTGACAATACCGCTACGTCACTGCCTCCGGCTGGTAAACCAGATCTGGATGTTGGAAGTATCCTGGGGAAAACTGGGCAAATGAGGACAACATTAGTGCACCCAAATATTTATTGTAAAATACATAGGAACCTGGCAATATAATGTTATATATAAAAATGATGTATTAAATCTCTTTTTTCCTAATGGAAACTGTCCCCTGTTTGGTCAGATTATTGCTCACAATTTGATCTCCTCCACATTAAGGTGACCAAACTCAGAGCTTATCATTTGAATTTTTTACCTTGCTTTCTTTCACTCTTGATCTTTCTGTCCTTGGTCTGCTAAAATTGTACCAGTGAAGCTTAACACCAGGTTGAACAACAGCACCACTTCTTTTGAATCAGCTGTCTACAAACCTTCTGGACTGTGTTTAATAATTTTAGATCATAATTTGGCAGGGGCTGTTTAGCTCACAGGGCTAATCGCTGGCTTTGAAAGCAGACCAAGGCAAGCCAGCAGCACAGTTCGATTCCCGTAACAGCCTCCCCGGACAGGCGCCGGAATGTGGCGACTAGGGGCTTTTCACAGTAACTTCATTTGAAGCCTACTTGTGACAAGTGATTTTCATTTTCATTTCATTAATTTCTGCCTACGATTTTCCTTGTTGGTTCAATTTGGTCTTGTTTCTTTCTTTATTCCGTCATGTTGAATTTGAACAGCTGCTATGCAGCCCATTTCACACCACCTCAAGATACATCTTCCTCTTCAATATTTTTTTTGTTTTTGTTTTAAATTTAGAGTACTCAATTCATTTTTTCCAATTATGGGGCAATTTAGCGTGGCTAATCCACCTACCCTGCAAATCTGTGGGTTGTGGGGGACAAAACCCATGCAAACACGGGGAGAATGTGCAAACTCCACATGCAGTGACCCAGAGCCGGGTTGAACCTGGGACCTCGGTGCTGTGAGGCAGCAGTGCTAACTACTGCACCACTGTGCTGCCCCCTTTTCAATATTTCCATTAGTGCTTCCTTTGGCTTCCTTTACCTTGAAACCTTTCACGAAACCTTTTTGTCAAATAATCTTTCCTGCCCTTTTGTTCTTCCTGCACTCTCCTACTTGCACAAAATCTTCTACATTTTTTCTTTCCTCTGTTCCATAGGAACATGGGAGCAGGAGTAGGTCATTCAGTCTGTCGAGCCTGCTCCACCATTCAATTAGATCGTGACTGTTCATCTCGCACCACTTTCTCACATTATCCCTGTAATAACCTGCATGGAGCACACGGGGTTGCCTTGATTGTTTTCCCTGTATGGCTCGAAGTATGAGCTTCCCTGCTAACTACGGGGTATTACCATTTGTATATAAGGTCGACCAAATAGGAACCGACCGACCCGCGGAGAGCGAGGACCCAGTAAAGTCTGACTGGCCCCTTTGTACATAGTACGTATTATAAATAGACGTCTTCTCAACATTACTCATTAGACTCCTTTTCACCTTTATTAACTGGCGTTGCAGATAGAACATAGAACATAGAACAGTACAGCACAGAACAGGCCCTTCGGCCCTCAATGTTGTGCCGAGCCATGATCACCCCATTTAAACCCACGTAACCCGCATACCCGTAACCCAACAATCCCCCCATTAACCTTACACTACGGGCAATTTAGCATGGCCAATCCACCTAACCCGCACATCTTTGGACTGTGGGAGGAAACCGGAGCACCCGGAGGAAACCCACGCACACACAGGGAGGACGTGCAGACTCCACACAGACAGTGACCCAGCCGGGAATCGAACCTGGGACCCTGGAGCTGTGAAGCAATTGTGCTATCCACAATGCTACCGTGCTGCCCTTAAGAACAAATTAATCTACACTCCATTATTCTACCATAATCCATGTACCTATCCAATAGCCGCTTGAAGGTCCCTAACGTTTCTGACTCAACTACTTCCACAGGCAGTGCATTCCATGCCCCCACTACTCTCTGAGTAAAGAACCTACCTCTGACATCCCCCCTATATCTTCCACCATTTACCTTAAATTTATGTCCCCTTGTAATGGTTTGTTCCACCCGGGGAAAAAGGTCTCCGACTGTCTACTCTATCTATTCCCCTGATCACCTTATAAACCTCTATCAAGTTGCCCCTCATCAGGGGCATCGTGTTTCAAACACGAACTTTCGGAGCACTGCTCCTTCCTCAGGTGAATCGAGCAGTGCTGCGAAAGCTCGTGTTTGAAACAAACCTGTTGGACTTTAACCTGGTGTTGTAAGACTTCTTACTGTGCTCACCCCAGTCCAACACCGGCATCTCCACATCATGGCTACCATCGACACTCCATTCATAAGGTCAAGGATTCCATAACTGTCAACATCCTTGTCTAGGAAAGATATGTCAATCTCATATTTAAAATTATTACTGCTGTTGATTTTTATGGAGAAAGTTTCACTCTTCTACTTCCCTTTCCATGTCAGTGTTTCTTAATTTCTCTCCTGAATAGCCTAGCTCTGATTATATCCCCTTGCCCTAGAGATCCCACCAGTAGAAATGGGTAAATGGATGGCAAATCAAATGTAATTGAATACTAATAAAAAACGATGGCATTGCACATTCATGTCATGTGTGCTCTGCCCAAAGGCAGGTCCTTGGCTCATTATTATTGATGGAACCATCAATTCAGCGAACACGTGTAGTTGGATCTGAACAGAGGCTTTAATACACTTACAATAGAGCCAGCCTACTCGTCGTTGAACTTCAGGTGAAATGGCAGGCTGGCTCTAAGGCACTGATCTTTATACATCGGTCCCAGGGGGAGGAGTCCTGGGCGGAGCCAAGGGAGGAGCCCAGTACAAACTCTCGCGTACTCCAAGAGCGACTCCGTCTGGTGGTCGGATAGTGCAACTGCACTTACAATGGGTAGATAACGAACATATATACATGGAGTGATATTGGCAACTAGATATAGTGTGAATCACATTCACCACAATTATCTGCTGATGTTTCCGAACTGTTTTCTTGGCAGTATTTTGTCAATAGTGGTTTTCCATTGCCTTCCACTTTCAAGGCAGGGGGAGAAGGTAGATCCCAAGTGTTTGAACTCGCACATTTGGCATTATTCTGAAACACACTATAACCAATGGAGCTAACTGGCCCCCTATTGCATATTGAGCTGAACACTTTACAACATAAGTACATAATAGATGGAATGGAATACAATTCACAAAGTGATACTCAGAACAGATCCTTGGAGTAACAGCGTATATGTTGCTGTCAATATCTAGACAATATGACATGGCAAGTAAAAAAAAAAGTGAATTATAAATATTATTATTCTATAATAAGAACAGTGGAATGCATTGACGATTCAATGAGCAGGATAATGCACTGATCAAATGACATTTGAAATACTTTTACCTTGTCATATTGCAGCTGAAGCAGGCACCCAAACTGGCTACTATTAACTGCAATCCTTAAAGGAAGTGAAGTTTTGGAAGCTAAAAGGTTTTTCTAGGCTCAAGAAGATGGATGTCTGTGAATGTCCTGTTACATTATGAGAGCTAATTTTGGTGAACTGTTTTCTGATGGCTACCCCCTGAGTTTGTACTCATTAAGTTTTTGCATGTTATTGACACTGATGTCTGATCCACAGCCCACTGAAGTCTCTTCTCTCGCAAAGAAGATTCCAGTATTAACATAAAATGCCTTTAAAGAAGTGACAATGGAGCAGTGGTTAATGTATGAAAAAGATGTGCAATTATCAAAGAAGAGCCACAGTAATGATTCAAAATATAAAGGAGGAGCCAGATGAACCAAGTTTTAAAACTCTAATTCTTCATAACAAAGAGAGATGACTACTAAATAACCAGGGGATTGTGGGACAACCTCAAAGTAGATAAACTATTAAGTGGCTTAAATAATGTAAATCTAGAATATTCAAATATGGAGCATTTGTAGAACCAGAGGTCATAAACTAGTGAAAAGAAAACATAATTTGGAAATTAAAGGAATCACAGCATGTAAAGTATGACAAATATTTGGACGGGAATGGCAAGCAAGTTAATATAGTTGTAAGTTTTAGGGAAGCTCAAAATACAGTACAGCAAGTTGCAAAAACCAGGTTAATTCAGATACCAAAGGGTTGTGATTTGATGGATTGAATGGACTTTTCTTATCATTTGAATCCTTGTAGAACTCCTGCATTTGTCCCCATCAAACAGTGATGGCTATGAGTCAGAAGTTTAGTATTGAAGAAACCTTGATGTGACTGACGTCTTAAGAACTAAGAATTTCCTTCCTCTTCACTATTTATACATATTTCTGACCTTGACTGAGAATAGTCTGGCCTGGGGAACTTTTCCATGAACTTGTGGTCTTAACTGCCAGCTCTGTTCTATTTCAACCGACCAAGGGGTATTTGTGCTTGGGTTTCTTCTCCTGTAATAAAGCAGTCTAGTGATCTAGATTGTTCTGGTCACCTTGTTGCTAACTGCCAACTTTGGCCATAGAGAGTATCAGAGCTTAAATGTCAGATGGACCTGAAATTCAAGCTCGAGTCGAGGTTGACACCTTACCATTAGGATCGGCAATCAGAATATTGGAACATCATTTTTTTTCAAATTTCTTGATTCCTACCTAATTGAATGTTACTGCTTATACTGTTTAAAGCTGAATGAATTGCTTGCATGGACAACTATAACAGCTCAGTACACCCAGTGGTAATGTTTAACTTCCAAACTACTCAACTGACTTTCAAACTCCACACTCTTGTCCTCATTGGATGTTCTCCACCTGTCCAAATAATGAGTTGCATGACAATAGAGCAGTCTATCTTGAGGAGAGGAAACAAAATGACTTGACTAATTTCATTGTGAATAATGTTCTGATAGTTGGTGAAAGAACTGTTCAAAACACTGCAATCCTCAAATACCTTTAGGTTGGAGGAAATAACCTATCGATAGGCGGTAGCAGTAAAATATTTGAAAAAGAGGGGAGATAATTCAGAACAAAAGTGTAATTTCTGTGAACAATATTCGGTGTTTTCCCTTTCACCTTCAAAACTTATGTATTACTTTGATAGAAAGTTGCCACTATGGTAATTTCACTAAACTGAAAATTGATCTCATAAGACCAGAGAAACATTTATTTACTGAGGTTACAAAGCAAAAGATGTTTCAATCAGGAAATGAAACAGTCTGCAGTTATTTATTTACTTCCGTCTTATTCAAATGAACTGAGTCAGAATTCTGCTGGCTTTATGCTGGAAAGGAAAAGGTTTCTCAGGTTTGGTTCTGAAATTTGAATTAAATCCAAATTGTGGTGATCAGTACTGTATGTGCTTTGTTCGGCCATTTAACTATTTAAAAAAAAAATTAAGAGTACCCAATTCCTTTTTTTTCTCATTAAGGGGCAAATTCGCATGGCCAATTGACTTACCCTGCACATATTTTGGGTTGTGGGGGTTAGACCCACGCCGACACTGGGACAATGTGCAAACTCCACATGGACAGTGACCTGGATCCTTGGCACCGTGAGGCAGCAGTGATAACTACTGTGCCGCCCTTTGGTCAATTAACTGTTGATTTACGAGTCAGTACAGTTTTTAAGAATTTAATTTAACTGTATCAAAATTGAAATCTCGGTTTACACCAATTTGTTTCACTTCAGATTGAAACTGAGTTTACCTCTAATTCTGTGGGCTGTGGAGTGAAAAATCATGTGCAAGCTAAAATGAAACCAATTATTTTGCTTCTACAGTACCACCTGTTTGGTACATAAATTTAATCTTGTCCTAATAACTGTAATAGTACAATCATGCAAGAGCAAGTGCCTTGTATATCTTAAATCAAGGCTTCTATATACATTTAAAAAGCAACAAAATATTTTTAGAATGAATCCGCAATGGTAATAGATTGAATTATTTTGATTCAAATGTTTCATGATTTTCACCACAAATTAGCTTTAATTTACTTCCACTTCCACATGTTCTCTTTCTTTTCTAACTCTGAAGTTGATTACTTACACAGGTACTGCTGAAATATGCTAATACCCGTATTTCATTAGAGGAATAATTTTTTGTGTGTGAGCTTAGTCATTGGGTGCCAATGGATTAATTGTGGTGTCTTCACAGGATTTCTGTGCATGCACCCCAAGTCTCTCTTGTTCTTGCACAGTCTTCAATGTGTTTGATTTAGTTCATATTGCCTTTTCTCATTCTTCCTACCAGATATATGTCATTTTTCTCTGCATAAGATTGCATCTGCCCATGTCACCAATCTGTCTAAGATTCCTGAAGACTGTAACTACCCCCTCTTTGTTTATGGCATTTCAGAGTTTTGAGCTATATGCAGACTGAGGTTATGCCCTGTACACCCAAGTCCAAATCATTAATAGATATCTAAAACAATAGTGGCTGTAACACCACCACTAGGAGATGTCACTGCGTACTTCTCTCCAGTCTGAGAAACACGAACAGAAGCATACATTTCTGCTTTCCATCTCTTAGTAAATTTCATATCCATACTATCACTGTGCCTCGAATTCCAGGGAACTTAATTTTGCTTAAACATCTATTATGTGGTGTGGTGCATGTCATATGCCTTTTGAAAGTCCATGTAAACAGCATCAGCTGCACCGATTAACCTTCTCCGTTATTCCAACATAATAGGAAACAGGATAGTTTCCAACATCTGGGCAACTCCTGGTATTCATCTCATTTACTGGAACACAAGCTGAATTTTTGTACCTGTTCAAAAATAGAAACAGCTCCCTCTTGAATCTTTTTGATTCGCTACAACTCTGTAATATTGTTTTGATCTTTTTCTATATTTGATAGAATAATGTATTTTTCATACCCTGCTTTTGCCAGTTTCTCCATTTCTGATCTGATCACCATATTTAGTTTTTCTATCATTTTTGTTTCATTGTTATTACATGATTTGTTTTTCTTCACTCCAATCGCAGGATATATTAGGAAAATGCTACAATCCTTCCCATTTGTGGCATGGGGTCGCTGCCTAAATAGCTCAAGTGATAATGCTTTCACTACCTTGTTTAGAGGTCAGTTCCATGTTTTGATCCCCGAATGAAGAAGACCTTCATGAAGAAGTGGCCTTTTACCACTTTGAACCATTTGTCATTTTTGTCCTATTTTTGCACACAATTATATGTTTCCTATAAAGGTTCCAAGCCCAAGTTTCTCCAGTATTTGCAAATACCACAGACAGTCAAAATCAGTGTTGTTGCTCTTTGAATTACTTCCACTGCTTCAATGTTTCTCCTTTGTCTTAGTGATGGAAACTGGCCACACTTCTCCACTATTGTCTGTGCAGAAAACTTTACGTAAATCATAGAACTTGCAGTGCAGAAGGAGGCCATTTGGCCCATGGAGTTTGCACCGACCCTTGGAAAGAGCACCCTACCTAAGCACCTCCACCCTATCCCCGTAACTCAGTAATCCCACCTAACCTTTTTGGACACTAAGGGAAATTTAGCATGACCAATCCACCTAAACTGCACATCTTTGGACTGTGGGTGTAAACGGGAGCACCCAGAGGAAACCCACACAGATACGGCGAGAAAGTGCAAACTCCGCACAGAGTGACTCAAGCCAGGAATCGAACTTGGGACCCTGGAGCTGTGAAGCAACTGTGCTAACTATTGTGCTACCGTGCCCCCCCCCCCCCCTTATGAAGCATGACCTTCTTTTGTTTTGCCTACATAATTAAGCATTCTATTTGATTGTATGATTGCTGCCATATAGTTGTTGGACATGCTAAAAATCAAATCCACTAGGTTTGCGAATCTTTATCTTCGTCCTTAGTGAATTCAACCTCATTTGTTGACATTTTTCTTCATATGCACCAATTGTTTTCTTTCCATGAGTCAATTTCTCACCCATTCCCACAATTACTCTGAATCCCCATTGCTTTGTGTGGAACTGTCAAAAGCTTTTTACAAGTCTCTCTCTCTCCCTATACTTAGTACTTTTTCAGAAGTTCAGAGGACATAAAATACTAACTACAAAAGGAAAGTGATAAATACATAATTTATATTCTTCATATAAACAGACGCAATCTCCGTAAAAAGTATTTAAAAAATTTTAACATTTTAATATTTAAGATATATAACATTACAAAGTAAAACTAACACAAAACCCGAAAACCCAGCCCCTCCCCTCCCCCCTAGCAGTTGATGGTAGCCAGCTTGTTGAAATGCAGTATAAACAAACCCCATCTCTTATGGAGTCCCTCACTCACCCCCCCCCCCCCCCAACCTTTTCCAAGTACAAGAACTCCATTAAATCCCCCAGCCACACCGACGCACAGGGTGGACAAACCGACCTCCACCCCAGCAGGACCCACCTGTGAGTGATCAACAAGGTGAAGGCAAAATCTTCTGGCCCCACTCCCAACTGCAACTCCGACAAGTCCGACACCCCGAATATGGCCTGCAGGGGCTCTAAATCCACATGCAAGATCACCAACATGGTGCTGAAGAACGACATCCACATTTTTGCCAACTTCAGGCAGGACCAGAACATATGTACATGATTAGCTGAGCCCCTCCCATATTGCTCACAAATATCCTCCATCCCCTCAACTGGCTCATCTTTGACTTTGTCAGGTGTGTTCTGTGTCCTACCTTTAGCTGTATCAACCTCAGCCTTGTGCACGAGGTTGAAGCATTCCTTGGTGCCTCACACCCAAGCGCCATCCTCAGCTCCTTCTCCTACTTGGCCTTAACCCCCTCCAGAGACGCCATATCCTCCTCCAAAATCCTCCCGTAGATCGCCGAGATGACCCCCCCTCCAACCCCACCATCGACAACACACTCTCCAGCAACGAGGAGGGCTATACCACCGGAAAAGTTGAATAAACCTCTTTTGTGAAATCCCGCACCTGCATGTACCTGAAAACCTCCCACTCATGGGATCCCAAACTTCTCTCCCAGGTCCTCCAAACTTGCAAACCACTCTTCTAAAAATAAGTCCTTCATTTCCTTAATGGCTCGCTCATCCCATCCCCAAAACCTTGCATCTATCCTCCCTGTCTCAAACCTATAGTTCCCTTGAATTAGCATGAACTTTGACCCCGTCCCCAACCTAAAGTGCTGCTGAAATTGCCCGTTAAAATTATTTTTTATTCATTCTTGGGATATGGGTTTCGCTGGCTAGGCCAGCATATATCGTCCATCCGTTATTCCCCAAAAGAAGATGGTGAATCGCCTCTTGAACCACTGCAGTCCATATGGGATAGGTACATTCACAGTGCTGTTAGGGAGGGAGTGCCAGGATTTTGACCCAGCAAGAGTGAAGGGGTAAGCAATGTAGTCAGGATATTGTGCAGCATGGAGAGGAGTTTACAGGTGGTGGTGTTCCCATGCATCATCTTCTAAACCCACAACCGCTAATGTCTAGAAGGACAAGGGTAGCAGATGCATTGGACACCGCCACCTGCAAATTCACCTCCAAGCAACCTACCATCCTGACTTGAAATATTTCGCTCTCCCTTCACAGTTGTCGTGTCAAAATCCTGGAACTCCCTCCCTAAAAGCACTGTGGGTGTACCTATATCACATAGACTTTTTCAAAATTAATTTAGGGGATGTGGGCGTTGCTGGCTTTACCAGAAGGCAGTTCACCACCACCTTCTCAAGGGCAATTGGAGGTGGGCAATAAATGCTGGCCTAGTCAGTGAAGCTCCCATCCCTTGATTACATTTTTAGAAAACCTGCCCTTCATTTTCAATTAATATTCAATTAAGATTTTAGAAGTTCCCCATTTTTTTGTCAATACTATGTTGTCTGAAAATTATCAGACACTTCAACCGGTTTATTATTGAAACATTTTACCCAGGTGCCTTTATTTGCGAGATGGACAAAGGATAAACACAGGTTCACGATTCAACCCAAATGTATTCACAAACACATTATTGCCTCAAATTATCCCACATGTTATCTGCCCAAGATTCTAATACTACCTGTGCCAACGAACTGGACTAAGCTGCGGGTCCAATCCTGTTAGCCTCAGGTCATCTCGGGGCCTTTGTCTGCAAAGGCAGGTCTCGCATGCCTCTTCGGTCCGTTCTCTGGTCCACCATCGAGGCTTCTCCATTGCTTCTGCATCAAGACTTTGCTGGGGGGGTGTCTCCAAGTAACTTTTCACATCCCCCCCCCCCCCTCTTCATGCCCTTCCAGAGGTTTCTCTGCTGCGCAGGTGTTGCATTACCCAATGGAGTTGCTGATTGCAAATCTTCCGGACACCAGACATCCCCCCCCATGAGTCCATCCTTGGGTACATTGTCTGCATGTAACTTAATCCCATATGAGGTAACGGCAAAAATTCTAGGTGCCAGAAAGTCTGGCTTCATCTGGGCAATCCACAACAATTGATCCACTTGAAAGAGGACGATTATTTTCCGATGTCTTGTTTGCAGGACAGGCCCAGACTTACCCCAGCTGTCTATGTCCCGTTTTTATGAATTTGGCTATTTGACTTCCCATCAGGCTTGTCTGTGGTTCTGACTGTGGTTTTAATTTAAAGTGTCCAATTCTGAATTTAAAGTGCCCAATTCTGTATCGGGTCTAAGATTCAGACCGTTGGCAATTTTACCACAACTATTTTAAGTAAATCTTCTGAACAAGAAGATGAAGAAAACTGCTTCAGCAGAGCTGACCACATAATACTAATGCTTCCTGGAAAATTCGCAACACTTATATGCTCAGACTGCACAATCCAAATTCAGCTCAATGTTACAAGTGTAGATGAAAGTAACAACTCCCAAGTTCAGGTTTCTGTGAGAACCTGAGACCTTGAAATGAGAAGTTCAACAAAGACAGTTATAAGACACAAAGGAAAACTTCTTCAATTCATTTATTTATTGCAAATTCGGTATTTAAATTTTTTAATGGAGTTATTTACTTCCTTACTTTGAACCGTACGAAGAGAGAAATCCAGGAAACATTGAGAAATGAATAATCCATGGCTGGGTTGTGCAAAACCCATGTTAAATGTGGACATAATAATTTATAAGTGAGTAAGTTGAGGTATAAAGTCTGACAGAAAAACTGCCAGCAGGAAGTCAAGTAGCCCAGACTTAAGATGCACACAGATGCAAGGTTCTTAGATAGATAAACAGGAATTACTGAAGCAGAAGTGCGGAAATATCTTCACAAAGGAAGTAAGTGTGGCAACAAGAAGTGTGCACAGTTGAAGAACTTTTAATATTACTAGTTCTGTATTCTGTTGATTCCTTCCTATTGCCCCCTCTTTTGCTTTTATATTTGTCTTGTGTCTCCTCTCCTTCAGCCAACTGGCAGGGGTGGACAGAGGAGAGCCATCAATGGTAGCCACAGAACTTGGATGAAACTGGCGGTGTAGTGGCAGATTTATAAATTTTATAAATTGAAGGAGCAAAAAAAAACCTAAATGGAAGAGTTATAGAATTGAAATGAAATGAAAATCGCTTATTGTCACGAGTAGGCTTCAATGAAGTTACTGTGAAAAGCCCCTAGTTGCCACATTCTGGCGCCTGTCCGAGGAGGCTGGTACGGGAATCGAACCGTGCTGCTGGTCTGCTTTCAAAGCCAGCGATTTAGCCTGGTGAGCTAAACCAACATAGAACAAAACAAATCTTGAAATTAAAGTTTTGTGATATCAATGTAGCAGGGAGCCAACAGTTGGAAAAGTCCATGGTGCTGGCAGAGTTAAGTTCACAGCCACCTTGTGGCTAAAGCTTCTAATTACAATCATAAATGTTGACATGGGAGATTATGATGCAAAATGTACCATAAATTTTTCATAGGAAATGTTGACATAAAAATGTGACTGTGTGAAAATTGGGAACATGCCAACTAGATAATTGAGCTTTACAGACAGGAAATCATATATATGAGAATTAATAATACATATGCTTTTTTTTTCTGGGTGAGCACTTTATCACCCCAATGTAATTGTTGGTGTTCTCCAGACGATCCCATTCGTCACTGAAAAATAAGCTGAAATCAGACCCCAACTCTACACCTAGTCAATTTTCTGTGTGTAAATGCTGAACATTTATCAGACAGCATAATAGGTTCCATGGGCAATTTAAACCCGGTTCTATCAATACAGAAAATAACCATGTGATTTTATTCCAGGATTGCAAGAATTTATTAACTTCTCAAATTATGGAAAGTAATTTGCACCTCATGGGCAATTATGAAGAAGGAAATGAAAAATTTATAATAAAGAGCAAGGGAACATGCAGCCATAATCTATTGGATTATGATTGCAAAATGTGAAGCCCATTGGTAATGGAAAGATGTTTTCTAACAACATTGCTTTATCTCTCTCTTTCTTCTGATTTGCTGGTTTCTTTTAAATTATTTTAATATTAGGGGCGTGATGTAACGGAAATGTTTGAGTTTCATTTGTGGCGGGTTTTGCTGGGAGTTTCCCATTGCTATCTAACCACGTTTTTGTGGGCCCCAGGGAGTTTCACCCTGGTCAAGGCCACACTTGGAATTATTTTCATCACTGGGGAGCTGAACCTGCTGATCAGACCGGCTGGTCAGAACTGGGGCCACCATTTTGAAAGGGTGCCCCGATCTCCGAGGGCTTGTGGGTCCCTGTTGTGGGGTGCTGAGGCACCCCCCCTTTCAGACTTTCCCACGCCCCTTTCACCCCCCCGCCCTTTCACCCCCCCCTTTCACCCCCCCCCCTTTCACCCCCCCCTTTCACCCCCCCCCCCTTTCACCCCCCCTTTCCCCCCCTTGCACCCCCCCCTTTCACCCCCCCCTTTCACCCCCCCCTTTCACCCCCCCCTTTCACCCCCCTTTCATCCCCCCCCTTTCACCCCCCCCCTTTCATCCCCCCCTTTCACCCCCCCCCTTTATCCCCCCCCTTTCACACCCCCCCCCTTTCACCCCCCCCCCCCCTTTCACCCCCCCCTTTCACCCCCCCCCCTTTCCAGGATCCCCGTCCTGCATCAACCCCACCCTTCATAACCCCCTCCCCCCTTCATAACCCCCTCCCCCCTTCATAACCCCCTCCCCCCTTCATAACCCCCTCCCCCCTTCATAACCCCCTCCCCCCTTCATAACCCCCTCCCCCCTTCATAACCCCCTCCCCCCTTCATAACCCCCTCCCCCCTTCATAACCCCCTCCACCACCCTCTCATGGGCAAGGGTCCTGACCCTTGGCAATTACCCCGGCAGTGTTCATGTCAGCTTTGCAGTGTCCCCTGGGCACCTTGGTCGTGCGGGGTGGGGCACTCTGCTCTAGCCTCGATCACCCAGGGGCTTCTGATGGCCCGGGAGAACCCCCGGGTGCCGTCCTGTCTATCATATATAACCGCGAGGCTTGGTCCCACCCATTGTGGGTGGGATCCTGGTCGCGATGCCTTGCGAGGTCTGGTTAGATCTCGCCGGTGGACTGGCTGCCGGAAAGCCCGTCCACCGGCCATGCCATGCGGACGGTAGATCGCGTCCTAGATATTTAATCTGTAGAGTAAAACACAAACCTTATACAAAATTGGTGATGTGAAACCAGGGAAAACAATTACACAATACAATTATCAATTATCTTGCATATATGATAGATTTAGTGAAACATTTCATTGGGTAGGGGGGATATGGGAGGAAAGTGCCCCAGTCCCTTAGCCCACCTCTGGAATAATGAATTCAATGGAAATCTTCTATCTAAAGGCATCACCTGTGGCAAGCTACAGCACCGGGCACAGCTAGATGTTTATCATCACAAATACTGGCACTATCAATTCAAAAGGTCAAATACCTCATTATGATGCAAGGTTTGCTAACTAGTTTTATTACGACTTGTATGTATGTGATTGGTTATAAAATGTTTTGATTATAGTTTACTGTGGTAATAAAATAAAATAATTGCATTATCACAGCAGCTACCATGTAGACATTGTGCACAATTGTTGTCAAAATGCCTTGAAAATCCACTAACAGGAGCATTTAGCCAACTTCCACACAGTAAAACAGATCAAATTTCATTATTGCCGTAATTTACTGACACAATATTCTGCTCATAAACTCTTCATATTATTTCAACTCTCCACATTTATTTCCCCCGCATCTTTTTCCTCTCCCCCCCCGCATCTTTTCCTCTTCTCCCCACCTCGCATCTTTTTCATCTCCCCCCCGCATATTCTTCCTCTCCCCCCCCCCCCCGCATCTTTTTCCTCTCCCCCCGCATCTTTTTCCTCTCCCCCTTCCCCCCGCATCTTTTTCCTCTCCCCCTCCCCCCGCATCTTGTTCCTCTCCCTCCTCCCCCCGCATCTTTTTCCTCTCCCCCCCCCCCCCCCCCGCATCTTTTTCCTCTTCCTACTTTTTCTCTTTCCACTTTCCCTTTTCTTAACCTCGTGACTCCTCATTGGGGATATGGTTCTCTGGCTAGTGATTGATTTATCACATCCAGCTCGAAGTGAGCTTCGAGATTCCGTGTAGGCCGTCTAACCTTAGAGGACATCACAGTCAATCCTTCACTTCCAGCAGAGAAGTCTTGGCTGAATTTCTCCCACTTATTTGTTGCTGACCCCTTACTGCTGCCCTGTCCGAATTGTTGTTTTAAAATGATATAAATATGGTTGCAGTTGATATTTTAACAAAAATTCCATATGGGGAATCGCTGAAACAATGGGAACCTGTATGTCCCATTGTGGTTTGAATGTATTTTTGCATTCCTCAATTTCATCACTTCCCTCCTGTAGTTATGAATCTATCAGATTTTTAGTACCTCTTCATGGCCATTCATCAAGTGTCAACCAACACAGCGACTGCTGTAGGCCGTTTAACTGTGGAGGATTTTCCGAGCTCACCTTATTCCAATTTTCAGTGTACATCCAGAGCGCATATTTTTTCCACTGGCGCTTTGTTAGTTTATTTTATTCCAGTCATTTCGTGATGAACAGCGCATTAATGATACATGGATCACGGAATGACAGCTTCGACGTTGTAAAACAAAAGCTTCAAACCATTAAGGATGCGTGTTTCTCACTCCCATTTAAAAAAAAAAGTAGTCTTCTCGGGGTGTGGGTGGACGTTAACAAAGCTACACTTATTGTTCGTCCATGATTGTTCTGACAAACCGACAGTTCACTAGATTGCTCCAGAGGTCATCATGAAGTCGCGTGTGTGGACCAAACCAGGTCCAACATCGCCGTCCAGCATCAGTTTTATTTTGAACCTATTGGACAGCATTTGGTGTCTTTATTCTCTCTCTGGCGCCAGCCGCCACAGGGTCAGATCCGCCACAGGGTCAGATTTATTGAATTCATGTTAGCCATGGACACACTCCAGGCAGCGCCCAATCTTGCTAGTTTTAAACGTGGCCAACTGGATGTGATAAAGTCGCACCGATATTCATTCGGAGCTGTTTCTTTTGGTTATGCAAGCAAGTTTTTGTTTCTTCATGTTCCTTGGTCAACAGAAATAAGGAAGGACCCGTTGCCTACTTGTTAAAGGAAGGAGTGCGTCCCCCCCGTAACTGGAACATTTCAATTCTCTGGAATTTAAATGGTGAAAGTGATGTAGAAGTCGGGCCACTCACACACATATACACACCCGCAATTCTGAGGCAGAGAATGCTCTTCATTATGATGCTGGTTTGGGATGGTTTGCACCATCTGCCTGTCATATCACAAGTGTGTCAAAATATACTCTTTTCACTCATTCTTTCGCGCGTGGATTACCGTGAAGGTGATGCAGTGTCGGATTAGAGAAAACGATAAGGAAAACGGTCCCAGTACTCGAGTATTGATCATTCCCCCGCCCGGTGCGATTTACAGCCACTGTGCCTAACACCTCTTCTGCTCGAGCTGTATTAAACGGTCTCCGGGATTCACACGACCTACTGTGAGCTCAGTAAAAGGACGAGTATTTATTGAAGACTGAAACGTACGATTCGCTGGAAAATCTTGCCTCTGGTCTGCTCGGCGCTATCGTCAGAAACCCTGTTCATTAAAAGGAAATATTTGCAAAATCCTCAATATCTTTCTGCAAAGCTGCCGTTTCTTTTTTATTGGAGCTTGCCCCATCCAATGGAAAAGCGGGAGAGTGACGGTGTTCTGTTTCATTACCTTGTTCTTTGGTGAGTGAGCAAGTGAGCCCATTGTTATTGACAGAACAATATCGAGTTTGTAAAGAGCTGCGTCCCTGCTCACGCTGTTTAGAGCTGGGAAGCTCTCTTTAGACTCTGCTGTCAAAAGAATAATTACGTCAAACCACGTGGCAACACAGGACACACCAAATCCCATTGAACGACAAACATAACCGTCAACAAACTCCCAATCAGGATCCTGAGGACTAGTAATGGGAAAGGAGCCCGGGGTCTCAACCAGGTTAGCCCATCGTCCTCTTAAAAACAAAACTCCCGCGGGGAAGCAATTCTGTGTGAAAACAATGACATATTCCTGGAGGACAATCTGGTAAATATCTAAGGCGGGAAGAGCAAATCCAATGTGGAGGGAGGTTTTTGTTTGAAGACCAATAAGAATCGAGCTTGAAAGTAATCAAGGGACAGACCTTGCTCGGTAACTTCCCTAAAAATGCTGTGTGGCAAGATAGTCGAGCTTGGTCCTCCGTAAAAATGACAGCTCATATAGTATTTATCGGCCATATGGCCAACTCATTATGTAGGCCGTGACCCCTGAAGCAGTGTCGAGCTCTGGTCTGTATCACGAACACTGGTTCCGTTCCGGTCAGCTGAGCACAGTGAAAACATCCATTCAAGCAGAGAGAGGGGTTGAGACTAACCCCCAGTTTAAGGGAACTGTATGTAGTATGAGAAAGGTTGAAAAAGCGCCAACTCACGAGGCTTAAAAGTGCACAAGAAAGCTCTGTGAAAAGGTACTAAGTGGAATATAAAGGGTTAATCAGAAGCATTGTTCGGGCGTAAAAAACAAACACAGCAGTTGGACAAGGGGGCCCGGTTATAAACTGAGAAAAGGCAAGTCCAGGACTGATGTCAGAAAGCACCCTTTCTTGCAGAGCGAGCAATATCTGTAATAATTTTCAATGTAATGCAGCAAAGGCAAAAACTCTGGGGCAATGATGGACGAGGAAACCTATGGAACCTGTGAGCTCGATAGGCCAAATCGCCTCCCACTCTGCTTGCGAGGATATCTGTGAAAAGTCAACCAGGTCAAATAGTGTAAAGTAGAAACTATACCCCACTATTGGATCAGGCCATCTCCATCCAACTGGAGTAAATGCAAGTCCTCCAAAGACCCTGATGTTTCACCTTTTGAATAACTTTAATACCTGCTGTATATTGTTTAAAATGTTAAAAACTGTTCTTTTCCTTAACTATTTCATGTTTGTAACACATTTCAATCATAGATATTTTACATTAACAAAAGTGTGGCACCTAGAACGACAGAAAATGAATTAATGCAACAGAGTTATATGTGTTACATGGTTTGGTATTTTCTGCTTGGCTAAAAATCCTACTATTTTCTAGGATGTTGAATATAATTAATTGCACAGCAACATCCAGACCACACAGTTATGGGACATCATCAGAGAGATTTGGAGCATTGAATGCATTACTATAGGGAACTGTTGAGGCAGAGACCATGGCATCTTTTAAGGGAAGAACAGATAAGCATTTGAAGCATAGAAACCACAGAGCTACCGGGAAGCAGAATAATGGGATTAGATTTAGATTGCTCCTTTAAAGGGCCAGCAGAGACATCATAGAATTTACAGTGCAGTAGAAGGCCATTCAGCCCATTGAGTCTGCACTGGCCCTTGGAAAGAGCACCCTACTTAAGCCCACACCTCCACCCTATCCCCTTAACCCAGTAACCCCACCTCACCTTTTTTGGATACTAAGGACAATTTATCATGGCCAATCCACCTAACCTGTACATTTTTGGACTGTGGGAGGAAACTGGAGCACCCGGAGGAAACCCACGCACACACAGGGAGAACATGCAGACTCCACACAGACAGTGACCCAAGCCGGGAATCGAACCTGGGACCCAGGAGCTGTGAAGCAACTGTGCTAACCACTAGGCTACCATGCTGCCCTGATGGGCGAAATTATCTACTTTGTGCTGTAACTCATTGTGATATCAGTCTGGTGTTTTTGCTGATGTCCTAATTTGAGTTTTTATATCCTCCTGTCCCCTATGGTCTAAATACTGTAATTTTTCAGCGTTCTGTCCGCTGAGAAGTAAGCCTACTGCGTTAACACTTTTCCATTTTCAGTGTTAACCTGTTCTAATCATTAACAAGCATTCAAATAACACCTGTACTGTGGTGAAACAGCCTAAGGTGCTTTACAGAAGCATGATCAGACAAAAATTGACAATGAGCAAAAAAGGAGATATTAAGAAAACTGACTAAAATCTTGGTCTTAGGTGGATTTTAAGGAGTGTCTCAAAAGGATACGAATGAATTGGAGAGGCGTGACTGGTTCAAGAGGAGAATTTTAGAGTTAAGATGTAGATAGCTAAAGGCACAACTGCAAATTGTAGGGATATGGGAGTGGAGGATGATTCCACGACTGGCGGGGTTTGCAAAGTTGGGGATTGCCATTCAACACAGCAATGAAAATTTAAAATTAGAGCCACTGGAGGACTGGAAGCCAAGGGAGAACATTGGAATAGTAGAGTCTGGAGGTGAGAACAGTGTGGTTGAGGGTTTCAGCAGAAGCTAGGCTGAAGTAGTTTCAGAGATAGATATTATAAAAATAAAAATAGGCAGTATTTGTGATGTAGAGCATTTGGGTTTGAAACTCAAGCTGAGGTTGAATAAGCTACTAAAATTGTAAACATTTTGATTTAGCCTGAGATGGTGGCTGAGGAAGGCTGAAATCAATGGGGAAGGAACGGAGGTCCAGGAGTGAAGGATGTAAAGCCAATGACTTTACTCTTCACAATGTTTAATTAGAGAAAATTACAGTTCATTCAGGACTGCACGTTAGATAAAGAGGTTTGACAACTTCAGTAGCAGTGGATAGGTTAAGTGAGATAACGCTGGCTATCATTAATGTGTCGATGGAATCTGACTCCATGTCTCAGGATGAGGTCGCTGAGTGGCAGATATAGATGCACGAACAGAGGACTCAGGATAGATTCTTGCGGAGTGGACGGCATGGTGACACAGTAGTTAACACTGCTGCCTACGGCGCTGAGGACCCAGGCTCGATCCTGGCCCCCGGTCACTATGTGTGGAGTTTGCACATTCTCCCATGTCAGCGTGGGTTTCCCCCTACAACTCAAAGATGTGCAGGTTAGGTGGATTGGCCACACTAAATTATCCCTTAATTGGAAAAAGAATAATTGGGTACTCTAAATTTATTTTTTTTAAAGGATAGATTCTTGGGGGGCTTAAGTGGTAATATTGTGGGAGTAGCAAGAGAAGCTACTGCTGGACATTCTCTGACTATGATTGGATAGGTAAGAGTGGACCCAAACAAAGAAAGCCCACTAAACTGGACAATGGAAAAGACAATGCAGGAGGATCATGTGGCTGACCATGTCAAAGGCTGAAGAGAGATAGAAAGAATGAGTGTATTATGTTACAGTAACAGGATGTCGTTTGTGGTTTTGATTAGGATTATTTCAATGCTATGGCAGAAATAGAAATCTGATGGGCAGCACGGTAGCGCAGTGGATTAGCCCTGTTGCCTCACGGTGCCGAGGTCCCAGGTTTGATCCCGGCTCTGTGTCACTGTCCGTGTGGAGTTTGCACATTCTCCCCGTATTTGCGTGGGTTTCGCCCCACAACCCAAAGATGTGCAGGTTAGGTGTATTGGCCACGCTAAATTGCCCCTTAATTGGGAAAAAAAGAATTGGGTACTCTAAATTAAAAGAAATAGAAATCTGATTTGAGAAGTTCAAATACAAAGTTTTTCGAAAGGTGGTCAATTATGTGAGAAGCAAAAACATACTGCAAGGACTTTGATGTTTAATTTTTCAGGGTGTGAATGATGAGAGTAGACCTTAAATAAATGGAGACAGCACCCCTTTAGAATGCTTTGTTTATTTAAAAAAAAATGCTTCTCCTTTTTCCTCCCAAAATGTATCACTTAAGAATTTAATTGGTAATGTGTCCGGACATTCCAGCTGATCCATGTCCTCTATCACTATCCACTGTACAGTTTATAATGCTTCAAAGTTTTGTGTTATCTGCAAATTTCCAAATGGTGCCCGTGCACTCAAAACTCTGGCCATAAATGTGGATCAGAAAAGGCAATGGTCCCAATGCCAATCTGTTGGGAACATTGCTGTCTGGCATTTTTTAGTCTGAAAAACAACTGTTCTCCGTCTTTTTCCTGTTCTAGTCCAAAGATGTGTGGGTTTGGTGGATTAGCCATGATAAAAACTGCCCCTTGTTGTCCAGCGATGCGCAGGTCGGGTGGGGTGACGGGGGAGTGGACCTAGGTGGGGTGCTCCTTCAGAGAGTCAGTGCAGACTCGATGGGCCAAATGGCCTCCTTCTGCACTGTAGGGATTCTCTGCTCACCAGATAAGAGAAAAAAATTACAGTATCAGCTAGCATGGAAGTCAAGAAGGGAGATTGGGTAATCAGCCGGTGCATCTCTGAGAGAACGATGAATTCAAAGTGGACATGAGAGATGGGAGAAAAACTAGAAAAATACAAAGTTTAGGGCAAGGAATGGGGTGGATCCTTTTGGGAGGTTTGGCTATGTTGCCAAGGCTCCGCTGTTAAAGGCAGCTAGTGAAATGTTTTGGCATAATGAGAGATTTCAGTAAAGGTGAAGGTCTCTTCACCTTGATCTATTGTCATGATGGCAGTATAAGCATTCACAAGAAGATTGTGTGTCTAATGGGTCTTATTTGAAAGTGAATGGGGTGTCTGGAGGGATATATGGAGGAATTATTGATTTGTTGGAGATCAGTTGTGGGCGGAATTGGTTTGGCAAGAATAATGTTTGACCCTAATGGGTAAGCTGGACAGAAAGTTCTGGGAGAGAGGAGTATGGTCAGTTGTGTTGCTGCTTTTCAGCAGTGTCTTGCTGGGCCTTTTGGAGAATGTTAAGGAAGGCACTGGGGGCAGATGCCAGCTTATTTAAGAGGGGTTCAAAGTTGAGATCACAGCAGTAAGTTGGGAAACAGAGGAATAGCGAAGAGGGTCATAAAGTCTCGGAGGAGGGGGTAATAAAAGATGGCATGACCAGAGCAGGATTTGGCGTAGAAAGGGCCCTAAGAGTTATGACCTGAGAAAAGGAAATATATAAGTAATGGACTTAGGACTGGAGCAACAGTCAAAGTACACAAAAAAGTAGATATACAAGATGTATCAGTGTGTTGAATTTATAAGTGCATCCTTCAGACAAGGAGTTAAAAGTGAACCTTTTCACACAGTGGTTAGCACTGCTGCCTCACAGTGCCAGGAACCCAGGTTTGGTGACTGTGTGGAGTTTGTACATTCTCTCTGTGCCTGCGTGGGTTTCCTCTGGGTGCTCCGATTCCGTCCCACAGTCCAAAGATGTGCAGGTTAGGTGGATTGGCCATGCTACATTGCCCCTTAGTGTCTAAAGGTTAGGTGGAGTAATGGGGATTGGGGGGGGGGGGGGTGTGTCGGTTGGATGTTCTTTCAGAGGGCCAGTGCAGACTTGAAGGGCTGAATGGACTCCTTCTGTACTGTAGGGATTCTATGATTCTTTCATGTTTAGCAGGACCCAAATTGGTCTCAGATTTTTGTTTTTAATCCCTTGGGTGTGAAGATCAACACTTCTTTAATACATTTTATCGAGAATATTAACAATGCTTCATACAAGTATGCAAGTGACAAAAGAAAAACACATGTCTGAAATGAAATTCTGAATAATCCCAGAAGATTTAAATAGTACACATGATGGCATTAAATACAAAATTGTACAATAAACCATAATTTTACTCAAAAGCAACAGTGCTGTTAATTAAAGGAAACAAACCTGTTGAAAAGTTTCAGCTATCTCCTTGGATGTTTTTCAGCTCTTAAAATTTTCTTTGCAGTTAGAGGCTGGTGATAACAATGCCATGCACATTTTTAGGATGGCAGACATTATACATTTTCCTTCAATGCCATAGTTATGCCATTAGGCATTAAAGCACAGTTCTCTTGTTGGTGTCGGTGAAGAGAATTTAGTATTGTGCGCCTTTAAAAACAGTTGGTAAGGGCGGCACAGTGGCTAGCACTGCTGCCTACGGGCTGAGGACCTGGGTTCGAGCCTGGCCCGGGTCACTGTCCGTGTGTTTTTTTTTTAAATTTAGATTACCCAATTATTTTTTCTTTCCAATTAAGGGGCAATTTAGTGTGGCCAATCCACCTACTCTGCACATCTTTGGGTTGTGGGGGTGAAACCCACGCAGACACGGGGAGAATGTGCAAACTCCACACGGACAGTGACCCAGAGCCAGGATCGAACCTGGGACCTCAGCGCCGTGAGGCAGCTGTGCTAACCACTAGGCCACCGTGCTGCCCGTCCGTGTGGAGTTTGCACATTCTACCCGTGTCTGTGTTGGTTTCATCCCCATTACCCAAAGATGTGCCGGTTAGGTGGATTGGCTACACTAAATTGCCCCTTAATTGGAAAAGACAATTGGGCATTCTAAATGTATTCAAAAAATATATATAAGGAGTTGGTTCTCTAACAACACAACTGCATTTCCATAACTATCAACAGAAATTCAAATTTACTACGAGTACCAAGGAACAACAACAGAAACATATAATGTAAATAAAGCAACTGTAATTGGAATTATGGATATTGGTGCACTTATACAGCAAGAGTACAGACTTAAATAGGGGCCCAGGGATTTGAATGCTGTCCTTGCTGTCACAGTGCTTACCTTGTAGGTAAGGAACTTGACTCACAAGTTGTGAAATCTTAACCACGATACAACCTCCCCACCTAGCTTTGCATTCTTCCGCACGTCCCATCCAAAAATCGGTCGTGGTCGGGCGGTACTTCTCACCATTACATAGCTTTACCCAACTCTGGACTTATTCCTGGAAGCTTGATTATGTGACATTTGATTACCTAGCATTTGATCACATGACATTTGGCTGTGACAATTACAGTATTTGGCCCTTTGATAGTCCAGTAGAGCCATGAGCAGAAATCATTGATGCATTGAGATTCCTTCACCACTGCATTTACAATGGTGGGGCAAGTCTAAGAAATTTTGGTCCCAATTAGTAAAAATGTTACCGTACCTTTTTTTAAATCGGTTCAAATTGTGTAAGATTGAGGAGAATTTCTCTGACTGCCTTTTTGAGCCTAGGTGAGCCCTGAGTACTAACATGCAGGGTATCTTGACTCACTGGGTGCCTTCGATGACTGATGAGCACCATGCAGAATATTTTAGTTTCTCCATTTTTCTCCACTTTGATTTAATCTTGTTCTGTTAGATTGTTTTATTTACATCTCCCATGTGTTTGGGTATTCTTTACTTATGAAGGGTGTCACCAAGATCTGCAGGCTGTACAATTTGGTGAGTGTTGTGGGGAAAATATGCTCTGTAACCCTCAACAGCTACCTTCAGCCATGACCAAGGTTCTCCTTTCCCCTTAACCGTATCCCTCTCTACAGTCACTATCCCTATTATTCATTGCCAGTGCCTGTCTTGTCATTTTCCCTTTGGAAAAAAAACATTTAACCACCGTATCCACTTACCTATGATGATACTTTCATCACCCTTACCCTGCCGTCCACTGTCCCCTCACTTCAACTTATTTGCCTAAATGAATGATGAGGCCAGAGCATCCCTCATTCTCGACTTGTTTAGCACCACTCCTCTTTCCTATTCACTGCTCCAAAGTGGTTTTGTTCACTTCCAAAATTCATACTCTTTTAAATAAAAAATAGAATGAAGAAAGATAGTTTTCTATTTGTGGACAAGATGCATGCCTGAAATGAATTTAGCATTACAAATAATTAATGTAGTAAATATTCAGTTTTCAGGTATAATCTATAATTCTCCCTCAAAGTAGAAACAGTAACATTTCACAACATATTCGAAAAGGAGTAGTATTTGCTGGGTAGTTTAATTTTATGGGAATGCTTAAAGTTTTTTAATGCATTATTTAAGTATGTATTCATAGATTTTCCTTGAATTTTTAGGGGTAAGTTTACAAAGTCACAACTCTGGCACGGTACTTGGCCCACCAGGAGAACAAATCAGGAGTTTGAATGGGTACTGCCTTGAATTTAATACCTGTTACAATGATCAGAAATTCACAGAATGCATATGGTAAATTTCCTCATGTATTCAGTCAACAGCTAAGGCTCCAAATCCATAAAACAATTTTGTAAAATTGCTTCTTATTTCCTGAGCTACTGAGACAGCAGCATGACGCCAAAAACATTTTCAGTGATTCCTTTGGTTCCCCTTCTCCATGTTGATAACTGGTTATTGGTGGCTATTTGCTGCTTTTTGTAGTTTATCTATCTGCCTATTTCTTATTTATTGGTAGCTTTCTTATGTATTGAGTAATATTTCAGGTAATTAGAATTATGATTTGTTGTGAGTACTTTTTCTTAATATAAATATAGCATTTTGGAGGGGCAACTGAAAGCCAACTTCGATACTCCTTGTTGACCCTAACTATTGATTTACTCCTAAGTTTTATATTATCAATCTTCCACTTGCACCAATGCTTGGAACAACCTGATCGCGTATTAAAAACAGAAAATGCTGTGAAGACTCAGCAGGTCAGGCAGCATCGGTGGAGAGAGAAACTGAGTTAACGTTTCTCGTCTGTCTGAATCTCCTTAAAAGAAGAAGGGGCACAAAGACTCTGAAGAAGAATCACATGGACTTGAAACGTTAACTCTGTTTCTCTCGACACGTCGGGTCTGCTGAGTGTTTCCAGCATTTTCTGTTTTTATTTCAGATATCCAGCATCCATAGTATTTTGCTTTTATCTTGTTTAATATTGTAATCACAGAACCTTTACAGTGCAGAAGTAGGCCATTTAGCCCATTGAGTCTGCACTGGATCTCTGAAAGAGCATTCATTCTACTAGTCCTTCTCCCCTGCCTTATCCCCATCACCTTGCACATTCTTTCTTTTTAGATAGCAATCCTTTTAAATATATCGATCGAATCTGCCTCCGCCACCCTCTCAGGAGTTCATTCCAGACTCCAATGTTTTCCTCACATCATTTTACTCCCTTTGCAAATTATTTTGAATCTGTACCTTCTAATTCTTGAGTGAGAACAGTTTCTCACTATTTACCCTGTGAATACCCCTCAGCATCTTGAATACCTCTACCAGGGTTCCTCTGTCTTTTCTTCAAGGTAAACAAACCTAACCGCTTCAATCTATCATCATAGCTACAGTTCTATATCCCTGGAATCATTCTTGTGAATCTTCCCTGTACTCTCTCCAATGGCTTCACATCCTTCCTCTGGCATGGCACCCAGAACTAGATGCAGTGCTCCAGATGAGGTCTAATGCTTCTTAAGTTTCTGCAATTATACCAGCATCCAAAAGATGCTGAATTCTCTCTATATACAGTGAGGTGGATCCATCAACAGTAAAACAACTGCATGTACATCATTTTGCACATATAGTGTTATTCAGAAACCATCAATGCAATTTTTATTTTCACTTTAGAGTACCTTTTGTTTTTGCAATTAAAGGGCAATTTAGCATGGCCAATCCATCTGCCCTGCACATCTTTTTGGGTTGTGGAGGTGAGACCCATACAAACATGGGGAGAATGTGCAAACCCCACATGGACAGTGACCCAGGGCCGGGATCGAACCCGGGTCCTCAGCGCTGTAGGCAACGGACCAATGCGCCACTGTGCAGCCCTCCATGAATGCAATCTTGATGTAACTGAATTTTGAGAGAGGTTCTATATCATCAGGGCCGGCCCAAGGTACCGGCAACTCGGGCAGTCGCCCGGGGCGCCATGTGCTAGGGGGCGCCAGAGACTCGGGTCCCGCGCATGCGCAGTTGGGCCGGTGCCAACCAGCGCACCCCCTCGGCCCCGGTCCCGCCCCCCCCTCGGCCCCGGCCCCGCCCCCCTCGGCCCCGCCACCCCCTCGGCCCCGGGCTCGGCCCCCCCCCCCCCCCCCCCCCCCCCCCCCCGAAGGACGCCGAAGTTCAGCTTGCCCGGGGCGCCAGCAACCCTAGGGCCGGCGCTGTATATCATCCAGCAACTGTGAGCCATGCAGCCATAATGAATGCATTATTCCTGCTCCTTGTTTGTATGTTCATAAGAAATTATGAACTTCATAGTAAGTTATGCCAAAGGCAGCTGTTTACATTTTATTTTTTTTAGAGTGCTTTTACATTTACAGGCAGGGAGAGAAACTCCTCTCACGATGTTGCCCACTCCATCTGCATCTGAAGGACAGGGCACAATACAATAGCTCATTTATATATCTGACTTATTGGTGAGTAATGCGATAGGCATATTAATAAATGCAAATGGCGTCAGCAACATTTTAAACTGTTCCATAAGTCCCAATAAAAAAAGGAAACAAACTGCATAAGTTTCCTTTTGCACTAGTGATGGTTTGATAAATTATTACTTTGCTGCTTTTATACTTTTCAGTTGTACTGCTTTCACAAAGGCAAAGCTAGTTTGCTTAGCCCTAAATTTTAACCTCAATTTTTGGAGTATCTGGGTGCTGATTTCTTCATAACAACCATTATCTATTTGTCACTACTTATCGTACTTGTATATCGGAATCATGGAATCATAGAATCCCTGCAGTGCAGAAAGAGGCCATATGGCCGATCAAATGTGCACCAACCCTCCAAAAGAGCAGCACACCCAGGCCCAATCCCCGCCCTACTCCCATAACCCGACCTAACCTTTAGACACTAAGGGGAAATTTTAGCACAGCCAATCAACGTAACCTACACATCTTTGGACTGGGGACGACGACCCAGAGCACCTGGAGGAAACCCATGCAAACACAGGGGGGGAAAAAGTGCAAACTCCACACAGTCACCAAAGACAATCTGAGATATTTCTCAGTAGTTTGGTGCATTGCCATGTATCTCTCTCAATTTTATTCTTTTGCATTGAATTTATAAGCCTGTGGATCATGCAAGCCATTTCTGCCACTGATGACCTTTTCGCAGTACACAAAACATACGTGCAAGTCATTTTGAACCCATGCTTGTTTGTCAAAATGCAAAACTGTTTTTAGCAAAGTTGAACACCTAGGAGTTTTAGCGTAATGGAAAATTAAACACTGCTATTAGCCTTAAAATTCCTGGCTGGAATATTTCACTTCTTAACTTGCCAGCCCATAATTTTCCATCCATTAAAGTGAACGAACAGAACAAAATCGCAGGCTGGCAAGCACAGAGCAGGAAAGCTATTTTCTGCTACTCTGCGTTAAAGCATTTATTGCAGACTATGATGTGGGCAATTTCAGAGTGTACTTCATGCTGCTATTAGACTGAAGTTTGCAGTCCATTACTATTCCAGCTTTTGAGCAATAATTTGAGTTGTGAGCTGGAGTTACGCTGCTTAAAGTCCTGCATTTGTGCCTGAACGCTTGGTGTGCTGCTGCTTCCTGATGTTAGGAAAATAAAGGTAGTTTTAAGGGAATTAGATTTATATTGGCAAACATTAGAAATAAAATATAGTTTTAATTGTGTTTCATTTAATGTTTCCATGCCTGGAAGACACTGAAGGAAAACATGTAGCTAGATTCATGCTGGGAAAATGTGTTTCTATGTGTGACATTTGATTCATTTCTAACTGTGACTTGAGAGAGGGCTGCAGCATGAAGAATAAATAGCAGTAGGAGGCCACTTTCTGGAGTGAAGGGCTTTCCTTTGTTCTTAGAAGCCAGGGCTGTTGGAATCAGGACCTTGGGGTGTGAATATCTCTTAATTCTGCCAGAAGAAAGACTAGATATGATGGGAGCTGCAAAGAGGCAGGCTTCCTAAAGTACAAGGTACAGTCCAGATAACCAGGGAATTGGTGCAGAAAGAATGTTTAAGACAACTGAAGTTAAGAGGACCAAGGTATTGTTCAGAAGAATTCAGGAAGAACAAGCAAAGTGTTCTTAAACAATTGCAGGAACTAGATTTACAGTGGGACAGCAGACCTCAGAGGTAGATGAATTATTTTCAGTCATTTTAATACAGTCTGGGAATTGCAAGCCAAAGCAATTGTGAGCAGTTTACACAGCAGTCAAGACAAAGCAATCCTAAAGGGGTTGGTGTAAAATCCTGAACTGGATTTGCTGTATTTTTCAAATTTTATTTTTAATTTTAATTTTTTTATAAGTTTAGAGTATCCAATTATTTTTCCAATTAAGGGTCAATTTAGTGTGGCCAGTCCACCTATCCTGCATAAATTTGGGTTGTGAGGGTGAGGCCAAGCAAACGCAGGAAAATGTGCAAACTCCACATGGACAGTGACCCAGGGCCGGGATCAAACCCGGGTCCTTCGTACTGTGAGGCAGCAGTGCTAACCACTGTGCCAATGGATTCCCTGTTAAAGGTGGAATGGAATCTTTGTTTAAAAGTGTCATTTTAAAATGTGGCCTGGATTTCAGAATGCAAATGGCTAAGGGAATGTGTTATTATGAGAGAATATTTTAAAGCATCTTTTTTGGGAGTGGAGTTGAGAAACTCTCATGTGGCAATCATCTGGAGGGATTCTGAGGAGACATCCAAAAACATTCTGTTGGGGTTCAGAGTGGAGAGAGCATTTGCATATGGTGTGCTTAAAAGGGACTTGGTGTTAACAAGACAATTGTAGATTAAGATGTATTTTGTAATCCGTGTTGATCCTGAAACCTGTGTGTAATTGTTTAACTAAAGGGGGGGGGGGAGGGGGCGGCATGTGGCACAGTGGTTAGCATTGCTGCCTATGGCGCTGAGGACCCGGGTTCGAATCCAGCCCTGGGTCACTGTCCGTGTGGAGTTTTCACATTCTCCCAATGTCTGTGTGGGTTCCAACCCCAAAACCGAAAGATGTGCAGGCTAGGTGGATTGGCCATGCTAAATTGCCCCTTAATTGGAAAAATAAATAAATAAATAATTGGGTACTCTAAATTTATAAAAAAAAACTAAGGGGGGGGAAAGTAACAAAGTATTGTATCATAATCCAATTTTTTAATGTTTAATTTATTTCTTGACTTTAAAACTAATTTGCAAACCTGTTACTCTGTTCCACCACTTTTTGTATACTGTATAAACAATTATGGTCTTTTGAGCCAGTGTTCCATTCTGGGATATTTCTATCCAGTTATAACATCAACTGGCTGGGCAGCACGGTGGCTCAGTGGTTAGCATTGCAGTCTTACGGTGCCGAGGTCCCAGGTTCGATCCCGGCTCTGGGTCGCTGTCCGACACGTTCTCCCCATGTTTGCATGGGTTTCGCCCCCACAAAACAAAGATGTGCAGGTAGGTGGATTGAACAAGCTAAATTGCCCCTAAATTGGAAAACATGAATTGGGTACTCTAAATTTATTTAAAAATAAATAAAAATAACATCAACTGTGATCATACCGCTGACGACAGAGAGATTTCTGCCATTTGATGAGAACTGGTATTTGGGGAGTAGGCAGGTGCACAAGATGTGTGGTTGTGAAGTGGTGACTGTTATACACACTGCTCAATTTTTTTTACACTGACTTGAATTATTTTATTTATTATTAAGCAAATGCAAATTGCCAAAGCCAATTGTTTGCTGAATTTAAGATGATTAGTCTGCCATTAGTCTGTAGAAGGACTTCAATGGAAGGGATGTATAATGAACAGCCAATTCTCTTCCTTGTAATTTGTGTGCCACCAAAATTGAATTTCATCCCACTCTGTATCAAACACTCATAGGTCTGTACTGTTGACTCATCCACACGAAGAACTGGATTGAGGTTGTCCACTTTAACACCCATGCAATCTACAAATAAGGGAGACTTTTATTTAATTATTCTGGACTGGAGTTCAACCCGTGCCAAACTGCAAGATCAGTGGCTAACCAATTGTGCCACCCAGTTTCCCTCCATTGCATTTATAGCTGTGGCAGAAATCTCAGTTTAGTATTGAACAAAAGTTGCATTGTAGTAACAGCAAAAATATTTAAAATCAAGTGATGTTGGGTACTGTACTATTTTCTTTCACCTCCCCCTCCCTTCCTTCACTTGTGAAGACAGTCACTTATTCCAGAGATACCAAGTCAGCTACAATCATGTACTTTGCTCAATTGGCTGTTTTTTAGGCAGAAGATAAAACCTATTTATTTCTATCAAAAATGTTTTAAAGTTATCCTATCTATTCACAGACTGTCACTTCTTGATTATATGCAATAATCCAAATTCAAGTTCTGTAGTGTTACAATCCCAGTTAATGTAATTGGATGGGAAGATCCCAGAATGGAACCCTGGTTCAAATTACCGTAACTTTTATTTTTTTGAATCAAACACGAAGGAACAGTCACAGGACCGCTACTTAGTTTCAACACCACAAAAAGAAACCTTTATTAAAACATGAAAAAACGAATTGTAATATAATACTTCTTTACTCCCCCTCAGGTTAATAATTACACAAGTTTTAAGATTAACACGGATGACACAGTACATTTGAAACTACAATGGTCTCATGAGCGCACAAATTGGCCGTGGTCAAACAGGCACTCCGCTCCGAATCAAAGTTAGTGTCTTCTCCGAATTCCCCCAGATGATTGTCACATGAGAGTTTCCAAGCTCCACTCCAAAACATGTTTTAAAACCTTCTCAAAACAGGGGCTGTTTAGCACAGTGGGCTAAATCACTGGCTTTGAAAGCAGACCAAGGCAGGCCAGCAGCACGGTTTGATTCCCGTAACAGCCTCCCCGAACAGGCGCCAGAATGTGGCGACTAGGGGCTTTTCACAGTAACTTCATTGAAGTCTACTCGTGACAATAAGCAATTTTCATTTCATTTCTTGCAATAAGGGTTTACATTGGCAAGTTGCATTCTGAAATTTACCCCACATTTTTCAAAGGATTCTTTTGAACAGAGCTTCCGCTTCACTTCTACCAGTGAATCCACTCCAAGTTTTACACCAACCACTCTTAGGATTTTTTTGGTCTTGAATGCTTTTAATAATAATTTTTTTTTTTTAAATAATTTTTATTCAAATTTTGCAACAACAAATTTTATCCCAACAATGAAAAGAGAAAAACAAAAACCCCTTCCCCCAATACAAAACAATAAATTAACAACAAGAAAGAGTAATAAACATAGAACCTTAAGAAGAAACCCCCATAACGAACCCATATTCCCCTCCCCCAATCCCCCCCGGCCCGGTTGCTGCTGAAATTGACCACCCTCTAATGCTCCGCCAGGAAATCAAGAAAAGGCTGCCACCCCGGAAGAACCCTTGCACCGGCCCCCTCAGGGCAAACGTGACCCTCTCTAGTTTAATGAACCCGGCCATGTCGTTGATCCAGGATTCCGGGCTCGGGGGCTTCGCGTCCCTCCACTGCAAAAGGATCCTTCGCCGGACTACTAGGGACGCAAAGGCCAGAATACCGGCCCCTCTCGCCTCCTGCACTCCCGGCTCCGATGCTACCCCAAAAATAGCGAGCCCCCAGCCCGGTTCCACCCTGGAGCTAACCACCCTGGACAAGGTCCCCGCCACCCCCTTCCAGAAACCCTCCAACGCTGGACACGCCCAGAACATGTGGGTGTGATTCGCTGGGCTCCCCGAACACCTGTCCTCTCCCCAAAGAACCGGCGCAGCTTGGTCCCAGTCATATGTGCCCTTTGCAACACCTTTAGCTGAATTAGACTAAGCCGTGCGCAAGAAGATGAGGAATTCACCTTCCCCAGGGCATCTGCCCATGTCCCTTCTTCAATCTTCTCCCCCAACGCCTCCTCCCACTTCATTTTCAGCTCCTCCACTGAGGCCTCCTCCCCCTCCTGCATCACCTGATAAATTGCAGAGATCCTACCCTCGCCGACCCACGTACGCGAGAGCACCCTGTCCTGAACCCCCTTGGCGGCAATAGCGGAAACTCCGCTACCTGCCGCCTAACAAACGCCCTAATCTGCATGTACCTAAAGGAATTCCCTGGGGGTAGACCCCACTTCCCCTCCAACTCCTCTAAGGTCACAAACTTCCGGTCTAGGAAGAGGTCCCCCATCCGCCTGATAACTGCCCTGTGCCAACTCAAAAACCCTCCATCTATCCTCCTGGTACAAACCGGTGGTTTCCCCGTAACGGGGACCAAACCGAGGCATTTACTTCTCCCCTATGCCTCCTCCACTGCCCCCAGATTTTGAAGGTAACCACCACTACTGGACTCGAAGAGTACCTTGCCGGGTGGAGTGGCAATGGGGCCGTCACCAGTGCTTCTAAACTCCTGCCCACACAGGACGCCGCCTCCATCCTCTTCCATGCGGCTCCCTCCCCCTCCATCACCCACCTACGAATCATTGCCACATTCGCAGCCCAGTAATACCCACACAGTTTGGGCAGCGCCAATGCACCCCACCTCCCTGCCTCGCTCCAAGAATACCCTCCTCACCCTCGGGGTCTTCTGCACCCACACAAACTCAGTAATGCTCCTGTTAACCCTCCTAAAGAAAGCCTTCGGAATCATAATGGGTAAACACTGGAAGTGAAACAAAAACCTCGGGAGCACCGTCATCTTAACCGACAGGACCCTGCCCGCTGCTCCACCAGCCTCGTGATGTTTAACCTATGCAGGGCCCCCCAGCTCCTGGCTATCTGGACTCCCAGGTATCTGAAGTTCCTCTCTGCCCTTTTCAGCGGGAGCTCCCCTATCTCTTTCTCCTAGTCTCCCATATGCACCACAATCAGCTCACTCTTCTCCACATTGAGCTTATAGCCAGAGAAGCCTCCGAACTCCCCCAGAATCCTCATCACCTCTGGCATCCACCCCGCCGGATCCAGATCCGCAATGTACAGCAATAAATCGTCCGCGTACAGCGACAGCCGCCCCCCCTCCCTTGCCTCATTCAGGGTCCACACTAACAGTGGGCCAAGCAGGTCTGAGAACTTCTTGTAAAATTCCACCGGGAACCCGTCGGGCCCCGGTGCCTTCCCTGACTGCATACTCCCCAATGCCTTGATCAGCTTCTCCAACTCGATTGGGGCCCCCAGACCCTCCGCCTGCTCCTCCCCCACTCTCTCGGGAACTCCAGCTTGTCCAAGAAGCGGTCCATCCCACCGTCCTCCCCAGGGGGCACCGACCGGTACAGCTCCTCATAAAAGGACGTGAACACCACGTTAATGCCCCTTGCACTCCGCACCAGTTTCCCTCCTACATCTCTAACTCCCCATATCTCCCTCGCTGCCTCCCGCTTCCGGAGCTGGTGGGCCAGCATCCGACTTGCCTTCTCCCCGTATTCGTATACCACCCCCTGCGCCCACCTCCACTGCACCTCCGCTTTCCGTGTGGTCAATATGTCAAACTCCGCTTGGAGACTACGATGCTTCCTCATAAGCCTCTCTTCCGGGACCTCCGCGTACCTCCTGTCCACCCTTACCATTTCTTCCACCAACCTCTCCCTCTCATTTTTCTCCCCCCTCTCCCTGTGCTCCCTAATAGAAATCAGCTCCCCTCTGACCACCGCCTTCAACGCCTCACAGACCACCCCCACCTGCACCTCCCCATTGTCATTAGCTTACAAATACCCCTCTATACGGACCCGCCCACATACCTCCTCTCCGACAGAAGCCCCACGTCTAACCTCCACAGCGGGCGTTGATCCTTCCCCTCCCCCAGCTCCAGGTCCACCCAATGCTGAGCGTGGTCTGATATGGCTATCGCCGAGTACCCTGCCCCTACCACCTTCGGGATCAGCGCCCCTGCTGAAGACAAAAAAGTCGATCCGGGAGTAAGCCTAATGGACGTGGGAGAAAAACGAGAACTCACTACCTCCCGGCCTCATAAACCTCCAAGGGTCCACCCCTCCCATCTGGTCCATAAACCCCCTCAACACTGTGGCCGCCGCCGGCCTCTTATCGGTCCTGGACCTCGAACGATCCAGGGCCGGGTCCAGCACTGTATTAAAATCTCCTCCCAATATCAAGCCCCCCGTCTCCAGGTCTGGAATCCAGCTCAGCATGCGCCGCATGAAGCCTGCATCTTCCCAATTTGGGGCGTACACATTGACCAGCACCACCTGCTCCCCCTGGAGCCTACCGCTCACCATTACGTATCTGCCACAGCTGTCCGCCATCACACTCGACGCCGCAAACAAAAAGCTCTTTCCCACCAAAATCGCCACCTCGCATCTAACCCCGAATGGAACACTTGTCCAACCCACCCTCTTCTCAGCCTAACCTGATCCGCCACCCTAAGGTGCGTTTCCCGGAGCGTAGCCACGTCCGCCCCTAGCCCCTTCAAGTGGGCCATCACCCGGGCCCGCTTCACCGGTCCATTCAGTCCCCTTACATTCCATGTGACCAGCCGAATCGGGGGGGTCTTCCCCCTCCCTCTGCGCCGGTCAGCCATAACTCTCCCTCGGCCCACCACGTGCCCGCAGTACCCACCCGGCCCGTTCCCCAGGGTGGCAGATCCCCATCCCGACCCCCCCATCACCATCTGTTCCCCTTCGGCCCTTCCAGCAGCAACCCGGTACCCCTCCCCCCCCCCCCAAGCTAGGGCCCCCCCTAGCTGCGTTACCCCTCTCGTTGTACTTCCGTAAGTCAGCTGACTCCTGTTGACCCCAGCTGCTCCCACCACCCCAACGATCCTCCTGGTGTGACACAACCGGCACTCCCCCCGCCTGGTTGAGGCCCTTCCCACTCCGCCTCCAGCGCGGGAACAAAGCCCGTGCTTCCATCTGAAACCCCACCCCCGACCCAAAACGCGGGAAAGAATAGGCGCGCGACCCAACGGGCCTGCAACACAGCTCCCCAACCCTCCAACAGCAAAAAAGACACCAAAATAAACAATCAATAAACCCCAAAAAGGGAAAAAACAAAAAAGGAACCAACAAAGAAGTACCAGGGAGAACAAAACCCCCGGATAATTCACATCCGTCCCCAACACCCCCTCAGTCCTCAGTTCAAGTCCAGCTTCTCTGCCTGGACGAAGGCCCAGGCATCTTCCGGGGAGTCAAAGTAGAGCTGGCGGTCTTTATAAGTGATCCAGAGGCGTGCCGGCTGTAGCAGGCCGAACTTCACTCCTTTCTTGTGGAGCACTGCCTTCGACCGGTTAAAACCAGCCCTTCTCTTCACCACCTCCGCACTCCAGTCCTGATAAATCCGGATCTCTGCATTCTCCCACCTGCTGCTCCTCTCCTTTTTAGCCCATCTCAGCACACGCTCGCAGTCGACGAAGTGGCGAAAACGGACCAGCACTGCCCTTGGCGGCTCGTTCGGCCTGGGCTTTCTCAGCAACACTCAATGGGCACCCTTCAGCTCCAAGGGCCCTTGGAAGGACCCCACACCCATTAGCGAGTTCAGCATCAAGGCCACATAGGCCCCCAGGTCCGATCCCTCCAGCCCCTCCGGGAGGCCCAGGATCCGCAAGTTCTTCCGCCGCGAGCGGTTCTCCATTTCCTCCATCCTCGCTTGCCATTTTTTGTGAAGATTCCACCTTCACTGCCAGGCCTAGGATTTCATCCTCGTTCTCCGAGGCCTTTTGCCCTAACTCGTGGATCTCTGCACCCTGAGTCGCCATGAGCTTATCCAGTGAGGCGCTCTGAAGCAGCTCCTGCTGCTCCTGCGCCCACTGCTGCCACGCTGCCGGTTCCCCGCCCGCCGCCATCTTGTTTTTCCTGCCTCGCACCTTTCTTTGCTCCAAAGCCGATTTTGTGACCACTCCGCTCCTGGTCCAGTCCATCCACCGGCAGATAAACGCAGCAGATGTGTTCCCCCACCGGGAAAAGTCCAGCCAGTGCCGCTACGGGCCCTTAAAAGAGCCCAAAAGACCGAAAAAAGCCAGAGCCACCAAACGTGCGGCTTAGCTCTGCATCACCGCAACTGGAAGCCTCCTGCCTTTAATAATAATGATCTTTATTGTCACAGTAGGCTGACGTTAACACTGCAATTAAGTTACAGTTAAAAGCCCCTAGTCGCCACATTCCATCGCATGTACACAGGCCGTTCGGGTACACAGAGGCAGAATTCAGAATGTCCAAATTACCTAATAGCAGGGGCAGCATGGAGATGCAATGGTTAGCACTGTTGCCTCTCGCCACCGAGGTCCCAAGTTCGATCCCGGCTCTGGGTCACTGTCCGTGTCAGTTTGCACATTCTCCCCGTGTTTGCGTAGTTTGGCACCCACAGCCCAAAAAGGTGTGCAGGGTAGGTGGATTGGCCATGCTAAATTGCCCCTTAATTGGAAAAAGTTAATTAGGTACTCTAAATTTATAAAAAAATAAAATAATTATCTGATAGCTAGTCTTTTGGGACTTGTGGGAGGAAACCGGAGCACCCGGAAGAAACCTCTACAGACACTAGGGAGAACGTGCAGACTCCGCACAGACAGCAACTTTTACACACTTGAGGTCTAGTATACATTTACATGTCCCATGTATATTTTAATTCATGTTTCACTGGCTGTAGTACAATCTCAGCAAGCTGGGAATCACTTCAGAGGTCTTTCTGACATCTAAGCCTTCCTCTGAACTCTTGTCGGTCTTTATTTAACAGTCCCCTGTTCATGTACCTTTAACCTCAGACTACCTGGAAACTTGTTTTGATTTCTGTAGTTTCCTTAACAAGCTGCTCTTTCAATGACCATTACTCCATTGTATGTTTTTTCTTATAGCAAAGCTGAGAGAGATTTTCTCTCTTTAGCTTTCCCAAACCACTGCTTTTAGCAGATCTGTGGGAACAGTTCGCTCCCTGGCTGTCTAACTACAAAACTGCTGTAGCTTGCAGCTAAATCTAAAGAGCAAAGAAATGTTTTTTCCCTTACAAGGGTCTCTAGTTGCCAAGCAACTATATTTACTCTTCCCGCCATAGCTCCCTCTATCGCACTTGGAACTTAACCAACCCCCACACACACAAACAACTTTGTCCGTCATGACTCTAACTATAGGTCCCTTCCAGGTAGAGAGACATTAACTTAAATCCACCTAAAACCAAACCTTATTTCTAATGTTTACCAATGTAAATATAAGTCTCTTAAAACTACCTTTGCTTACCTAACAGTAATGTAATGTTGATGCTGTCTTAAATGGGACATGAAAATAACCCACACAAAACCCTAGAGGCCAAAACAGGCTATCCTGAAGAGGGCCGGTACCAGGCTATAGTTGATCATTGGTTTTATAGGCTAATATATCACCAGGCCCTTGTATGTATTCCAGATTGTTCCTCTCCAGTCAGTAAGGATATCGTATTTCCCTTCCATTGCACTTATATCTAAGTAATAGGCATTGATACCAGTGGGCCAGTTGATCACAGCACATTAAACAGGATGCTGCCCATTCCCTTGCTGGAGAATATCTTCTCTGTGATCTACAGCTGCCAGGAGAACAAATTCCTCTGGAAACCTAAAGCTGGAAGGGTGGCATTTTGTCTGCTTAGTCAGCTATCTCGGGTTTTCGAAATTTCTGCTGGGCCTGATTCCCCCACCACAAAGATACAGTTGTACCAGACCACACTGGAGAATCTCCTAGCCTGGGAGATGAAAACTTTTCACATCACTTATTGATTTGCAAAGAACTTGCTCAGTCGTTAGGTAACCCTCTCTCACTTTAGCCAACTGTTCAGCTGTGGCAAGGACATTGCAACCAAAGTCAAGCCTGTCCTCACCTGTGCAGTTCCATCTGCTTTCCTCGACAGCAATCAGGAATAGGACTCCGAGGCCTAACCAATGACAATGAAATTAACTGTAGAAACCAAAGAATAAAAACGGCAACTACTTGCACAAGTGATGGGACAACAGAGATAGTTTTAAGGGAATTAGATTTCTACTGGTAAACACCTGGAAGGGTAAAACCTGTAGCTAGATTCATGCTATGTGTGGGAGTTGGTTAGGTTCCTGTGTTTCTATTGTGCTTAGAGACGGCTGCGGCATGAAGAATAAATAAACCAGCAGTGGTTTCTTAGCAACTAGGGTTTGGGGTGATCTTCTAGAGGTCTATAAAATAATGATCTTAAGGGCAGCACGGTGGCACAGTGGGTTAGCACTGCTGCCTCATGGCGCCGAGGTCCCAGGTTCGATCCCGGCTCTGGGTCACTGTCCATGTGGAGTTTGCACATTCTCCCCGTGTCTGCGTGAGTTTCGCCCCCACAACCCAAAAATGTGCAAGCTAGGTGGATTGGCCACGCTAAATTGCCCCTTAATTGGAAAAAATGAATTGGGTACTCTAAATTTAAAAAAATAATAATAATGATCTTATAGAGGTCTATGAAATAATGAGGAGCATAGATAAGATAGATAGTTAACATATTTTCCCAAAGGTTAAGGAGTCTAGAACTAGAGGGCATAGAACTAGAACTAGGGGCTGGTTTAGCTCACTCGGCTAAATTGCTGGCTTTTAAAGCAGACCAAGCAGGCCAGCAGCACGGTTCGATTCCCGTACCAGCCTCCCCGGACAGGCGCCGGAATGTGGCGACTAGGGGCTTTTCACAGTAACTTCATTGAAGCCTACTCGTGACAATAAGCGATTTTCATTTCATAGGTCTAAGGTGAGAGGGGAGAGATACAAAAGATACCAGAGAGATACCAGAGCTGAGAAGAAGGCTGAGAGGCCAGTCAGATATCTGAAATGGTTCTCGGGTTGGAGAGATTTTACTACAACCTGTGGAACGTGAGTTGAAATAACTATGGAAATTGGTAGCTCGATCTCAACATTTGTGTAAAAGCAGTTAAGACAAAGGAAACCTGATGGGGTTGGTGTAAGATCCTGGACTGGATCGCTGTTAAAAGTGGAGCAGAAGATTTGTTTAAAAGTGTCATTTGGAAATCTTGGTCTGGAGTTTGGAATGCATCCACCAAGGGAAAGCAAAATTATGAGAGAAGATTTTAAAATGTGTTTTTGGGAGTGGAGGTTAGAAACTCTCATGTGACAAATCATCTGGTGGGATTCTGAGGAGACATCCACAAACATTCACTTGGGGATTAGGATGGAGAATGTATTTGCCCTCACTAATCCTGTGTGCTTATGTGTTAATGTGACTATTGTAGATTGTGACAGCGTTTTTCAAACTTTTTTAATGGAACTCACATTTGCCAACTGGGGGGTGAGACAAGCACGGTGGTGCAGTGGTTAGCACTGCTGCCTCATGGCGCCAAGGTCCCAGGTTTGATCCCGGCCCTGGGTAACTGTCCGTGGGAAGTTTGCACATTCTCCCTGTGTTTGTTTGGGCTTCACCCCCACAACCCAAAGTTCTGCAGGGTAGGTGGATTGGCCACGCTAAATTGTCCCTTAATTGGAAAAAATTAATTGGGTTCCCTAAATTTATTTTAAAACAAACTTTTGCCAACTGGCTGACCTTCATGACCCACGTGAGCAAAACATTGTGACCCCCGCCGGCTGACCTTCGTAACACGTGCCACGTTCGCTTACTTTTAATGTGAAAGAAGAGCCTGCTTGATCCTCACAATTTCACTCCAATCAGGTTCACAGGAGGAGAGGGCAATGTGCTTATCAGGTGCAGACCTCAGCCAGATGTTTTGTGCCGTTGTCATATTCGTGAAAACGGAAAATCCAACCTCAACGTAGCTCATCATGAAGTGCAATAGCAACAGAATTCTTGTTTTACACAACGCTGGATACTCCTGGGAGATGCTACTCCAGAATACTGACAGCCGCATGGGCTTTTGCTGTGTATTTGATATGGTTTCGTAATTAAGGTATTAATTTGGAGTCGGTTGTAAGATAATGACTGACACTGCAATCTCAACCGTAAAGGAGTTTTTCACCCAACGCTTCTCTTTCAAAATCTGAAACTTCTCTCATTTGCCAGTACTTTGCTGCATATAACACACATGAGCTTTGCATCCTAATTTGCATTGGCAGAATTGCCAAAACCATATCTCGAGAAATCATCTTAATACTGCTTTGTTCCCAAGGGCGGTGCAGTGGGCAGCACTGCTGCCTTACACCGCTGAGGGCCAGGTTCAATCCTGGCCCAGGATCACTGTCCGTGTGGAGTTTGCACATTCTCCCTGTGTCTGTGTGGGTCTCACTGCACAACCCAAAGATGTGCAAGATAGGTGGATTGGCCAGGCTAAATTGCCCCTTAATTGGAAAAAAAGAATTGAGTACTCTTAAAAAATTTTTTTTAAATACTGCTTTGTTCCCGATTTCAGTTTCATCTTTGTAGACTTAACCAGAGGCCCTGGACCTCGGCACAGAGCAATACCAACACTGCTCTGTCCTGCCTTGGACTCTCCTGAACAGCTTTCTCCAGCAGATTCTGTTGTGAGATCCTGTCCTATGCATACACTGCCCATTTGAGTCTCTGGCCATCTTTTACTTTAAGAAAGTGAACAGTCCTCTTGCCTTGCTCGCCAGCATCTAGAAAATAGATGCAGCTCTGCTCCATGATGTGATGCCAAAAGCGCATACATGGAAGGCGTTTGATATCAAGTGTTGTGCAGGACGTGTGACCTGCTCACTGCTGCCGCTTCTGGTCAGACGATTGCACACAGCCTAATTTATTTTCATTTAAAAGGTGGCAGCCGCCGACATTCTTTTTTAAAAATAAATTTAGAGTACCCAATTATTTTTTCCAATTAAGGGGCAATTTAGAATGGTCAATCCACCTATCCTGCACATCTTTTGGGTTGTGGGGGTGAAACCCACGCAGACACGGGGAGAATGTGCAAACTCCACACGGACAGTGACCCAGGGCCGGGATTCGAACCCGGGTCCTCAGCGCCGTGAGGCAGCAATGCTAACCACTGTGACACCGTGCTGCCCTACCGCCGACATTCTTAATTGAAAAGCCAGTAGCCATCGTTGGGCGCTTCTCCTACGATCAGGAGCAAACTGGAACGGCGTGACCAATTGATTCCCGACCCGCACTTTGAAGTACCCTGTGATCCGTGTTAATTCTAAAACCTGTGTGTAATTGTTACACTAAGGGGGAAGTAAAGGAGTATTGTATTATAGTCCAATCTTTTCACGTTTAATAAATGTTTTTTTCCTTGCAAAAACTAATTGGTGGTCCTGTAACTCTGTTCCTCCATATTTTAGTTTTTAAAAAGTAAAATTATGGTCTTTTGAGCCAGGGTTCCATTCTGGTTTCTTCCCGTCCAGTTATACAATCCCATTTGATGTTATGAAATGAAAATCGCTTATTGTCACGAGTAGGCTTCAATGAAGTTACTGTGAAAAGCCCCTAGTCGCCACAATCCGGCGCCTGTCCGGGGAGGCTGGTACGGGAATCGAACCGTGCTGCTGGCCTGCTTGGTCTGCTTTAAAAGCCAGCGATTTAGCCAAACCAGCATATGGATTGAATCTTTCACATAGTAGAATATCCCAAGGTGGTTCAAACAAAATTTTATACTCCACCACATACGGAGATAATTAGAACAGATGATCGAAAACTTGGTCAAAAAATTGATTTCAAGCAGTATATTGCGGGAGAAAGGGCAAAGGATGGTCACAGATGTCCTAAGATAGAGTTACACAGTGATGAAAGGAGCTAGCAACCCAGAAGCCATTCTGCCCTGTTAGCTGATATCAGCCAACGTAGCACAGATTTTCTTGATTTTTGCTATTCAACCACTAACTGGATACTTTGAGTAGTCATTGGATACTGTACTTCAATTTTTATAAATCAACTGATTTTCTTGCAGAATTTTCATGAGAAGCCTTTCAGCATGAAGCAATTATATGCATTAATATATCTGCACACTAACATTAAACAGTGTGATTTCATCCCAATTGCTTTAACAACTTAATCTAAATAGTAACTCTTAACATCAGATCTCCTGTACTGTTTTATGTTGCGCACTTTATATGTCCTTAAATATTTCCTTGACAGAAAATTTTTGTTATCTTTCACAAGCAAATGTCGACCGGGGAAGATTTGAGCACTGCTGTGCAGCACCACCGAGGCATCTTGCAGCCAGTAAATATTACAGGTTGCAACCCGTCTGTTGCAATTTGGAGAAGTTTCTTCTTAATTTATGATTGCATTTTCAGCTTTTAAATCTTTGGTGATCGATAGAACAGATCACAGAATCACAAAGGTGTTTTGCGCAGAAAGAGACCATTCGGCCCACCAGCTCTCTGAATGAGCAATTCCTTTAGTGCCATTCTCTTGCCTCCTCACCATAACCCTGTACATATTTCCTTTTCAGATAAAAGTTTAATTTCTGTTTGAATGCTTTGATTGAACCTACCTCCATCGCACTCTTGGGCAGTGCAGTCCAGATCTCAACCACTAACTGTGTGAAGAAGTTTTGTTTCTCATATCACGGTAGGGCCTCACGGTAGCATGGTGGTTAGCATCAATGCTTCACAGCTCCAGTGGTCCCAGGTTCGATTCCCGGCTGGGTCACTGTCTGTGTGGAGTCTGCACGTCCTCCCCGTGTGTGCGTGGGTTTCCTCCGGGTGCTCCGGTTTCCTCCCACAGTCCAAAGATGTGCGGGTTAGGTGGATTGGCCATGCTAAATTGCCCGTAGTGTAAGGTTAATGGGGGGATTGTTGGGTTATGGGTATGCGGGTTACGTGGGTTTAAGTAGGGTGATCATTGCTCGGCACAACATTGAGGGCCGAAGGGCCTGTTCTGTGCTGTACTGTTCTATGAATTTTTGCTTCTTTCCCAATTGAGAACAGTTTCTCCCTATCTACTCTATCCAGGCCCCTCATGATTTTGAATACCTCTATCAAGTATCCCCTCAATCATCCCTTCTGCAAGAAAAATGGTCCCAAGTAAACCCAATTCTAACTTCATAACTGATGCTCTTATCCCTGGAACCATTCTTGTGAATCTTTTCTGCAATCTCCATAATTACTTCACATTCAAGTGCCGTGCCCTGAAATGGACCCAATGCTCCAGCTAAGGCCTAACTATGCCCTATACAAGTTCAAAAGCACCTCCTTACCCTTATACCTTATGGCCGTATTAATAAAACTGGAGATACTGTATGCTTTATTAACCACACTCTCAACTTGTACGGCCATCTTCAATGACATATGCACATAAATAACCAGGTCCATCTGCTCCTGCAGAATCATGAGGGACATGGATAGTGTAATTAGGACCAATATAGAAGCAGCAACAGATATTTAAAGGGATATTTTAGAATACACCGAACAGATACATTCCAAATGATAAATAAAAATTCCAAAGGGAGTATGCACCATCCATGGATAAAGAAAAAGATTAAAATACAGATTCAAACTTAAAGAAAAACTTATCATTGCACAAAGAATGTGAGGTTGAGGTTACAATCAGATCAGCCATGTTATTTTTGAATGGGGTAGCATGGTGGCACAGTGGTTAGTACTGCTGCCTGACAGCGCCAGGGGCCCGGGTTCAATTTCAACCTTGGGTGACTGACTGTGTTGAGTTTGCACTTTCTCCCCCTGCCTGCGTGGGTTTTCCCAGGGTGCTCAAGGTACCTCCCACAGTCTAAAGATGTGAAGGTTAGGTGGGCTGGCCATGCTAAAGTGCCCCTTAGTGTCCAAAGCTGTGTAGGTTAGGTGGGGTTAGGGTTACAGGGATAGGGTGGGGGTGTGGACCGAGATAGGGTGCTCTTTCAGAGAGTCAGTGCAGAATCAATGGGCCAAATTGCCTCCTTTTGCATTGTAGGGACTCTATGGGGAAAAAAAAATGGGGGAGCAAGCTTGAAGGGTTCCGAATTTGTCTGTTCGTATGGGAAATATTTTCACCTCATGAAAGGATTGAGAACCAGAGGGCATAGTTTAAAAGTATTTAGCATAAGAAACAAAATTGAGATAAGAAAAAACGTCTTCACTCAGTGAGTTGTTGAGATCTGGAATGCACTGCCTGAGAATGCAGTGCAGGCAGGTTTAATCAAAGCATTCAGAAGGAAATTACATGGTTGTCTGAAAGGAAGAATGTGCAGGGATCGGGTAAGAATGTGGGAGAACCCTTCGTCCCTCCATTTGTTCCCACCAAAATTAATCGCTTTGCATTTCTACACTTTGAACTTCATCTGCCACCTGTCTGCCCTTTCCACCAATTTGTCTATGTTTTTTAAGTTCTGCAGTGTTCTCCTCATGGTTCACCATGGTTCCAAGTTTTTCATCATCCAGAAACTTGAAACTGTGCCACATACACCAAGGTCTAGGTCTAAATATGTATCAGGAAAAGCAAGGGTCTCAACGCTTGGCCCCTGGGAAACTGCACCACAATCCTTCCTCCCAGTGCCGGCTCAAGGTACCGGCAACTCGGGCAGTCGCCCGGGGCGCCATGTGCTAGGGGGCGCCATCAAGGAGTGCGTGACAAATTATTTCATAATTTTTATGAAGTATTTATCTGACTGTTTTTACAACGCAGTGTCTATTTTTACATGTCCGTAAATCATTTTCTGTTGGCTATTTTTACTTGAATTCCGGTCAAGTCAAGTGCGGGACCCACGTAAAAATACAGCCCCTGGGCTAGGAAGCTATTTTTTACGTACCACAGACGATTTTACAAACAGATGTGTTCTCGATGTGAATATAGCTATTAGGTATACTTCTACCATTAAGTCGATGTTAGTAAGAAATAATATTTCAGAAAAACCAAATGCTGGTGTAAACCGTGTAATATAGACGAAACTGGGAATATTTCGTTATTAGATTAAAAGAACATAAACGTGACATGCCTAACTGCAACACAAATAATGCTAACTTTGTTCATGCTTATGATAATGATTAATGACCATCAAACTTACCGGAACTCTCGTGAAATGATTGTCAAATGTAATGATTACAAAATACGAAGAATTTTAGAGTATGTATAAGGGCGCCGAAGTTCAGCTTGCCCGGGGCGCCAGCAACCCTAGGGCCGTTTCTGCTTCCTCCAGCCTGTCACTCAGTCACTCAAGAACTTTGTTATTTGATTTGCTCCTGAATTTGGTTAAACCAATCAATGGTAGTCCATGAAACGAATGACCACTGCAAAATTTCTTGCTTATTGCATGTTTGTAATTAGTATATGCCGAGGTGATCATAAAGTGTGGTAATGTATTGACCACTAATTCATTTGAAACTTTCCGTAACAGTGGGGGGTCAAAGGATTGACCGTATCATTGATTCAGTTTAGATGATTATATTTTGAAGTCGGCAAATTAATTGTTTTTCTGACAATTTTCCATTTATTTTTATTACTATTGCTTTCCTTTTGTGCAAACCCTTATTGGGGTCAGTCTCCCAAAAACAGGATACTTACAAGAGGGAGGCAGTTAGGAGAAGCCTGCAGGAAGTAGTGCCATGTTTCATTATGTTAAAGGTGCTGTATCAATATAAGTTGTTATTTTTGTTGCTGTGATTTGCACTTGAAAAATGACCAGTTACATCTTTGCTCGAAAAATGTATATCTTTAAAGCCTTGTTTTCTTTTGTTGGCAGCAAAACTGGGATTTAAAGCTTGTTTTTGGGCAACAAAGACTTAAAAAAATATGTGTCTTGACCTTTAATATAGACAATAGAAGAAACGCTGTAGAAAAAACCCAAGTAAGACACTTTAGAATTAAAATCATTACCAAAAACATCAGAGGTGGTAGGAAGCCATTAACAATTAATAGGACGGGACTTCCGCTTGTGACCATGGAGTGATTGGTGACATAAAGGGCTGTTCCTGTTCAGAGTCACAGAAAAGGGCTCTTTTTACCCAGGTCCGGGTGGAATTTTAATGAAAAGGCGTCGGTGAATGTTAGAGGAGTAGTTTACCCCTGGAATAGTATACCTTCTGTTCACCGGACTCGGCAGAAAACAGTGAGAGGTTTGGCTGGAAAGTTGAAACAGTCTTGTGCTTCACGGACAGTCTCTTCCAGCATGTAGGTGGGGGAGGGGCAAGCTGTAATGCCCCAGATACAGGAACTGATGACTTTTATCAAGGAGGAATTCCATAATCAGAGGAAAGAAATGCATGAGGATCATGCAAAGGCCATTGCAGAAGCTGTGGCACCCCGGAAGAGTACTTTGGAGCGGATGGAGAGGTGTATGGAGGTGCAGGGGTCACAGATTCGGGAGATTGAAGGAGTGATCTCGGACCACAGCGATTGTGTGGTGGCTCTGAAGGCGGAGGTGGGGCTCCTAAGAGACCTTTGTAAAACACTGAGGGCAAAGGTTGAGGATCAGGAGAATGCCTCGAGAAGACAGAACCTGCGAATAGTGGGCCTGCCTGAAGGAGTGGAAGGTGCGAGTGCCACGAGGTACGTCTTGAGGATGCTGGCGGGACTGGTGGCAGTAGGGGTGCTAGATAAGGCACCTGAAGTGGACCGAGCACATAGGTCTCTGAGGCAAAAGCCAAGAGCTGGGGAGCCACCGCGGGTGGTGATCGTGAGACTTCATAAATTTGTGGAGAAAGAAAATTCTACGGTGGGCCAGGGAGAAGCGTAGCTGCGACTGGGAGGGAAATAAAGTCCGGATTTATCAGGACATCGGAGCTGAGTTGGCAAAACGGCGGGCAGGTTTCAACAAGGCCAAGGTGGTGCTGTACGCGGCGGCAGATCAGGTTTGGGGTGCTCTACCGCCGAAATTATGGGTGACGTTCGGAGGCCGGGTGTATTATTTCGAGACCCAAGAAGCGGTCGAAGACTTCATTTAAGGAGCATAAACTGGGGGAGAACTGAGTGGATAATGCTTGGGAACCGGGGTGCTGACATTGTGTAATGGTCGTGAGCTTGTTTGAAGTGGGTGTAGGCATTGGGGGGTTTTCGCCTTTTTTTGTGGGGGGGGGGTGGTTCTGTTCAATGTTGGGATTGTAAGGAGTTGTAGGGGTGAAAAGTTTATGTGGGGATGGATGTTCCCATCCCCCCTCCTGTTTTATGGGACTGTTTGTGTTTAACATTTGTTTATTTGCTGTTGGAGAAGGCTACCTGGAGTTCAGGAGAAGTCCTTGCTTGGGTGGGGGAGGGTAAGGCCAGCAGGAGGCCGCCTTCTTTGAGCTGAGGAGTGGGGGGGGGGGGGCGAGGGTGGGGGAGGGTGAGAAGGTGACTGAACAGGTAGACGAGGGTAGAGCAGTTGATGTGGTGTATATGGATTTCAGTAAAGCGTTTGATAAGGTTCCCCACGGTCGGCTATTGCAGAAAATACGGAGGCTGGGGATTGAGGGTGATTTAGAGATGTGGATCAGAAATTGGCTAGTTGAAAGAAGACAGAGAGTGGTAGTTGATGGGAAATGTTCAGAATGGAGTTCAGTTATGAGTGGCGTACCACAAGGATCTGTTCTGGGGCCGTTGCTGTTTGTCATTTTTATAAATGACCTAGAGGAGGGCGCAGAAGGATGGGTGAGTAAATTTGCAGACGACACTAAAGTCGGTGGAGTTGTAGACAGTGCGGAAGGATGTTGCAGGTTACAGAGGGACATAGATAAGCTGCAGAGCTGGGCTGAGAGGTGGCAAATGGAGTTTAATGTGGAGAAATGTGAGGTGATTCACTTTGGAAAGAATAACAGAAATGTGGAATATTTGGCTAATGGTAAAATTCTTGGTAGTGTGGATGAGCAGAGGGATTTCGGTGTCCATGTACATAGATCCCTGAAAGTTGCCACCCAGGTTGATAGGGTTGTGAAGAAGGCCTATGGTGTGTTGGCCTTTATTGGTAGAGGGATTGAGTTCCGGAGCCATGAGGTCATGTTGCAGTTGTACAAAACTCTAGTACGGCCGCATTTGGAGTATTGCGTACAGTTCTGGTCGCCTCATTATAGGAAGGACGTGGAAGCTTTGGAACGGGTGCAGAGGAGATTTACCAGGATGTTGCCTGGTATGGAGGGAAAATCTTATGAGGAAAGGCTGATGGACTTGAGGTTGTTTTCGTTAGAGAGAAGAAGGTTAAGAGGTGACTTAATAGAGGCATACAAAATGATCAGAGGGTTAGATAGGGTGGACAGCGAGAGCCTTCTCCCGTGGATGGAGGTGGCTAGCACGAGGGGACATAGCCTTAAATTGAGGGGTAATAGATATAGGACAGAGGTCAGAGGTGGGTTTTTTACGCAAAGAGTGGTGAGGCCGTGGAATGCCCTATCTGCAACAGTAGTGAACTCGCCAACATTGAGGGCATTTAAAAATTTATTGGATAAGCATATGGATGATAAGGGCATAGTGTAGGTTAGATGGCCTTTAGATTTTTTCCATGTCGGTGCAACATCGAGGGCCGAAGGGCCTGTACTGCGCTGTATCGTTCTATGTTCTATGTTCTAGGGTGTGCCTTTGGGCAGGGGCAGCCGTGCTAGCAGGTTATGCTGGTGAACAGAAGTGAGATGGTGGGGGAGAAGGCCAAGAGGGGTGGCCGGGGGGTGGGGGTAGGGGAAGTGGGCAAGAAGGGGAAAAGCGGAGGGGGGGGTTCTGCGACGTGGCAGAGGGTGAGAGATGACATGGTCAAGGCCGAAGAAATGGGCCATCAGGGATGGGCTAGATACAGAATGGAACTAAAGGGGCAGGAGTTAAGTGGGGAAGATGACGGGCGGTAGAGGGGATTGGAGGCGTAAGGCTGGTAACAGGAACGTCCGAAGACTGAATGGGCCAGTTAAAAGGTTGCGGGTGTTTGCGCACCTTTGAAGCTTGAAAGCGGGGGTTGTCTTTTTGCAGGAGACACACCTCTGTATGAAGGACCAGGTTAGGTTAAGGAAGGGGTGGGTCGGGCAGGTTTTTCATTCTGGGTTTGATTTGGAATCAAGGGGTGTGGCGATTTTAATGAGCATAAAATGGGATTTGTGAGTGCGAACGAGGTGAGGGATCTGGGTGGGAGATATGTGGTGTGAGTGGGGTATTGGAAGGGGCACCGGTAGTGTTGGTAAATGTGTATGCCCCAAATTGGGATGATGTGGGTTTTACGAGGGGCTTGCTGACAGCAATCCTGGATTTGGCCACGTACCAGTTGATCATGGGAGGAGATTTTAACTGTGTCCTGGAGCCCCAGGTCGATGGATAGGGTACAAATGGCAAGGGAGCTGGTGGGGTTAATGGAGAGGATGGGTATGGTGGATCCATGGCGCTTTCAAATCCTGGGGGAAGGGAGTATTCCTTCTTTTCACACATCTATAAATTGTATTGGAGGTTTGATTACTTTGTAGTGAGTCGGGAGATTTTGGTTGGGATGGAGGGGGCAGAGTATGCGGGCATAGTCCTCTCGGACCATGCACCCCACTGGCTGAATATTCACGGGACGAGAGTAGAGGCCGGGGTGGAGGTTTGACTCGGGGTTGTTGGCGGATGGAGGTTTTGTGATAAGGTACGGTTGGCAATTAAGGATTATGTGGAGTTCAATCAGAATGGGGGGGTGTCGGCAGGCATTTTTGTGGGAAGCACTGAAGGCAGTGGTCTGGGGAGAAATTATCTCATTTACGGATAAGGAAAGGAGGGCGGAACATGACCGTCTAGTGACCGAGATAGTGGAGGTGAACAGGGAATATTCGAGGGTGCCCACCGTGGAGGGATTGGCGAGGAGGAAAAAGTTGCAGGGGCAATTTGACAGGCTGACAACGGGGAGGGCGGTAGGGCAAGAGGGGTGCAATACGAGTATGGGGAGAAGGCGAGCCGCATACTGGCGCACCAGCTGCAGAGGCAGGCTGGGTCCAGGGAAATATTGAAGATCCGGGCTGGGGATGTGGTGTCCGAGCCAGGGAGGCATTTAAATGAGGCATTTAGAGAGTATTACCTGGGACTTTATGAGGCAGACCCAGGAGGAGAGGAGGGGGACATGGGGTGGCTTCTGGACGAGCTGGAATTTCCCCAGGTGGAGGAAGCAAAGAGCAGGCATTGGCGGAGCCCCTGGGGCTGAGGGAGGTGCTGGATAGTATCAGGCAGAATTTTATGAGGAATTTGCAGCAGACCTGGCACCACATCTGTTGGGGACGTTTAATGAAGCACTGGAGAAGGTGGAGTTGCCGGAGACGATGAAGCAGGCAGTAATCACACTAATCCCCAAAAAAGGGAAGGATCCGGTGGAATGTGGGTCATATGGACCCATATCACTATTGAACACAGATGTGAAAGTATTGGCTAAGTTGTTGGCGGGGAGGATGGAGGATTGTGTCCCGGGGGTGGTTGCAGAAGATCAAGGCTTTGTGAAGGGCAGGCAGCTCGCGAGTAATATAAGACGGCTGTTGAATGTGGTGATGAATCCGTCGAGAGCTCTGGAACCATGGACACGGAGAAAGCATTTGATCCGGTGGAGTGGCGGTACTTGTTCGAAGTTTTGGGAAGGTTTGGGTTTAGGCCGAGATTTGTGGCATGGGTGTGGTTGCTGTATGTGGCGCCAAGAGCGAGGGTGAGGACGAATGATATGAGCTCACGAAGCTTTGACTTACACAGGGGTACGAGGCAGGGGTGTCCACTGTCGCCGCTGCTGTTTGCGCTGGCCATAGAGCCGTTGGCAATGACTCTCAGGGGGTCAGCAGAGTGGCAGGGGATAATGAGGGGACAGAGGGAGCATTGGGTGTCGCTCTATGCCGATAACCTCTTGCTGTATGTTTCGGATGGGAAGGATTATGGGCCTGTTGGGGAGGTTTGGAGGGTTCTCTGGTTACAAGCTGAATGTGGGGAATAGCGCGGTATTCCCGGTGAATGAGCTGGCACAGTGGGCTAATTTAGGGGGGATGCCATTTACGGTAGCGAGGAATAGATTTAGGTACTTGGGGATTTAGGTAGCAAGGGAATGGACGGGGCTCCATAAGCGGAACTTAACGAAGCTGGTGGAGGAGGCCAGGGAGGATCTTAAGAGGTGGGATACACTGCACTTAACGTTGGCGGGGAGGGTCCAAGTGGTCAAAATGAATATTCTGCTGAGGTTCTTGTTTATCTTTCAGGCTCTCCTGATCTTTATACCAAAGGCCTTTTTTCGGAAAGTGGACACAATCATCTCTAACTTTGTATGGGCGGGGAAGGTCCGAGGGTGGGGAGGATCCTGCTACAGAGGCAGTAGGGGGGGTTGGCATTGCCAAACTTGCTTCATTATTATTGGGAGGCGAATGTGGACAAGGTGCGGCGGTGGTGGGAAGGACAAGGGGTAGAGTGGGTTAGGATGGAGGAGGAATCTTGTAAAGGGCCTAATTTGAGGGCTATGGTGACGGCAGCATTGCCAATGGCCCCGAGTAGGTATTCAGGGAGCCCAGTAGTGCAGTCCACGGTGAAGATATCGAATCAGCTGAGGAGGCATTTTAGGGTGGAAGGGATGTCGGTGCTAACGCTGCTGTGCGAGAGTTATGGGTTTGAGCCGAGGGGGGGATGGATAGTGTATACAGGAGGTGGAGGAGAGTGGGGCTGGTCAAGGTGAGGGATTTATATTTGGAGGAAGGGTTCGCCAGTCTGGAGAAGCTGAGGGAGAGGGTAGAGCTGCCGAGGGGTAGTGAGTTCAGGTATCTAGAGGTTCGGGACTTTGCACGAAAGGTTTGGAAGGGGTTCCCTAGATTGCCGAGATACACCCTGCTGGAGCGACTGCTGTTTCCAGATGTGGAAGGGGAGGGAAGAATTGGGGATATATATAAGTGGCTGGGGGAGCGGGAAGGCAAGCGGGTGGTGAAGATCAAGGAGAAATGGGAAGTGGAGTTGGGAATGGAGATCAATTGGGGAGTATGGAGTGAGGCACTGTGAAGGGTAAACAGGACCTCCTCTTGTGCAAAGATGAGCCTGATGCAGTTTAAGGTGGTGACTCAGGCGACAATGAGTGGGTTCTTTCAGGGGGTAGCAGATGAGTGTGTGAGGTGTGGGCGGGGCCAGCGAATCCTGCGCACATGTTTTGGGGCTGTGAAAAATTGGGAAGTTTCTGGGCGGGAGTGTTCACGTTCTTAGCCAGGATAGTGGAGGAGGGAGTGGACCCAGACCCTTTGGTGGCGATATTTGGGGTTTCAGAGAAGCCGGAGCCCATGGAGAGGAGGAAGGCCGATGTCATGGCCTTTGCCTCTCTGATTGCATGGCGACGAATTTTGCTGGAGTGGCGGTCGGCATCGCCACCGGGGGTAGCAGCATGGTTGGGTGACCTGTATGACTTCCTGCAGTTAGAGAAGATAAAGTATGAGTTAAGGGGCTCAGCAGAGGAGTTTGAGAAAAGGTGGGGGGGTGTTTGTGACCGTGTTTGAGGAGCTGTTTGTCGCAGTGGGGGGGGGGGGGGGGTTGAGAAAGGAGGAAAATCTGTACAAACTGTATAGTTTATTGTTGGGAAGAATGTTTCCCGGGGTGTTTATTTGCTGTAACCTACTTTGATACAAGTTTGAATAAAATGCGTTTAACAAAAAACAATTAATAGGACACAAGAACACAAGAAATAGGAGCAGGAGTAGACAATATGATTTGTCAAGCCTGCTCCACCATTCAACACGATCATGGCCAAACCTCGGCTTCAACTCCATTACTCCCCTACTCCCAATATAACTTAATCCCCTGAGAGACCAAAACCTGTCTAGCCCAACCTTAAATGAATTTAGTGATGGAACATCCACAACCTTCTGGGGTGGACAATTCCAAAGAATCGCAACCTTTTGAGTGAACTCATTTCTCCTCAGCTCAGTCCTAAAGGATCGGCCCCTTAGCATGAGACTGTGCCCCATGTTTTAGATGCCCTAACCATCGCAAACAACCTCTCCTCTCCCTATCAAGCCCCTTCAGAATTTTGTCGTTTGCCTCTCATTCTTCTGAACTCAGAAATTCAAGCCCAATTTACTTAGCTCCTTATTATAGGCCACCTTTCTCATCCCAATCTAGTAAACCTTCACTCTGCTACCCCAATGCAAGTACTTTCTTTTTTAACTGTGGTGACCAAAGCTGCCCACAGTACTTCAAATGTGTTCTCACCAAAATCCTGCACAATTATACTCCAACCCCCTGCAATAAAGACCAACATGCCATTTGCCTTCTTAATTGCTTGCTGCACTTGCATGCTAACTTTCTGTGCTCCTTATACAACCACACCCAAGTCTCTTTGAACAGCAACATTTACAAGTTTCATGCCTTTTAAAAAAATATTGTTTTTCTCTTGTTACAATCAAAGTGAATAACTTTACACTTCCCTAATTATACTCCGTCTGCCATCCTGTTGCCCACTAAGTTAACCTGTCTATATTGCTTTGCAACCTCTCTGTGTCCTCCCCAAAGCTTACCTTGCCACCTAGCTTGAATTGAGGATAGAAAGGAAAACATTAGGGCATAAGATAACATTTATTTTTGTGAATTACTTTACATTTAAAATTTATAGTAGTAAAACTATTTCTGTTGTTTCAAAAACCTTATTATTGTGATATTAATGTTTTTTCCTGGATCCAACATGTGTGTGAACTGAAAGAAAGAGGTCTAGTTGGACAATAGAAAGTGATGTTTCCTTCAGTGTGTTACTGAATAGATTTTGAGCGAATGGGAAATTATTTTGATTTATTCCTGGTGCTAACATTAATTGATTGGAAGAGTTTTAAATGTTTTGGGCCATTTTGGTGCCGTGTGTTGGAGATGCAGCACACTGGCTACCACAATGGGACTGTAAATCTTGCCTTAAAAATGCCTTTGGGCTTTTACAGATCCTTTGAAATAAACCCACCACCATTATTCATTTTGCGATCACTTACAATTTTGCATCTGCTGGAAATTTTGAATTCTGTTGTTTACACAGAATGCTGAAAGTAATATGAGAACTGATCATTAGAAAACACCAGTACTGACTTTCAGAACTCAAAGAATGCACATTATAAATTGACCTCTGTTTCCTATTGTTTATTTGTATTTGTACCGTAATTTCTTGTGTCTTCTTTCTCACTGCTGGCAACTTACAAGTTTGAATTGTAATCAGGAGGATCCGTTTTTCATACTAAACTTATTAATAGGCCATTATACTACAAAGAGAAGAATTTTACATTTTTACACTTCATTAAATAACACTGATTCACAACGTGAAAAATATTTATCTTGTTGGTGTCAGTTTAATCTGTGCAGCAATCAATGAATGATGTCGGCACTCTGCATGTCCTTTAACTTTTCATTAACCTCATTATGGTCCAGGAAATCAATACCATGGTCTCTGTGCAGGATTGTGTCTGCAAGTTCAGTACGTAGCCAGCTTTAAAAAAACAATGATGGGAAGAAGCGTATCACACTTAAGCATATACACTCTGTCACACGCAAGCAGGCATGCACTCACTCATGCTAACATGCATTATGCACTTACTCACACATTGATGCACACTTGCTTTCACACATACAAATACACCATACTCATTTACTGCCTTCTCCATTCCAAAATAATCATTACATATATGTATGTTATATCTCAAGGCAAAATAATTAGGTACTCTAAATTTATTTTAAAAAATCAAAACGTTCAAATGAACCCAATATTCTCATACAATGCATTCTGAACCTTAGCCACTTGCTGTCATGTCACTTTTGTTTCTTATGCCAATTACTTTACTTCTGTTCCCTCTCATTCGCAATTCTTTCATGTCTGAGAACAGCTTCTCCCTCTCTGCTCTGACTGACCCCGCATGATTTTAGATACCTCTATAAAATTTATTCTTAACGTTCTCTTCCCCAAAGAAACCAGTGTCGACTGCTACAGGCTATCTTCATAACTGAGGTTCCTCCTCCTTGGAACTATTCTTGTGAATCTTTTCTGCACTCTCTCTAATGCCTTCACATCTTTCCGAAAGTAAGGTGATCCGAGCTGGTGCAATACTCCAGCTGAGGCCGAACTAGTGTCTTATACGAGTTCAAGACAACCTCCTTGCTCTTGCACTCTATGACCTACTTTTTAAAAATATTTCTATTCGCCTAATTTTCATCATTTTCGCCATACAAAACAAAGCAAAAACAGAACAACCCCAACAATATGATAGCTAAAATATAGACTCATAAAACAGAAAAGAAAGAAAGCAATCCCCTCCTCCCTCTTCTCCCTTTAGCATTCAACAGCAGCCAACTTCCCGAAAGTGCATAATAAACAAACCCCAAGAATTGTAGAACCCCTCCTTCGCCCCCCTCAACTCAAACGTCATCTTCTCCAGGGTCAAGAACTCCAGTAGGTCCCCCCCACCACCCCGAGGCACGTGGCAGTGAGACTGACCTCCACCCCAACAGGACCTGCCTATGAGCAAGCAGCGAGGCGAAGGCTAAAACATCTGCCCCGCACCAGCCTGCAACTCGGGCTGGGCCAAAACCCCAAAAATGGCTTGTAGGGGCCCGGGCTCCAGATTCATATGTAAAACCCCCGAGATGGTGCTAAATGCCTCCCACCAATACCTTTCCAGCATCGGGCAGAACCAAAACATGTGAACATGGTTTGTGGGGCCCTCCCACATTGCTCACAGACATCCTCTACCCCCTCAAACAGCCGGCTCATCTTTGATTTTCTGAGGTGCGCCCTATACACGACCTACACGCGAGGGTGAGGCATTCACCCTTTGCAGCACCTCACGCCACAGTCCCTCTTCCCCCCAAACTCTTCCTCCCACTTCACCGTAATCCCCTCCATGGACACCCTATCGTCCTCCAGGACCCTACCATAAATCGCTGCTACAACCCCATTCTCCAAACTGCCCCTCCCCCCCAAGCACCGTCTCCACAACAAGGAGGCAGGTGCTATTGGGAAGGTTGGGAAAATGTTCCTTGCAAAATCTCAAAACTGTGGGTATCTAAACCCTTCCCCCTGTGCCAACCATACTTCTCTCCCAGATTCTCCAACTCGCAAATTGTCACCCAAGTAACAGATCCTTCATCTACTTAATCCCTCTCTCGTCCCGTCTCCGAAACTTCGCACCCATCCTCCCCGGACCCCAGCTTAAAATGTTGCCTAAACTGCCTCCAGATCTTCAAATCGGCCACCACCATCAGACCCCCCCCCAAATACTTACCTGGTGTCATCGGGAATGGCGCCCACAACCCCGAACCCCAACATGAGCCCGTCTCCATCTTAACCCATCAGGTCTTCCCCTCCTTAGCCCAGCCCTGCACCTTCTCCACATTCGCCGCCCAGTAATAGTGCAGTAAGTTTGGGGGGCCAAGCCCCCCTGCCTGTCGTCCTCTCTGCAAGACCACCCTCCTAACCCTGGCCACCCCCCCCCCCCAAATAAACAGGGAGATGAATTTGTCCACCTCCTTGAAGAAGGATTCCAGTAGAAAGACCGCCAAGCACTGAGATTGGAACAAAAATCGCATTTAACCCTGCAGCCTCACGGCGCTGAGGTCCCAGGTTCGATCCCGGTTCTGGGTCACTGTTTGTGTGGAGTTTGCACATTCTCCCCGTGTTTGCGTGGGTTTCTCCCCCACAACCTAAAGATGTGCAAGGTTGGAAAAAATGATATGAGTACTCTAAATTTCTTCTTTTTTTTAAAAATCGCATTCATTTTGACTGCCTGCACCCAACCCGCCAACGACAGCGGGAGGTTACCCCACCTTGGCAAATCAGCCTTCATTCTCCCCACCCAACTAGTAAAATTATACCTTCGGAGCCCACCCCAAACCTATGCTACCTACACCCCCTAGTACTAGCAGCACCCCCCCCCCCCCCCCCCCCCCCCCCCCCCATAAAATACTCGCTCTTGTCTCGGTTCAGTTTATACCCCAAAAACGACCCAAATCTTTGGAGCAGCCCAATTATACTCTCCACCGACGCGCTCGGCTCTGAAATGTACACTAACAGATCATCAGCATATAAGGATACGTTATGGTCCACCTCCCTCGCCCCCGATCCTCACTATCCTCACTATCCCGTTCCACAACACTGAGCTCCTCAGCACGATGGCCAAAGGCTCTATAGCCAGTGCAAACAACAGGGGGGACATAGGACACCCTGCCTTGTACCTCGGTGAAGAGCGAAGTACCCCAAATTCATTTTATTAGTGCAAGCACTCGCCACCGGCTCTTTGTACAACAGCCATTCCCTCACTGTGAAATTCGGCCCAATTCCAAATCTTTCCGAGAGCGCCATCAAATAACCCCACTCTACCCGATCAAATGCCTTCTCTGCATCCAGTGCCACTAACTCCTCCACCTCCTTTCCCTCTGACAGAGACCGGATCACAGTTAACAACCTCCTCGTAGTCATAAACTGCTGCCTTCCCTTCACGAATCCCGTCTGAACCCCTCCTATCACCTTCGGGCGACACCCCCCCCCCCCCCCCCCAAAATCAGAACCTCTACCAATTGAATAGAGATATGGACAATTATGATCCACACTCCACCGGGGGCCTTATCCTTCTTTAACAGCAGGAAAATCAAAGCCTGCCCCACGTCTGTGGCAAAATCTCCCTACCTATCGCATCCTCAAACATTCCCACCATCGCGGCACCAACTTATCCTTCAACTTCTTATAGTATTCAACTGGGAACCCATCTGACCCCACTGCCTTCCCTGGCTGCATTCTCCCAATTTCCACTTTCACCTCCTGCTCTCCCACCAGCCACTTCAAGCCTTCCGTGTCCTCTTCACCCAACCTTGGGTACTCCAACCCATCCAGGAACTCCCTCCTCTCACGGTGGCTCCTCCCCATATAAATTCTTGTAGAACTCTTCAAATACTCTTCAAGGCCATCTTCTCCCCCTGTTCATAGACCGCCCCCACCCTTCGCAACTGGCCCACCACTTTCCCTGTGGACAACTGGTCGAACTTTGCATGAAGCTCCTTCCTCCTGGCCAAGGGGTACCTCCTATCCACCTCCAGCATCTCCTCTTATCAATTTTTGGCACTCCTCTCTCTCTTCCTTGTCCACCTTGGCCTTAAATAAAATCACCTCCCCCTTGCTACTGCCTGCAGAGCCTCCCAAACCACCGACTGCAAAACTTTCCCCGTGCAATTAAACCCTACATATTCCTTGATCATCTTCCCAATAAAAATAGTCCCCTAACAGTCCCACATGCATTCTCCACCCCAGCCTCTGAGCCATTCCCTTCTCCAGAACCACATCCACCTAATGCAGCGCCTGGTCCAAAATCAATATCGCTGAATACCCCGACCCTTTGACCCCGGCCAATAACGTCTTCCCCACCACAAAAAAGTTTATTCTTGAATACACTTTTCATATACCGGGAGAAAAATGAGTACTCCCGCTCCCTCGGGTGCAGGAACCTCCACGGGTCCACTCCTCCCATCTCTCTCATGAGCCCAGCCAGCGCCTTCACCCTCCCCTGACTGGACCTGCAAGCGCGTGGAGACCTATCCACTTTCGGTCCTTGCACCATATTCAAGTCCCCCCCCACTATTAACCCGTGGGTATCCAAATCTGGGATGGCACCCAGCACCCTCTTCACAAGCCCTGCACCATCCCAGTTGACGCCATATATGCTTAATATAATATTTCGTTTTGTCCCTCCATGTTCTCCTACCAAAATTTAAAAATTCACATTTCTCCACACGTTGAATTTCATTTGCCATCTATCGACTCATTCCATCAATTTGTCTATATCCTTTTGAATTCCTACAATATCCTCCTCACAATTCACAATACTTTCAAGTTCCAGCTCATCTGCAATTTTGAAATTGTGCCCTGTCCAATTAAGGTCTAAGTCATTAATATATTATAAGGAAAAGCGAGAGTCCCTGTGGAACTCCTCCAGCACGGAAAATATCCGTTAAACACTACTCTGGATAGTATCTTCCCCTTGTTAAAGACAGATGCAAAGTATTCACTTAGGTTATTTTTATTCATTTATGGGATGTGGGTGTTGCTGGTTAGGCCAGCATTTATTGCCCATCCCTAGTTGCCCTTCAGAAGGTGAAGGTGAGTTGCCTTCTTGAACCCCTGCAGTCCTTGAGATGTAGGTACACCCACTGTGCTATTAGGGAGGGTGTTCCAGGGTGTTGCCCCAGCGACACTGAAGGAACGACGATATATTTCCAAGTTGGGATAGTGAGTGACTTGGAGGGGAACCTCCAGGTGGTGGGATTCCCAGATATCTGCTGCTCTTGTCCTTCTCAATGGTAGTGGTCGTGAGTTTGGAAGGTACTGTCTAAGGAAACTTTGAGTTACTGCAGCGCATCTTGTAGATGGTACACAAAGCTGCCACTGTTCGTCAGTGGTGGAGGGTTTGAATGTTGGTGGAAGGGGGAGCAATCAAGCAGACTGCTTTGTCTGGATGGTATTGAGCTTCTTGAGTGTTGTTGGAGCTGGATTCATCCAGGCAAGTGGAGAGTATTCCATTACACTCCTGACTTGTGCCTTGTAGGTGGTGGACAGGCTTTGGGGGTCTGAAGGTGAGTTACTCGCCATAGGACTCCTACCCTTTGACCTGCCCTGGTAGCCACGGTATTGATGTGGCTAGTCCAGTTCAGTTTATGATCAATGGTAATCCCAAGATGTTGATTGTGAAGGGTTCGGCGATGGTAATGCCATTGAATGTCAAGGGGCGGTGGTTAGATTCTCTCTTGTAGGAGATGGTCATTGCCTGGCACATGTGTGGCATGAATGTTACTTGCCACTTTTCAGCCCAAGCCTGGATATTGTCCAGGTTTTGCTGCATTTGGATATGGACTGCTTCATTATCCGAGGAGTCGCGAATGGTGCTGAATATTGTGCAGTCATCCGCAAACGTTTCCACCTCTGACCTTATGATGGAACGGAGGTTATTGATAAAGCGGCTGGAGATGGTTGGGTCTAGGACACTACCTTGAGGAACTCCTGCAGTGATGTCCTAGAGTTGAGATAATTGATCTCCAACCATCACAACGATCTGCCTTTGTGCCAGGTATGACTCCAACCAGCAGAGTGTTTTCTCCCTGATTCCCATTGACTCCAGTTTAGCTAGGGCTCCTTGACGCCATACTCGGTCAAATGCTGCCTTCATATCAAGGGCAGCCACTTTCACCTCACTTAGTACCTCAACTATGCTCTCTCCTTCCATGTGTAAATCACATTTTGGCACCTAATTGATCCTATTGCTCCTCGTACTGCATTTTTACTATTCCCTTTTATGTTTGCTGTCAGTCTCTATTAATACTCCCTCTTTTTTTTTATAAACTTAGATTACCCAATTATTTTTTCCAATTAAGGGGGCAATTTAGAATGGCCAATCCACCTAACCTGCACATTTTTGGGTTGTAGGGGCGAAACCCACGCAGACACGGGGAGAATGTGCAAGCTCCACACGGACAGTGACCCAGAGCCGGGATCGAACCTGGGACCTCAACGCCGTGAGGCAGCTGTGCGAGCCACTAGGCCACCGTGCTGCCCTTAATACTCCTTCTTTGCTGAACCTTATATATTCAGCCGGGTATTTTCAACCTGACATTTGTGATGAGCATACATTTTCTCTTTCTCTTAATTTCTGAAGCTTTTGTCATCCATGGAGCTGTTGTTTTGTTTGCCCTACCTTTCCCTTTTGAGGGAATATACTTGACTGTTCCCGAACACACACTTTAGTATTGCTGGAAAAAGAGACCTGCTGTACAAATTTTTGTTCTGCATTCATCAGGACAGGACAGATTCGCAAGAATGCAAATTGTAAAGGGAACAACAATTTATATTGTGTGAGAAGAGAGTGCTGATTGGTTGGCAGGTGGACTCTGAATGGTAGAGGTGTTGCCATGGAGAGCATGCTGGGGAACAGTGGAGTACCCAATTCTTTTTTTCCAATTAAGGGGCAATTTAGTGTGGCCAATCCACCTACCCTGCACATCTTTGGGTTGTGGGGGCGAAACCCATGCAAACACGGGGAGAATGTGCAAACTCCACATGGACAGTGACCCAGAACAGCGATCGAACCCGAGTCCTCGGCGCCGTGTGGCAGCAGTGCTAACCACTGCGCCACCGTGCCGCCCATGCCGGGCAACAGTTAACTGCCAAACGTTTGTTTAAATTCAAACCAGGCAGGTCGACGCAGATTGATCAAGATACCGGCACGGGTAATGGCTGTCCCCCAAGCTTTTATTTGGTTGAAAAATGTGCAATGAATGGACATGCTCCATTGTCTGCAAAGGACAGGGTCTTGCGTGTCAATACATGTCATTTCTGGCATGTGTAAGTGAGCCGGTTGATTATCTTTAAAATTAAAAGTTAAAATTCTAAATTGGGGCAAGGCCAATTTCGATGGTATTAGGCGGGAACTTTCAAATGTAGATTGGGGGAGCCTGTTTACAGGCAAGGGAACAGCTTGTAAGTGGGAGTCTTTCAAAAGTGTGTTAACTAGGGTCAAGGTGAGCACATTCCTCTTAAGAGTGAAGGGTAAGGCTGGTCTGTGGCCAGCGGTGTGCCTCAGGGATCGGTGCTGGGTGACTGTTATTTGTGATATATATAAATGAGTTGGATGAGAATGTAGGAGGCATGGTTGTTAAGTTTGCAGATGACACCAAGATTGGTGGCACAGTGGATAGTGAAAAATGTTATATAAGATTGCAACAGGATTTTTTTGTTTTGTTTTGTATTTTATAAATTTAAAGTACCCAATTAATCTTTTTTACCAATTAAGAAGCAATTTAGCGTGGCCAATCCACCTACCCTGCACATCTTTGGGTTGTGGGGGCGAAACTCACGCAAACACGGGGTGAATGTGCAAACTCCACACGGACAGTGACCCAGAGCCGGGATCGAACCTGGGACCTTGGCGTCGTGAGGCATCAGGGCGAACCCACTGTGCCACCGTGCTGCCCCCTGCAGCAGGATCTTGTCCAATTGCGCCAGTGGGCCAATGAATGGCAGATGAAGTTTAATTTGGATAAATGTGAGGTGATGCATTTTGGCAGATCAAATCAAGGCAGGACCTATTTAGCTAATGGAAGGGAGTTGGGGGGAGTTACAGAACAAAGCGATCTAGAGGTACAGGAGGTTCATAGCTCCTTGGAGGTGGAGTCGCAGGTGGACAGGGTGGTGAAGAAGGCATTCAGCATGCTATGTTTTATTGGTCAGAATATTGAATACAGGTGTTGGGACGTCTTGTTGAAGTTGTACAAGACTTTGGTAAGACCAGACATGGAATACTGTGTTCAGTTCTGGTCACCATATTATAGGAAGGTCATTGTTAAACTAGAAAGAGTGCAGAAGAGATGTACGAGGATGCGACCAGGACTTGATGGTCTGAGTTATAAGGAGAGGCTGGATAGGCTGGGACTTTTTTCCCTGGAGCGTAGGAGGCTTAGGGGTGATCTTATAGAGGTCTATAAAATAATGAGGGGCATCGATAAGGTAGATAGTCAACATCTTTTCCCAAAGGTAGAGGGGTCTAGAACTAGAGGACATAGGTTTAAGGTGAGAGGAGAGAGATACAAAAGAGACCAGAGGGAATCTTCCTTCACACAGAAGATGGTGAGCATCTGGAACGGGCTGCCAGAGTCAGTGGTAGAACCAGGTACAATTTTGTCCTTTTAAAAAGCAGTTAGACAGATACATGGGCAGGGTGGGTATAGAGGGATATGGGCCAAATGCAGGCAAGTGGGACTAACTTAGTGAGAGAAACTGGGTGGCATGGACCAGCTGGGCCGATGGGCCTGTTTCCATGCTGTAAACATCTATGGCTCTATGAATCTATCTTAAATTGACTGTCAGTGCAATTGTTAGCAGAGTAGCAGCATGAAATGGCTATCTTCGCCTGCTGCTGAGAACCATTAGGTACCTTACCCTTCCAGAGTAATATGTGGTAGATTGGGCACTTTTCAGGACTGAAAGTGGCCCATTCATGACTTTGTGCGATATACAGCGAGCAATGATCTGATCAGGGTAGCTATTATCCTGCAGGATGGCTCTGATATGTCCTACTTCAGTAGCAAGCTTATTTTCGAGCTTGTATGGTAAACAAATGGCTTGGGCCCGATTTACCAGGTTGCCAAAAAGGCCAAACTTGTAGCACGTGGAATTATAGGAATCATAATGAGTAGATTGACGAGTGAAGGTAGGCTTGCAGTAGACATTAGTAGAGATCCCATTGGAAGATTTCTCAACTAGTATGTCAAGGAAAAGGAATTCATTTGGCTGCTCTATTTCAAAGGCGAATTTGAGTGGTGGATGGAGCCCATTAAGGTGTATAAGAAGTTTTTACATGTAGCTGTGAATTTAAATATAGCAAATGTGTCATCAATGTATCAGATGTATACAATGGGTAGGAGGTTAGGTATCATTCCATCGCAGTTCTTGTGGAAACTGACAAAGATTGTTTTGTGAGAACTGGACCTAGATGTGATCCCATGGCAGCACCATCAATTTGAGCATACATGATGTTAAAACTGAACTTAACTGCACGAGTTGCTGCTTTCATATGTTCAATGGATACAGATTCAGACAGTGGTGGTGCATCAATATTGCCATGATACAGTACCTTGGGGCAAATTCTTATGGCTTCCTTAAACAGTACATTAGTGATTAGGCTAGCAATGTCGAGTGAGCACATGGCATTGTTGTCAATATGTAAATCCTGTATAGTCTTTGCAAAGGAGAAGGAATCCTTTACAATGTATATGGGAAATTGCCTCAGAACTGGTTGTAGCAAATTGCCCAACCATTTGGCCAATTTGTGTTGTGCAGAACCAGTTATAGACAAGATAGGGTGTAAGGGACATAATTTTTGTGTGTCTGGGGAAACCCATACATACATGAACACAGTGAGCCCGCTGAATACAGTGAGCGGTGAGATTGAATCCTATCATATACACCAGTGTTTTTCAAACTTTTTTTCTGGGGTCCCATGTTTAATAACCGGCCAATCTTCAGGACCCACCATTTTCTCTTCCCTTTTAATGCAAGAGGTGAGCCTGCTTGGTCCTCACGATCTCACTCCATTCAGGTTCACAGGAGGAGAGGTAAAACATAGTTGGGGCAGCATGGTAGCATGGTGGTTAGCATAAATGCTTCACAGCTCCAGGGTCCCAGTTTCGGTTCCCGGCTGGGTTACTGTCTGTGCGGAGTCTGCACGTCCTCCCCGTGTGTGTGTGGATTTCCTCCGGGTGCTCCGGTTTCCTCCCACAGTCCAAAGATGTGCGGGTTAGGTGGATTGGCCATGCTAAATTGCCCGTAGTGTCCTAAAAAGTGAGGTTGGGGGGGGGGGGGGGGGGGGGGGTTGTTGGGTTACGGGTATAGGGTGGATATGTGGGTTTGAGTAGGGTGATCATTGCTCGGCACAACATCGAGGGCCGAAGGGCCTGTTCTGTGCTGTATTGTTCTATGTTCTATAGTTAGCATCCAAGTTTCATCAGCAAATGAATCAACCAGATAGAACAATTTCCTGAGGAGGAAGGCATGGATTTCGTACCTCTGTTTGTAAACTCTGAGTAGCTTCCCTGTTGACTGATCATTGCAGCAACTTTTCAGGCGTATGAAGTCCACCATCATTGGGATTGACTGGCCACTGTTTCGATTCAGTGCTTTAATGTAGCCTAAAAGTTCAATAAAATAACATATAGCCACACTTCGGTACACAGCGGGCGATGATGTGCTGATTTACCATGGCTTTCATTATACACCTTCCCAAACGTTCAGTTCTGTCCATAATTAGGGCAGCACGGTGGTGCAGTGGGTTAGCCCTGCTGTCTCACGGCGCCGAGGTCCCAGGTTTGACCCCGGCTCTGGGTCACTGTCCGTGTGGAGTTTGCACATTCTCCCCGTGTTTGCGTGGGTTCTGCCCCCACAACCTAAAGATGTGCAGGGTAGGTGAAATGGCCACTCTAAATTGCCCCTTAATTGGAAAAAAAATTAATTGTGTATTCTAAATTTATCATTTAAAAAAAAGTTCAGGCCATAATTAAACTATGAGGAATATATACTTTCTCCAGATCATTTGAGTAATGTTTAGGGATGTAATACAGATCAAAATCATAGCTTTGTTCACCATCGGTGATACCCACGCAGTCAACCGCCGCAGTCTCTGTCTATGTGGAGTCTGCACGTTCTCCCCATGTCTGTGTGGGTTTCCTCCGGTTTCCTCCCACAGTCCAAAGGTATGCAGGTTAGCTGGATTGGCCATGCTGAATTGCCCTTTGTGCCAAAAAAAGGTTAGATGGGGTTATTGGGTTAGGGGGTCTGGGTGGTTGGCTTAAGTGGGTCGGTGCAGACTCGATGGGATGAATGGCCTCCTTCTGCATTGTATGTTCTATGGTTTTGCACTTCTCATTAAGAATGACGTGCATTTTATTGATATAGTCACACTTGTTGAAAATGATTATTCCAGTCCCATTGTTGGGTTTACAGATATGCATGTCTGGGTAGACCGTGAGGCATTGCATACTACCAGATATTCACGTGCATGTGGAAATCAGCCAAGACACTGGGTATCCCATAATATATATGCACTGGATCAGCTAGGCGCATTTTCTAGTATTCAGGGGGCTGGATTCTCCGAGCCTCCATGCCAAAATCGCGTTCGGCGTGGGGGCAGAGAATGGCCATTTACCCGGATATCGGGACCAGCGCCGCTCCAGTCCCTGGTGAATCACTCGGGAATGAATCCCTTGCGCGCAATCTACTCGGCTCGGGCAGGGGCCATTGACAGATGCCCCCCCCACGATTCTCTTGAGCGAAAGTGGCTGGGTTTCCGACGGCGTGGATCTAACCACGTACCAGCCATTGGGAATTTTGGGTGGCGGTTGCGGACTCGTCCACGGCCACCCTGGAGGGAGGCGGGGGGATCAATCACTGGGGAGGGCCTCCTGAACGGCCAGGGAAGTGATTGGGTGGCAGGGATCAGAGGCCGTGCGATCTCTGAGGGGGGGGATGGGGGGGGGGCTACATTCTGCACGACGGTCCGTAGAGCGAGACCACCATGTTGCACGGCGCAGCTGCCTCAGGCCGTTGCCATGCGCGTGCGTGGACTCCCGACCAGAAGTGCGGAGCCCCGTATCCGCAGCCAGAGTTGAGAGAATCACTTCGGGGCCCTGCCAGCCCCCTGCAGGTAGGAGAATCGCTCAGGACTTTCTTGAGGAAAGTCCAGAGGTGAACACTAGCATTTTGACGCTGGCGTGGGGACAAAGCCCCATTTTTGGAGAATCCAGCCCAGGGTCTTCAGCGGACACTGGTTTGTCGCAGAATGGTTGGGAGTAGAGGAATTTGAACTCAGAAAATATTTCTTCCCATTTGATTTGGGACGAAGGCACGCCAAAATTCAAGTCATGCGCAAGAACAAATGCCTTGCTTTCAGAGTTTATGTGGCCTGAGAGATTTACTACACATTTGACAGTGTCATGAATTGTATTGCCAAACTGTTTTTCTTAAGTGAGTTTACAGTGCGGGTGTGTTTCAAGTGGGTATTATTTAGGATGCAGTCATCTATTGAGGCAAAATAGCAGCTCAAATGGATTAAATTGAACAAGGAAAGACATTTGCGTATCTCGGACCAAACACGGTGTCGGGCACGGTGTAAATTAATCATCCTACTGCCAATCTGTTCAATCTCATCCTGCCTATAGTCACTTTTAGCATTATCAATACACTTGGAAATGAACATGAGCACAATCTTAGGCCAAATACACTCTTGGAGAAATTTGAAAGATAGCTTATCTGTTCTTCACTTGCCTGTGAGTCAAACTATGTTTTTGAAATCCCAAAATTGATCTTAGTCGTACTCTGTCTCAGGTATCCAAGTAGTGGGCAGCACGGTGGCACAGTGGTTAGCATTGCTGCTTATGGCGCTGAGGACCAGGGTTCGAATCCCGGCCCTGGGTCATTGTCCATGTGGAGTTTGCACATTCTCCCTGTGTCTGTGTGGGTCTCACCCCCACAACCCAAAGATGTGCAGGATAAGTGGATTGGCCACGCTAAATGCCCCTTAATTGGAAAAAATAATTGGGTACTCTAAATTTATTTTTAAAAAGGTATCCAAGTAGTAATTTTGTCATACAGAACTTGAGTATTGTTAAAAATACTCATAGGACAGATTCGCAGGAATACCAATTGTAAAGGTAACAAGAATTTATACTGCATGAGAAGAAAGTACCGATTACTTGGCAAGTGGACTCTGACAGAGGCGTTGCCATGGAGAATGCCCCAGGGAATAATTAACATCCAAGCTTTTATTTAAATTCAAACCTGGCAGGTTGACTCTGATTGGTCAAGGCATTACCATGGCAAATGGCTGTCTCCAAGTTTTGTTTAGTTGAAAAAAGCATGATGTGTGGACTTGCTCCTTATGTAGCTTGTATCATATACAGTTTAATTGTTAACACAACCAGGATTGTCTATTAAGTGTTGTCCAATTGTGGAATCCCATTTAATATTGGACGCAGTGGCCAGAATTCTCCGACCTTTGGGATTCTCTTTTCCCACTGGAAGCACACCCCTGCACATGGGTTTCTCGGCAGCATGGGGTGGCTTCAATGGGAACTCCCATTGACAAGCAGTGGAAAGAGAGAATCCCACCATCAGCGAATGGTGTGGCCCTGAGAAACATGCGGCTGTGGGACCAGAGAATCCAGCCCTCTGTCTTCGATATCTTGTCTTTGAAGGTAACCCATTGTTCAGGTACAGTTTTTCCTCCAAACCTTTGACTCCAATTTATTTGACCCAGATCCGTTCTTAAGTTGTCATTTAAGTTGGCTTTTCCGCAGTTAATTACTCTAAATCTGCATTCTTCTTTATCCTTTTTATTGGCAGCTTAAACCATTTGATACAATATATATCCTTCTACTGACAGTTGATCCACTTGGCACACCTCATTTTCAAGACCCAAGACTAGCAATGCCTCCCCTTTCATCGGACTGGAATCCCAGTCTATATTTGGATCATTAAACTCCCCCTTTATAACTACTCTATAATTTTTGCATCTCTTTGTAAATTCCTTGCAATTTTGTTCCTCTCCATCCTTTCCACCAGTTGTTGGCATATAAAGCAACGTATTTACACCAATTTTGTTCCTTGGCTCGAGACGGCTAGATTCTGTCCTTGCCCCCTCTGGGGCATCCACCTTTTCCAGCATTGCAATGCTCTCCATAATCAATAAAGCATCCACCCGTGGGTTAGCCCTGTTGCCTCACGGCACTGAGATCCCAGGTTCGATCCCGGCTCTGGGTCACTGTCCATGTGGAGTTTGCACAATCTCCCCATGTTTGCTTGGGTTTTGCCCCCACAACCCAAAAGATGTGCAGGGTAGGTGGATTGGCCATGCTAAATTGCCCCTTAATTGGAGAAAATGAATTGGGTACTCTAAATTTATAAAAGAAAATAAAGCCGCCTCTCCCCTTTTTCTTCCTTTCTTATCCTTCCTGAACATCTAGTATCTAGGAATATTTAACACCCAGACCTCCCCTTCGTTGAGCCAGATCTCAGTTATAGTCGCAACATCATATTTCCACATGGCACTCTGTACCTATAACTGACCAATCTTATTTACCACACTATGCATGATGTGAGAGACTCTTGGTCAACAGTCACCATCCATCACTTCAGAATCAGTCCAAGGCCTTGATAGTGGACACGCAGTTCACAAAAATTTATTGGAGGTGTGAAACAATTTTGGCTTTGTGCCAACATAATGGCTTGAATTTATGGTGTTTATGGAATTTATGGCACAAGTCTTTATGGTGCCGTAGAGTAGAGGATTTGGAGTTTAGTTTCTTGGACTTTGAGGAGATTGGCTTTCATCATGAATCGTGTAGAGGTTTCTAGCTGACACACAACAGGAATCAAGGCCTGTTCACAACGTTGTATTGTTGAAGCTACCACTGTGCCAAACATGAGGGACGAGGCAGCGCAATTGCAGACTATTACTTTTAAATATCATAATATTGTGTGATGGAATTATCGTTACTGAATTTACCATCGGTGCTGCAAAATTAAACTCCGAATAAAAGTGAGGATTTCCGTGAACATTAAAAACTTTTGTTTTCTGAAAATGGTGAAAATGGGATTGTGTTGCTACAGTGCAGTTGCCTGACCTGATCCAAATTTCAGATGAGTTTCTCTTTTCTATTAATCTGAATAAACTGCAAAAAAAAGGTAAAGTTTGGCCTGCAGCATGTAGCAGCTCATACAGGCCTGGAGTTTACCACTGAGGGAGAAGGCTGCAGACAAATGTAGTCATTGATTACAAAGGTGTGATAGAGACATGTGAACAACGCTTCTTTGGCAGTTATCGTGCATGCCATTAAGACTGTGCCTAGATTGGAAGATGCCATTTGAAGCAACCATTACCTTTTTATTTTTCTTTCTATAAATTTAGAGTACTCAATTAATTTTTCCAATTGGGGGGCAATCCACCTACCCTGCACATCTTTGGGTTGTGGGGGTGAAACCCACGCAAACACGGGGAGAATGTGCAGACTCCACATGGACAGTGACCCAGAGCCAGGATCGAAACTGGGACCTCGGCGCCATGAGGCTGCAGTGCTACCCATTGCGCCACCATGCTGCCCACCCGTTACCTTTTTAAATACAGACTTTAATTTTCCAAAAGCTGGATTGCATATTTCTCTTGCAGATGGAGACAATTTACATTGAACAAAAAAAGCACACACCTGGGCTTCCAGCTTCAAGTCCTACTTCTGCTATTCAAACTTTCCTGAATGTTAGCTAGCAGTCATGCCTGGAGAGGCCCTTGCTCCCTCAGAGCCAAACCTCTTGCCCCTCCCACTCCAATCCACTCTGGTTTCCATTCAAAAGAGGAACTCTTCCTAATTTAGAATTCAGCAAATGCAAGACTCTTGCAAGGAATGTCACTGCTCAGCACTTTGCACAGAACCATTTAAATGTCTGTAGCAACCAAGGAGAAATTAAAGAATGCCCTGGCAGCAGAACTGGCAGTTTTTGCAACAAAAGAACTACTACATGGATTAAAATTAATAGGAAATGCAAACCTAAAAAAGCTTATCCAATAAACATGCTGATTTGCTTGAGCAGCCAGGTCCCAATGCACCGATGTGAAAACGTAAGTGACATACCTTCGGCATTACTCATGGCTACAGGTGAGAATTCTGTCAAGAGGGCCATATTTAATTGAGTGATTTAAATGAGATGCATAGATACTTTTAACACAGCTTCGTTTTTGCACTTGAAAGTTACTAGTCAAGAAACCAGGTGTGGGACATCCAGTGGCGTGATGTAAGGGGAGGATGTGCACAAGGTGAAAGTACAGTGAAAACTATTTTTCTGCGGCCAAGGGAACGTACACATTGTGCACACATGCAAAAAGAATACTCGACAAATAAGTAATTGGTTACAGTGCGGAACAGGGGCCAAACAAGCAAATATAAAATGAGCAAGAGCAGCATAAGACGTCCTGAGTGTTTTACAGGGAACAGATCAGTCCAAGGGAGAGTTTTCTTTTATAAATTTAGAGTACCCAATTCATTTTTTCCAATTAAGGGGAAATTTAACATGGCCAATCCACCTACCCTGCACATCTTTTGGGTTGTGGGAGCGAAACCCACGCAAACACTGGGAGACTGTGCAAACTCTACACGGACAGTGACCCAGAGCCGGGATCGAACCTGGGACCTCGGTGCAGTGAGGCAGCAATGTTAACCATTGTGCCACTGTGCTGCCCAGTCCAAGGGAGAGTTGTTGAGGAGTCGAATTGCTTTGGGGAAGAAGTTATTCCTATGTTTGGATGTGCGGGTCTTCAGACTTCTGTATCTTCTGCCTGATGGAAGGGTTTGGAATAGGGCAAAGCCTGGGTTCGTGGGGTCTCTGACAATGCTGCAAGGTGCGGAGGCTGCAATGGAGGCTTGCGAGAAGGCTATCCCGGGATTCTCCGGCCACGCTGTGTTCTCACTCAAGTGCAATGCGGCAAGAAAATCGCACCCATATCTTTACCACGCTGGTACATTTTAACACCAGTGTAAATTTTGACCTAATTTTGGGTGCCGAAAGTAAAATTTAAAACTTCTGGTGTAATTTTTTTTAAAATATTTTTATTCTCCTTTTTCACATTTTCTCCCAAATTTACACCCACCAATAATAAATAATAATCAGTAACAAATACATCAATCCCCATATCAATAACAACGATCCCATCATCCCACCAAACCCCAAACATTAGCCTGCATGTTCACACAAACAAATGACAAAAAGGAATTAGGGATCACCTACAGTCGCCATTAACACACACAGCCCCCCTCCCCCCAGCCCTCCCACCCACTCGCCCCAACTAATGTTCGATGTTATCCAGATCTTGAAAGTGCATAATGAATAATGCCCATGAATTGTAGAACCCAACCATCCTTCCCCTCAGTTGAAACTTAACCTTCTCAAGAGTCAAGAATTCCAACAGGTCCCCCCGCCACGCCAGGGCACAGGGTGGAGAGGTTGCTCTCCAACCCATCAGGATCTGCCTTCGGGCGATCAACGGGGCAAAGGCTACAACATCTGCCTCCGCACCAGTTTCCAACCCTGGCTGGTCCGACACCCTGAATATGGCCTCCCGGGGACCTGGGTCCAGTTTCACGCGCAACACTTTAGAAATCACCCTAAAAACCTCCTTCCAGTAATCCTCTAGCTTTGGACAGGACCAAAACATATGAATGGGATTAGCTCCCCCCCCCCCGCTATGTTCACACATATCTTCTAATCCTTCAAAGAATCGGCTCATCCTCGCCCTTGTGAGGTGTGCTCTGTATACCACCTTCAGCTGTATCAGCCCCAACCTCACGCACGAGGTGGAGGCATTCACTCGCTGGAGCACCTCACACCAGAACCCCTCCTCCATATCCTCTCCCAACTCTTCCTCCCACTTTGCTTTGATCTCTTCCAGTGGTGCCTTCTCCTCTTCCAAAATAGCTCCGTAAACCGTTGACATTACCCCCTTCTCCAGTCCCCTTGTCGTCAGCACCTCCTCCAGCAATGTGGATGCCGGCTCCACCGGGAAGCTCTATCTCCTTTCTGGCAAAATCTCACACCTGCATGTATCTAAACATTTCCCCCTGCTCCAGCCCATACTTCACTCCCAGCTCCTTCAATCCTGCAAACCGATCCCTAAGAAACAAATATTTTTGTGTCTTAATCCCCTTCTCCTCCTATTTCCGAAAATTTCCATCCCACCTCCCTGGCTCAAATCTGTGGTTCCCCCGAATCGACATTTCCCTTGACCCTGCCCCCAACCCGTGTTGGCGAAACTGCCTCCAAATTTTCAATGAAGCTATTATTACCGGACTCCCTGAGTATTTCCCCGGTGCTATCGGGAGTGGTGCTGTTGCTAGTGCTTTCAATCCCGACCCCCTGCACAAACTCTCCTCCATTCTGACCCACTGGGAATCAACCCATCTGACCCAGCTCCGCACTTTCTCCAGATTCGCCGCCCAGTAGTAATACATCAGGTTCGGAAAACCCAAACCCCCTGCCTGCCTTCCCCTCTGCAGCAGCACCTTCCTCACTCTGGCCACCTTCCCTCCCCATATGAACAAAGTAATCTTTCCCTCAATCTCTCTGAAAAAAGCCTTTGGCAGGAAAATCAGCAGGCATTGAAAAATAATCAGAAATCGCGGCAACACGTTCATTTTAACTGCCTGTACCCCACCCGCCAGTGAGAGAGGGAGACCATCCCACCTCGCCAGATCCGCTTTCACTCTCCCCACCAAACTAGATATGTTGTCTCTGCAGAGCCCCCCCGGGCAACCTGCACCGCCAGGTACTTAAAGTGAGTTCCTGCCCTACGGAATGGCACCCCTGCTCCCACCCCCGGCCAAGACACCACAAAATACTCACTCGTCTAGATTTAGTTTGTAGCCCCGAGAAAGACCCAAACACTCGAAGCAGCTCCAATATTCCCCCTATCGACGCACTCTGTTCCGACACGTATAGCAGCAAGTCATCGGCATATAAGGACACGCTATGCTCTTTCCCCCCCCCCTCCGCACTATTCCTTTCCATACCCCCGAACTTCTTAATGCGATGGCCAACGGCTCAATCGTGAGCGCAAACAGCAGGGAGGACATAGGACATCCCTGCCTAGTCCCACGGCAGAGAGAAAAGTATCTTGAGCTGATGTTTTTTGTGTGGACACTCACCCTCGGCTCCTTATATAGTAGCTTTACCCAGTTCACAAATTTGGTCCAATCCCAAACCGCTCCAGAACTGCCATCAAGTACTCCCATTCTACCCGGTCAAATGCCTTCTCAGTGCCCATGTGCCACAACCACCTCTGTTTCCTTCCCCTCTGCCAGTGCCGTAACGACATTCAATACCCTTCTAACGTTTGAAAAGAGCTGCCTCCCCCTCTGACGAACCCCGTCTGATCTTCACCCATCACCTTCAGAAGGCACTCCTCCAGCCTACCCGCCAGTACCTTTGTCAGTACTTTTGCGTCCACGTTCAGAAGTGATATAGGCCTATACGACCCACACTCTGTCGGATCCTTATCTTTTTTTAGCAACAGGGAAATCAATGCCGGCCCCAAAGTTTGTGGCAACACCCCCTTCCCTATTACTCTTCAAACATCCTCACCATCAGGGGTGCCAGCTTATCCTTGAATATTTTATAATATTCCACCGGAAGTCCATCCGGCCCTGTCATCTTCCCCATCTGCATCCTCCCAATAACTTCTGGTGTAATTGAAGCAACTGTGTAATTTAATTACTTTTGCCTGTCATAAATGAAAAATTTCTGGGTCACTGTCCGTGTGGAGTTTCCACATTCTCCCCATGTTGCATGGGTTTCGCCCCCACAACCCAAAGATGTGCAAGCCAGGTGGATTGGCCATGCTAAATTGCCCCTTAATTGGAAAAAATTACTTGGGTACTCTAAATTAATAAATTTTTTAAAAATGAAAAACTTTAGTAAAAACATTTATTTGGAAAGGTTTGGAATGGTCTACACAGCTCGCCTTTTTGGGAAGAAAGACAACTTTTTTGATCAGAACAGATTTTTATTTTTCTTATTTTTTTTATCCCATCCTTAAAGTTACAAAGCCAATGCGCAGAGTGGACAGGGCAAACCCTTAGTCCACCTCATTGCATGCTCCAAAAAACAATTCCAGTTCAAATTGAAGCCAATTTGTGGTCTCCACATGAGAAATGTACAAGATCCAAGCTTAATCTGACACTTGATCTTAACCAAAAGGCTGAGCAGCGATAAGGCCACTTTTTTTGCCATGCCGGGACTTGTGGATTCATTTGTTCGAAAGATCAAATTGGGCACTGTTTTATCCACGTTTAATCAATTTTATGGCTCTGTGGTTGGGCATTTCGGATTTTATGTATTTTCATGCTTTTTTGCTCACAACACCTTTTGTTAAATTCAAGGGTTTTCTGCTATTTGGTTTTTTTTTTACATCAGTTTATTGTTCGCATCCTCTTTTCATCATTGTTGGGTGCGATAATTAAACACTAATGTGGCGCTGCAAACTACATACGGTTTTATTTTCCAGTTGGGAGTATCCCTGCAAACAAAGGCCTTAGTTAACAGGAGTGGGGATAGAGGGTTTTCTGCGGCTCTTCACAATAGTTTGTATTTAGTTGTGTTTCGTTAACTGTAGGTTTTGGGATAAGGGATTGTTTTTTTAAAAATAATTTTTATTGCGATTTTCACGAAATATCAAAAACAGAAAATATCAGCAAGAAAACAGTATTAACAACAAAAGAGAAAAAAACACTGGGGGCAATGGAGACGGCATAGGGAGGAGGTGGGGGGCTCGGCGGAGTCCCCGATACGGGGGAACCACCGGTTTGTTCCAGGGAGCATTAATGGCGGGTTTCTTAGCTGGCACAGGGTAGGTATTAGGAGGTTGAGGGACCTGTTTCTGGATGGGAGGTTTGCGAGCCTGGGTGAGTTAGAGGGGAAGTTTGGGCTCCCCCGGGAAACACTGCTGCCGGCCTATTTTCCTACCGTTCTGCCAGGAAGTCAAGGAAAGGCTGCCACCGCCTAAAAAACCCCTGTACTGATCCCCTCAGGGCAAATTTCACCCTCTCCAATTTGATGAACCCCGCCATATCATTGATCCAGGCCTCCACGCTTGGGGGCCTCGCATCCTTCTACTGAAGCAAAATCCTCCGCCGGGCTACTAGGGATGCAAAGGTCAGAACACCGGGCTCTTTCACCTCCTGCACTCCTGGCTCCACTGCAACCCCAAAAATTGCGAGTCCCCAGCCTGGCTTGACCCTGGATCCTACCACCCTCGATACCATCCTTGCTACCCCCGTCCAAAATTCCCCCGGCGCTGGGCATGCCCAAAACATATGGGCGTGGTTCGCTGGGCTCCCCGAGCACCTAGCACATCTGTCTTCGCCCCCGAAGAACCTGCTCATCCTCGTCCCGGTCATGTGAGCCCTAGTAGCACCTTGAACTGTATGAGGCTAAGCCTCGCACAAGAAGAGGAGGAATTCACTCTTTCCAAGGCATCTGCCCATGTCCCCTCCTCAATCTCCTCACCCAGCTCCTCTTCCCATTTACCCTTCAGCTCCTCCACCGAGGCCTCATCTACCTCCTCCATTACGTGGTACACATCCTAAATCCTCCCTCCTCCAACCCACACCCCCGAGAGCACCCTGTCCCGTACCCACGTGGGGGCAGCAGAGGGAACCCCTCCACCTGCCGCCTGGCAAACGCCCTAACCTGCATGTACCTAAACATGTTTCCCGGGGGAGCCCAAACTTCCCCTCTAACTCACCCAGGCTCGCAAACCTCCCATCCAGAAACAGGTCCCTCAACCTCCTAATACCTACCCTGTGCCAGCTAAGAAACCCGCCATTAATGCTCCCTGGAACAAACCGGTGGTTCCCCCGTATCGGGGACTCCGTCGAGCCCCCCACCTTCCCCCTATGCCGTCTCCATTGCCCCCATGATTTTGAGGGTAGCCGCCACCACCGGGCTCGTGGTATAACTCGTTGGAGGGAGCGGCAATGGCGCCGTTACCAGCGCCTCCAGGCTCGTGTCCACACAGGATGTCATCTCCATCCTCTTCCATGCTGCCCCTTCCCCGTCCATTACCCACTTACGCACCATCGCTGCGTTGGCAGCCCAATAGTACCCACAGAGGTTGGGCAGCGCCAACCCCCCACTATCCCTGCCCCGCTCCAAAAACACCCTTCTCACCCTCGGAGTCCCATGCGCCCATACAATTCCCGTAATACTCCTGTTGACCCTCCTAAAAAAGGCCTTTGGGATAAGGATGGGGAGGCACTGGAACAGGAACAAGAACCTCGGGAGCACCGTCATCTTGACTGACTGCACCCTGCCCGCCAGCGACAGCGGCAACATGTCCCATCTTTTAAACTCCTCCTCCATTTGCTCGACCAGCCTAGTGAGGTTAAGCTTGTGAAGGGCCCCCCAGCTCCTAGCCACCTGGACTCCCAGGTACCTACAGTTCCTCCCTGCCCTTTTCAGTGGGAGCCTACCAATCCCCTTCTCCTGATCCCCCGGGTGCACGACGAACAACTCACTCTTACCCAGGTTGAGCTTGTACCCTGAAAAGCCCCCAAATTCCCTAAGAATCTTCATCACCTCCGGCATTCCCCCCACTGGGTCCGCCACATATAGCAACAAGTCATCTGCGTAAAGTGACACTCGGTGCTCCTCACCACCCCGCACCAGACCCCTCCAATTCCTCGACTCCCTCAACGCCATGGCCAGGGGCTCGATTGCCAACGCAGAGAGCAAAGGGGGACACCCCTGTCTCGTCCCCCAGTACAACCGAAAGTACTCCGATCTCCTCCTATTCGTGGCTACGCTCGCCATCGGGGCCTCATATAACAGCCTCACCCAACAGACAAACCCCTCCCCAAACCCAAACCTTTCCAGCACCTCCCATAGATACCCCCACTCAACCCTATCAAAGGCCTTCTCTGCGTCTAATGCCACCACTATCTCCGCCTCCCCTTCTACCGCCGGCATCATTATAACATTCAGAAGCCTACGTATATTGGTGTTCAGCTGCCTTCCCTTCACAAACCCCGTCTGGTCCTCATGAATGACCCCGGCACACAGTCCTCTATCCTTGTGGCCAAGATCTTCGCCAACAGCTTGGCATCCACATTTAACAACGAGATCGGCCTATATGATCCACACTGCAGGGGGTCCTTGTCCCGTTTAAGGATCAAGGAAATCAGCGCCCGTGACATAGTCGGGGGCAAAGCCCCCCCCCCCCCCCCCCCTCCCTTGCCTCGTTAAAGGTCCTAACCAACAGGGGGCCCAACAGGTCTGCGTACATTTTATAAAATTCGACCGGAAACCCATCCGGCCCCGGCGCCTTCCCCGACTGCATGCTGCCTATCCCAGTAACTAGCTCCTCCAGCTCAATCGGCGCCCCCAGCCCGTCCACCTGCCCCTCCTCCACCTTCGGAAATCTCAGCCTGTCCAAAAAGCGCCTCATTTCACCCCCCACCCCTCCACCGGGGGTTCAGACCGGTACAGTTCCCCATAAAAGTCCCTGAAGACCCCATTAATGTCCACCCCCCTTTGCACCACATTTCCTCCCCTATCCTTCACTCCACCAATCTCCCTGGCCGCGTCCCGCTTACGGAGCTGATGCGCCAGCATCCTACTCGCCTTCTCCCCATATTCGTACACCGCTCCCTGTGCTTTCCTCCACTGAGCTTCTGCCTTTCTGGTGGTCAGTAAGTTGAACTTGGCCTGAAGATTACGCCGCTCCCCCAGCAATCCCTCTTGCTACTCCGCTCCTTCTTGGCCCACCTAAGCACGCACTCTCGGTCAACGAACCAGTGGAACCGCACCAGCACCGCCCGTGGCGGCTCATTCGGCTTGAGCCTCCTGGCCAGTATTCTGTGGGCCCCCTCCAGCTCTAGGGGCCCCTGGAAGGACCCAGCTCCCATCAGCGAGTTCAGCAAGACGACCACATAGGCCCCCAGGTCTGACCCCTCCAGCCCCTCCGTGAGGCCCAGGATCCGCAAATGTTTCCGTCTTGACCGGTTCTCCATCTCCTCGAACCGCTCCTGCCACTTCTTGTGGAGCGCCTCGTGCATCTCCACCTTTACCGCGAGGGCCGCGGCCTCATCCTCTCTTTCAGAGGCTTGTTGTCAGAGCTCCCGGATTGCCACCCCCTGGGCTGTCTGCGTCGCCAGCAGCTTGTCCATAGTAGCCTTCAGCGAGTCTAGCAGCTCCACTTTTAGCTCCTGAAAACAGCGCTGGAGAGTCTCCTGCTGCTCCTGTGCCCACTGCCTCCATTCCTCGTGGCCTCCGCCGGCCACCATCTTGTTTTTCTTCCCCTGCTTTTTCCTAGGCGCTGCCAGTGCTATTTTGCTGGCCCCACTCCTGGTCCAGACCATAGAACACTGGGGATCTGCTGCTGACACCTTCCCACGTCGGGAACCATCGATCAAGTACCGCTGGGGGCCCTAAAAAGAGCCCAAAAGTCCGATCCTGGCGGGAGCTGCCGAACGTGCGGCTTAGCTCCGCTTAGCCGCAACCGGAAGTCCCAGGATAAGGGATTATTTTTTATTGTCTCAATATGGCATTGTTGGGGGGAGGGGGGTTTAACGTTAGTTTGCTAATGATGTTGTGGGGTATCTGTCGAGTTATCTGACTCGGCTCGGTGGCCATCTTGGGTGGATTTCTTCACTTTAACTTTTCAGTGTCCCTTGTTTGGTATTTCTCTTTGGGAATGGCTGACTCCGGATTAAGGAGTGGTGGGAGACTTCCAATCCGCTTTGTTACCTGGAATGTTTGTGATTTGAATGGCCCAGTAAAACGGTTGAGGGTATTTGCCCAGCTTAAGCATTTAAACTCCGATGTTGTTTTCTTGCAGGAGACCCAGTTGCAAGTCCAGGACTAGACCAGGTTGCTTAAGAGTTCGGTTGGGCCGGTTTTTCACTCTCAGTTTTAATGGCAGGGCCAGGGGGATGGCAATTTTAATTAATAAGAAGTTTAGTTCTCCTCTCAGATTATGGCTGATCCCAATAGTTGTTACATTATTGTTTGTGACTTCCTGTCGAACGCTTCCGTAGACATGGTTTACGTTTATGCCCCTAACTTGGATGACACAAATGTAATCAATTATCTCTTACTTCCCCAACCTTGAGCAGCACAGTGGCGCAGTGGTGAGCTCTGCTGCCTCATAGCGCTGAGGACCCGGGTTCAATTCTGGTCCCTTGTCACTGTCCATGTAGAGTTTGCTGATTCTCCACATATCTGCGTGAGTCTCACTCCCACAATCCAAAAAGATGTGCAGGGTTGGTGGATTGGCTGTGTTAAATTGCTCCTTAATTGGGGAAAAAAGAATTAGGCACTCTAAATTTATTTTTTAAAAACGCCTCAACCTCGACTAATGCCAGGTGAGTTTAGGACGCAACCTGAACTGCGGTTTGGAACAATCCAACTTGTGGTCCAAAATAAAGTCTCTTGCACCATCTGGGATGGCCAGGGCTTTGTCCTCTTTTATAGCACAGGTGGGAGGAGTGGATCCCTGGCACTTTCTGAGCCCGAATGATTAGGAGTTTTCCTTTTTTTTTCATAAACAATTTTATTGAGGTAGTTTTTGGCTTTGTAAACAGTTACAGACATCAACTGAAAGAAAGCAAAAAAGGCAAAAATGTGCAAACATCCATGTACATTCAATACTTCAATCGTAACATACTGCACAAGCCCGCTCCTCTCCCACCGGTACTACCCACCATTTTATCCCTCCTACTCTCCCCCCCCCCCCCCCCCCCCCCCCCCCCCCCGCAAAGAAGTCAATAAATGGTTGCCACCCCTGTACAGATCCCCTCAAGGCTAACTTAATTTTTTCCATACCCAGGAAACTCGACATGTCCGCAAGCCACAACTCAGTCTTCGGGGGCTTTGAGTCCCTCCCTGCCAATAGTATTCGTCGCCGGGCTATCAGGGAAGCAAAGGCCAAAACATCGGCCTCTTTCTCCCCCTGGACTCCCGGGTCTTACGAAACCCCAAAAATTGCCACCCCTGGACCCATCGCCACCCTTGTTTGAGTTTTCCTTTTTCTCACATATCCATCATGTGTATTTCCACATTGATTTGAATTTTTTATATGGCTCTTCTCCCTATGGCAGTTGGGTACTTAGCAATTGTTATCTACAACCACGCCCCACATCTTGTTGATTTACTGTGAGTCCGGCCCTTCCCAACGCCCACCCTATTCTGCTGGCAGATGCAAAATTTTGTGAGTGTTTGTTTACCTGCATAGATGATTATATTGAACTAAACAAGTCAGACTCAATCTCTCTCCCCATACTATGGGAGGCTCTTAAGGCCACAATTAAAGGGGAAATTATTTCTAACAGACCTTGTATGCTAAAGATGGTGAAATTAGAGCAGCAGAGGCTGGTGGATTCCATCTTAGAAGTGGACCACCAATACTCGCTCGATCCTACACCAGAGCTACTGGCAAACAGGAAAAAATTACAGACCCAGTTCAAACTAATGTCCACCCGCAAGGCTGTACGTCAGTTACAGCGCTCCAGGGGTACATTTTCTGAGCACGGGGAGAAGGCCAATCATCTTTGGGTGGCAATCTTGTTTCCGCCCCTCTCCAGGTCAATGTAGACTTTAGGTCCTACTACTGTGACCTATATAAGTCAGAACCCCCTGCAGATAATTTGATCATGGTTGACTTTTTGGATGGCCTACACATCCCAATTGTTGATGTGGGAAAGAGTTTGGACTCCTTCTTACACCCGGACCGGACAAGCTTATAAAATGTATTGGGCTGATATAGCCAGGCATGGCCCTGGGCCATTGGTTCCTGATCGGGTTTTACAAAAAGTTCTTCGAGCAGCTTGTACCCTTGTTATTGGATATGTTAATGACTCTGTTGCTCATTATGCTTTCTCTTAATTTGTTCTGTTTTAATTACCTTTGCTCAAGAGTCGCCAGGTATCTTTCTGATACCACCACAGGGTTCAAAGCCAAGTACTGATCAATGACTTGATACACCAGTTAGTAAGTTTGAAATCAATACACATTTATTTACACACACAGTCAATTATTACTCATGCAAAAACTCTACTCGCTAAACTACAACTACTACTAAAAGCCTATACTTAGCTTCGAGTGGCCCACTCAGTCAGAGGAACAATGGCCATTGTCCGGTTCTGATACTGCTGGCTTCGAACTGGGATAGGATAGTAGCTAGGAGCGCCTATCGCGTAGCGTGCATTGACCTTAGACTTACTTGGCTGGTGCTTGGCGGGCCTCTCGTCGCTGAGAGCCAAATGCCAGGGTGAGAGTTCTTCCAAGAGCTTACAAGAGAGCGAACTGACCTTGGGGACTCTGTTTTATAGTCCCCAGGGGTTTCGCGCCCTTCTGGGCGGACCCTGGACTTGGTCCAAATCAATTGGACTATGTCCCAATCGTTCGTATTGATTTTCTCCAATACCGGGGTTGTTCCCTGATCGTTGGGCGGGCCCTATGTAACCGTTGGCCTGCCTTTGTTTTAGCTCCCACTGGCACCGGGGAGTCTGTCTTGGTCTCGATTGTTTCAATATTTCCTTTTTGTCCCTGGAGATAGCTCATTAATATGCTAATGGCTATTGGTTTCAGCTCTGTCTGGGTTCTGCAAGTCTTAATACACAGGAAACCTTGCACCTGCTTGTTTTCTCTAGTGCTGTCCATTTTTCCCTGCACTCTTTGCGAGTATCCATTTTGGAATCGGGACGTGGCCACCCCAGGTGGCTACAACTCACTGTCTCAGGGTTCATTGCCCCAGACCCTCACTCAAGCCTCTATTTCCTTGCTCCTCAAGGGGGACAAGAATGCAGCTGAGTGCGGTTCATACCGACCCATCTCACATTTAAACACTGATGTTAAGCTGCTGGCTAAGAACCTGGCGTTCCAGCTGGAGCCTTGCCCCCCAGGTATAATTTCAAAGGAACTTTGTGAAGGGCCGACAATTGTCAGCCAATACATCGCCTTTTAAATGTTATTCTTTTCCCCTTCCCAGCAACCGAGCCTGAGGTTATAGTATCTCTGGACACTGAAAAAGCATTTGACAGGTTGGAATGGGAATATCTATTTGAGATTCTTGAGAGATTTGGATTCGACCTAAATTTGCCTCTTTGATTTGTTTGTTGCGTAATGCCCCCTACTGCCAGGGTTCGCACGAACAGTCTACACTCAGATCACTTCCCCTGAAACAGAGGGACTAGACAGGGCTACCCTTTTTCCCCACTTCTGTTTACCTTGGCAATACAGCCACTATCTATTGCTTTGAAGGCCTCTAGACAATGGAGGGTTATTTGTCGTGATGGGGTGGAGCATTGGGTATCTATTTATGTGAATTACCTACTTCTATACATTACAGACCCAACTCCTTCCAAAGACGGCATAATGAAGACAATTAATACCTTTCGCTCCTTCTCTGGTTACAAATTGAACCTAGGCCAGTTTTCCAGTGAGCCCTCCCGTTCATCATAGAATCATAGAATTTACAGTACAGAAGAAGGCCATTCGGCCCATCGAGTCTGCACCGGCTCTTGGAAAGAGCACCCTACCCAGGCCCACATCTCCACCCTATCTCCATAACCCAGTAACCCCACCCAAAACTAAGGGCAATTTTGGACACCAAGGGCAATTTAGCATGGCCAATCCACCTAACCGTGCAGTTCTGGTCACCTCACTATAGGAATGATGTGGAAGCATTGGAAAGGGTGCAAAGGAGATTTACCAGGATGCTGTCTGGTTTGCAGGATGGGTCTTATGAGGAAAGGTTGAGGGAGCTACGGCTTTTCTCTTTGGAGCGGAGGAGGATGAGAGGCGACTTAATAGAGGTTTATAAGATGATGAGGGGGATAGATAGAGTGGACGTTCAGAGACTATTTCCTCGGGTGGATGTAGCTGTTATAAGGGGGCATAACTCTAAGGTTCGGGGTGGGAGATATAGGAGGGATGTCCGAGATAGGTTCTTTATTCAGAGAGTGGTTAGGGTGTGGAATGGACTGCCTGCTGTGATAGTGGAGTCGGGCACTTCAGGAACTTTCAAGTGGTTATTGGATAGGGAGTGGGATAGCTTGATCTTGGTTTTGGACAATGCTCGGCACAACATAGAGGGCTGAAGGGCCTGTTCTGTGCTGTACTGTTCTATATTCTAACCTGCACATTTTTGGACTGTGGGAGGAAACTGGAGAACCTGGAGGAAACCCATGCGCACACGGGAGAACGTGCAGACTCCGCACAGACAGTGACCCAAGCTGGAATCAAACCTGGGACCCTGGATCTGTGAAGCAATTGTGCTAACCACTATGCTACCGTGCTCCCATTAGAAGAGCACAGATAAGCTCATTACTGTTCTACCTTTCTAATACCAGTTTCTGTTATTTAGGGGTCCGGGTGGCCCATAATTGGGCCTCACTTCATAAGTTAAACTACTTGAGCCTGATTAATGGTGTTAGAGCGGATCCACAGAGATGGAACAACCTCCCTCTGTCACTGGTGGGCAAGATCCAAACAATTAAAATAAATGTACTCCCTAGGTTTTTACTTTTCTTTCAATGTATTCCCATTTTTTTTTGCTCATATCCTTTCTAATTAAGGTTAGCAAATTGATTGATTTTATTTGGGCGGGTAATAGTCATAGAATCCAGAGTGTTCTGCTTCAAAGGGATAGGCAGACGAGAGGCTTGGCTCTCCCAAATTTATTGTTCTATTATTGGGCAGCTAACATTCAAAAGATGTTGCTATGGATTTGTGATCTCAATTCTATTTGGGGCTGATGGAGGCTCGTTCATGCTCTCCCTCTACTTTTCATGCCAGAATTTCTGCACCAATACGCTTCTCTCCTGCTAGATTTATATCCAAGCCAGTGGTGGTCTCCTCCCTTAGGATTTGGAAACTGTTTGGATAACACTTATAGTTTAGACCCTTCTTGAACCAATGCTGACTATGTGGTGTAGGTACACACACAGTGCTGTAAGGGAGGGAGTTCCAAGGTTTTGACAGAGCCACCATGAAGAAACAGTGATAGATTTCCAAGTCCGGATGGTGTGACTTGGAAGGGAACTTGCACCTGGTGCTGTTCCCAGGTATCTGCTGCCCAAGTCATTCTAGATGGTAGTGGTCATGAGGGAGGAAGGTGCTGCCTAAGGAGCCTTGGTGAGTTCCTGCAGTGCATCTTGTAGATGGTACTCACTGCTGCTACTATGCATCAGTGATGAAAGGAGTGACCATTTGTCGATGGGGTGCTTTATCCTGGATGGTATCAAGCTTCTTGGGTGTTGCTGGAGTTGCAGGCAAAAGAGGAGTATTCCATGACACTCCTGACTTGTGCCTTGTAGGTTATGGACAGGTTTTGTGGAGTCAGGAGGTGAGTTATTTGCCACAGAATTCCAAGCCTCTAATCTGCCCTTGTAGCCGCAATATTTATATGGCTAGTCCAGTTCAGTTTCTGGTCAATGGTATCACCCAGGATGTTGACAGTGGGAGATTCAGTGATAGTTATGTCATTGCATATCATGGGCAGCACTGTAGCATAGTGGTTAGCATTGTGGCTTCACCGCGCCAGGGTCCCAGGTTCAATTCCCCGCTAGGTCACTGTCTGTGCAGAATCTGCACGTTCTCCCCGTGTCTTGACCATGCTAAATTACTCTTAGTGTCCAAAAAGGTTGAGGAGGGGTTATTGGGTTAGGGGGATAGGGTGGAAGTGAGGGCTTAAGTAGATTGGTGCAGATTCGATGGGCCGAGTTGCCTCCTTCTGCGCTGTATGTTCTATGGGGCAATGGTTAGATTCTCACTTGTTAGAAATGGTCATTGCCTGGTGCTTGTGTGGTATGAATGTTACTAGGCATTTGTCAGCCCAAGTCTGGATATCGTTCAGGTTTGCTGTATTTGGAAATGGACTGTTTCAGTATCTGAGTAGTCGTGAATAGTGCTGAACATTGTGCAAACATCAGTGTGCATCCCCACTTTAAAACATTTTTTTAAGAGTACCCAATTCACTTTTTCCAATTAAGGGGCAATTTAGCTTGGCCAATCCACCTACCCTGGGGGCGAAACCCACGCAAACACGGGGAGAATATGTAAACTCCACACGTCAGTGACCCAGAGCTGGGATCGATCCCGAGACCTCAGCACCGTGAGGCAGCAGTGCTAACCACTATGCCACCCTGCTGCCTTGTGCATCCCCACTTTTATCCTGATGATGGAAGGAAGGTCACTGATGAAGCTACTGAAGATGGTTGGACCTGGGACACTACCCTGAGTAACTCCTGCAATAATGTCTTGGAACTGAGATGATTGATTTCCAACAAGCACAACCATGTTCCTTTTTGCCAGGTATGACTCCAATCAGCGGATAGTTTTCCCCCTGATACCCATTGACTCCAGTTTTTCTAGGGCTCCTTGATGCCACACTCTATCAAATGCGGCCTTGATGTCAAGAGCAGTCACTCTCATCTCACCTCTGGGGTTCAGCCCTTTTTTGGCCATGTTTGAACCAAGGCTGTAATTAAGTCAGTAGTTTAGCAACTTTGGCGGAACCCAAACTGATCATCAGTAAGCAGGTTATTGCTGAGCAAATGCTGCTTGATAGCACTGTTAATGATCTCTTCCATCACTTTACTAATGGCTGAGAGTAGATTAATTGGGCAGTAATTGGCCTGGTTGGATTTTTTCTGCTTTTTATGTGCAGCACATACCCGGATAATTTTCCACATTGCTGGGTAGATGCCAGAGTTGTTCCTGTACTAGAACAGCTTGGCGAGGAACGCGGCAAGTTCTGGAGCACAAGTCTTCAGTACTATTGCCAAAATATTGTCAAGACCCATAGCCTTTTCAGTATACATTACCTTCAGCCATTTCTTGACATCGCCTTGGATGAGTCCATAGAATCCTTACAGTGCTGAAGGAGGCCATTCGGCCCATCGAGTCTGCATTGAATCAAGAAAACCTTACCTTGGCCCTATACCTGCAACTAAGGGGTAATTTAACATGGCCAATCCGCCAAACATGGACTGTGGGGAAAAAAATGGCACACCCAGGGGAAACCCACGCACACACGGGGAGAATGTAGAATCTCCACAAAGTCACCCAAGGCTGGAATTTAAGCTCGGTCCCTGGTGTTTTTAGGCAGCAGTGCAAACCACTGTTGAATTGGCTGAAAACTGACGTCTTTGATGCTTGGGATCTCCTGAGGAGGCTGAGGTGGATCACCCACTCAAAATGAATGACTGAAGATTTTGCCTTATCTTTTCCACTGATGTGCGGGGCTCCCCCATCATTTGAGGAAAGGGATATTTGTGCAGCCTCCTCCTACAGTGAATTGTTCAATTGTCCACCACCATTCATGGCTAAATGCGACAGGACTACAGAGCTTGGGTCTGATCTGTTGGTTGTAGAATTACTTAGTTCTCTCTATCACCTGCTGCTTATGCTGTTTATTGACGTTGTAAAAATGCAATTTTATGTGGAATAGGTTTTGAATTTTTGTACCGACAGTGCAATATGGAAACTTATTCAGCCATCTTCACAAACCCATCCATCAGCAATAAACCTTTCCTCTAAACAATTACCAATCAGCTTAGCACAGACATTGAAAGATTATGCCTGCGACAATCTGGAAGTGGTAAAGCAATTACTGGTAAAGCCTCGCCAACACTAAGTTATTAAGTGTGAAATAGTCAGACATGTGCAAAAACAGCGTTGGTAAGCTGCAGCGATGTAGCTGTCAATAAGTCTTCACTCTTTCAGAAGATCCATTGATAGCCACATGACTGTTCCTGGAACAAGACAACCCCAGAGAAGAACATTATAAATGCCTGTGTGCTGCCAAACTATCCCTAAACGCAACCAATTCGACAAACACAATCTGCCAGTTTGGAAAGAAGTCAACCCCGAGAAAGTTCTAATCGTTCTGCGCAATACCTTTTTTAAAAAATACACTGCGTTGTAATTTACTAGACCTTGTCTAGTAAATTGTTAGCGGAATGGGAAGGAGGGTGAGTGCGGAACCTTTACACATATTAGCAGCATTCAGCAAATGACATGGTAATTATGGAGCCTGCAAGGATCACACGACATCTGCTATAAACGTTTAATAGAGCTGCAATTTGAAAGATCAGGCGGAGAGATTTGAAATAGTGGGTTATAGGAGGCTCGGTGGCAGAATCATCCAACCATTCACAATGTGTCGCTTATTTATTTCTATACTCCCGAAATATTTCAAAAGCACAGACACACACAGGGGGAACTCCCGGACACTGAGAATCAGCGCAGCCATTTTGGCACTTGGACATTATTGTTGGTTTTTAAATTTTAAAAAGGAGGGAAGTTTAAACGAATTCCCGCTGCGGTGAAGTGCAGCCAGCTGTGTTCGGGGGGGGGGCATATATGCGGTAAAACTTCAACACGTCTCGCGTGCTTTCAGCTGCTCCCTGGAGCCATGAAGCCGGCTGTCCTGCTGGATAGCACAGGGGAAATAGCCAACATGCAGAAGCAGCGCTGGTAATCGGCCACATACTGGGAAAAATATGTCTTGTGTTAAAGGCTGTGTCGCCCTAAGATATGCCCATTTCGTTAAAAACCTTGTAAGGTAAGGGAGGAGCAAATAAAGCGGCGACGTACGATGCCAGTGTGTCGAATCCTCACTTCAGTTGCATTTTATGATGGAAAGGTGCGGTTCTCTCTTTGAACATCAGGTCAACGTGAAGAAGTTAGTTTACCCATAGAATGTAATCGTGTGTGTTCAAGTTGCAGTGGATAAGTCGTGTGAGCAGCTCACTGTAGGAAACTGACCATACCTTCACGTTAATTATTTTATGTTGACTGCATTAATCTGCAGGGTGTAAAGTGTGATGAACCTGTGCCTAGGTCAGTGCATAAAGTAAAACACCGGGCACACAGGCTTCATTTTCCACATAGCTTTGGATTTATTTCTGCTGTACCATCTTCTTAATTATCGTAATAAAAATGCGTTACACACTCAGGCAGGAATGTTTCTTCAAATCCGTTACAATATATAGGAGTTAAGATATATAAACACTATTTTTTTAAAAAAAACAGATTTTGTCATAGCTTCACTCCCTGGCTGAGTTTGATTTATGTCTGTTGTATATACTTTAATGACTAAATATTTGTAGAATGCTAATTCTTGTTTAAACACAAACAATAGTGCATTATCTGGCGAGTGTTCAATTTTGCCGTGTGTAGCCGCTGGAAGGTATGACATGTTTGGCAAATTGTTTGGTGCGTTACATTGATGCAAAGTAATGAATAATCTTCTTGCCCAGAGGTTGCTATTTGTAGATTGAATGTAAACTGTTTTACGCCAATAGACTAGGTGACCTGAAGAGTATACATTTAGTGCTCGGGTAGGGTAGTAGGTTAGATGAGGAGATAATATTGATTTTTAAAGCGGCTTTGTGCTGGTGGGGTTTAGACAGAGGGGCACTGATTCCACGTAAAGGGCGAACGATCTCGAACATTCTGGGGCAGCCCTGCGTTTCCTTCTCTAGTGGTTGAGATAGAACGAGCTGAAAGTAATGCAGAGTCCGCTGCATCAGTTGACCGTTTACTGTAGTTAGTGCAATAGACTTGATGGGAACCGCATGTTCTACTGTATTTTAATGATGCGTGTTCTGTAGATTTATCACAGGTCATAAAAGACAGGTTGCGTCCATAATCAGCAGGAAGCATGTCTCTCTTCTGACCGAGGTTGGGTGGCAGCGCTGATTTTAATCTAATGCTCAGGGGGCTCTAGTTTGATCGCGCGATAAACAAGCTTGGAGCCGATATGATGCTATCTCCTGAATTAAAAAAAAAGTGGTTAGGGCCATCTGTGGCTCACATGGTTTCACGCTGGTATACAACATACAACACGCTGGCGTTGTGCGTGTTGACTAATGAATTACTGAATGCACAAAAGTACCTCATATGTCTGTGGTGAAACTCATAAAAGGTCATTTAGGTGTCACATTTGTGGTTGTCACTTGGTCATTTATGGACCGTACGAAGTAATGTCACTTGCTTATTTGAATCGTGGTCCGCACATGAGGTGTTTAGTCCACTTTAAATTGCAGTAAGTATTCATGAATTGCCGTTCCTGTGAAACAAATACTTTCTACCCCTCCTTTCCCCAATTTTACAAAACCGAATGTGGAACTGAATGAAAATCAAGTCTGTGTGACACGGGGCATGTCTCTCGTTTAGATGTATCTCGGAGCATTTAAACTTTAGACTGGAAATTGTACCTGGATGCTACTTGACAAAAACACGAACTCGATTTGATTTCCTGCGTCACACAAAATCCATCCTGTTATAAAATAACATTTTAAGCGCCAACTTTTGCTGGAATGCTGACTTTCAGAAACCGATCAATGGATCCGTCTACTCGCATTCGGCAGCTTCCCGGGATGGATGAACGAATGCGCTTTGTGTGCGAGAAGGTTCATCATTAAGGGCGCTCTGAGTGTCGATGGGGCATGGTTAGATTGGCACCGTGAAGGTTGGCACATATGGGATGGTGTGTGTTGTAAGCAGTGATGGGATATGCCAATGTTGTTGAGAGGTGTATTGTGTTCCAGCGTGCTTGGTACAGGGATGTGCACGCACTCCAAACCTTCGCAAAAGTGGGAAAATAAGTTCATGTAAACGACACAAGTCTAAATGTTTTCTCTCTACCAGACTGTAGGAAGTGTTGCCTCGAAACCACTTTGGCAGACTTTTGGCCACACTGTTGGGCTCGCTCGGTGCCCTGTGCTGAATCTGTTGATCCTGTCCAAGATATGGAGATGCCAGCGTTGGAATGGGGTGAGCACAGTAAGAAGTCTTACAACACCAGGTTAAAGTCCAACAGGTTTGTTTCAAACACGAGCTTTCGGAGCACTGCTCCTTCCTCAGGTGAATCACAGCTCGTGTTTGAAACAAACCTGTTGGACTTTTAACCTGGTGTTGTAAGACTTCTTACGATCCTGTCCAAAAGTAACAATGGGTTAACTCTTACAGAAGGGTCCTTAACTAAGCCTTTGGCAACTGATTCTGCCCCTTAAACCGTTTCTGAACCTGCACATCTCCATACCTGTCGCCAAATCTGGATGTCAATTTTCCACCCAATCAGCAAATTATCATCACACCAAGGGTTTTTTAAAAAATTTAAAGTACGCAATTATTTATTTTTCCAATTAAGGGGCAATTTAGCATGGCCAATCCAGCTAACTTGCACATCTTTAGGTTGCGAAACCCACGCAGACACGGTCACCAAGGCTTTTCTGATTTAACTTTGAACTCTCTCTCATAGTTCTGTCCACCATTTACAACTAGGACTGATATATCCAAATCTTTGCCCCGTCTACACAGAATTTCCTTACATATTTATTTACGTGTGTATTTTTGCTGCTACTCTGGACATCTAATTACATTATCTCCCTTTTTTTGTTGTCTCTTACCCAGCTTGGGGCCTGTTTCTCCAGTCTCCTCAGCTTACTACTAACTATGTACCTGCTTTCACTCCTTGCCTCTGAAACTTTGCCTCCCTGCCCCAGTCTTTATCCCCCAACCCTGCCGTGGGGCAGCACGGTAGCACAGGTGATTAGCACTGTGGCTTCACAGCGCCAGGGTCCCAGGTTCGATTCCCTGCTGGGTCACTGTCTGTGTGGAGTCTGCACGTTATCCCCGTGTCTGTGTGGGTTTCCTCTGGGTGCTCCGGTTTCCTCCCACAGTCCAAAGATGTGCAGGTTAGGTGGATTGGCCATGATAAATTGCCCTTAGTGACCAAAAAAGGTTAGGAGGGGTTAGTGGGTTGCGGGGATAGGGTGGAAGTGAGGATTTAAGTGGGTCAGTGCAGACTTGATGGGCTGAATGGCCTCCTTCTGCACTGTATGTTCTATGTTCTAATATTGCAGCTGCTGCTTTGTCCAAGACATAGCTGCTTCTTGGATGCTTCCTTCTGAGCCTTTTTTTGCAAACTTTCTTTCTGTCCCACTCATCCCTCCCACCACTTATCCTGTGGCTTCTGCCAGTGCAGTCACTGCTCTGTTCACATTTCCTTCCACAATGTTGATACACTTGTGAACAAGGTTCTTTCCATTCATGTTTTAATTGTGGATAATTGTATCAGCATCTTGACATTGATTAAAACTGGGCTCACAGCTGGTGACATCTTAACCTTTATTGAAGCCTCCACCTGGCTATATCTTCCAATGTTAGTGTAACCTTTAACACCAAATCTCACCTGAGTCTAAGCCTGTTTACATCCTCTGAGCACCTCATCTTGTTGCTCTCTTGCTCAAGACAGTTCTCTTGTCTCTCCCTTAAAATTCTTGTGCTCAACTGCTCACTCATGCCATTTCTTACAGAAAGTTTCATTGCTTCCCTGCATCCACTGCTGGATAGAGAGACTTTGCACTCTTGGTGATTTTAACTTCCATCTCAACTTCTTTATCTCTTGCTCCCCTGAGTTAGTTACTCTCCTGCCCTTACTTTTTAAAATAAATTTAGAGTACCCAATTATTTTTTCCAATTAAGGGGCAATTTAGCGTGGCCAATCCACCTATCCTGCACATCTTTTGGGTTGTGGGAGCGAAATCCACACAGACATGGGGAGAATGTGCAAACTCCACACGGACAGTGACCCAGGGCCGGGATTTAAACCCGGTTCTCAATGCCGTAGGCAACAATGTTAACCACTGTACCACCGTGCTGCCCCTCCTGTCCTTCCTCGACCCCTCTTTCTTTACTTAGTCAATATTCACTCTCACCCTTCAGCTCTCCATCCCGGTCATTCGCTTTGGTACATTCTGTATCTCCATCCTCTTAATTTCAAGGATCACAAGTTTGAATTTTTACAACATACAGCTGGTTTAGCCATTCATTGATCAAGTTGGCTGAGCCATATCAAGTAGTATTGCGTTCTGTCCCCCTCTGCCAAAACTGGTCATTACCATAGCATGATCCTGGAATACAGGCCCTAGCTTCTCATCTCTATTACAACTAATTTTCCTCTCCTTTTCTTCCCCAACTCTCACCTCCAAAAGTCCAAGGAACTCAACATTTTTTTTGTTGTCACTAAGATTAAGATCATCCAGGGCAGCATGTGGTGCAGTGGATAGCACTGGGACTGCGACGCTGAGGACCTGGGTCCGAATCCCGGCCCTGGGTCACTGTCCGTGTGGAGTTTGCACATTCTCCCAATATCTGCGTGGGTTACACCCCCACAACCAAATATTTATTTTTTTAAATTTAGAGTACCCAATTATTTTTTCCAATTAAGGGGAAATCCACCTATCCTGCACATCTTTGGATTGTGGGGGTGAAACCCACGCAGACACGGGGAGAATGTGCAAACTCCCACAACCAAAGATGTGCAGGTTAGGTGGATTGGCCATGCTAAATTTCCCCTTAATTGGGAAAAAAAATAATTGGGTACTCTAAATTTATTTTAAAAAACAGATTAAGGTCACCCAGGGAGCTGTCTCTGCCATGAACTTCCATTGCCCTAACTCTGAAATATCATTTTGTTTAGTTTATTTCCTGCCTCCTATAATGATCTCTCCAGGTTCTTCTGGTACGTGCAGCCTATCTGCTTTTGTGACTCTTGCCAGTAAAATGCTAACCACTAACATCCCATCCTGACGGTCATACTAGCTGATGTTATAAGTGGCTCCATTATCAACCCCCTCCTCAAAAATCTACCCTTTTCCTATTTCAAAATTCCCTTGAAGTCATTGAATACATTGTCACCTCAGGAAGCTATGCCCATTTTGTCTGCAACTTTGTGTTTGAACCTCTTAATCGACCCCTTCTGCACTTGTCCCTATTCTAAGTCACATAACATCTTATGTGAGCAAAATCCTACAGATGCTGGAAATCTGAAACAAAAACAGAAAATTCTGGAAAATCTCAGCATCTAGAAGAGAGGAACAGTTATTGTTCCAGTCGATGATGACGCTCCAATTATGATGAAGACCATAAGACATAGGAGCAGAATTGGACCATTCAGTCCATCGAGTTTGCTCCACCATTCAATCATGGCTGATATGTTGTTTTTCATCTCCATTCTCCTGCCATCTCTCCATAACCCCTAATCCGCTTATTAATCAAGAACCTATCTATCTCTATCTTAAAGACACTCAGTGACTTGGCCTTCACGGCCTTCTGCGGCAATGAGTTCCACAGATTCGCCACCCTGCGGCAATGGTTCACAACCCTATGGCTGAAGACGTTCCTCCTCATTTCTGTCCTAAAGGATCGTCCCTTCAGTCTGAGGCTGTGCACTCGGGTTCTAGTTGCTCCTATTAGTGGAAACACCCTCTCCACGTATACTCTATCTAGGCTTCTCAGTATTCTGTAAGATCCCCTCCCTCATTCTTCTAAACTCCATCGAGTACAGACCCAGAGTCCTCAACTACTCCTGATATGACTCCTGATATGACATGTCCTTAATTCCAGGGATCATTATTGTGAACTTCCTCTGGACCCTCTCCAAGGCCAGCACATCCTTCCTTAGATACAGGGCCCAAAACTGCTCACAATGTCCGTGTGGAGTTTGCACATTCTCCCTGTGTTTGCGTGGGTTTTGCCCCCACGACCCAAAGATGTGCATGGTAGGTGAATTGGCCAAGCTAAATTGCCCCTTAATTGAAAAAAATAATTGTACTCTAAAATTTAAAAAAATGTAACAAAAAACTGCTCACAATATTCCAAATAGGGTCTGACCAGAGCCTTATACAGCCTCAATAGTACATCCCTGCTTTTTTATTCTAGCCTCTCGACATGAATGCTAACATTGAGGGTGGCACAGTGGTGCAGTGGTTAGCAGTGCTGCCAACAGCGCTGAGGACCCAGATTCAATCCTGGCCCCAGGTCACTGTCTGTGTGGAGTTTGCACATTCTCCCCGTGTCTGTGTGGGTTTCACCCCCATAACCCAAAGATGTGCAGGTTAGGTGGATTGGCCACACTAAACTGCCCCTTAACTGGAAAAAAATAATTGGGTACTCTAAATTTAAAAAAAGAGAGAGAATCCTGAACTCGGGGCTCCTAAGTCTCTTTGTGCTTCTGACTTCCGAAACTTTTTCCCATTTAGAAAATAGTCTATGCCTCTATTCTTCCTACCGAAGTGCACAACCTCACAGTTTTCTACATTGAAGGGTTAACATAATCTATACATTCAATCTGTTTCTCTTCACCCATGCTGCTTGACCTGCTGAGATTTTCCAGAATTTTCTGTTATTATTTAACATCTTATGTAGCTGTTTCCTGGTACACCATCTATTCTTGTCTTTCTTTACTTATCTGCAATATTGGGCAGTCTTTACTACACCATTCTCCTCCCAACACATCTCCTCCTGAGCTAATTCCATCTGCTTTTGCTTGTTTCCAATCTTGCCTATCCAACGGTAGCCAAAGGATGACCTACAATGGCTTATCTTCCTGCCCTTGCACCATTATCTCCGGAGTCAACCCCCCCCCCCCCCCCCCCCCCCAGCATCCACCTAATTCGCAGCCCCTTGGTGACACCCTATGAAAATATGAAACCAGTTGACAGTACATAGATCTACTTCATTTCCACTATCTCTCTTGAATTATCCACTGACTGTCTGTTGGAAGATCAAAGCCATTGTCTTTGGGCACCTGCCTCAAATTTTGTCACCCATGGGACAGCACGGTGCCACAGTGGGTTAGCCCTGCTGCCTCACGGCGCTGAGGTCCCAGGTTCAATCCCAGCTCTGGCTCACTGTCCGTGTGGAGTTTGAACGTTCTCCCCGTGTTTGCGTGGGTTTCGCCCCCACAACCCAAAGATGTGCAGGGTAGGTGGATTGAACACGCTAAATTGTCCCTTAATTGGAAAAAAAATTGAATTTGAGTACACTAAATATTTTTAAAAGATTGTCACCCAGCCATCAAATTATTCCCCCTCGCTGGCCACTATCTTGGGTTGAACCAGATAGTTTGCAATCTTGATGTCTGACCTCTTATCTGTCCCATCACCATGACTACCTATTTTGCAATATTCACCCAGATCTGCCCCAACCTCCTCCCATCTACATTAAAACCTCATCCTTGCATTGGTTACTTCCCACACTGGAGTATTCCATCTTCCAACCTCCATAAACTTAAACACAAATCAGAACTCTCTTCTGCTGGCATTCTTAAAGTCCATTTTACCTCTCATCCCAGTGCTCACTGACCTATATTGCTTCTGGCCCAGTGACCCCTCAACATTCTCAGTTGCTCCAAAGAAGTCAGACAAACTCCAAACGTTAACGCTGTTTCTTGCTCCACAGATGCTGCCAGACCTGCTGAGTTTTTCCAGCACTTTTCTGGGTTTAAAAAAAATCTCGCACTTGTTTCAATTTGCTCCAGGGCCTCACAACCACCGAAGAATGCTACATCTCTTCATCTCTGGCCTGTTGTGCATCATCTCCCCTTTGCCTTGCTATGCTTTCAGCTATCGATCACACTCTGGCGTTTTCCTTCCAAGGCCTTTTCCCCTCTCGAGGACACCCATTTACCTATTGGACCAAGCTTTTGTTAACCTGCCCAATGACTCCTTTATTTGGTTCTGAGTCAATATTTGTCTGATAAGACTTCTGTGAATCGTCATGGGACGTTTTGCCATGTTAAAGGCGTCCTAAAAATGGAAGTAGTTACTGGTTAAAGATTTACGTATGGAAGTTGAAAGAGGCTTTAGAAACCCGTGGCAGCGCAGCCCAGAGTTAGTCATGAACTAGGGGAAGTCGAGACAGGAAATGAACTGAGGGAGTTGGTGGGTTTGTGTGCAGAGGGGCGGGGCGGGGGACGGGATCGCTGTGTGCAGTGTGTGTGTGAGTCAGAGTGAGAATTGATGCGTGAAGGTAAGTCATTGTTGGTGTGTGTAAATTGGAGGAGCGTGTGGGTGTAGTGTGTGTGCAGTTATGAGGGTTGTCTTTCCTTTGTGCTATATGCTCCGGGCATCCACTGATGATCGTCTTAAATATTTCAAACTTGAAACACTAAACTTGCCATGAAGCCATCCTCATCTGAGGCTGTTTTCCTGTCCCTCCGGCGCTGATAAACTCATGTAACTAAGCGTTTTATGGGCTGGGAGCGTTTTTGAGGAAGTCTCTTTCATTCTCGTGTGTCACGCGATCAGCCCTTGCCAGCTGGAAAGATCTTTAACTGTTTACGGCAGCTAAGCTCTTCCTCATATATTAAATACTGCGATGATGCTACTCCCTGCAGGGCCCGACAGCAATCTGACTCTGATCCCCTCTCTGTGTACATTGTGGAGGGACCCAGACTCTGATCCCCTCTCTGTGTACATTGTGGAGGGACCCAGGCACTGATCCCCTCTCTGTGTACATTGTGGAGGGGACCCAGACTCTGATCCCCTCTCTGTGTACATCGTGGAGGGACCCAGACACTGATCCCCTCTCTGTGTACATTGTGGAGGGACCCAGGCACTGATCCCCTCTCTGTGTACATTGTGGAGGGACCCAGGCACTGATCCCCTCTCTGTGTACATTGTGGAGGGACCCAGACACTGATCCCCTCTCTGTGTACATTGTGGAGGGACCCAGACACTGATCCCCTCTCTGTGTACCTTTTGGAGGGGACCCAGACTCTGATCCCCTCTCTGTGTACGTTGTGGAGGGGACGGGGACTCCAATCCCCTCTTTATGTACAATGTTGAGGGACAGAGACTCTGATCCCCTCTCAGTGCATGGTGGTGTGGTCCCAGACTCTGATCCCCGCTCTGTGTACATTGTGGAGGGACTGAGGTTCCGATCCCCTCTCTGTGTACATTGTGGAGGGACCCAGGCACTGATCCCCTCTCTGTGTACATTGTGGAGAGACCCAGACACTGATCCCCTCTCTGTGTACCTTTTGGAGGGGGACCCAGACTCTGATCCCTTCTCTGTGTACATTGTGGAGGGGCCCATACACTAATCCCCTCTCTGTGTACATTGTGGAGGGGACCCAGACACTGATCCCCTCTCTGTGTACATTGTGGAGGGGGACCAAGACTCTGATCCCCTCTCTGTGTACATTGTGGAGGGACCCAGACACTGATCCCCTCTCTCTGTACATTGTGGAGGGGGACTGAGACTCTGATCCCCTCTCTGTGTACATTGTGGAGGGACCCAGACCCTCCCCCTTTCTGTGTACATTGTGGAGGGGGACCGAGACACTGACCCCCTTTCTGTGTACATTGTGGAGGGGACGGAGACTGCGATCCCCTCTCTGTGTACATTGTGGAGGGGACCCAGACTCTGATCCCCTCTCTGTGTACATTGTGGAGGGGACCGGAGACTCTGATCCCCTCTCTGTACATGGTGGTGATGACCCAGACTCTTATCCCCGCTCTGTGTACATTGTGGAGGGACCCAGACTCTGATCCCCTCTCTGTGTACATTGTGGAGGGGACCCAGACACTGATCCCCCCTCTGTGTACCTTTTGGAGGGGGACCCAGACTCTGATCCCCTCTCTGTGTACATCGTGGAGGGGCCCAGACACTGATCCCCTCTCTGTGTACATTGTGGAGGGGACCCAGACACTGATCCCCTCTCTGTGTACATTGTGGAGGGGGAACCAAGACTCTGATCCCCTCTCTCTGTACATGGTGGATGGGGACTGAGACTCTGATCCCCTCTCTGTGTACATTGTGGAGGGGACCCAGACTCTGATCCCCTCTCTCTGTACATTGTGGAGGCACCCAGACCCTCCTCCTTTCTGTGTACATTGTGGAGGGGACCCAGACACTGATCCCCTCTCTGTGTACCTTTTGGAGGGGACCCAGTCTCTGATCCCCTCTCTGTGTACATTGTGGAGTGGAACCAGACTCTGATCCCCTCTCTGTGTACATTGTGGAGTTGACCCAGACACTGATCTCCTCTCTGTGTACCTTTTGGAGGGGGACCCAGACTCTGATCCCCTCTCTGTGTACATTGTGGAGGGGACGGGGACTCCAATCCCCTCTTTGTGTACAATGTGGAGGGACAGAGACTCTGATCCCCTCTCTGGACATGGTGGTGGGGACCCAGACTCTGATCCCTGCTCTGTGTACATTGTGGAGGGACTGAGGCTCCGATCCCCTCTCTGTGTACATTGTGGAGGGGGTCCAAGACACTGATTCCCTCTCTGTGAACATTATGGAGGGGACCCAGACACTGATCCCCTCTCTGTGTACATTGTGGAGGGACCCAGACCCTCCCCCTTTCTTTGTACATTGTGGAGGGGACCCAGACACTGATCACCTCTCTGTGTATATTGTGGAGGGGGACCGAGACACTGATCCCCTCTCTGTGTACATTGTGGAGGGGCCCAGTCACTGATCCCCCCTCTGTGTACCTTTTGGAGGGGGACCCAGACTCTGATCCCCTCTCTGTGTACATTGTGGAGGGGACCCAGTCTCTGATCCCCTCTCTCTGTACATTGTGGAGGGGGACTGAGACTCTGATCCCCTCTCTGTGTACATTGTGGAGGGGACCCAGACTCTGATCCCCTCTCTGTACATGGTGGTGGGGACCCAGACTCTGATCCCCGCTCTGTGTACATTGTGGAGGGACTGAGGTTCTGATCCCCTCTCCGTGTACATTGTGGAGGGACCCAGGCACTGATCCCCTCTCTGGGTACATTGTGGAGGGACCGAGACTCTGATCCCCTCTTTGTGTACATGTGGAGGGGACCCAGACACTGATCCCGTCTCTGTGTACATTGTGGAGAGACCCAGACACTAATCCCCTCTCTTTGTACATTGTGGAGGTGACCCAGACTCTGATCCCCTCTCTGTGCACATTGTGGAGGGACCCATACACTAATCCCCTCTCTGTGTACATTGTGGAGGGGACCCAGGCACTGATCCCCTCTCTGTGTACATTGTGGAGGGGACCCAGACACTGATCCCCCCTCTGTGTACCTTTTGGAGGGGGACCCAGACCCTGATCCCCTCTCTGTGTACATCGTGGAGGGACCCAGACACTGATCCCCTCTCTTTGTACATCGTGGAGGGACCCAGACACTGATACCCTCTCTGTGTACATTGTGGAGGGGACCCAGACACTGATCCCCTCTCTGTGTACATTGTGGAGGGGACCCAGACACTGATCCCCTCTCTGTGTACATTGTGGAGGGACCCAGACTCTGATCCCCTCTCTCTGTACATTGTGGATGGGGACTGAGACTCTGATCCCCTCTCTGTGTACATTGTGGAGGGACCCATACACTAATCCCCTCTCTGTGTACATTGTGGAGGGGACCCAGACACGGATCCCCTCCCTGTGTACATTGTGGAGGGGGACCAAGACTCTGATCCCCTCTCTGTGTACATTGTGGAGGGACCCAGACACTGATCCCCTCTCTGTGTACATTGTGGAGGGGGACCAAGACTCTGATCCCCTCTCTCTGTACATTGTGGAGGGACCCAGACCCTCCCCCTTTCTGTGTACATTGTGGAGGGGACGGAGACTCCGATCCCCTCTCTGTGTACATTGTGGAGGGGACCCAGACTCTGATCCTCTCTTTGTGTACATTGTGGAGGGACCCAAAATGATCCCCTCTCTGTGTACATTGTGGAGGGACCCAGACTCAGATCCCCTCTCTGTGTACATTGTGAGGGGACGGAGACTCCAATCCCCTCTCTGTGAACATTCTGGAGGGACCCAGACACTGATCCCCTCTCTGTGTACATTGTGGAGGGACCCAGACTCTGATCCCCTCTCTGTGTACATTGTGGAGGGACCCAGACACTGATCCCCTCTCTGTGTACATGATGGAGGGACCCAGACACTGATCCCCTCTCTGTGTACATTGTGGAGGGGATGGAGACTCCAATCCCCTCTCTGTGTACAATGTGGAGGGACCGAGACTCTGATCCCCTCTCTGTGTACATTGTGGAGGGACTGATGCTCCGATCCCCTCTCTGTGAACATTGTGGAGGGACTCAGACTCTGATCCCCTCTCTGTGTACATTGTTGAGGGGATCCAGACTCTGATCCTATCTCTGTACATGGTGGTGATGACCCAGACTCTGATCCCCGCTCTGTGTACATTGTGGAGGGGACCCAGACGCTGAACCCCCCTCTGTGTACATTGTGGAGGGGACCCAGACTCTGATCCCCTCTCTCTGTACATTGTGGAGGGGGACCAAGACTCTGATCCCCTCTCTGTGTACATTGTGGAGGGGACCCAGACTCTGATCCCCTCTCTCTGTACATTGTGGAGGGGGACCAAGACTCTGATCCCCTCTCTGTGTACATTGTGGAGGGGACCCAGACTCTGATCCCCTCTCTGTGTACATTGTGGAGGGGACCCAGACTCTGATCCCCTCTCTGTACATGGTGGTGATGACCCAGACTCTGATCCCCGCTCTGTGTACATTGTGGAGGGACCCAGACTCTGATCCCCTCTCTGTGTACATTGTGGAGGGACTGGTGCTCCGATCCCCTCTCTGTGAACATTGTGGAGGGACCCAGACTCTGATCCCCCCTCTGTGTACCTTTTGGAGGGGGACCCAGACTCTGATCCCCTCTCTGTGTACATCGTGGAGGGACCCAGACACTGATCCCCTCTCTGTGTACATTGTGGAGGGGACCCAGACACTGATCCCCTCTCTGTGTACATTATGGAGGGGGAACCAAGACTCTGGTCCCCTCTCTGTGTACATTGTGGAGGGACCCAGACTCTGATCCCCTCTCTCTGTACATTGTGGATGGGGACTGAGACTCTGATCCCCTCTCTGTGTACATTGTGGAGGGGGACCGAGACACTGATCCCCTCTCTGTGTATCTTTTGGAGGGGGACCCAGACTCTGATCCCCTCTCTGTGTACATTGTGGAGGGGAACCAGACTCTGATCGCCCCTCTGTGTACCTTTAGAAGGGGGACCCAGACTCTGATCACCTCTCTGTGTACATTGTGGAGGGGACAGGGACTCCAATCCCCTCTTTGTGTACAATATGGAGGGACTGAGGCTCCGATCCCCTCTCTGTGTACATTGTGGAGGGGGACCCAGACACTGATCACCTCTCTGTGTATATTGTGGAGGGGGACCGAGACACTGATCCCCTCTCTGTGTACATTGTGGAGGGGCCCAGTCACTGATCCCCCCTCTGTGTACCTTTTGGAGGGTGACCCAGACTCTGATCCCCTCTCTGTGTACATTGTGGAGGGGACCCAGTCTCTGATCCCCTCTCTCTGTACATTGTGGAGGGGGACTGAGACTCTGATCCCCTCTCTGTGTACATTGTGGAGGGGACCCAGACTCTGATCCCCTCTCTGTACATGGTGGTGGGGACCCAGACTCTGATCCCGCTCTGTGTACATTGTGGAGGGACTGAGGTTCTGATCCCCTCTCCGTGTACATTGTGGAGGGACCCAGGCACTGATCCCCTCTCTGGGTACATTGTGGAGGGACCGAGACTCTGATCCCCTCTTTGTGTACATGTGGAGGGGACCCAGACACTGATCCCGTCTCTGTGTACATTGTGGAGAGACCCAGACACTAATCCCCTCTCTTTGTACATTGTGGAGGTGACCCAGACTCTGATCCCCTCTCTGTGCACATTGTGGAGGGACCCATACACTAATCCCCTCTCTGTGTACATTGTGGAGGGGACCCAGGCACTGATCCCCTCTCTGTGTACATTGTGGAGGGGACCCAGACACTGATCCCCCCTCTGTGTACCTTTTGGAGGGGGACCCAGACCCTGATCCCCTCTCTGTGTACATCGTGGAGGGACCCAGACACTGATCCCCTCTCTTTGTACATCGTGGAGGGACCCAGACACTGATCCCCTCTCTGTGTACATTGTGGAGGGGACCCAGACACTGATCCCCTCTCTGTGTACATTGTGGAGGGGACCCAGACACTGATCCCCTCTCTGTGTACATTGTGGAGGGACCCAGACTCTGATCCCCTCTCTCTGTACATTGTGGATGGGGACTGAGACTCTGATCCCCTCTCTGTGTACATTGTGGAGGGACCCAGACCCTCCCCCTCTCTGTGTACATTGTGGAGGGGACCCAGACACTGATCCCCTCTCTGTGTACATTGTGGAGGGGGACCAAGACTCTGATCCCCTCTCTGTGTACATTGTGGAGGGACCCAGACACTGATCCCCTCTCTGTGTACATTGTGGAGGGGGACCAGACTCTGATCCCCCCTCTGTGTACCTTTAGAAGGGGACCCAGACTCTGATCACCTCTCTGTGTACATTGTGGAGGGGACAGGGACTCCAATCCCCTCTTTGTGTACAATGTGGAGGGACTGAGGCTCCGATCCCCTCTCTGTGTACATTGTGGAGGGGGACCCAGACACTGATCACCTCTCTGTGTATATTGTGGAGGGGGACCGAGACACTGATCCCCTCTCTGTGTACATTGTGGAGGGGGACCCAGACTCTGATCCCCTCTCTGTGTACATTGTGGAGGGGACCCAGTCTCTGATCCCCTCTCTCTGTACATTGTGGAGGGGGACTGAGACTCTGATCCCCCCTCTGTGTACATTGTGGAGGGGACCCAGACTCTGATCCCCTCTCTGTACATGGTGGTGGGGACCCAGACTCTGATCCCCGCTCTGTGTACATTGTGGAGGGACTGAGGTTCTGATCCCCTCTCCGTGTACATTGTGGAGGGACCCAGGCACTGATCCCCTCTCTGGGTACATTGTGGAGGGACCGAGACTCTGATCCCCTCTTTGTGTACATGTGGAGGGACCCAGACACTGATCCCGTCTCTGTGTACATTGTGGAGAGACCCAGACACTAATCCCCTCTCTTTGTACATTGTGGAGGTGACCCAGACTCTGATCCCCTCTCTGTGCACATTGTGGAGGGACCCATACACTAATCCCCTCTCTGTGTACATTGTGGAGGGGACCCAGGCACTGATCCCCTCTCTGTGTACATCGTGGAGGGACCCAGACACTGATCCCCTCTCTTTGTACATCGTGGAGGGACCCAGACACTGATCCCCTCTCTGTGTACATTGTGGAGGGGACCCAGACACTGATCCCCTCTCTGTGTACATTGTGGAGGGGACCCAGACACTGATCCCCTCTCTGTGTACATTGTGGAGGGACCCAGACTCTGATCCCCTCTCTCTGTACATTGTGGATGGGGACTGAGACTCTGATCCCCTCTCTGTGTACATTGTGGAGGGACTCATACACTAATCCCCTCTCTGTGTACATTGTGGAGGGGACCCAGACACGGATCCACTCCCTGTGTACATTGTGGAGGGGGACCAAGACTCTGATCCCCTCTCTGTGTACATTGTGGAGGGACCCAGACACTGATCCCCTCTCTGTGTACATTGTGGAGGGGGACCAAGACTCTGATCCCCTCTCTGTGTACATTGTGGAGGGACCCAGACTCTGATCCCCTCTCTCTGTACATTGTGGAGGGACCCAGACCCTCCCCCTTTCTGTGTACATTGTGGAGGGGACGGAGACTCCGATCCCCTCTCTGTGTACATTGTGGAGGAACCCAAAATGATCCCCTCTCTGTGTACATGGTGGAGGGACCGAGACACTGATCCCCTCTCTGTGTACATTGTGGAGGGGACCCAGACTCTGATCCCCTCTCTGTGTACATTGTGGAGGGGACCAAGACACTGATCCCCTCTCTGTTCACATTGTGGAGGGGACCCAGACTCTGATCCCTTCTCTGTGTACATTGTTGAGGGGATCCAGACTCTGATCCCCTCTCTGTGTACATTGTGGAGGGGACCCAGACACTGATCCCTCCTCTGTGTACATTGTGGAGGGGACCCAGACTCTGATCCCCTCTCTCTGTACATTGTGGAGGGGGACCAAGACTCTGATCCCCTCTCTGTGTACATTGTGGAGGGGACCCAGACTCTGATCCCCTCTCTGTGTACATTGTGGAGGGACCCAGACCCTCCCCCTCTCTGTGTACATTGTGGAGGGACCGAGACTCTGATCCCCTCTCTGTGTACATTGTGGAGCGACCCAGACACTGATCCCCTCTCTGTGCACATTGTGGAGGGGACCCAGACTCTGAATCCCTCTCTGTACATGGTGGTGGGGACCCAGACTCTGATCCCCGCTCTGTGTACATTGTGGAGGGTCCCAGACTCTGATCCCCTCTCTGTGTACATTGTGGAGGGGCCCCAGACACTGATCCCCTCTCTGTGTGCATTGTGGAGGGGAACCCAGACTCTGATCCCCTCTCTGTGTACATTGTGGAGGGGCACCCAGACTCTGATCCCCTATCTTTTTTTTTATAAATTTAGTGTTCCCAATTCATTTTTTCCAATTAAGGGGATATTTAGCATGTTCAATCCACCTACCTTGCACATCTTTGGGTTGTGGGGGCGAAACCCACGCAAACACGGGGAGAATGTGCAAACTCCGTACGGACAGTGACCCAGAGCCGGGATTGAACCTGGGACCTCGGCGCCGTGAGACTGCAGTGCTACCACTGCGCCACCGTGCTGCCCCTGATCCCCTCTCTGTGTCCATTGTGGAGGGGACCCAGACACTGATCCCCCCTCTGTGTACATTGTGGAGGGGACCCAGACACTGATCCACTCTCTGTGTACATTGTGGAGGGGACCCAGACACTGATCCCCTCTCTGTGTACATTGTTTGGGGGATTCAGACTCTGATCCCCTCTCTGTGTACATTGTGGAGGGGACCCTGACACTGATCCCCTCTCTGTGTACCTTTTGGAGGGGGACCCAGACTCTGATCCCCTCTCTGTGTACATTGTGGAGGGGACCCAGTCTCTGATCCCCTTTCTGTGTACATTGTGGAGCGACCCAGACACTGATCCCCTCTGTGTGTACATTGTGGAGGGGACCCTGACACTGATCCCCTCTCTGTGTACCTTTTGGAGGGGGACCCAGACTCTGATCCCCTCTCTGTGTACATTGTGGAGGGGACCCAGTCTCTGATCCCCTCTCTGTGTACATTGTGGAGCGACCCAGACACTGATCCCCTCTCTGTGTACATTGTTTGGGGGATCCAGACTCTGATCCCCTCTCTGTGTACATTGTGGAGGGGACCCTGACACTGATCCCCTCTCTGTGTACCTTTTGGAGGGGGACCCAGACTCTGATCCCCTCTCTGTGTACATTGTGGAGGGGACCCAGTCTCTGATCCCCTCTCTGTGTACATTGTGGAGGGGATGGAGACTCTGATCCCCTCTCTGTGTACATTGTGGACGGACCCAGACTCTGATCCCCTCTCTGTGTACATTGTGGAGTGACCCAGACACTGATCCCCTCTCTGTGTACATTGTGGAGGGGACCCAGACACTGATCCCCCCTCTGTGTACATTGTGGAGGGGACCCAGACACTGATCCCCTCTCTGTGTACATTGTGGAGGGGACCCAGACACTGATCCCCTCTCTGTGTACATTGTGGAGGGGACCCAGACACGGATCCACTCTCTGTGTACATTGTGGAGGGGACCCAGACACTGATCCCCTCTCTGTGTACATTGTTTGGGGGATCCAGACTCTGATCCCCTCTGTGTACATTGTGGAGTGACCCAGTAACTGATCCCCTCTCTGTGTACACTGTGGAGGGGACCCAGACACTGATCCCCCCTCTGTGTACATTGTGGAGGGGACCCAGACACTGATCCCCTCTCTGTGTACATTGTGGAGGGGACCCAGACACTGATCCCCTCTCTGTGTACATTGTGGAGGGGACCCAGACACTGATCCCCTCTCTGTGTACATTGTGGAGGGGACCCAGACACTGATCCACTCTCTGTGTACATTGTGGAGGGGACCCAGACACTGATCCCCTCTCTGGGTACATTGTGGAGGGGGACCCAGATACTGACCCCCTCTCTGTGTACATTTTGGAGGGGCCCCAGACACTGATCCCCTCTTTGTGTACATTGTGGAGGGACCCAAAATGATCGCCTCTCTGTGTATATTGTGGAGGGGACCGAGACTCTGATCCCCTCTCTGTGTACATTGTGGAGGGGGACCAAGACTTTGATCCCCTCTCTGTACATGGTGATGGGGACCCAGACTCTGATCCCCGCTCTGTGTACATTGTGGAGGGACTGAGGCTCCGATCCCCCCTCTCTGTACATTGTGGAGGGTACCCAGACACTGATCCCCTCTCTGTGTACATTGTGGAGGGACCCAGACCCTCCCCCTCTCTTTGTACATTGTGGAGGGACCGAGACTCTGAGCCCCTCTCTGTACATGGTGGTGATGACCCAGACTCTGATCCACGCTCTGTGTACATTGTGGAGGGACCCAGACTCTGATCCCCTCTCTGTGTACATTGTGGAGGGGACCCAGACACTGATCCCCCCTCTGTGTACCTTTTGGAGGGGGACCCAGACTCTGATCCCCTCTCTCTGTACATTGTGGATGGGGACTGAGACTCTGATCCCCTCTCTCTGTACATTGTGGAGGGGACCCAGACTCTGATCCCCTCTCTGTGTACATTGTGGAGGGACCCAGACTCTGATCCCCTCTCTCTGTACATTGTGGATGGGGACTGAGACTCTGATCCCCTCTCTGTGTACATTGTGGAGGGGACCCAGACTCTGATCCCCTCTCTCTGTACATTGTGGAGGGACCCAGACCCTCCCCCTCTCTGTGTACATTGTGGAGGGGACGGAGACTCCGATCCCCTCTCTGTGTACATTGTGGAGGAACCCAAAATGATCCCCTCTCTGTGTACATGGTGGAGGGACCGAGACACTGATCCCCTCTCTGTGTACATTGTGGAGGGGACCCAGACTCTGATCCCCTCTCTGTGTACATTGTGGAGGGGGACCAAGACACTGATCCCCTCTCTGTTCACATTGTGGAGGGGACCCAGACTCTGATCCCTTCTCTGTGTACATTGTTGAGGGGATCCAGACTCTGATCCCCTCTCTGTGTACATTGTGGAGGGGACCCAGACACTGATCCCCCCTCTGTGTACATTGTGGAGGGGACCCAGACACTGATCCCCCCTCTGTGTACATTGTGGAGGGACCCAGACTCTGATCCCCTCTCTCTGTACATTGTGGATGGGGACTGAGACTCTGATCCCCTCTCTGTGTACATTGTGGAGGGGACCCAGACTCTGATCCCCTCTCTCTGTACATTGTGGACGGACCCAGACCCTCCCCCTCTCTGTGTACATTGTGGAGGGGACGGAGACTCCGATCCCCTCTCTGTGTACATTGTGGAGGAACCCAAAATGATCCCCTCTCTGTGTACATGGTGGAGGGACCGAGACACTGATCCCCTCTCTGTGTACATTGTGGAGTGGACCCAGACTCTGATCCCCTCTCTCTTTACATTGTGGAGGGGGACCAAGACTCTGATCCCCTCTCTGTGTACATTGTGGAGGGGACCCAGACTCTGATCCCCTCTCTGTGTACATTGTGGAGGGACCCAGACCCTCCCC